>NC_067495.1:14688011-15288011 GCF_947179515.1 Apodemus sylvaticus | reverse complement strand
GGGTACAGAGTTAAACAAAGCATTCTTACCTGAAGAACTTCGGATGGCAGAGAAACATCTTAAAAAATGCTCAACTTCACTAGTCATCAGGGAAATGCAAATCAAAATAACCCTGAGATTTCACCTTACACCAGTCAGAATGGCTAAGATTAAAAATGCAGGAGACAGCAGGTGTTGGAGAGGGTGTGGAGAAAGAGGAACACTCCTCCACTGCTGGTGGGGTTGCAAATTGGTACAACCACTCTGGAAATCAGTCTGGAGGTTCCTCTGAAAACTGGGCACCTCACTTCCAGAAGATCCTGCTATACCACTCCTGGGCATATACCCAGAAGATTCCCCAGCATGTAATAAGGATACATGTTCCACTATGTTCATAACAGCCCTATTTATAATTGCCAGATGCTGGAAAGAACCCAGGTATCCCTCAACAGAAGAGTGGATGCAAAAAATGTGGTATATCTACACAATGGAGTACTATTCAGCCATTAGAAACAATGAATTCATGAAATTCTTAGGCAAATGGATGGAGTTAGAGAACATCATACTAAGTGAGGTAACCCAGACTCAAAAGATGAATCATGGTATGCACTCACTAGTGAGTGGATATTAACCTAGAAAACTGGAATACCCAAAACATAATCCACACATCAAATGAGGTACAAGAAGAAAGGAGGAGTGGTCCCTTGTTCTGGAAAGACTCAGTGAAGCAGTATTCGGCAAAACCAGAACAGGGAAGTGGGAAGGGGTGGATGGGAGAACAGGGGGAGGGAAGGGGGCTTATGTGACTTTCGGGGAGTGGGGGACCAGAAAAGGAGAAATCATTTGAAATGTAAATAAAAAATATATCGAATAAAATTTAAAAAAATGTTTCTTCTGATACTAAAGCTAGAAGAGCAAACTAAATTCAAAACCAAAAGATGAAAAAAAGTAAAACAAATAGAAATCAAATATAGAAGCTAGGGTGAGAGACCATAAAACAAAATGGGCAAAAAAATAGACAAATAAAAAGTATGAGCTAGGCTAAGCAAAAAGGGAAGACTCAAGCATGAAAATCTTAAATGAAATGGACATACAGTTTGAATATAGTTTGTCTTCCTAAGGTTCATGTATTGGAACCTTTGTCCAAAGTATGGCAGTGTTGAGATAGTGGACTTTGAAGAGTTCAGGCTTATGTTGATGTCTGTGAGCCAAGCTGCCAAAGGGGGCCATATTGATATAAGTAGCCTGTGCTGCCACCCGAAGCCATGGCACTGTCTATGGTCTGGGCTGCTTGCCTGGGTATGTGGCCTTATTGCAGCTGGGGGCCCTGTTCATGGTCTGTGTTGTCATGAGAAACCATGTGGAAGCCTATGCTCTATGCTCCCTGTGAGGGGGGTTGCAATCAAATAGGAAAAACAATATCAGCCAATTGCCCCCACTCCAGCTCCCAGAGACTAAGCCATCAACCAAGGAGTACACATAGAGAACAAAGAAGCTACCTTTGCTCCATTATCAATAACTTCAAATGTACAGTTGAGAAAGGGACACAAAAATTTCTGTAACAACCTCTACTCTCCATACCCACCCCCTCAAAAGTAGCAGCCTAAACAGGAAACCATTGAAGAGAACTCTTTAAAAAGTATCAGGCTGCTTAAGTTAGCTTTCCAGAATTTATTCCTTCAGGCTAGGGTATAGGAGGGGGCAGACCCAGTTCTATTTAAGAGCCAGGCCACTCAGAGTATTAGCATGTTCCAGGGAGTTTAAAGGTAACACAAATTGTAATACAGCTTGAGGTCAGGGATGGTGATTGCCCCAGGAGATCTTTTGTTGTGGAGAATAGTTTTTGTTATCCTAGGTTTTTTTTTTTATTCCAGATGAATTTGAAAATTGTTCTTTCTAGATCTATGAAGAATTGATTTGGAATTTTGATGGGGATTGCAATGAATCTGTAGATTGCTTTCAGCAAGATGGCCAGTTTTACTATATTAATCCTGCCAATCCATGAGCATGGGAGATCTTTCCATCTTCTGAGATCTTTGATTTCTTTCTTCAGAGGCTTGAAGTTCTTGCCATACAGATCTTTCACTTTTTTGGTTAGATTGACACCAAGATACTTTATATTGTTTGTGACTATTGTGAAGGGTGTTGTTTTCGTAATTTCTTTCTTAGCCTGTTTATCCTTTGAGTATAGGAAGGCTACTGATTTGTTTGAGTTAATTTTATATCCGGCCATTTTGCTAAATTTGGTTATCAGCTTTAGGAGTTCTCTGGTGGAAGTTTTGGAGTTCCTTAAGTATACTATCATATCATCTGCAAATAGTGATAATTTGACTTCTTCCTTTGCAATTTGTAGCTCTTTGACCTCCTTTTGTTGTCTGATTGCTCTGGCTAGGACTTCAAGTACTATATTGAATAGATAGGAAGAGAGTGGGAAGCCTTGTCTGGTCCCCGATTTTAGTGGGATTGCTTCAAGTTTCTTTCTGTTTAATTTGATGTTGGCTACTGATTTGCAGTATATTGCTTTCACTATGTTGAGGTATGTGCCTTGGATTCCCGATCTCTCCAAGACTTCTATCATGAAGGGATACTGGATTTTCCTAAGAAGAAAACTGATAGCTCTAAGTACCTCCATAAAGAAAATGGAGAGAGCTTACACTAGCAACTTGACAGTGCACCTGAAAGCTCTAGAACAAAAAGAAGCAAATATACCCAAGAGGAGTAGATGACAGGAAATAATCAAACTCAGGGCTGAAATCAAACAAGTAGAAACAAAAAAGGACTATAGAAAGAATCAACAAAACCAGGAGCTCCTTCTTTGAGAAAATCAACAAGATAGTTAAAGCCTTGGCAAGACTAACCAGAGGTCATAGAGGCACTACCCAAATTAATAAAATCAGAAAAGAAAAGAGAGACATAAGAACAAAAGACTGGAAATTCAAAATACCATCAGATCATACTACAAGAGCTTATACTCAACAAAATTTGAAAATCTGGATGAAATGGACAACTTTCTAGATATATATACCAGGTGCCAACGTTAAAACAGGATCAGATAAACCCTCTAAATAGTCCCATAAGTCCTGAGGAAATTGAAGCAGTTGTTAATAGTCTCCCATCAACAACAACAACAACAACAACAACAACATAAAAAGCCCAGGACCAGATGGGTTTAGTAGGGAATTCTATCAGATCTTCAAAGAAGAGCTAATACCGATATTCTTCAAACTATTCCATGAAATAGAAACTCAAGGAATACTACTCAACTCATTCTATGAAGCCATAATAACACTTATACTTAAACCAAATGAAGACCAAACAAGGAAAGAGAACTTCAGACCAATCTCCCTTATGAACATCAATGCAAAAATACTCAACAAAATTCTGGCCAACTGAATCCAAGAATGCATCAAAACAATAATTCACCACAATCAAGTAGGCTTCATCCCAGGGATGCAGGGATTGTTCAGTATACGGAAATCCATCAATGTAATCCACTACATAAACAAACTCAAGAAAAAAATCACACGGTCATTTCATTAGATCTGAGAATTTCAGTATGTGGCCTAGAAACTCTTTTTGTTGTATTTTGGTGAAGAATGTGGTTAATTTTTGCTCTTGTCTGAAGAGTCTGCCTGAGGCTAAGGTGAAGAGACTCAGATTAATCACATTGACAAAGAACTCTCAGAAACGCCCATAATAGACTTTGTTCTCTGGTTAAGTATCATGACAAGCATTTAAAATAAGCATATCAAGCTGAGAAAGGAAAAATATACAATATATGATTTAAGTATTAAAGGGGCTCCAGGAAGTGAAATTAAGCTGAAACCTGTGTTCAAGGATATTAAATAGAATTAAGGGAGTTGTGACCTTGGGGCAAGATCCCACCCAGCTAAATTTAGGTCCAGGAACATTAGTACAAGTCTTTAATCCCAGGAGGCAAAGACAAGCAGATCTCTGAGTTTAAGGCTGATCCAGAAAAGAACAAATTCTAGGTGAAGAAAAACTTAAATTCAGGCATGGTGGTACACACCCTTAATTCTGGTGCTTAGGTGACAAGCATGTAGATCTCTGAGTTCAAAGTCTGTCTACGGACAAGTTCCAGGACAGCCAAGCTTAGGAGATGAAGGAGGTAGAAAACATAAAGCTGGTGATAATATAATAGAACAAGGGGGGTGGCCATGTTCCAACCCCAGCAAGCATTAGAACATGGTAGCTGTGGCCACATTACTCTGGTTTTAGAGTCCAGAATAGAAGGAACTACTGAGACAATTGATGCTGGTTAGCTGGAGCTAAGAAATTAGTGGTGATTAAGAAGAGACCAGCATCACTGAAGTGAACTCTCCTAGGGGCTGTTTTCTGAGAGCACAAAGAAGCTGTTTCAGAAATAGCCAAGGTTGTACCTCCTGCTGTAACTATACTTGGTAATGTGAAAGAGTCACCAAGGCGGTACTGGTTTTGAAGGTCTGAAGGGGTCATGGAGAGCAGCTGAGGTTTGGCATTGTGAGAGGCTATGGGAGGCCATTGGTGAAGGTGCAGCCTCTGTTGCAATTGATGGCCCAGGACTGAAGGGGTCATGCAAAGTAGTTGAAGCTTGGCACCATGAAGGGAGTCTATAAGAGGCTATTGGTGAAGCCTAGATGCAGTTGAAGATCCCAGTGTATTGGAGATGCCAGTACCATGGGATGATCACCAAGAACAGCAGTGGCAGTGAAGCTTAGAGTACTACAGAGGACAGAGCTGGAGAAGTGACACCAGCACTTTGGAGGAGCCCAGAAGATTATGTGTGGATTCCAGACATTGAAACAAGAAGCTATAACATTGAAGTTGCCTTGGAGACCCCAAGATTTTCAAGATGCCAGAGCCATGGGCTATCTGCTGAGGAAAGCTGCTGATAGGGAGTGGAACCAGCCGATGAGAAAGAAATTTGTTGCAGTCAGTCAACAAAGATGAAAAAGGAGTTGGAGATCTGAAGACCACTTTGACATCAGTTATGGAGATGCCGAGTTTGGAGTTTGCTCAGCTGTTTTCCTGTCTTGCTTTGGGAATTACAGTTAAGTGATTTGATGAATCTCAGAGGAGACTTTGAATGTTGGACTTTTAACAGTGTTAAGACTGCTAAAAACTATGAGGACTTTTGAAGTTGGACTAAATATATTTTGCATTATGCTATGTTTAGGTATGGCCCCCATAGACTCATGTGTTTGAACAAGCCTATGGGGGCCAGGAAGTGGAATGTCATGGTTTGTATATACTTGGGTTCAGGGAATGGCACTATTAGAGGATGTGGCCTTGTTGGAGTAGGTGTGTCACTGTGGGTGTGGTCTTAAGACCCACATCATAGTTTCCTAGAAGTCAGTATTCTGCTTGAAGTCTTTAGATGAAGATGTAGAACTCTCAGATCCTCCTGTACCATGCCAGCCTGGATGACACCATGTTCCCACTTTGATGATAATGGACTAAATGAACCTCTGAACCTATAAGTCATCCCCAATTAAATGTTGTCCTTATAAGAGTTGCATTGGTCATGGTGTCTCTTCACAGTAGTAAAACCCTAAGACAATAACCAACAGTCCCATAACCCCTAAGGAAATAGAAATAGTCATTAAACCCCCCCCAACCAAAAAAAAAAAACACCCAGGGCGGATTGGTAGGATTAACATAGTGAAAATGGTCACCTTACCAAAAGCAATCTACAGATTCAATGCAATCCCCATAAAAATTACAACACAATTCTTCACAGACATGGAAAGGGCAATTCTCAACTTCATATGGGAAACCAAAAAACCCAGGATAGCCAAAACAGACCTCAAGCTGTACTACAGAGCTATAGTGAAAAAACTGCACGGTACAGAGACAGACACATTGATCAATGGGATAGAATCGAAGACCCAGTAATAAAACCACACATCTATGGACACTTGATCTTTGACAAAGAAGCCAACAACCATACAGTGGAAAAGAAAAGCATCTTCAACAAATGGTGCTGGTCTAACTGGCTGTCTGTATGTAGAAAATGAAAATAAATTCATATTTATCACCTTGCACAAAGCTCAAGTCCAAGTGGATCAAGGACCTCAACATAAAAACCAGATATACTGAAGCTCATAGAAGAGAAAATGGGAAAGAGCTACAAATTCATTGCCATGGGCTGGGGGTGGGAGATTTCCTGAACCAAACACCAATAGCTCAGGCTTTAGCTCAAGAATTGATAAATAGGATTTCATGAAACTAAAATGTTTCTGTGGGACAAAAGACAGCATCAATAGGACAAATAAGCAACCTCTAAATTGGGAAAAAAAAGCTTTACTAATCCTATATTCAACAGAGGGATAATATCCAAATTATATAAAGAACTTAAGAAGTTGACCTCTAAGAAAATCAAATAGCCCAATTAAAAAACAGGGTACACCCAGAACTAGAAAATATCATCCTGAGTGAGGTAACTCAATCACAAAAGAACACACATGGTATGCACTCACTGATAAGTGGATATTATCCCAGAAGCTCGAAAAACACAAGATACAACTCATAGACCAAATGAAGCTCAAGAAGAAGGAAGACCTAAGTGTGGATGCTTCGGTTCTTCTGAGAAGGGGAATAAAATACTCACAGGAGTAAATATGGAGATAAAGTGTAGAGCAGAGACTGAAGGAAAGGCCATCCAGAGACTGTCCCACTTGGGGATTCATCCCATATACAGTCACCAAACCCCAACACTATTGTTGATGCCAAGAAACGCTTGCTGAAAGGAGCCTGATATGGCTGTCTCCTGAGAAGCCCTGCCAGAGCCTTACAAATACTGAGGTGGTTGCTCATAGCCAACCACTGGAGCATGGGGTCCCCAATGGAGTAGTTAGATAAAGGACTGAAGGAGCTGAAGGTATTTGCAACCTCATAGGAAGAACAATAATATCAACCAATCAGAACCCCCAGAGTTCCCAGGGACTAAGCCAAGGAGTACACATGGCTCTAGTGGCATATGTAGCAGAGGATTGTCAGGCATGATTGGGAGGAGAGGTTCTTGGTTCTATGAAGGCTTGATAGATGCCCCAGTGTAAGGGAATTGAGGGCAGGGAGGTGGGAGTGGGGTAGGTAGAGGAACATCCTCATAGAAGCAGGGGAGAGGGGATGAGATAGGGAATTTCTGGGAGGGAGAAACCTGGAAAGGGGATAATATTTGAAATGTAAATAAAGAAAATATCCAATAAAAAATTAAAAAGAAACAGGGTACAGAGCTAAACAGAGTTCACAACAGAAGAATCTCAAATGGCTGAGAAGCACTTTAAAAAATGTTCAAAATCCTTGGTCATCAGAGAAATTCAAATCAAAAGGATTCCATCTCACACCTAAAAGAATGGCTAAGATCAAAAACTCAAATGACAGCATTTTCTGGCAAGGATCTGGAGAAAAAGAAACACTCCCCCATTTCTGGTGCGATGGCAAACTGGTACAACCACTCTGGAAATCATTCTGGTGGCTTGACAGAAAGTTGGAAATTTCTGGCTGAAGACCCAGCTATACTACTCTTGGGTATATACCAAAAAGATGCCCCACCATACCTCAAGGACATATGCTCCACCATGCTCATAACAGGTTTATTTATAATAGCCACAAATTGGAAACAATCCAGATGTCCCACAAGAGAAGAATGGATACAGAAAATGTGGTTCAATCACACAATGGAATACTACTCAGCTATTAAAAGCAAGAACATCATGAATTTTGCAGGCAAATGGATGGAACTAGAAAATATCATCCTGAGTGAGATAACTCAGACCCAAAGGACATGCATGGTATGTCTTCACTGATAAGTGGATATTAGCCAAAAAGTACAGAATACCTAGGATACAACCCACAGACCATAAAAAGTGTAACAAGCAGAAAGGCCCAAGAGAGGAATTTCTCAATCCCACTTAGAAGGGGGAAGGAAATAATCACGGGAGGCAGAGGGAGGATGGGATCTGTGTGGGAGAGGGAAAGCAGAGGAGAAAGGGAGTATATGATCAGGTATATCGGGTGGGGGCAGGAGAGAAGCCCAGAGGGCCAAGAGAATAAATGGAAAGAAGCAGCCTAGGGGAAGGGGCAGAAGGTGGCGACCCTCTAGAAAGTACAAGGGTCCAGGGAGGTGAGAGACTCTAAGGACTCAATGGGGGTGACCTTAGTCAAAAAGCCCAGCATTGGGAAGAGGGAACTTGTAGAATCCACCTCCAGTAGATAGACAGAGCCTCCAGGGGAGGATCTGGGTTATTAGCCCATAGTCAAAAACTCTAAACCAGAATTGCTTCTGTCTAAAAGAACTGCAGGAACAAAAATGGAGCAGAGGTTGAAGGAAAGGTGGTCCAATGATGGGCCCATCTTGGGATCCATCTCAAGGGGAGGGGAAACTAAGACCTGACACTATTACTGATGCTATGATGTGCTTGCTGATGGGAGCCAGGCATCGCTGTCCCCTGAAAAGCCCTACTAGCAGCTGACTGAGACAAAGATACTTATACCCAACCATTGGACTAAAGTTGGGGACCCCCTATGGTTGATTTAAGGGAAAGATTGAAGAAGCTTGAGGGGAGAGCGACCCCATAGGAAGACCAGCAATCTCAACTTAAGCAGACCCCAGGGAACTCCCAGAGACTGAGCTGCCAACTAGGTAGCATACTTGGCTATCCAGAGGCCCCTGGCACATCAGAGGTCGGCTTGGTCTGGCCACAGTGAGAAAAGATGAGCTTAATCCTTGCAACTTGAGGACCCAGGAAGGGGGAGGCCTGTGGGGAGGAGGAACACTCTCTGGAGACATGGGGTGGAGAGAAAGAACAAAATAAAGAACTTTGGGAAGGGGGACTGTGGGGAGGGCAATGCCTGGAATGTAAATAAATAAAATAATAAAAATTGAAAAAAACCACATTGAAAAAAAAAAAAAAAGCCAATAAACTAAACCGGGCAGGTAAAAGATAAGTGGTAAGTGATGAGTGAAAATAAGCAGAAACAAATGGAAAGATGTTTTTTCACTAAGGTCAGAAGAGTTTTTAAAGTACCTATAATCCCCAAAGTAGTGTGGAATTTTAAAGAGCTCAAAGGCATTCTTTGAAGAGACAGAAAGAAAAATAATCTTAAAATACTTATAGAACCACATAAGACCTCAAATATCCAAAGTCATTCTGAGAAAACTAAAATTTGGGGGGTATATTAACCTAAATACTTTTAAATTTCAGAAACATTACAGTTTTAATTAACAATTACATTACAAAGAAATAGTATTCTGCACGAAAAACATCTGGACTTGGTTTGTTTGTTTGTTTGTTTGTTTGTTTTTGGTTTTCTTTGTTTTTTGTTTTTTGTTTTTTGTTTTTTGGGTTTTTTTTTGTTTTTTTTGTTTTTTTTTTGTTTTTTTGTTTTTTTTTTTTTGGTTGAGAGACTTTTAATGACTGCTTCTATTTCTTTAGGGGTTTGTCTGGTCCTGATTTAACTTTGGTATTTGGTACCTGTCTAGAAAATTGTCAATTTCATCCAGATTTTCCAGTTGTGTTGAGTACAGGCTTTTGTAGTAGGATCTGATGATTATTTTTTAATTTCCTTAGTTTCTCTTGTTATATCTCCGTTTTCATTTCTGATTTTGTTAATTTGGATACTGTCTCTGTGCCCTCTGGTTATTTGGCTAACAGTTTATCTATCTTGTTGGTTTTTTCAAAGAACCAGCTCCTGGTTTTGTTGATTCTTTGTATAGTTCTTTTTGTTTCTATTTGGTTGATTTTAGCCCTGAGTTTGATGATTTCCTGCCATCTACTCCTCTTGGGTGTATTTGCTTCTTTTTATTCTAAAGCTTTCAGGTGTGCTGTTAAGCTGTTAGTGTATGCTCTGGTTTCTTTTTGCATGCACTCAGAGCTATGAGTTTTTCTCTTAGCACTGCTTTAATTGTGTCCCATAAGTTTGGGTATGTTGTACCTTCATTTTCATTAAATTCTAAAAAGTCTTTAATTTCTTTATTTCTTCCTTGACCAAGTTTTCATTGAGTAGAACATTGTTGAGCTTCCATGCGTATGTGGGCTTTCTGGGTTTTTTGTTGTTGTTGTTGCTATTGAAGACCAGCCTTAATCCATAGTGATCTGATAGGAAGCAATCCCACTAAAATCAGGGACTAGACAAGGCTGCCCTCTATTCAATATAGTACTTGAAGTTCTAGCTAGAGAAATTAGACAACAAAAAGAGGTCAAAGGGATACAAATTGCAAAGGAAGAAGTCAAATTATCACTATTTGCAGATGATATGATAGTATACTTAATAGACCCAAAAAATTCCACCAGAGAACTCCTAAAGCTGATAAACAACTTCAGCAATGTGGCCGGATATAAAATTAACTCAAACAAATCAGTAGCCTTCCTATACTCAAAGGATAAACAGGCTAAGAAAGAAATTATGAAAACAACACCCTTCACAATAGTCACAAACAATATAAAGTATCTTGGTGTGACTCTAACCAAAAAAGTGAAAGATCTGTATGGCAAGAACTTCAAGCCTCTGAAGAAAGAAATCAAAGATCTCAGAAGATGGAAAGATCTCCCATGCTCATGGATTGGCAGGATTAATATAGTTAAAATGGCCATCTTGCTGAAAGCAATCTACAGATTCATTGCAATCCCCATCAAAATTCCAAACCAATTCTTCATAGATCTAGAAAAAACAATTTTCAAATTCATCTGGAATAACAAAAAAACCAGGATAGCAAAAACTATTCTCCCCAACAAAAGATCTCCTGGGGCAATCACCATCCCTGACCTCAAGCTCTACTACAAAGCAATAGTGATAAAAACTTTCTGGTATTGGTACAGAGACAGGCAGGAAAATCAATGGAATAGAACTGAAGACCCAGAAAAGAACCCACACACCTATGGTCACTTGATATTTGACAAAGGAGATAAAAACATCCAGTGGAAAAAAGACAGCATTTTTAACAAATGGTGCTGGATCTCTGGAGGTCAGCATGCAGAAAAATGCAAATCGACCCATTCTTATCTCCTTGTACAAAGCTCAAGTCCAAGTAGATCAAGGACCTACACATAAAACCAGACACACTGAAGCTTACAGAGGAGAAAGTGGTGTAGAACCTTGAACACATGGGCACAGCGTCCTTAGTTATCAGGGAAATGCAAATCAAAACAACCTGAGATTCGACCTCACACCAATCAGAATGGCTAAGATGAAAAACTCATCCATTCTTCTGTTGAGGGATAGATGGGTAATTTCCAGCTTCTGGCTATTATAAATAGGGCTGCTTTGAACATAGTGGAGTATGTATCCTTATTACATGCTGGGGAATCCTCTGGGTATATGCCCAGGAGTGGTATAGCAGGATCTTCCGGAAGTGACGTTCCCAGTTTTCTGAAGAACCGCCAGACTGATTTCCAGAGTGGTTGTACCAATTTGCAACCCCACCAGCAGTGGAGGAGTGTTCCTCTTTCTTCACATCCTCACCAACACCTGCTGTCTCCTGAGTTTTTTTTCTTTTTTTTTATTTGATATATTTTTTATTTACATTTCAAATGATTTCCCCTTTTCTAGACCCCCACTCCCCGAAAGTCTCAAAAGCCCTCCCACCCTCCCCTTCCCACTTCCCTATTCTGGTTTTGCCGAATACTGCTTCACTGAGTCTTTCCAGAACAAGGGGCCACTCCTCCTTTCTTCTTGTACCTCATTTGATTTGTGGATTATGTTTTGGGTATCCCAGTTTTCTAGGTTAATATCCACTTATTAGTGAGTACATACCATGATTCAACTTTTGAGTCTGGGTTACCTCACTTAGTATGATGTTCTCTAGCTCCATCCATTTGCCTAAGAATTTCATAAATTCATTGTTTCTAATGGCTGAATAGTACTCCATTGTGTAGATATACCACATTTTTTGCATCTACTCTTCTGTTGAGGGATACCTGGGTTCTTTCCAGCATCTGGCAATTATAAATAGGGCTGCTATGAACATAGTAGAGCGTGTATCCTTATTACATGGTGGGGGAATGCTCTGGGTATATGCCCAGGAGTGGTATAGCAGGATCTTCTAGAAGTGAGGTGCCCAGTTTTCTGAGGAACCGCCAGACTGATTTCCAGAGTGGTTGTACCAATTTGCAACCCCACCAGCAGTGGAGGAGTGTTCCTCTTTCTCCACACCCTCTCCAACACCTGCTGTCTCCTGAATTTTTAATCTTAGCCATTCTGACTGGTGTAAGGTGAAATCTCAGGGTTGTTTTGATTTGCATTTCCCTAATGACTAATGAAGTTGAGCATTTTTTAAGATGCTTCTCTGCCATCTGAAGTTCTTCAGTTGAGAATTCTTTGTTTAACTATGTACGCCATTTTTTAATAGGGTTGTTTGGTTTTCTGGGGTCTAACTTCTTGAGTTCTTTATATATATTGGATATTAGCCCTCTATCTGATGTAGGATTGGTGAAGATCTTTTCCCAATTTGTTGGTTGCCAATTTGTCCTCTTGATGGTGTCCTTTGCCTTACAGAAACTTTGTAGTTTTATGAGGTCCCATTTGTCAATTCTTCATCTTAGAGCATATGCTATTGGTGTTCTGTTCAGAAACTTTCTCCCTGTACCGATGTCCTCAAGGGTCTTCCCCAGTTTCTTTTCTATTAGCTTCAGAGTGTCTGGCTTTATGTGGAGGTCCTTGATCCATTTGGATTTGAGCTTAGTACAAGGAGACAAGGATGGATCAATTCACATTCTTCTGCATGCTGACCTCCAGTTGAACCAGCACCATTTGTTGAAAAGGCTATCTTTTTTCCATTGGATGTTTTCAGCCTCTTTGTCGAGGATCAAGTGGCCATAGGTGTGTGGGTTCATTTCTGGATCTTCAATCCTGTTCAATTGATCCTCCTGCCTGTCACTGTACCAATACCATGCAGTTTTTAACACTATTGCTCTGTAGTATTGCTTGAGGTCAGGGATACTGATTCCCCCAGACTTTCTTTTGTTGCTGAGAATAGTTTTAGCTATCCTGGGTTTTTTTGTTATTCCAGATGAATTTGAGAATCGCTCTTTCTAACTCTGTGAAGAATTGAGTTGGGATTTTGATGGGTATTGCATTGAATCTGTAGATTACTTTTGGCAAAATGGCCATTTTAACTATATTGATTCTACCGAACCATGAGCATGGGAGGTTTTCCCATTTTTTGAGGTCTTCTTCCATTTCCTTCTTCAGAGTCTTGAAGTTCTTGTCATATAGATCTTTCACATGTTTGGTAAGAGTCGCCCCAAGGTACTTTATACTGTTTGTGGCTATTGTGAAGGGGGTCATTTCCCTAATTTCTTTCTCAGCCTGCTTATCCTTTGAGTATAGGAAGGCACTCATTTGGTTGAGTTGATTTTATAACCTGCCACTTTGCTGAAGTTGTTTATCAGCTGTAGGAGTTCTCTAGTGGAGTTTTTCGGATCACTTAGGTAGAGTATCATGTCATCTGCAAATAATGATAGTTTGACTTCTTCCTTTCCAATTTGTATCCCTTTGACCTCCTTATGTTGTCGTATTACCCGAGCTAGTACCTCAAGTACAATATTGAAAAGATACGGAGAAAGGGGGCAGTCTTGTCTAGTCCCTAATATTAGTGGGATTGCTTCAAGTTTCTCTCCATTTAGTTTGATGCTGGCTACTGGTTTGGTGTATATTGCTTTTACTGTGTTTAGGTATGGGCCTTGAATTCCTGTTCTTTCCAAGACTTTAAGCCTAAAAGGATGCTGAATTTTGTCAAATGCTTTTTCAGCATCCAATGAAATGACCATGTGGTTTTTTTCTTTGAGTTTGTTTATGTAGTGGATTGCATTGATGGATTTCTGTGTATTGAACCAACCCTGCATCCTTGGGATAAAGCCTACTTGATCATGGTGGATGATCGTTTTGATGTGTTCTTGGATTCGGTTGGCAAGAATTTTATTGAGTATTTTTGCATCGATGTTCATAAGGGAAATTGGTCTGAAGTTCTCTTTCTTTGTTGGATCTTTGTGTGGTTTTGGTATCAGCGTAATTGTGGCTTCGTAGAAGGAATTGGGTTGTGTTCCTTCTGTTTCTATTTTGTGGAATAGTTTGAAGAGTATTGGTGTTAAGTCTTCTTTGAAGGTCTGATAGAATTCTGCACTGAAACCATCTGGTCCTGGGCTTTTTTTTGGTTGGAAGTCTTTCTATGACTCCTTCTATTTCTTTAGGCGTTATGGGACTGTTTAGATGATCTATTTGGTCCTGATTTAATTTTGGTATTTGCTATCTATCAAGGAAATTGTCCATTTCCTCCAGATTCTCCACTTGTGTTGAGTATAGGCTCTTGTAGTAGGATCTGATGATTTTTTGGATTTCCTCAGTTTCTGTTGTTATATCCCCCTTTTCATTTCTAAGTTTGTTAATTTGGATACTTTCTCTGTGCCCTTTGGTCAGTCTGGCTAAGGGTTTATCTATCTTGTTGATTTTCTCAAAGAACCAGCTCCAGGTTTTGTTGATTCTTTGTATGGTTCTCTTTGTTTCTACTTGATTGATTTCAGCCCTGAGTTTGATGATTTCCTGCCTTCTACTCCTCCTGGGTGAAATAGCTTCTTTTTGTTCCAGGGCTTTCAGGTGTGTCATTAAGCTGGTAATGTATGCTCTCTCCACTTTCTTTTTGGAGGCACACAGGGCTATGAGTTTTCCTCTTAGCACTGCTTTCATTGTGTCCCATAGATTTGGGTATGTTGTGTCTTCATTTTCATTGTGTTCTAAAAAGTCTTTAATTTCTTTCTTTATTTCTTCCTTAACCAAGGTATCATTGAGTAGAATATTGTTCAATTTCCACGTGTATGTGGGTTTTCTGTTGTTTTTGTTGCTATTGAAGACCACTTTTACTCCATAGTGATCTGATAGGAGGAATGGGATTAGTTCGGTCTTCTTATATTTGTTGAGGTCTGTCTTGTGACCATTTATATGGTCGATCTTGGAGAAAGTACCATGAGGTGCTGAGAAAAAGGTATATTCTTTTGCTTTAGGATAGAATGTTCTATATATATCTGTTAAATCTAATTGGTCCAAAGCTTCAATTAGTTTCATTGTGTCCCTGTTTAGTTTCTGTTTTCCTGATCGGTCCATTGAGGAAAGTGCAGTGTTGAAGTCACCCACAATTATTGTGTTAGGTGCAATGTGTGCTTTGAGCTTTAATAAAGTTTCTTTTACGAAAGAGGGTGCCCTTGCATTTGGAGCATAGATGTTCAGGATTGAGAGTTCTTCTTGTTGTATTTTTCCTTTGACCAGCAAGAAGTGTCCCTCAGAGTCTCTTTTGATGACTTTGGTTTGAAAGTCAATTTTGTCTGATATTAAAATGGCTACTCCAGCTTGTTTCCTGAGACCATTTGCTTGTAAAATTGTCTTCCAGCCTTTTACTCTAAGGTAGTGTTTGTGTTTGACCCTTAGGTGTGTTTCTTGTAAGCAGCAAAATGTAGGGTCCTGTTTACGTATCCAGTCAGTTAGTCTGTGTCTTTTTATTGGGGCATTGAGTCCATTGATGTTAAGAGATATTAAGGAATAGTGATTGTTACTTCCTGTCATTTTTGACGTTATTTTTTATATTTGATTGGTTAACTTCTTTTGGGTTTGATGAAAGGTTACTATCTTGCTTTTTCCAGGGTGAAGTTTCCCTCCTTGTATTGGTGTTTTCCTCCTATTATCCTTTGTAGGGCTGGGTTTGTGGATAGATATTGGGTAAACTTGGTTTTGTCATGGAATATCTTAGTTTCTCCATCTACGGTGATTGAGAGTTTTGCTGGATATAGTAGTTTTGGCTGGCATTTGTGTTCTCTTAGAGTCTGCATGAGATCAGCCCAGGATCGTCTAGCCTTCATAGTCTCAGGTGAAAAGTCTGCTGTGATTCTGATAGGTCTTCCTTTATATGTTACTTGGCCTTTTTCTCTTACTGCCTTTAATATTCTTTCTTTGTTTAGAACATTTGGTGTTTTGATTATTATGTGACGGGAAGTATTTCTGTTCTGGTCCAGTCTGTTTGGAGTTCTGTAGGCTTCTTGTATATTCATGGGCATCTCTCTCTTTAGGTTAGGGAAGTTTTCTTCCATAATTTTATTGAAGATATTTGCTGGCCCTTTAAGTTGAAAATCTTCACTCTCATCTATGCCTATAATCCTTAGGTTTGGTCTTCTCATTGTGTCCTGGATTTCCTGGATATTTTGGGTTTCAAGCTTTTTGCTTTTTGCATTTTCTTTAACTGTTGAGTCCATGGTTTCTATGGTATCTTTAGCGTCTGAGATTCTTTCTTCTATCTCTTGTATTCTGTTGTTGATATTTGCATCTCTGTCCCCTGATTTCTTCCCAAGGCTTTCTATCTCCAAAGTTGTCTCCCTTTGAGTTTTCTTAGTTGTTTCTACTTCTGATTTTAGATCCTGGATTGTTTTGCTTAGCTCCTTCACTTGCTTGTTTGTGCTTTCCTGTAATTCTTTAAGAGATTTTTGTGTTTCCTCTTTCATGGCCTCAGCCTGTTGACCAAAGTGCTCCTGTATTTCTTTAAGTGTTTTTTGTGTTTCCTCATTATTGGCTTTTGTATTCTCCTGGATTTCTTTCAATGATTTTTGTGTTTCCCTTGCAAGGGCTTCTAACTTTTGATCCATTTTCTCCTGAATTTCTTTAATTATGTCCTTCATGTGTTCCTGTACCAGCATCATGACCAGTGATTTTAAATCCAAATCTTGTTTTACTGGTGTGATGGGGTATCCAGGACATGCTGGTAAAGGAGAATTGGGTTCAGATGTTGCCATATTGCCTTGATTTCTGTTAGTGACGTTCCTGCGTTTGCCTTTTGCCATCTAGTTCTCACTGGTGTTAGTTGGTCTTGTCAATGCTGGACTCACCATTGCAAGCTGCCCCTTCCCAGGTGGCCTCTGGTGCACAGCTTACCTCCTGCACTGCCTGGAGACAGGGTGTTGTTGTTCAGGCTGTTCAGACCCCGAAGCAGACACCTGAAGGCTCCTGCTGGGGCCTGCTGGATTCACCAGAGCACACAGACTTCTCCCCGCTGGCCGCCTGGAAGCCCCACTTGCCTCTTTCCGGACCTGGAGATGTGGTGTTGCCGCTCAGGCTGATCTGGATCCGGAAGCGGAGAGGTCTGAGGGCTACCGCCAGAGGCCTCAGGACTGAAGCCTAAGCTCTGTGCCACAGGAAAGAGCTGTGCTGTGAGCTCCCAGACTGCCTCTGGGTGCACACCAGGTCTCCCGCACTTCCTGGAGACAGAGTGCTGTGGCCCAGGCTGTTCAGATCCCAAAGCAGGCGCCAGCGGCTTTATTTATAATAGCCAGAAGCTGCAAAGTATCCAGATGTCCTTCAACAGAGGAACGGATACAGAAATTGTGGTACATATATACAATGGAGTACTATCCAGCTATTAAAAACAATGAATTCCTGAAATTCTTAGGCAAATAGATGGAACTAGAAAGTCCATCTGAAGTGAGAGTGCTTGGGTTCTTCTGAGAAAGGGAACAAAATACTCTCGGGAGCAATAATGGAGACAAAGTGTGGAGCAGAGACTGAAGTAAAGGCCACCCAGAGACTGCCCTACCTGGGGATTCATCCTATAAACAGTCACCAAACCCTGACACTATTATGGACCACAAGCAGTGCATACCAAAAGGAGTCTGTTATGGTTGTCTCCGGAGGGGCCCTTCCAGAGCCTTACACATACAGAGGCAGATGCTAGCAGCCAACCATTGGACTGAGCACGAGGTTCACAGTGAAGGACTTGGAGGGCAGACTGGAGGAGCTGAAGGGGTTTACAACCCCATGGGAAGAGCAATGAGGTTGGCCACCTATGCCCCAGGACTCCCAGGGACTAAACCGTCAACCAAGGGGTACACATGGTTCCAGCCAAAAATGTGGCAGAGGAATGCTTTGGGAGAATGGGAGGAGAGGTCCTTGATCCTGGGAAGGCTCAATAGATGCCCTAACAAAGGGAAATCGAGGGGAGGAGAGGTGGGAGTGTGTCAGGTGGAGGGGCATATACTTGAAGGCATGGGATGAGAGGAGGGGTTGGGGGTTTTCGGGGAGGGGAAAATCGGGAAATGTTTTAGCATTTGAAATGTAAATGAAGATCATATTCAATTAAAAAATAAAATAGCCTATTTAAAAAAAATAAATTCTCCATTGAAACTTCTTGGGCCAGGTCCTCACAATTCAAATCACTCTCAGTAACAGTCTTCCATATTCCTACTAGCAAGGCCCATTAAGCCCCATTTAAACCATTCTGTTGCTTTCCAAATCCAAAGTCCAAAAGTCCACATTCTTCCCAACAAAAGCATAGTCAGGCCTATGACAGCAATACTCCAGTCCCTGGCACCAACTTCTGTCTTACTTAAGGCTTTATTGCTGTGAACAGACACCATGATCAAAGCAACTCTTATAAAGACAACATTTAATTGGGGTTGACTTATAAATTCAGAGATTCAGTCCATTATCATGAAGGTGGGAACATGGAGGCATCCAGACAGGCATGGTGCGGGCAGAACTGAGAGCTGTACATCTTCACCTGAAGGTTGCTAACATAACGCTACCTTCCAGGCAGCTAGGATGAGAGTCTTAAGCCACACCAACTGTGATGCACCTACTTCAACAAGGTCACACCTTCTAATAGTGACACTCCCTGATCCAAGCCTATATAAACCATCACTGTTATTGCTACAGGATTCTAAGAAGTTATGTGGTCCTTCCAAGCCTCTGGGCCTGTAATGGATAGGGTAGTTCAATCAAGCTAAGGTTATCAGCAAGCAGTTAGTAAGCTTATCTTCTATCTATGATTATTTTCTCCTTCCATCTCCTTCCATGTTGTTGTACATTTTCTAAATATTACATTCTGTGTTTTCCTTTTCAGTCTCAATGTATGTGACTAAGAATGTCCAGTAATACACATGTAGCAGCTTGAATATTCTGGATATTGTTTTTTAAATAGCTTCTGAGAAAGTAAATTGTTCATCTTTTACTTTGAAATTTGGCCTTCTATAAATCTTAGGGTGGAAACTATACCATGTTCTATGTTGTACTATAACAAGATGACTTGCCCCCCCCCCCCCAGAATTTCCAATAGAATTCTCATTTCCAACTGAAACTAGTACCCTGGTCTCTTTAGCTTTTGATTCATTGTCAGAATTTCCAAACTCTCGTGATGTTCTAAATAACTCTGTTGATGACTGATAGCTTAGTTCTCTTTTTCAGCCTTGTTTAGACAAGTGTCTTTTTTGCAGTTCTCAGTGGCAATTGCAGAGACTTGTAACTGGTCAAAGGGCTGAGAATAAAGGGGCCATTGAATGCTCAAATAGAAATGGGGCAGGGCTAGAGAGACAGATCAGTGACTAAGAGCATCGCCGCTCTTCCAGAGAACTTAAAGTTGGTTTCCAGGACCCACGTCAGGCAGAACACAACCACCTATATAGGTTCCAATATATGTGTGGCATGCGTGCATGTATAATATACACGTACATACACAAACACACACAAATAAAAAAGAAAACATATATAAATGAAATTGTCCAGTTTACCTCCTCAAAAACTAAGGGGACAAGATAGGGTCATGGGGGTGAACATGATTGAAATGGATCATATATCTGTCTAGAAAGGTTCAGTCTTTATGTGTAATTAATATATTAATAAAATTCTTGAAAAAATAAAAGTCTCAAGTCAATTCTAACTAGAGTAATGACCTTGGTCCTTTATACCAATTTTCTGTATCATTTTGTTTTTCATTATCATTACATAATAAATGAGGTATGCTCACTTTATGGAACATGGGTTCATTTAGCTCACAGTTCTGGAAAGTCAAGGGAATGAGGCTGGCATCAAGTTGCCTTTGGTGAGGACATATGAGAGAAACATGGGAGAGATAGAGGTCACATTACAAAACAAGAAGCATTTATTGATTCATTAGGAATTGCACAGCCAGGCAGTGGTGGCGCATGTCTTTAATCCCAGCACTTGGGAGGCAGAGGCAGGCGGATTTCTGAGTTCGAGGCCAGCCTGGTCTACAGACTGAGTTCCAGGACAGCCAGGGCTACACAGAGAAACCCTGTCTCGAAAAAACAGAAAAAAAAAAAAGGAATTGCACATGATGCACCTCATCACATGCACCTCTTCTATGTCTGCAGCCACACCCTTGTGACCTCCCCATTCTCCCCCCAAAGGAAAATAAAAAAGTCCAATTGGTGTTATTTTTACATACATACATATATATATATGTTTGTGTGTGTGTGTCTGTGTGTTTGTGTCTGTCTCTCTGTGTATGTACGTAAATATATGTATATATATAATTGGATATTTTCTTTTCTTTTCTTTTCTTTTTTTTTGGATTTTTGGATTTGGTTTTTTCGAGACAGGGTTTCTCTGTGTAGCCCTGGCTGTCCTGGAACTCACTCTGTAGACCAGGTTGGCCTCAAACTCAGAAATCTGCCTGCCTCTGCCTCCCAGAGTGCTGGGATTACTGGCGTGCGCCACCACCACCTGGCTGCAAGTTTTATTTTTAAATATGAAATAAGAACACAGGAGACAAGCCTTCCACTGAATATGAATGTGGCTGAAAAATTCCTTCCAGTTTCTGGTTCGTGAAAATCTTAGCTTGATCTTTACATTGTGGAAAGTGGTGGCGATGCTGTGAGCATTTGCAGGGGTTGGAAAGCAAGCTGCCAACATCCAAATAAGTGGCAGCAGGAAGAGAGGGAAACAGTCCTGATAAAAAGACTACAGAACAGACTCACGAATAAATGGTTAGTTTTCCTTGTACTCAGGGTAGCAGTTTCCTTCTTGCTACTTGCTTCTGACCTTCCTCTGAAGCCTCAGTACTGTTTCAAAAGTTTACTTTGTACTCACTTTTAGGATGAAACAGGAGGATAGCCTTGGCCTCCTAGCAATCACTTTTGGAGGACAATTCTTCCCGTGAGAGATGATTTTCTGGCTATTTTCTTTATTTACATTTCAAATGATATTCCCTTTCCCAGTTTCCCTGCCTCCCGGAAATCCTCTATCTCATCCCTCCCCCCCCCACCCACTCGCCCCACTCCTGGCTCCCCACTGTCCATTCCCCTACACTGGGGCGTCTATCAAGCCTTCATAGGACCAAGGACCTCTCCTCCCATTGATGTCTGACTAGGCAATCCTCTGCTACATATGCAGCTGGAGCCATGTGTACTTCTTGGTTGGTGGCTTAGTCCCTGGGAGCTCTGGGGGTCTGGTTGGTTGATATTGTTGTTCTATTATGGAATTGCAAAACCCTTCATCTCTTTCAGTCCTTTCTCTAACTCCTCCATTGGGGACCCATGCTTAATTCAATGGTTGGCTGCAAGCATCAGCCTCTGTATTTGTAAGACTCTGTCAGTGCCTCTCAGGAGGCAGCCATAATCAGGTTCCTTTCGGCAAGCATTTCTTGGTATCCACTATAATGTCAGAGTTTGGTGACTATATATGGGATGGTTCTCCACGTGGGACAGTCTCTGGATGGCCTTTCCTTCAGTTTCTGCTCCATACTTTGTCTCCATATTTGCTCCCTTGAGTATTTTGTTTCCCTTTCTAGGAAAGACTGAAGCCCCAACACTTCGGTCTTCCTTCTTCTTGAGTTTCATGTAGTGTGTGAATTGTATCTTGGGTACTCTGCGCTTCTGGGCTAATAGCCATTTATCAGTGAGTGCATACTGTATGTGTTCTTTTGTGATCGGGTTACTTCACTCAGGATGATATTTTCTCATTCCATCCACTTGCCTAAGAATTTCATGAACACATTGTTTTTAATAGCTGAGTAGTACTCCATTGTGTAAATGTACCATATTTTCTGTATCCATTCCTCTGTTGAGGGATATCTGCGTTCTTTCCAGCTTACCTTGGGACTGGAATTACAGACAGTTGTGAACTACCATGTGGATGCTGAGAATCAAAAACAGGTCCTCTAAAAGACCAACAAGTATTCTTAGCCGTTAAGCCATCACTTCAGCCTTTCAGTCAATTACTTTTTTAGAAGATCACCAGTTAGGACAGTTCCTTCAATATATGGTGATGGGAAAACTAGATTGTCACATGCAAAGGAATGAACTTGGACATTGCAGATATTGGTTCTTGAAAGGTCAGGCATGGGATCCAAGAATTCTACTCTTCAGTACATACCCAAATGAGCAGAAAGCAGTGATTCAAACAAATATTTGTACTTTTATGCTCAGAGAAACATTATCCATAATAATCAAAAGGCAGAAATAGTTCAATTTGGTTTTGTCAGATGAGTTGGCAAACACATTACATGTATGAAATGTAATGTTACTCATTACTGCAACACTATATGGCTGGGTTTCCCCTGTAGCTGATAGCTGATATGCTGTCTTCCTCTTGGGTGTCCTTGCACCTCTAGTGTGCTTTGCCCAAGATTGTGTCTGTGAACCAGATGAAGCCCGTTTGCACCTTCAGGGAGTGCTGATGGTGTATGCTGCCGGGACCTTTTCAGCCTGCTGATCACTCTTCTGGGCAGCCGATCTCCCAACCGGGTTGGTGCACACAAGGCTAGCCTGGCTGCTCAGGCCCTGGGTCCAGGTAAAAGCCTGGGAGGCCAAGGTCCGAGCAAAGTTCCCCTCGGGCTATGACTGTTAATTGGGTCTGTCAGGTGGCCAGGATGGTGGGCATGTGTGCTTGGGCTCCCTGAAAGTGCCGGGAGAGTCTGCTGGGCTAACAACCTCCTGGGTGGGTTGACACACAGATGGCCCACCAAGCCGCCCAGTTCTTGGGGTCAGTCCAGGGCCTGTTGGGGCCTAGACCCCCGCTTTGTTAGCCTCAGGCTATGCCTGTTACCAGCTTTGCCTGCTAGAGCTCTCTGGCGTCCTGTAGGCAAAATGGCGGTGCGTGCGCTGGCGCGGGCAAAAAAACCTCCTGGCTGGGTTGGCACCCGATGGCCCCCTGAACAGCCCAGGGCCTGGGTGCAGGCCAACGCCGGTTGGGCTTAGACCCCCGCGATGTTGGCCTCGGATTATGTTTGTGTACCTCAGTCTGTCCGATCTCTCTGGAGTCCGAAACCAAGATGGAGGCGAGTCTCTCGTGACTGGTGGGAGGCAGAGTTCTGATGTGGCTTCTGTGCAGTGAAAGGCGCCGTAAAACCGCAGCCGGCTGGCAAGAAAAGATCAGTTGTAGTGGGCGCAGGGCCTAACTGGACCCTGTGTCGCCTTGGTTCTACTGCTGATGGCCCTTCAGCTGGACCTGCCACTGCTGCACTGCCCACTTTGGTCCTTCTTAGAAGTGGGAACAAAATACCCATAGGAAGAGATACAGAGACAAAGTGTGGAGCAGAGACTAAAGGAAAAATCATGCAGAGACTGCCCCACCTGGCGATCCATCCCATATACAGTTACCAAACCAGACATGTTATGGATGCCAACAAGCACTTGCTGAAAGGAGCCTGATAGATCTGTCTCCTGAGACACTCTGCCAGTACCTGACAAATAAAGAAAGTTTCTGAACAGAACACCAATAGCGTATGCTGTAAGATCAAGAATTGACAAATGTGACCTCATAAAATTACAAAGTTTCTGTAAGGTAAAAGACATCATCAAGAGGACAAATCGGCAACCAACAAATTGGGAAAAGATCTTCACCAATCCTACATCAGATAGAGGGCTAATATCCAATATATATAAAGAACTCAAGAAGTTAGACTCCAGAAAACCAAACAACCCTATTAAAAAATGGGGTACAGAGTTAAACAAAGAATTCTCACCTGAAGAACTTCGGATGGTGGAGAAGTATCTTAAAAAATGCTCAACTTCATTAGTCATTAGGGAAATGCATATCAAAACAACCCTGAGATTTCACCTTACACCAGTCAGAATGGCTATGATTAAAAATTCAGGAGACAGCAGGTGTTGGCGAGGGTGTGGAGAAAGAGGAACACTCCTCCACTGCTGGTGGGGTTGCAAATTGGTACAACCACTCTGGAAATCAGTCTGGCAGTTCCTCAGAAAACTTGGCACCTCACTTCCAGAAGATCCTGCTATACCACTCCTGGGCATATACCCAGAGGATTCCCCACCATGTAATAAGGATACATGCTCTACTATGTTCATAGCAGCCCTATTTATAATTGCCAGATGCTGGAAAGAACCCAGGTATCCCTCAACAGAAGAGTGGATGCAAAAAATGTGGTATATCTACACAATGGAGTACTATTCAGCCATTAGAAACAATGAATTCATGAAATTCTTAGGCAAATGGATGGAGCTAGAGAACATCATACTAAGTGAGGTAACCCTGACTCACAAGGTGAATCATGATATGCACTCACTAATAAGTGGATATTAACCTAGAAAATTGGAATACCCAAAACATAATCCACACATCAAATGAGGTACAAGAAGAAAGGAAGAGTGGCCCCTTGTTCTGGAAAGACTCGGTGAAGCAGTATTCGGCAAAACCAGAACGGGGAAGTGGGAAGGGGTGGGTGGGAGGACAGGGGGAGAGAAGGGGGCTTACGGGACTTTCGGGGAGTGGGGGGCTAGAAAAGGGGAAATCATTTGAAATGTAAATAAAAAATATATCGAATAATAAAAAAAAAGAGGTGGATGCTCTCAGCCAGCCATTGAACTGTGCACAATGTCCCCAGTCGTGGAGCTAGAGAAAGGACCCAAGTAGCTGAAGGAGTTTGCAGCTCCATAGAAGGAACAACAATATGAGCCAACCAGTAACCCCAGAGCTCCCAGGGACTAAATCATCAAGCATGGAGGGACCCATGGCTCCAGCTGCATATGTAGCAGAGGATGGCCTTGTTAGACATCAAAGGGAGGAGAGACCCCTGGTCCTGAGAATGTTAGATGCCCCAGTATAGGGGAATGCCAGGACAGGGAAGTGGGAGTGGGTGGATTGGTGAGCAGGGAGACCGGGGGCAGGGATGGGATAGGGGAAACCAGGAAAGGGGATAACATTTGAAATGTAAATAAAGAAAATATTTAATAAAAAATAAAATGCCATGCTAATTAAAACTAAGCACAAGATGACAAAATTGTATTTCTCTTCTCAGATGACATAGCAGAATAAACAGACGCACAGAGATGGGTAGAGGCTGAAGGGAGGAAGGATGAATGAGGGATAATTCACTAATGGGTATTTTCTGCTTGTGATAATGGAAAGTTTAGGAAACAGATATCATGGTAATACTTTTCCAGCAATGTAAATGTACTTGATGTCACTTAAAATTATTAGAATAGTAGATTTTGTGTTAGTGTATATTGTATCCAATTATAAAAACTAAGAAAAGACCCTTAATAAATGTCATATACTTCAGTACTATGAATTGGAAAGTTCACATGATTATTTTAGTTTTCACTGGAAAGGCATTTAACAACATATAATTTCATGATATGAAAAAAATAGATGTAAACAAACCAGGAATAAAAGGAAATGTTCTCAACCAAATAAAAGTAATATATTGGTCATCATTTCTATTTATCACTGTAGGAGACAGTCTAGGAAGAAAAACAATAAAATGTATCCACTCAATTTTATGGAAAGATAATCCTAAGGAAGTCATGAGAAACCATCAGAATGATTAAATGATTTAGCTAAGTTTCAGGCTACAGTAAGAATTGTTCTCTGCCCCCACAAATACATATGTTGATGGATATACTCCCAAATGTGATGGCATTTGGAGGTAGAGCTTTTGTGAGATAATTAGGTCATAAAAGCTCTCATAAATGTAGTGTTAATTATAAGAAGAGGCAGACCTCTCTCTCTCTCTCTCTCTCTCTCTCTCTCTCTCTCTCTCTCTCTCTCCTTCCCTCCCCTTCCTTCCTCTCTCCCCCTCTAATCCTCCCTCCCTCCCCCTTTCTCCTTTCCTCCCTCCCTTCCTCCCCCCCCCTCTCTCCTACAATGTAAGGGTATAAGATAATGAACAAAGGCAACCAGGAAGAGGCTCTGCTGATGAGCCAAGGACACTATAAGAACATGACCCACAGAATTAACTGACCGGGACGCAAGTGGGCTCACAGAGATCAGGGAGCCTGTATGGATCTGATCTAGGTCCTCTGCATGTGTTATGGTGTGTAGCTTGGTGTTCTTCTGGGATTCCTAACAGTGGGATCAGAGTCCATCTCTGACTACTTTGCCTGCCTTTAAGACCCTTTTCCTCCTATTAGGTTGCTTTATCCAGTTTTGATGTGCAAATATGTGTCTGGTCTTATTGTAGCTTGTTATACCATATTTGGTTGATGCCCCCTGGGAGGCCTGCTCTTTCCTAGGGGAAGGTGGAGGGAGGATGGATCCTGGGTAAAAGAGACAGGGGGTGGGGGGTAATAGGGGGAGGGAAGGGAAGGGAAATAGTATGTGATAAAAGGTGGGAAGGAGTAGAGGCTCTGTCCTAAGGGCTAAATTGATCAGGGACCTTAAACTTCCCAGCATTAAGGAACATGAGAAATAAATGTGTGTTGTTTAAGATGATATAAATATGATAATTCAATGGGTCAGATGGAACTAAAGTTGGAAATAATATTGGTGCTCCAAAATTATTTGTATCTCTAAACACCAGTACCAAAAAAATCTTAACAGGAAATTGAATGTAGGAGATAACAGAAACTCAGTGTGGTCTGACTGGTTTCAAAGCCACTGGATACTAAACTTGTAATATTGCTTGTATTGTATTTTTCCTACATAATAAAAATGCATTTCTTTGTCAGACATCAACTGGATGTACTATAATTAGTTTTAACCTGGAAAGTTTCTCACTAATGACAGTATTTAATCTGATAAAGTAAGATCCTGGTTTCACAGAGTATACCCCACTTCAAATACTAATGGCAATTCCCATTTGTGACTTGTACTTCTGTCAGACCTGCCTTCAATTGAGACCCATATTTGTCATGTTGCACAAAGCTCAAGTCCAAGTGGATCAAGGACCTCAACATAAAACCAGATACATTGAATCTAATAGAAGAGAAAGTGGGAAAGAGCCTTGAACTCATTGGCACATGGGGGAATTTCCTAAACAGAACTCCAGTGGCTTATTCTCTAAGATAAGAAATAATAAATGGGACCTCATGAAACTGGAAAGCTTCTATGAGGCAAAGGTCATAGTCAATAAGGCAAATTGGCAAGCCACAGTTTGGGAAAAAAACTTCACTAACTCCACATTTGATAGAGGGCTAATATCCAAAATATATGAAGAGCTCAAGAAGCTAATCACCAAAAGACCAAACAACCCAATCAAAACATGGGGTATAAAACTAAACAGAGATTTCACAACTGAGGAATCTTGAATGGCTGAGAAGCACCTAAAGGAATGTTTAAAGTCCTTAGTGATCAGAGAAATGCAAATCAAGGCTACCCTGAGATTCCACCTCACACCAGTCAGAATGGCTAAGATGAAAAACTCAGGTGACAACACTGTTGGAGAGGATGTGAAGAAAGAGGAACACTCCTCCACTGCTGGTGGGGCTGCGAACCTCAGTGGGAAAGGATATGCCTAGTCCTGCAGTGGCATGGGGTATCAGGGTAACTTGGTACCCAGGGGGCTCACCCTTCTTAGAGATAAAGGGGAGAGGCCATGTGACTGGGGGTCAGGAGGAGGAAGGCTGTGATTGGGATGTAGTAAATAAATTAATGGGGGAAAAGAGGCAACCTGTTGCTAGAGGAAGTATGTCACTGGAGATGGGGTTGGAGGTTTTGTAGCTTGTCCCCACTTAGTGTCCTCTTTCTCTGTTTTCTTAAGTGTGGCTACAGTGTCATCAGCCAGCTTCCTGATCCTGCTACCATGGCTTCCCTGCCTGTTTCTATGTATTCTCCACCATGATGGACCATAGCCTGAAATTGTAAGCCAAAACAAACCCTTTCTTACTGTTTTTGTCAGGGTATTTTATCATGATCACACAAAATAAATCAATACATTACACAACAAAAGCTAGCCAGTGGTGAGGAAGTTTCCAAGTACAAGCTTGACTTCTTCATGTCTTGCAAGCAAAGAATGTAATTCAGCAATAGTGTCTTGCTATCTAGTTCTAGCATGTAACTAGCACTATTGGTGATAACCTATATTGTATGGGATAGCTCTAGCCAACCATTCATAAGAAAGTAGGCCACCCATGACTCCCAGAATTTTATTTAATAACTATGTGACTTCTGAAAGTGTCTTTTTCCATGTACACAGGGTGATTTCTGCATCTAACTCCTAATTGATACCTTTATGTTTATAGGCACAGGCAGTTGAAAGATATTTCAGTTATCTTTTTGGGTATCATCTATGTTTTACCTAACTACAAAACTTCCTATGCCTGACTCTTGAACCCTATGCAGACTTATTTCTTATCCCTACTTATTTATTATCCCACCTTTTTAGGGTCCACTTGTGTGAACTCCAAGCTCCAGTTACAGGAATGGAGGAGGGTCTCAGGAGGCTAGGAGGCTAAAGAAAATGCAAGGAGCCACAGACAGACAGATAAGACACACAATATCCCCTGTCACTTAATCTATAGGCACGTAGATGCTAGCAGTCACCCAGGTATAGGGTAGCACACATGGGCAGCACACAATCAGGCATAGGCATGCATGCAGACCACTACACAGGCTGCACAGAGTTAGACACACAGGTCTCCCGGTAGACACATATAGGCAGGCTGGTGATGGCAACAGCTCAGGCATTAAAGGTGGTATTTTATTTTTTAAAAAGAAACCCACAAAAATGTGGCATTTTCCCAGAAATAGTTATATAACAGATTATATCACTGCTTACTTTGGGTTCCCCAGGCACCAAGTGTGGGCTACCTTGTCCTGACTCACAGTCCCCCAGATATCTAGCATTAGGCATCTTGGTCAATATTAGATAGCTATATAAATGCCATGTTGTCCCTTCCACCCCCCTGTGCACTACAACTTGCATGTCTTTTAGATGCTTTGCTAAGTCTATACGATCCTCAGAGATTAGTGTTGTATAATGAAACCACTTTGCAAATGGTGGGCAGTAATTATGAAGACAAACCACCACCTGTTCCAAGCAAGTGGTGCCAAACAATTTTGGCATTTAGTAGCTAAGAGTACACTAAACAAACAAAGCATTAGCAAGGCCCAGAAAAGCATGCACAGAGCCCATCATTTCTGTTTCTTGTTTCATCAAAAAGCCATGTTGGGTATAGCAGCATGATGGAAGCTAGTAATTTATCCTATAAGTTATCCTGAGTCTCAATCTTTTGGTACTTCCATGGCACAGTCACCCATTAATCTAAGCCTGTAGACCTCAATGAAGCTGGATTATGCTGCTTCTCCAGGCCTGTTACTATGAGGGATCAGGAGCATATTCTTACCTGATACACATATTTCAGCTACTGGGTCAGGCAGGCTCTGAGCCTGTACTGCAGGCAACCATTACCTTTCCATTGGACATACATGGCCACTGAAAAGACCCACAACTGAGCAAAAACTCTTTTTTTTTCTTCAAGAGACAAATGTACATAGCAATAGTATGGAGGAATAATTGCCCATAATCAGGAGGAGAAACTTAAACTTTGGGCCAATATCACTCTACTTCCATGTCTATCTGCTGATGGCCATTATCCCAGGTATTTCATGGGCCTATATGGAAACCAAGGCATCCATGGTTCCAACATGTAATGAACCCAAATATTCTGCACATTATAAGAGGACCAGTAAATGCCAAATCAACATGGGCTTTCTGGTTGCCCTGCATGGTTCTTACCTGCATGCAACCTCAACCAACCTGTTAGGAAAACAAACTGAGGCAGATCCCTCAACATGAGAGTTCTTCCTACCAAGCAGCCAACAAAATTGTAATAACCTGAACCACCTCTCCACTTTGGTGAAGTGATCAGGCTCCAGCCTTACAGAAGCTCCCAAGTGCAACATCTGGCTTCCTCACCCCAGCTCCCACAAGGACTGATAGTATGACACAAATTGTGCCACATATTCTTTTGACTGAAATGGGGGCAGGCCTCTTTTTTTCCTTTCTTTCCTCCTCCCCTCTTATTTCTTAAACTTTATAAATCAAATTTGCATTCCAGTCTAAGTCACTCTGATCCATCAGAACCTTTACTACATCATAAAGATCATGTCCTACCACAGTTCTCATTAAAACTACTAAATTTACACAGCATTACTGAGAGCTTCGATGAATTGTCTTCCTTTTTATATCTCTAGCAAATACAGTCCTATCTGACCTGATGAGCTCAGCACCACACAACACCTCTATCATGCCCAATTCCCTAATTATCATTTCTATTTTATTTTCCCATCTGCACTGTTTGCTTCTCCCATGAGTTTTAAGACTTTTGGATCCTAGGAAGGGCTATTTAGCACAGATCCAATTTGTTCTTTCTCTTTTTCATCCATTCTTCTCTCAAGCACAAGAAGTGACAAGCCACAATCTCTATCTCATCATCTCCTATACTGCACTTACCCATCCAAATTAGAGACTAACATGGAGATGGCATCCATACATCTTCATCACATCATTTCACCATTACTTTCTGGCAAGACATCTAAACTTCAGTTATATGTCTTATTAGCCATAGAAGAAGCAAGCCAGTTTTTGTTGCAACTTGCTTATAATATTGTTCTATATGTGCTACTTTCAGGTATTGCCATATAGGTTCTGGTCTGTCAGCCATTTTTGAAGTATCATAATATTCCCCTTGTGCACCTCATTTACCAAGGAGGTGTATCATCCCATAAGACAGAGATATTCCCTGTGGGATTTCCACCCTGACTTTCCCTCTGGTTACATACATTAATCTCAACTATATGTATTATAACCTATAGTAATGGAATTGCAACTGCTGCTACGGCAGGAAGCACACTATTCCACAGCACATGCAGAAGAATGACTATGGTGAGATAACCCTGTGGTGCTTTACCTCCCCTATACAGCTTTGCTTGCTTTGCATATTATACATAACAGGGACAATGTAGCCACACCCAAGCTCATCTTTGTTTCTGTAGGGTCTATGTTTTGTTTTTTGTTTTTTGTTGTTGTTTTTTTTTTCCAACACAGGTTTCTCTGTGTAGCCCTGGCTGTCCTGGAACTCACTCTGTAGACCAGGCTGGCCTTGAACTCAGAAATCCGCCTGCCTCTAATTCCCAGAGTGCTGGGATTAAAGGCATGCACCACCATCACCCTGTCTGTAGGGTCTACATTAAGGCATCAAATATTGTGTAACCTTTTCCTGGGGAGATGTTTCCTGGGAGTCTGTTTACCACATAAAGAAAAACAGTGAGAGAATAAACAAATAACTCTTTTCAAATCTAATGGTTAGCTGGTGAGTTTAGCTGGGGTAACCAGCTACATGAGCATGAGTGAACTGATTGCTTATAGGAGCTTGGAGAGCTTATGGGCAACTACACAACCAGAGAAAATCCTCCAGTAATGGTTAACTGTAATATATATATATATATATATCTATTATACATATTATATAATATATAATATATTTTGTATAAATAGATATATGTCTGTCTATCTATCTATCTATCTATCTATCTATCTTTCTAATTGGGATCCCCTGCATCCTATGGGTACTGTAACACTTCATGAGCCCTCTCCCATTTCTCCCACAAGAGAATGTTAGTGTTTTCTCATCTTAGAAAAGTCTTATGTGAGTAATACAGGTGTTTTGACTTCAAGACACTGGTGGCCATGTCAGGACTGGAGGAAGAGTTCCACAGCAGTAAATCTTTGTCAGAATGAGCTGTGCTGGAGATTTTCCCAATGCCCAATGCATTTATATGGTGACATTACTGATAATCATCTTAAACAGGGTCATGTTCCCAGGGTATATTGCTCTTGGGATTAGAACTAGCTACATTCTCAGGCAGGAGTGAAGCTGCATTCCTTGAAGTTCAATACTCATTAGGCAGAGGAGTGAGGATCACTGCAAAGTTGAGGACTGCCAAGTTAACACAAAGAATTACAGTCAGTTAGGAATACATACTGAAATGACTCAAACAACAACAATCAAACAATTATAGAAACAAAAAGAAACCCTTGCATTCTTTATGTTCAAGCCCCAAGAGCTTCTTCTCTGTATGGGAACACTGGATATATATATATATATATATATATATATATATATATATATATATATATATATATATATATATAGAGAGAGAGAGAGAGAGAGAGAGAGAGAGAGAGAGAGACATGTTTGAACTGCAGGAAAAGGATCCTTACATGTTCTTCAATTTCAAGAATCCATTCTAGAAAACCAGCAGGAATTAATATAACACTATCACACCAGATACTGATATACTGAACTATGGCAACAAGAAATACAAATGAAAATATGAAGCCTCCAAAGGGAAATTCTAATCTTTTAACAATTAGACCCCTATTTGAAATAAACTATGAGATGCCCAGGAAAGCATTTCAAATATTGATCCCAAAGAAACTCAGTGAGGTGTAAGATAATTTAGATAAACAATGCAAATAAATGAGAAGATCAATGCAGGATATGAATGTGAAATATGAATGTGAAATACACAAAAAAGATAGAAATAAAAAGAAGAAACCAATAAAAATATTGTTACTAAAATTTGCAGTATATGAATTGAACCCTACAATAGAGAGCTTCTAAAGCATATTAAGTCATGGGGAAAATTTCTATACTCGAAGACAAGCCTAATGAACTAACACAGTAAAAAAAAAGGGGGGGGGGTGGAATTAAAAGGATGAGAAAAGTCACTATATCTTGCTTGGCAGTGAGGGGAGAAATTACATGAGCTGTGGTCATTTCAGAAGGAAAAGTCACATGTGAAAAGCAAAAAAAAACCAAAACAAAGCAACAACAACAACAAACAACAACAACAAAAACCCCAACCCCTATTTGATGAAAAAGTGGCTTAAAATCTAAGTGGTTTTTTTGTTTTGTTTTTTGTTTTTCCGAGACAGGGTTTCTCTTTATAGCCCTGGCTGTCCTGGAACTCACTCTGTAGACCAAGCTGGCCTCGAACTCAGAAATCCGCCTGCCTCTGCCTCCCAAGTGCTGGGATTAAAGGTGTGCGCCACCACTGCCTGGCTAAAATCTAAGTATTTAATGATACCTATATCCTAATGAAAAGAGGCAAAATAATTAACATATCAAACAGAATTATACCCTCATTGTTACAGTAGCCCACCAGAGATGACCACTCAGACACAGTATATATCCAACTGAAAGTCTCTATGCCAGCTGGCTGGGACCACACCCTGACTGTTCAGAACATGGGATTTTTTTTAAAGGCAGAGACCTCATCCTAGCATGTCACTTGGCACCTCCAGGGGTCAGAGGCTTTTTTGAGTCAGCAGTTTGAAGCAAGCAGTTTAAATAGAAGTTAAGATAAGCTGTTAGCCAGCTAGAGAAGGGTTCTGCACAAATGGACAGCTAAGATGAACTGCTAGAGGACGTTCTGCACAAACAAGCAGTTTAAACAAAGGCTAAGATAAGTTACCTAGGACATTCTGACCTTTGGTCAATAGGATAGAACTGGGTAGTTTTCCATGGGACTCTCCATCAAGAGCAGACCCTATTTAAACCTGGATTGGCCTCAGCAAGAATATGAGATGGTAAACCTCTGCACTGTCTTGTCCTGACACATTGTAGTCAAAATATTAACAGTGACAACAACAAAGAAAACAAACAAAGAGATCATCTTTTAAAAAGAGGCAAAGAAAAATACTAGGCCATCCATAATGGAAGGCTTATCAGACACAGAGGGTTTGTTGTTGTTGTTGTTGTTGTTGTTGTTGTTTAGTACAATCCTTTTAAGACAGACGAAAATGAGTAGATTCAAACTACTAAAGTAAAAATTATCAACCACAAATACTATAACCAGCCAAAGAACACTTCTGTCAGGTTTGCTTTGTTTTGGTTGTTGTTTGCTTGATTTTGTCAAATTGACACAAAGCTAGGGTCATCTGGGAAGAGGGAGCCACAATTGAGAAAACACCTCCATCATAATGGAGCTGGCATACACAGTGCCTGAATAATAAGAGACTTTGTTGCAAACAAGGAGGTGAGGACTGACCATTGAGGTTGTCCTCTGTCCTTCACATGACACCAAAGTATATGTCTACATTAATACACACAAACACCAACTAAATGGACTCTATAATAAAACAAGGACTTTTAGGAAATGAGAACGAATGATATTAATCAACCACACATTCTAGTATATTTTCTTATATAAGCCTAGGGTAAGATCCGAGATATAAATTTATCACAAATTTCTATCAGGGACTAATGCTGAGATTCCACATTGAAAAGCATGGACTTATAGATTGCAATTGAAGGATGTCAGAGTCATCCTTCGATGAATTTTATCTGAGGTGGTAATTAATCATAAATTGATGCATTCCATATTAGGCCTAGTAAATCAAAATTTCTTGGGGACATACTAGAGTAGCTATAGCAAACACCCAATGTGTTTCTGGTTCTTATCATCTATGATGATCAGTAAACAGTAGCTTGGGAAATTAAGCTTTTCTTGCCTCTAGCTTGATTTATTTATTGATTGATGGAAAAGATTTGTTTTCTCACATAATATATCCTGAATATGGTTTCCAATCTTTTTGCCATTGTTCCCTTTAACCTTAGTTTGAGGTAAAGAATTTAGCTTTTCTAATCTTACAAATTTCCAACTGATTTATATCCCTTTCAACTGAGATTGCTGATAACCACTAACCATCAACAAAGTTTTATTTTATTGTCTATTTACATTTTCAACAGTCTTTTTTTTCTGTGCCCCCACACATTCCATGCTGCAGCAGCCTCTTTATTAGCAAGCCTTTTGTTACTATCCTCCTTCAAGCCATTTATCATACTGACTTCTGCTACCACATTACCCTGCTCAGAACCCCACCAGCTCCCTCAGTTCCTGAGGAAAATTCTGAGTTACTCAGCTGACTTCCCCACTATCAGCCCTGTCAACCTTCTTTTTTTAAATTTAAAAATGTTTTTTTATTAGATATTTGCTTTACTTACCTTTCAATGGTATCCCCTTTCCATGTTAACCCTCTGAAAACCTCCTATCCCACCCCCTCTCCCAGCTCATCCCCACCTCAATTTCCTGATGCTCATTCCCCTATTCTGGGGAATCGAGCCCTCACAGACCCAATGGCCTCTTCTCTCATTAATGTCTGAAATGGTCAATGTCCCTCAGCAGAGAATTGGATACAGAAAATGTGGTACATTTGCACAACGGAGTGCTACTCAGCTATTAAAAACAATAAATTCATGAAATTCTTAGGCAAATGGGTGGAACTAGATATCATCCTGAGTGAGGTAACCCAATCACAAAAGAACACACATGGTATACAGTCATTAATAAGTGGATATTAGCCAAAAAGCTCGGAATACCCAAGATACAACTCACAGATCACATGAAGCTCAAGAAGGAAGACCAATGTGTGGATACTTTGATCCTTATTGGAAAGTGGATCAAAATACCAATGGTTCACAGCCAACCAATAGAATGAGCATAGGGTCCCCAATGGAGCAGCTAGAGAAAGAACCCAAGGAGCTGAAGAGGTTTGCAGTCCTGCAGGAGGAACAATAATACGTACCAGCCAGTACCCCCAGAGCTCCCAGGGACTAAACCACCAACCAAAGAGTAAACATGGAGGGGCCCATGAGTAGCATATGAGTACATATGTAGCAGAAGATGACCATTTCAGACAATCTTATTTTCATGATGGAAATGCTGTATTTGTTGTAATAAGCACAGACTCAAGAGCCATATACTCCCCAAGAGAGCACTGAAGAAAGTAAATTAATAATATGGTAAGATTATTAAAATTATTAAAATTAAAGTTAGGTTCCACTATTTTTGTGACATTTGGTTAATTCCTTAACTTTTTCTAAGCCCATTTCCTCATAGTCATAGTGGGACCAACAGTCTTATTCTATTAAGAATGAAATTGATCCTTTTCCAGGATCTAGCCTGGTGAATCTACCTGGCTTCCCACTCCCCACATGTTCCTCAATCACCAATCTGGCCCACATCCCAATCCAGTGCCCCAGCCTTGTCTGGCCACCCCTCTCTGGGCCACAACCAACTTCTAGACTTCCTCTAGGACCTGCCCTGCCTGTTCCCAACAGACTCCTCCTATGCCACTTCTAACATATTCACCCAAATAGATCCTGCACATCCTTTTTCAGGGTCTAGTCCAGTGAGTTTGCCTAATCCTCTATTTCATAGACCCTGCCCAACCATTTAGATATACCTCCCAAACTCTAGGCTTGGACCAGTAAACACACCCTGTATACCAACCTCAAGCCTTGTGTTCACCTGACTTTATACACCTAAGATATATTCAACACCTAGGCCTAACATTTCTACACATTTTCTCTTTTGTCCTAACCTGCTATGTCCATATCAGACACAGAACTAATAAAAAAAGTCCACACAACAAAATCTTATTTCAAAAATACAAACAATAGAAAAGAACAAGTCAGCATGTTCCATCCCGCAAACAACCAGTCTTGTAGAAATATTTTCTAATGATGATTAACTAGATGAACCACATGACACAAATTTAAAAGAGTAATCATAAAATTCATCAAGGAATTCAAGGACTTTAAGGAGATAGAAAGAGCTCAATGGAATTAAAGAGAAAAAATTAAAAGAAAACAAATGCCTGAGTGATACCCAAGAAAACACAAGCATAAGGTTGATGAAAATGACAAAGACAATCCAGGATTTGAAAATGGCTTTCAATTAAGAAATAGAAACATCCAAGAGGGAGGACTCAAGCTGGAATGAACACAGAATTGAACAACCCAATAGCCCTACTAGAAAACTCAAAGGAATGCTTTACAGGCAGAATTAATCAAGCAAAAGATAGAATATCATGATTTGAATATAAAGTAAAGGATCTAGACCAAATAAGCAAGGAATGTGAATTAAAAAAAAAAAGTTAAAGGAACACACAGGAAATGTGGGACAATATGAAAAGCTCAAATATTTGAATTGTAGGCATCAATGAGGGAGAAGAATGTCATAGGCCAATGTCATAGATCATATCTTCAACAAGGTCATAGAAGAAAACACCCCCAAATTTAGGATGGACACACCCATACAAGAAGCATACAGAACACCAAATAGACAAGATCATGAAAAAAAAAATTTCTACAGCATATTGTAGCTAAAAGACTAAGTATACACCAACTACATGGTGGCTCACAACCATCTTGTAATGGGATCCAATGCCCTCTTGTGGTGTGTCTGAAGACAGCAAAGGTGTACTCATATATAAAAAGTAAAATCTTTAAAAAAGATTGTCAGGAACAACTGTTTTTTAAAAAAATAATTCTTTTAAAAAAGACTAAGTATACTGTATACTTAGAAACAAAGGAAGTGCATTGAAAGCTGCAAGAAAAACAAAACAAAAAACACAAGTCACACATAAAGGAAAACTCCTCAGAATAACATCTGATTTCTCAATGGTAATGTTGAAAGCCAGAAGAGTCTGGAGCAATGCATTTCAAGTCCTAAAAGACCATAAAAACAAACTTAGACTGATATACCCAGAAAAACTATCTGCAGTAGTTGAAAGAGTAAGAAAAACTTTCCACAATAAAAATCATATCCCACAAACCAAAATGAAAGAAAATATATAGATCGATATTTCATGTTAAAGAGAAAATGTGCTTATTCAAATGATTATAGGGAAAAATAGAAAGTCATAATTACTAAAACACTAAATACCACTCAGAACAGAAACATAACTAAAATTTAACATAATGGCTGCAATTAACACACATATTTCAATAATGAATCAATATTAATAATCTGAATTTCATGATCAAAAGACAGGCTGGCTGGCTGAATCAAGAAGCAAAATCCATCTGTTGTCTATAACAAACACATCTTAGCTTAAAAGATAGGCACTACCTTAGAGAAAATGGATGAACAGAAGTCCAATCAAATGGGACCAGGAAGCAAGTATATGTTGCTATACTAATATTTGACTCAATATACTTCAAAATAAAACTAATCATAAGAGTTTAAGAAAGACACTTTATTCTAATCAAGGGAACAGTTAACCAGTTAGCCAAGAAGACATTACAAGTAACATTATATAGACTAATCAGGCTGTGTGTGTGTGTGTGTGTGTGTGTGTTCGTCAACAATTAGAAAGATTGTAGAGGAATTTGAATTCAACAACATGTCTGCTCTGGCAAGGAATCACATCCAAAGACCTACTAGGTCTCTGTGGTTCAACCGGAATGCAGACACATCACACACTTTTAATCCCTCTGGCTGGAATACACACAAACTCTTAGTACACATCTTTAATCCCAAACAATGATGGTAAATTTAATTTGTTGAAGGAAGCACCGTGTTTGAAAGTGATGTCTAATTGAGGGGTAGACAAAGGGACAAGAAAGATTTGACAGAATGAGTCAGAGATAGGATATGCCCAAGTCTCAGATAGGAAAGAGAGGCAGAGAGAGAGAGAGAGAGAGAGAGAGAGAGAGAGAGAGAGAGAGAGAGAGAGAGAGAGAGAGAGAGAGATATTTTTTACTGGAACAGGTTTCAGGTGAAGACAGAACAAGGCAGAGAATGAGAGGGAGCTGGAAGACATATTGCCAAGTTAGTATGAAGGCAAGGAAAGCTGAAAGAAGCTAGTTTGAACCAATCAGTATGGAGGGGACTTTGAATCAGAATAACTGAATTGACCAGCCAGCCAGAGTTCAGAAAGAGCTAGAAAGGGTAAACTTATTCAGCAGTAACTCTCTGAGATGACAATTACTTCTGGAAAATAAAAGTTACTTTTACAAAAGATGAATGAGAAAGAGAACAAGGGTTTTAGGAGGATCTGGGTGAAAGAAAGGAAAGGGAAGAGTGATTTCATTATATTATAATATCAGTACATAATAAAATAATTTTTAAATAAAAATATTATTAACATAAGATTCTCAATAAAGATGAATTTTCTTCAGTTGTCAGGAGGGTAGAGCTCATATCCCTTTGGCTAACCTTTTATATTTAGCAATGATCTAAGTGGCATTTAATTAGTGACTAAAGTTCAAGAAATTCTACTACTGAAATGTTAAAATAATTATTGAAATAATTCTTTGAATGTATATGGTTTTTTTCTTCTCTACTAAGAACTGAGATGTCATTTCCAGAACTTATTAAAGTTCATAACATTCTTGGGTGAAGCGAAGTCAAGATACTACCTTCTTTTGTAGATTTGATCACCTTTTCAATTCAACTACATTTTTATAGATCTGGCCAATTTTCATAGAATATAGTTTGTACTTTCAAGGAGCTTTGATTTCTACAAGGTAGAATGAAAAAAAAGATATAGACAACTTATATAATTTTAGAGTTATAATTGGATAAAGAGATAGATGTTAGCCAAAATAAGGGTACTAATCCAATAGGGATTGTCAGAGAAAGATCTGAGAGGATATTGGAGCAAATAGCTGAATGATAAGAAGTTATTCCATGTAATATTTTAAGAGAAATGTTCTAGCCTAGCGGTTCTCACCTTCTTAGTGTTGCAACATTTTAATTGTTCCTTGTGTTGTGGTGACCCCTAACCATAAAATTATCTTTGTTGCTACTTCATACCTGTAATTTTGCTACTGTTATGAATCATAATATAAATATAGGTATGTGGCCCCTGTGGGGCTCATGTCCCACAGGTTGAGAACCACTGTTCTATAGCAAGAAATAAGCTGAAAATCTGGGATTATTAAAGTTGTTTATACCTAGATATTAATTCAGTAACGGCCTACAATTATTCTCTTTTCTATAACTAACTTTTTGTTGTTTTCTGGCATTTGTTTTATTAAAGGAATAGAACATTAAAGACAATATTATTGTGTGTTATTCAGCTGTTATTCTGACCTTAGAGATGAAATGAAGGGACTAGAAGTAAATGGGACAGATTTCTTTCCTTATTCCAAATCTATATGGGCCATATCTATGTATTAAATCTTGCATGTGGATATTATAACACATGTGTCTCTGGCTGTATTTTGAAGCATACACTACAAGTCATCTAACACATCATTTCTCTATATAAGGGTTTTAGATGACAAATAAGCACATGTCAAATGCCATATATGGGCTAGGTGTATCCCAATCTTCAGAGGGTATTGGAGCAAAACTTTTACTATCACATTTCACAGATAAAGAAATAAGGCTTACAAAGAAAAAGTAAACCAAGGTTACATAGTAAGAGTGTTAAACATGAACTTAAGTCTCTTGGCAACAATACTCTAATTATTCCTTTTAACACTTGCATAAATAAATGAAAAAGAAGGCCAACCCCCAAAGAAGAAGATAAGCAAATAGCTGTGGCTTCCCTATAACTTGTTCTTCTTTCTCTCCTGCTGTTTCACTTACTTTGTTCCTCCTGTTGTATTAACATTTGTTTTCTATTAGGCCCTGCAACAAGACACTTGGGATGTATTATGAACCACAGATATATGTCCTCATATTTACAACCAAAGTGAATGTGACAATAACTATATTGAGAGGTATGTCAAAAACATCCTCTAACTTTTGAAAAAACTGTAAATTAGACCTGGGTATGAAAGGAGGGGACTCATGGGTAGCACTAGTAAACTGGGAGATTAGTTAACAGGGAAGGTAATAATTTAGCAGAAAGTTTTTAGAAAAAAATTTCCAGGTAAAAGAAACTAAACAAAGGGAATTAGATAGGCAGGGCTTTGGCATCTTCAGTGATAAATAAGGAAGCTGGTTGAGCAGAAGCTGTAGGGCAAGAGTGAGTGACATAGAAGTCAACGAGAAATTAAGGGTTCCAAATCTATAATGTTCCATAAAATATTGTAAAAACATTGGCATTTGCACTGTATGAATCTGGAATCGTGTCAGGTTAGAATTCCCAAGAAACAGACCATGAAACCAAGTTAATACTGCTGAAATGTCATTTAAGAACACCTTCACCTGCACAGGAAATGTGAGTCAGAATTACAAAGGAAGTCAAGCTATAAAAAGACTCATTGACAGCTCCAGCCACAGGAAGCTCTTGACTTAGAATGGCCCTTCAAAGTGGAAAGACTCACATACCTTTAAATTCTACACGACTCAGCTATTGGATTAAGATATGACCTTGGGCCATGTTGCTCTTTGTATCTGAGGCAGTGTCTAATAGATGTCACAGATGAAGAGAAATAGTAATTCCCCTTCATCGAAGGGGAAATTGATTGTTGCTTCTCTCTATCTAGAGCCATGGCACATTTTGATCAGAGAACTGAATTACATTTTCAAAGTATGTCTCTCCTCTTGTGTAAAGGGTACAGTGGAGAAAGCATGGAAGCAACAAAAGAAGTTAGAGTATTGCCTTTAAAAAATAAGTTTGGGGTTTCAATGAAAAAGACTGCCACTCTAAATAAAATAACTCTACAAGGTTAAACTTTGCTTATGATCAGAAAGGTATGCTACTCACAGAAGGAGAACAAACACCAAGACAGGAATTTTGTTTGGTTTTTATTCTAATGCAGGTGTTGACTGTTTTTTTCTTCTCCCTGTTGGCTGGGATCTTACTTCTCTGTCTTCCATGATTGGTTAGCTTTAAAAGAATCTACACAAAGGAAAGTGGGAAGTAGCCCGCCACTTTAGTTACTTAAGTTCTGAGAATACAGCAAGGCCTTTGTGTAAACAAAAGTCTTACTAAATATGGAGGGGTTAGATATTTGAGTAAAGGTTTCTCAGGGTGGGCAGGATAAAGAAATTTGCATAAAAGTTTTATTTAAATCCATTGGATTTGTGAGCTCATTTGAGTGAATGTCTGTGTATAAAGGCAAACTGATGATGTTTTGCAGGACACTGCATCATAAAAAGATAAGGCCCCAGTGGTTAGTTATGTAACACATTATTCCTAGTGAAGGCTGCCCCTGCATAATTCTAGGCTTTTAGAGCCTTTAGCCATCCCAGCCTCCCAAGTCTACTAAAATTGTTGATACCCATTGATATTTGACTGATTCAATGGACATTTATTAGTTCATTGTTTGGTGGATATTTACTGGTACCCAGAGAAGTATTCCTTGGCTATATAGCACATAAAGTGTATGTTGACTTTACATAATTTGCCAAGACCAGCAGACTCGACAGGCTAACTTAGTATACCAATTAAAAGCAAGACTAATTTGAGGAGTAAAAAGGGATTTATTCACGATGGCTCTATTGAAAGAGAAACAGATAACAGGATTCAAGTTCATTTGATGTGAACTTTAGGCATAGAGGAAGAACTGGGGAAAGAGACAAGCCTATGCATAATTAAGCAGTACTGGGTGTGGACTGCTTGATCATTTTCTCAGTACCAGTCTTGCAAAGTGATCTAAAACCACCTCATTTCTAACCCAGACTCAAAAGATGAATCATGGTATGCACTCACTAATAAGTGGATATTAACCTAGAAAACTGGAATACCCAAAACATAATCCACACATCAAATGAGGTACAAGAAGAAAGCAGGAGTGGTCCCTGGTTCTGGAAAGACTCAGTGAAACAGTATTCGTCAAAACCAGAACAGCGAAGTGGGAAGGGGTGGGAGGGAGGACAGGGGGAGAGAAGGGGGCTTACGGGACTTTCGGGGAGTGGGGGGGGGCTAGAAAAGGGGAAATCATTTGAAATGTAAATAAAAAAATTATATCGAATAAAAAATAAATCAAAAAAAATCAAAAAAAAAAAACAAAAAAACCCCCCTCATTTCTTGAGGGGCTGAAGGACTTCTCTGGAGATGCTAAATTCTGCTCCAGAATACAGCTTTGTCCTCATGGATAATTGCCTTTCCATGGGTGGAATACTGTCCTGCAAGGTTTTGCTGCTGCTGAAATCTAGGTTAGAAAAATGACTCATCTTTCTGCCTCCATTCTTGAAGAAGGATGAGATAAATTAGATAGGTAAAGAGAGTCAAGCAGGAGTCTGAATCAAAGGGAAGGAGACATAGAACAAGGGCAGACATTCCAGGCCCTTGTGGTCCTTTTACTTACATTGTGAACCTGCACAAGATACCAGTGTTGCTCAGCAAAGGCAGCTTCTAAGTGCCTGTTGTGGAAGGAAGATGCTTTTTTTGGGGGGGAGGGCAGAGGGGTGTCTCTTCATGACATGGGTCCTTTATTCCATTCCACCTTTACTAATTAACCATTCTTATACTATCTGTTATTTCCTAAGTCCTTCAAAATCCAACTTCCTAGCCTTTTGGTTTTTATCTCTTGCTGAAATGGACTTTCTCATATGGCATGCCTTGGGTACCAACTTGCTTTGTTTGCCAACATTTATTTCATATTTGAAGGCTACTCAGTACCCTAGCTAGGTCTGCTGCTCATTCCTTCCTTTGCACTGACATGACCCTCATTTCTCTGGTATAGCCCTTACTGATCATTTCTGCTTCTATTCTACTCCCAAATCATCACTATAATCTTATGCTCTCCATATTTTAGATACTTTTCTTCACCAACAAGTTTCCCTCCAAGGCTTCAGAAAGTGTTTTTAAATACCTGATATCTGAAAGAGGCAATATTGTCTGTTCCTGGGTCTTTCCCTACGAACAAAAAATAAATAAAAGGATTTTCTATAACAGTTCTCAGAACCACTAGTGAGGGAGATCACTGAATTGATATACAATCTCCTAGATAATACTACTAGTACTTCTGTAAGGTCAAAAGCGTGCCTTCCTTGTTGTTAGAACGTAGCCCTGTGGCTTTAGTCTTAATCCCATAGCCTGAGTCATGGTCCATCTCCCTCTACAGTCTTAAGAAGTGGTGTGCAGTATGGTCTGACAGTTCTTAAATTAAAAAGTGCCTGGATCCTGAACCCTCCTTGTTATGCATACTGTGCTGAACTAAATCATGTGACATAAAATTTCCTGCTACCCCTAGTGTTTATAAAATGTTAGACCTCTCCTTTGTTAAGGGAACGGGTCCAAGACTCGTCAGGGAGACTTCAGGGAGACTGGTTAGGAACTTGATCCTGAGATGAAGGCTGTTCTCTGAAGATGCTTCCTCAAGTCCCTCCCAGCATCTTTCTCTTGGTGCTATCTTTCTCCCGGTTTCTCCTTCTCTATTAGTCTCATCACTGAGATGAAACTCATCACTGAGCTTTAAAGGGAATCCTCTAGTCTTTAAGGCTACATTGTGTTTAGGTATCTTAATACATTGTATTGTTTCTAATACTTCCTGCAACCCCTGTACCTCAAGATAATTCAGTTTAGGGGCCTTGATACGGTTTGTTTTCTCTGCCACTTAAATAATTAAACACAGAAAAAAAAATTGATGCTATCACAGGTAGCATCAGAGAAATCTCAACTCCACAAATAGGAGTAGACAAAATGAGCAGAAGAAGAAAGACATTTATTGGAGGTGAGGAAACACAAACATACAGCAGACACACAGAGAAGCCAGAAATAATCTCCCTCTCTCGCTCTCTCCCTCTCGCCCTCTCTTACTTACTTTTTCTTTTTTGTCTATGAAGAGTTTGCCTCCCCTGGTTCGAAGAAAAAATAGAATTGCTAGTTGGACCACACCTGGGTTGTAGCATGTACTATTCAGGCCTTGAACTCTTTGAGCACTGCAGTCCATCAACAAAGAGCCCCTGGTGTGAGACCGAAGCCTACAAGACTTCACTTTGTTTTAAGCTGCTAGGCGGGTTGTCTTAAGTCATGGGATGAGGAAAAAGCTGGCCATCTTGGAAGTTTGCCACCTTTATTCTCTAGTCATGGCCTCTCTCCCTGCTCCGTCTGCCTAACTCCTGGTCTCTCAGAGGCAGACCATGGCTGTGAGTTCCTTTCATTGTAATAAACATCATTTCTGGATTTATGTGTCAGTTTTCCTTTGCAGGCCATCCATTGCAAGCTGCTTTCATTCTTTTTAACACCTTTCTTATAAGAAAAAAAACTGAGACAGGAAGTGTGTGGTTTCTCAGGTCCTCTAGCAGATGGACCAGGAATCCCAAATCAAGGATGCCCTCCGGGTATAGAGTCCATACATACATGGAATCTTTTTCTTTTTCTTTCTTTTTCTTTCTTTCTTTCTTTCTTTCTTTCTTTCTTTCTTTCTTTCTTTCTTTCTTTCTTTCTTTCTTTATTTTTCTTTTTTTTTCTTTTTTTTTTTTTTTGGTTTTTTTCGAGACAGGGTTTCTCTGTGTAGCCCTGGCTGTCCTGGAACTCACTCTGTAGACCAGGCTGGCCTCGAACTCAGAAATCCACCTGCCTCTGCCTCCCAGAGTGCTGGGATTACAGGTGTGCGCCACCACTGTAATTCCATATATGGAATCTTGATGTGAGGATTCAGTTATGATGCTGAGATATTCATGATGCTGTCCATTTACCATAAGAGCATGTGGTTAAAACAGCAAGGCTTCCTTTGGAGTCGAATATCCCTCTCTGGTCACCCTCAGAAAATAAAGATGCTTCCTTACCTGTCCCTGAGCTTTACCTTTAGAACAAATGAATAGAGAATAGAAGATCCTATCTAGGTAGGCTTCTTGCTTCATTGCTATTAGATATTGCCTGCAAGACATAAGGGAAATCAGTTAACTTCTACTTGATCCTGTGAATTCTTGAAATACAAAGGCACAGACAAGTGAAGATATGGCGTAGCACCAACATGTGCTGTGTGTGTGTGTGTGTGTGTGTGTGTGTGTGTGTGTGTGTGTGTTGCAGGTGTTGTTATTTGGTGGGGGTGTCAAAGACAGGGCCTTGCCCATGTTAGGTCAGTGAGTGAACGTTGAGCTACATCCTCAAATCCTCCCAGACTTTGCTGGTGCTCTAAGGAAGCATTTCTCAACCCGTGGATTGCAATCACTGTGGAGTATTGTATCAGATATCCTGCATATCAGATATTTACATTATGACTCATAACAGTATCAAAATTACACTTATGAAGTAGCAATGAAAATAATGCTGCAGTTGAGGGTCACTACAACATGAACCATATTAAAGGGTTACAGTATTGGACAGGTTGAGAACCACTACTGTAATATGATTAACAATGAAACACTTGTGGGATATAATCACATACTCACAAAGGCATATATATGTGTATGTGTATGTATACATATATGTATATATAAGCACACACATATATGAAATCTTATATTTGAGAATTTCAGAGCTGTATAAATTTTAAAGATTATCTTGTTCATCTCATTTATACAGAGTAAGAAACAAGTACAGAGAGGAGAAAGAAACTAAAGTTACAGAAAGGCCTTATAGGACCCAGTGCTTAATCCAGCATATCCACTACTAGACAACAATCCTGCTGTGGTTGTCACTTTTCCTTTTTCCTGAATCATATATTTTTTAAAGAAGAAAATAAAATGTTATTAAAAATATGTAGCTTTCTTTCTTTCTTTCTTTCTTTCTTTCTTTCTTTCTTTCTTTCTTTCTTTTTTTTTTTTTTTTTTTTTTGGTTTTTCGAGACAGGGTTTCTCTGTATATCCCTGGCTGTCCTGGAATTCACTCTGTAGACCAGGCTGACCTCGAACTCAGAAATCTGACTGCCTCTACCTCCTGAGTGCTGGGATTAAAGGCGTGCGCCACCACTGCCCGGTGTAGCCTTTATTTTTTAAGATATATTTTTGCTATTTATTTATTTTACTTATATGAGTACACTGTAGCTGTCTTCAGACACACCAGAAGAGGGTGTCAGATCCCATTACAGATGGTTGTGAGCCACCACGTGGCTGCTGGGATTTGAACTCAGGACTTTCAGAAGAGCAGTCAGTGATCTTAACCACTGAGCCATCTCTGTAGCCTTGTAGCCTTTACTTTATACCTACAGTTTTTCCCTTTGTCCCTGAACTGCATTTGGTGTCCCAGCTTTCCATTAGTGTTTTTTTTTTCATTATACACATAGCTCCCAAACATATAATACTGTTTTTAAATGTGTCTTAAATGTTTACATGTAGTACTGATACCAAAGTTCTCTTTAAAGTAGTTGTCTAGCTGTAGGAGAGTCAGATGGAGCCTCTTCTTGTCTCCAGTGCTTCACAGGCCTTGGTGAGGATCTCAGCAGAGCAAAAATGTGAAAAATGTTGGTGTGGTTGTCAACATGGTAGGCACTTAGGAACTGCTTTTGCTTAGAAAGCATTGTCTAGTCATTTGGGCCCATAAGGTGACTAAAAGCCAGGGATGCCTGCTCTCATTTTCTATCACCTTATTGTCAGCTTTTACAGTGTCCTGTTCCAGATCCTTAAGATACCTGAAGATCTGTTGTCATTGTCATAAACCCATGGTGCCCTTTGATTTCAGGATAAATAAACAGTCTCATAATAAGGGACAAAAGGATCCTAAGCAATGGGGATTCTCATAAGACAAACCATCTCCCAAACGAATGCAGTTATCAGTGATGGCGAGACTGCACTTAGAAACTGGGTAATTATTTCATGGAAACTAGGCTGCTTCCTTGGGCATTAAGGGCCTCTTTGAACCATCTTGCAAAACCAGAACTGAGATAATGATCAACCAGACCATACTTTGACTAAGACAGCTTGCTTTCTACCCCCAAGTCTTCCTCTCTTTTAAACCTAAAGTTCCTGCCAGTGCCCAAATACAGACTTGGTGGTAACTGGAGCTCTTTATTTGTACCTTCCACTGGGATATGTTGTTTAAGTCCTCTTCCTCCAACTTTTCACCATTATTTGAATGTTGTACTGGGTAACAGCCTATTTGTTGGAACACAAGAAGCCAGGGCTTTTGCACCTCCAACCTCTAGTCACATTACTCCTGTGCCACATACAAGAACAGCATGAAATGAGCACATGGGCCTATCTGACAAATACTGAACAGGAAATCATTTTGCTTAAAGGGAAGTTGCACACAGGCTCCTGGGCAGAAAATCAGGCAAAGGCCCGGGACAGACTAGACAGTTTAGTACATGCTTCCAGATGTTCTCACAAAATGCTAATGCAATTCTTTTGTCTCCAAGAAAAAGAGGGAATCAAATCAATTAATTATTTACAGTTTCACTCCCACTGAATTGTACTTTGTAGTTTAAAAGGCCCTTAACTGAAAAAAGCATAGTAAAATAAAATTAAAAAATGTCTCAGGCACTGATTGTTTGTTTTGGTTGGTTGGTTTGTGTATTTCTCTTTGTTCTGTGCTCTTCACTTTGTTTCTTTTTGATTTCCTTTTCTACTATAAAGAGTCCTTCTTGTAGCCCAGACTGTCCTCTGCCTCCAGTCTCCATACGACTAGAATTACTACCAAGCATCATGATACCTGTTTTCTGCATTTGCCTTTTTACTGTCTGTGTTCTCTCTCTCTCTCTCTCTCTCTCTCTCTCTCTCTCTCTCTCTCTCTCTCTCTCTCTCTGTGTGTGTGTGTGTGTGTGTGTGTACATGTGCACGCATGTAGAAAGGAGCTAACTGGAGATAACTTCCTTCTCACTGAATCATTGTGGTCCAAGGAGTCTTAGCAATTGGTTTGCGATGCTCTGGAAGAAATTTCTAACTGCCAGATTGATAGACCTTGAAAAAAAATATTAGTGATGAATATACACTAAAGATCTTTTGACAACAAACAAAAAACAAAACAAAATAAAGCAAATAAACAAAAAAATCAAATCTTCTACAAGAGCTAATTTTGCTCCTGTTTCTTTTGATGGAGTCGATTCTTGTAAAATCATCTCTCACGGGAAGAATTGTCCTCCAGAAGTGATTGCTAGGAGGCCAAGGCTTTCCTCCTGTCTATTTCATTTGAAAAGTGAGTACAAAGTAAACTTTTGAAACAGTACCGAGGCTTCAGAGGAAGGTCAGAAGCAAGTAGCAAGAAGGAAACTGCTACCCTGAGTACAAGGAAAACTAACCATTTATGCGTGAGTCTGTTCTGTAGTCTTTTTATCAGGACTGTTTCCCTCTCTTCCTGCTGCCACTTATTTGGAAGTTGGCAGCTTGCTTTCCAACTGCTGCACATGCTCACAGCATCGCCACCACTTTCCACAATGTGAAGATCAAGCTAAGATTTTCACGAACCAAAAACTGGAAGGAATTTTTCAGCCACATTCATATTCAGTGGAAGGCTTGTCTCCTGTGTTCTTATTTCATATTTAAAAATAAAACTTGCAGCCAGGTGGTGGTGGCGCACGCCTGTAATCCCAGCACTCTGGGAGGCAGAGGCAGGCTGATTTCTGAGTTCAAGGCCAGCCTGGTCTACAGAGTGAGTTCCAGGACAGCCAGGGCTACACAGAGAAACCCTGTCTCAAAAAAAACCAAATCCAAAAAACCAAAAAAAAAAAAAAAAGAAGAAGAAGAAGAAGAAGAAGAAAATATCCAATTATATATATGTATGTATGTGTGTGTGTATATATATATATACACACACACATACATACACAAAGACACACAGACACACACAGACACACACAGAGAGAGACACACACACAGAGACACACACACATATAAAGATAACACCAATTGGATTTGTTTTTTTTTTTCCTTTGGGGAGAGAATAGGGAGGTCACAAGGATGGGGCTGCAGACATAGAAGAGGTGCATGTGATGGGGTGCATGATGTGCAATTCCTTTTTTTGGGGGGGGATTCAAGACAGGGTTTCTCTGTGTAGTCCTGGCTGTCCTGGAACTCACTCTGTAGACCAGGTTGGACTCAAACTCAGAGATCCATCTGTCTCTGCTTCCCAAGTGCTGAGATTACAGGCGTGCACTACCACTGCCTGGCACATGCATACATCTTTATGAGTTAGAATGTTTTAATCATTTTAACTCAAGCAGAACTGCGTATTTTAGCCATGTGAAAGGTACACAGATCCTTTCAGCAAATCACCTAGCTCTCAGTCAGACATGGTTGCTGTAAGGATATAGGAAATTGCCTCATGAAAAGCTGATATACCTAGAGGGTTGGGTCCATATAGTTGGATTTCTGTATGCCACCTGGGAGCTGCCATTCACATTTAGTGTAATAGTTTCACAGGCTTATCCATCATTTCTAAAACAAGGGTGTTGTTTGTGGTGTGACTTCATTTTGCTTTATTTTCAGGGAGGCTGGATAATCTTTGAAACAGTTTGGAAGGGAGGATGTGAAATTGTAAGTTCATAAAGTCATGGATTTGTTTCACACTGGGATGAACACTTGAGATTCCTGTTTATTAACATGTTATTATTGCCTGGCTCTCTGAAATGTTTTGTTCCACTGTAAAAATGACATTTTAGATTATCCATTTGCACCATTTTTCAAATATTAACCAAGTACATCAAGATAAAAGGAGGCAAATATGAGAGATCACAGCATACTCTTTTACAAGGGTGTGCAGATAGGAGTTACCCTCAGTTTTTTGAGTCTCTGCTTTCCCCTGAGTTTCTCATCTGAAAAGTGTTGTATTCCAAATATCTTATCCAAATTGGATCAATTTTGAGTCTCAAGTTATATTTTCTGTCCACTAAGGTAGTTTTGTTACCAAAATTAGCATCACATTCTTGGCAATCTGAGGGATGTATGCTTATAATTTTTATTCTATAAGTACCAGTGGTCAATGCTGATTGGCCAGTCTGCACAAGCCTTTCATTTCTGGGGTCATCTTTGCTCCTAAACGTTTAGATGACAACTCCAACATTACCTCATAACCTCTATAAATAATCCTTTCCACTGCTGCTTCTTCTCACCCCTATATACACTCACATATCACCAAGCCTCCACATATATCCCACTGGAGAGAAGACCAGTCCATATCAGTCTATGTGCACATGTGTGGCCCAGACAATCCGTGTGCGTTGCTATAAGATTCTTTGTCCCACATTTATCCTTTCCTAGGTAATTTTACACACACACACACAAAAACACACACATACACACAAACACCACCCATACACCCCCCCACACACTCACACACACCCACACACACACATACACACACACACACCACAGCATTCCTACTGTGGTTAAAGGTCATTCATTTCTAGTCAGTAAGATCCCAGTTGCCCTTAGAAAGTGGAGAGGTGAAGGGACAGTTCTAGAGACCGTGCTAATAGTTAAGAGATTCCTGTGACTGCCAAGTTTGAAAACAGGGAACTCTTAGATAACATAACCCAAGTCAGTTAGCCCTTGCTCCTCTTCTTATCTCTACTGACTTCTACTCTGTTGGTTGTAAGGCAGTTTGTTAAATCCATCTGGAGTAGGAACATCTTTAAAATATCCACTTATGGCTGTATATGGTGTTACACACATTTAATGCCAGCATCTGGGAGACAGCCTGGGTCATACCGTGTGACCCTATCTCAAAAAGTAAAATCCACTGATAGTCTGGGTCCTGTCCCATGACAAGTACTCTTTTACAGTCATACTGCATCTGGCTTCTTATCATCAAGACGCTTTATCACCCTCAAATCTCAATGTTCACCCACAGTCAGATTCCCTATCAAAGGGGTCTGGCTTTTCCCATTCAAGCATCATTACATTCTCAGATTTGATGGCTGAGCCAGGCAGAAGGAAGTGTAAAGATAAGACCTACTGAGCTCTCCAGGAAAGTTGGGGAAGGACACAGCAACCAGGGGAAATCAGCTGGCTTCTGCAAATTTTGTAGAAGAAAGGCACATTTAAAGGGTATATCTTGTTAGTCTAAACAATACCCAAATATTTTTTGTCCTACATTATAGCTCTGGTTCCCAGGGTGAATAGGATATACTATATCTACTGGCTGGGGCAGTTCATGCTAGGTTGGAGATACCGGTAGCTCCACACTACTGGCTACAGCAGCATGAAGAGTTATTTTCCAACATCTCTGCTTAAGTGAAGATAGATTCTTGTGCTAATTGCAAACAGGAATTTGAGTATGAGCCAATATTAAGCAGAGCTGGATTTGAGCACTGGGGGGGGGGTTACTAGAAAGAAATTACAAATAAAAGAAAAGAATATGAAATATATACCAAAGTATGGGTGTGGGCTTCTCAAAGAAAAATGTCACACTTTATTATCTTTGCAATTGCCAATTATGTGCTTTATATGAAGTCTGGAGTGTTATCTTCAAAGCATTACTAAGGAAGTTATCTGAGATTGTCTGGCAGATCCTGAGATGCACAGGGTGGGATTTTAGCTGATAAGGCAAAACATTAGATCATAGGAATGTAGGGTGTTAGGAAATCTTGCAGGCATGCCTAACTTTTTACTCTGTGAAAATAATGGTTGTTTTTTGCAATGTTCACTCTTGAGAACGTCACAAAGTAAAAATAAAAGCAAATAAGTTTTTTATCTATAAACGTCCTCTTTGTTCCACTATTCTTATTCTGGGTCTCGAGCATGCTTAATGCTTTGTTTCGTGCCTTATCTCCTGGAAAGACCCTGGGTGAAGTACGATCTAGAAATCTATTGAATATGCCATACATGTCTGCCTAGTCACGTTTCTACTTTCCTTGGACCGTGACGAGATCTTACACGTGTGAAAGTCTTACTGAAGAATTGGGAGGGGGATCACAGGAGGATAACATTACCAGAAGAGACAAACTGTGAAATGAATCTTGTAGAGCAGGGTCCATTTTTAAAATAGAAACCAAATAATGTTTATATTAGTCTAAAGGCAAAATAGTAGGGATATCACTTCTGAAATGGCATCGGTTTCTATTACCTCAGTGTCACTCTGATTTGCACAGAGAGTCTGTGAAGCACTAGCAACAGGTTTTGTCACTACAGAGAAGCATGGTGTATACTTAGATATTGCTTATTAATCATAAGAGTGGAAGGAATACAAGTGGATTGTGACTAGAAATGAGTATGAGAGAAATAGAGAAGAGATGAAAGGGAAGGGTACATCAAAGGAGGACAAAACCAAGGAAGAATACAGAAAATTCATACCATGAATTAGATCAGAAGATTCCTCAGATAAGAAATAGAAATCTTAGCATAAGAGGTATTTGGAAACTCAAATATGGATAATAAGAAAAAAAGCTTTCCATAATATTATTGTCAAGATGTTGAAGGTACATAACAAGGGAATGATTACAATGTGTAAGGTAAGCTTCACCAACAGGATATAAAGAAGGAAAGAGAGAATTCTAGACATTGAAAAGAAGATAGAAGAAATGGATATATTGGTTAAAGAAAATGTTAAATCTAAAAAACTCCTGACACAAAGCATCCAGAAAATATGGGGCACTATGAGAAAACCAAATCTAAGAATAATAGGAATACAGGAAGGAAAAGATTCCCAGGTCAAATCCAGAAAATATTTTTAACAAAATCATAGAAGAAAATTTCCATAACCTAAAGAAAGAGCTGCCTATCAAGGTACAGAACACCAAATAGACTGGACCAGAAAGGAAAGTCCCCCGGACACATAATAATCAAAGCATTAAATGAACAGAACAAATAAATAATATTAAAGGCTACAGGGGAAAAGGCCAAGTAGCATATAATTAGAATTACACCTGACTTCTAAATGGAGATTCTAAAAGCCAGAAGGGCATGTACAGATGTGTTGCAGACTCTAAGAGACTATAGATGCCAACCCACACTACTATATCAGGCAAAACTTTCAATCTCCATAGATGGAGAATATAAGACATCCCATGATAAAACCAAATTTAAGAAATATTGATCTATGAGACAGAGAGAGAGAGAGAGAGAGAGAGAGAGAGAGAGAGAGAGAGAGAGAGAGAGAGAGAGAGAGAGAGAGAATCACAACCACCAAGAGACAATAAATACTGCTCATTCTTATCTCTCAACAGCAATGGTCTCAACTCCTCAACTCCCCAATAAAAAGACAGAGACTAACAGGATGGATGGGAAAAGAAAATCATAGGATCCATTCTTTAGCTGATTCCAAGAAACACATCTGATCACAAAGAATAGGTATCACCTCAGAGAAAAGGGATGGAAAAAGATATTCCAATCACAATATGCTGAAAATGCAAGCTACTGTAGGCATTTTAATATCTGAAAAAATAGACTTGATACTAAAACTCATCAGACAGATAAAGAAGGATACTATATATTCAAAGGAAAAATCTATTCTTATAATCTCTTCATTAAATCCAAGGGCACCCAAGTTTTTAAAAGAAACACTATTACAGTGTGAATCACACACTAGCCCTCACACACAAATAGTGGGAGACTTCAATAGCCCCCTCTCAGCAAGATAGGTCATCCAGACAGAACCTAAACAGTTAACTAACAGATGTTATAAAACAAGTGACTCTAATAGATATTTACAGAATATTCACCATAACACGCTCTTAGCACACATTATGGAACTTTCTCCAAAACTGACTCAGATACAAAGCAAGTCTCAACAGATATAAGAAAATTGAAATAACACTTGACATCCAATCAGACCACCACAGATTAAAACTGGATATCAACAACAGAACCCTTACAAACTCATGGAAACTGAACAACTCTCTACAGAATGAAAAATGTGTCAAGAAAAAAAATCACAAAAGTAAAGACTTTCTAGAATTGAATGAATATGAATACAGAACATCCCTAAACTTATGGGAAACAATGAAAGCAGTTCTAAGAGGCAACTTCATAGCATTAAGTGCCTATATTAAAAATCAGAGTGATCTCATACTGGCAACTTAGCAGCAAACCTGAAAGCTCTAGAATAAAAAGAAGAAATCAAATCCAAAACGAGTACAAGGCAAGATGTAATCAAACTCAGGCTAAAATCAAGAAAATAGAAACAAAGACAACAATACAAACAATTGATGAAACAAAGAGTTGGTTCATTGAGAAAATCAGTAAGATCGACAAAGCCTTATACAAATTAACTAAGAGAGAATATCTAAATGAATAAAGTCAAAATCAAATAGGGGAAGATAATGACAGACACTGAGGGACATGGATTAAAACCCTGTATTCCACCAAATAGGAAAATCTAAAAGAAATGGATAATTTCCTTAATAGTTACCACTTACCAAAGTTAAATTAAGATCAGATAAGTAATTTAAACAGACCTATAACCCATCAAGAACCAGAAGTGGTCATTAAAAGTCTGCCAGTAACAACAAAACAGCCCAGGACCAGATCGTTTTAGCACAGAATTCTACCACATGTTCAAAGAAGAATTAATACTATTCTTTTTCAAAGTAGTCCACAAAATAGAAACAGAAGGAACATTGCCAATTCACTTTTTTGAGGCACTCTGATACCCAAACCACACAAAGACTCAACAAAGAATGAGAACTAGAGACAATTTACCTTATGAACATAGACAGGAAAAATATTCAATAAAATATTTGCAAACTGAATCTAAGAATACATTAAAAAGATCACCTACTATGATCAAGTAGGCTTCATCCCTAGAATATCAGGATGGTTCAACATATGTAAATTGACAAATGTTACCCACCACAGAAACAAACTAAAAAACAACAACAACAAAAACACATGGTCATCCCATTAAATGCAGAAAAGTCTTTTGACAAAAATCCTAAACCCTTTCATGATAAAAGTCCTGGGAATATTAGGAATACAAGGGACATACCTAAATATATTAAAGGCAAGCCCAGAGTCAATATAAACTTAAATGGAGAGAAATTCAAAGCAATTCCATTACAATCAAGAATAAGACAAGCTGTCTACTCTCTCTCTCCATATCTATTCAATATAGTACTTGAAGTTCTAGCTAGAGCAATAAAACAACTAATGGAGATCAAGGAGACACAAGGTGTAAAGGAAGGAGTCAAAGTATGTTAATTGCAGATGATACAATAGTATACATAAGTGACCCCAATAATTCTACCAGTGAACTCCTACAGCTGATTAACACCTTCTGCAAAGTGGCCAGATACAAAATTAACCCAAAGAATTCAGTAGTACTCTTACATATAAATGATAAAAGGGCTGAGAAAGAAAATTAGGGAAAGTCAACAGGACAGGAGAAGACGTTCTGAAGAGAATCCTTCTCCTATGCAGGCTCTAGGATCAGCAATTATTAAACAGAACCTCATGAAATTAAATACTTTTTACCCAGTAAAGGGCATTGTCATTCAGACAAAGGGGCAGCCTACAGGGCAGGAAAAGATTATAACAACTATACATCCAATAGAGAGCTAATATCTAAAATATATAAAGATCCTAAAAAACTAGATATCAAAGAAACAAACAACCTAAGTGGTACCATGTGCTCAGCACCTCTAAAGCTCTTGTACCCTTCACAGTTCTGGACAACTGGTTTAAGGATATTTTTTTATATGGAAGACATTGACATAGAAGGCAAGAAATTTGACTGAGTATCTCAGTTGGACTATGAGAGTGAATCTTTAAAAACAGAACTTATCTTAGATGTAAATAGGATCTTATCTTAGATTTATCCCGAAACTTAGGTGAGAAGTTCTGATTGGTCAAAACTACTACCTTGGATGAAGATGGTACCTTGGATGGCAGTGAATAAAACTACACATACAATAGACCTTCCAGGGCAGCCCAGCTTGAATAAGTAACATATGGTTAGATATACAGGGTTTGGGGGAACCATATCACTACTGAAGCAGCAACATACATTTCTATGTATGAATTTGTAATGGTTTGTATCTGTTTGACCCAGGGAGTGGCACTATTTAGAGGTGTAGCTTTGTTGGGGTAGGTGAGTCACTGTGGATGTGGGCTTTAATACCTTCATCCTAGTTTCATGGAAGTGAGTCTCCTCATAGCAGCCTTCAGATGAAGACATAGAACTCTGAAGTCCTCTGCACCATGTGTGCCTGGAAGCTGTCATGCTCCCGCCTTGAAAATGGACTGAATCTCTGAACCTATAAACCAGCCCAAATTAAATGTCCTTATTTAAGAGTTGCCTTGGCCATGGTGTCTGTTCATAGCAGTAAAACCCTAAGACATAAGTTAGTATCAGGACTGGGGTATTGGTGCAATAGGCCTGACAATGTTTTTGTTTGGAAGAATGTGGATTTGGGGACTTTGGATTTGAAAAGCCATGGAATGTTTTAAGTGGGGCTTAATGAGCTATCCTAGTAGGACTATGGAAGACTTTGCTGCTGTGAGTGATTTGAATTGTGCAGACCTGACCCAAGACATTTCAGTGGAGAACTTCAGTGTGTGGTCTAGAAGTTCCACACTGTTTTATAGTATTTTGGTGAAAATGTGGCTACTTTTTCCCCCCTGGTCTGAAGAGTCTGCCTAAGGCTAAGGTGAAGACACACTGGTTAATTGCATTGAAAAAGGAAGTCTCAGAAACGCTCATAATAGACTTTGTTCCCTGGTTAAGTCTCAGGAAGAGCAATTTAAACAAGCTAGCAAGCTGAGAAAGGTAAAATATAAAATATATGGTTCATGAATTAAAGGGGCAACAGGAAGTAAAATGGAGATGAATCCTGTGTTCCATGATATTAAATTGAACTAAGGGAGTAATGACCTTGGGGCAAAATCCCACCCAGCAAAGTTAAGGTCCAGGTTTGGCAGAACAAGCCTTTAATCCCAGGATGCAAAGGCAAGCAGATCTCTGACTTCCAGGCTAGCCTTGAAGAGAGCAGGTTTGAGGTGAAGAAACGCTCAAATGTAGGCATAGTGGTACATGCCTTTAATCCCAGCATTACAGGAGACAGAGCCATGTAGGTCTTTGAGTTCAAGGTCAATCTACAGAACAAATTCCAGGACAGCCAAGCTTAGGCAGTAGAGTTAGAAAGCAGAAAGCTAGTGATAAGGTAATAGGACAAGTGGCGGGGTGGGGGGTGGGGGTGGGGGGCGGAACTTGGTGACTTTGGCCATATGGATCTGGCTTTGGAGTGAAAAATAGAAAGGGCTACTGGGACAAATGATGCTGGTTAGCTGGAGTGAAGAAATTAGTGGTGATCAAGAAGAGACCAGCATCACTGAGGTGAAATCTTCTAGAAAGTGTTTTCTGGGAGAACAAAGAAGGTATGTTCCAGAGATAGCCAAGGCTGTGCCTCCTGCTGTAGCTGCACTTGGTAAGGTGTAAGCATCACCCAGGTGGTACTCGTTTTGAAGGTATGAAGGGATCATGGAGAGCAGCTGAGGCTTGGCACTGTGAGAGGCCATGAAAGGCCATTGGTGAAGGTGCAGCCTCAGTTGTAGCTGACAGCCCAGGGCTGAGGGGGCCATGCAAAGGAGTTAAGGCTTGGTACCATGAAGAGAGCCTATGAGAGGCTATTGGTGAAACCTAGCTGCAGTGGAAAACCTCAGAGTATTAGAGATGATAGTACCATGGGATGATGACCAAGAACAGCACTAGCAGTGGAGTGGATCAACTTGAGTTTAGAGTGCTACAGAGGGCAGAGCTGGAGAAGCGACACAAGCCTTTTGTAGGAGACCAGAAGATCATGTGTATCCCAGGAATTGAAACAAGAAGCTGTAACATTGAAGTTGCCTTGGAGATCCCAAGATGTTTGAGATGCCAGAGCCATGGCCTATCTGCCAAGGAAAGCTGCTGACAGGGAGTGTAAACAGCCCAGGAGAAAGAAGTTTTTTGCAGTCAACAAAGATGAAAAAGGAGTTGGAGATCTGAAGACCTCCCTTATATCAGACATGGCGATGCAGAGTTTGGAGTTTGCCCAGCTGGTTTCCTGTCTTGCTTTGGGGATTAGAGCGAAGCGATTGGACGAATCTCAGAAGAAACCTTGAGTTTTGGACTTTTAACATTTTTGAGACTGCTATAGACTATGGGACATTTGGATGTTGGACTAAATATATTTTTGAATTATGCTATGGTTAGGTGTGGCCCCATAGACTCATGTGTTTGAACAAGCTTATGGGAGCCATGGAGTGGAATGTGATGGTTTGTATATGCTTGGCCCAGGGAGTGGCACTATTAGGAGATGCAGCCTTGTTGGGGTAGGTGTGTCACTGTGGGTGTGGGCTTTAATACCTTTATCCCAGCTGCCTGGAAGTGAGTCTCCCCATAGTAGCCTTCAGATGAAGATAAAGAATTTTCAGGTCCTCTTGCACCATTCCTGCCTGGATGCTGCTGTGCTCCCTCCCACCTTGATGATAATGGGCCAAACCTCTGAACATGTCATCCAGCTCCAATGAAATGTTGTCCTTATAAGAGTTGACTTGGTCATGGTGTCTGCTCACAGCAGGAAAACTTTAACTAAGACTGTATCCTATGGAGGATTGTTGATGAAGCTTCAGGGTGATGCCAACACAACTTACATGGATTTTAGGTAGATTCTAGAGGCTATCTTCTAATGTAGAAACTGGAATTCTGAACCTTGTGGAAAACCAACCTTGCTGCTTAGTCACTCAAGTCATGGACATTGTTTAAGCTTGAGTAGAAGCTGACAGTATTTGCCTGTGAAGGAGGCTGGGGTCTATGTCCACTATGGGTACATTTTCAGTTTGTCTAAATTTAATGAAAAGCTGAGTTGTTTGTGAAAGTGGGAAAGCTTATCAGGAATCTGAAGTTGCTTATTTTTTTCAAATTAAAGTTTATTTTTTCAGTAGTAAGATATAAACCAGTTTCAGAGAGTATATGTATCAAAAATAAAAGATTTCAATCAATCAAGTTAAACATAAATGTCAAATACTTCAAAAAACAAAAAGAAGCCAAATCCAAAATTAAGTTAAATATCAAAGATCAGGAGGATACATAAATGAAATAGAGACAACAAAACAAAAGATCAATGAAGTATAAATGAAATGAACAAATTCATTGACAAATCAAGAAAAGTGGACAATATACAAAAATGAGAGATGAAAAAGTTGAAATTATACCAAATACCATAAAGACATAATTATTGTTAAAAGTTATTGTGAAGAACCACATGGCAAAACTCAAACCAAACTAAAACAAAGCAGAAGAAATAAACAAGTATCTGGACATATCTAGCCTGATAAATTTGAACCCATAGGGATATTTAAAAATGTGAATAGACTAACTTGCCAGCAGATAAGACTCAAAAATACAGGTCAGAACCAGAAGTAGCTAAAACTTTCATAGGCCATTCCTACATGATTCTACTAGGCTCCATGTTTCAAAACAGCAGCACCAACTGGAGGCTGAGTGTTCAGACAAAAGCCATGGGGTCATTTCAATACATATTATAAGAGGTGAATTAAATGCTTCTGTAATGGTTTTCTCATTTTTCATTTCATGGAAGTTTGGAAAGTATTAGACTTTAAAGAATATCCCATGCATCTTAATCAGAGTTTCTATTGCTATGATAAACACCAAGACCAAAAATGAGTCAGAGAGCAAAGGCTTATACGTTTGCATCACAGCCCATCATTGAGGGAAGTCAGGACAGGAACCTGGAGGCAGGAGTTGATGCAGAGGCCATGGAGCATGCTGCTTGCTTAGCATGCATTCCCATAGTATTCAGGACCACCATCCCAGGGATGGCATGACCCTCATTAGGCTGGGCCCTTCCCCTCTGATTACTAACTAAGAAAATGTTCTGAAGGCTTACCTGCAGTCTGATCTTATAGATATATTTTCTCCTCTCAGATGACTATAGTTTGTATCAAGTTGGCATAAAATTAACCAGCACAACTAAGCCATTGGCATCTTGACACACAAACAAATCACTGTTAAGCTACAACTTTTCCCTTTTTATTTATCCCCAAGACCACACATTAATAAAGACATCAGAATATAGAATATTTTACAAACTTAAAAAGTCCCGCAGCCTTACTAATTCAAGTGGTTTAAATTTTGTAATTTTAGAAATACCCTGTCTCTTAAAATCTAAAGTCTCTGAAAACTCCCAAATCTCCTTTTGAAAAATTGGAAGTCTTTCAACTCAGGGCTTCAGTAAAATTAAAAATAAGTTAAACACTTTATTTCTTCAAGAGGGAAGAACGAGGACACAGTCCCAGTCAGATCAAAGCAAACCCAAAGTCCAACAGCATAAATAACCCAATGTCCAATTATCTGGGATTCACTCACGATTTTCTGGGCTTCTCCGAGTGGGCTAGTCACTTGTCCAGCTCTGCCCTCAGCAGCACAAACACATCTTGTCTTCTATGCTCAGGACAGATCCATTCTTTCATTGCTGCTGTTCTTGGTGTTTGTCCTATGGCCTTGGCATCTCCAAAATGCTGGATCTTCTGCTGTAACTGGGCTGGCTGGTTTGCCTCTTCTGTGTTCACTTCATGGTGCCAAGCGTCAACTTCTATGTGTGGTCCCTTTGGTACTGGACTTTCAACTGCTATTGAGTCTGCAGTTTCATCAATGGCCTTTCCTGGCCACTTGCAATGCCAAGCCTCAGCTGCTCTTCATAATTCCTTCATACCTTCAAAACCAGTACTATCTGGATTACTACCATGTTTGGCTGCCAGTGCAAGATATACTGTAGTCACTTCTGGAACAAAGCTTTTGGATGTTGACTCTCAGGAAACACTTCTCAGATTTTACCTCAGTGGGGTTGGTGTCTTCTTAATCACAGCTAATTTCTTTTTCTTCTTCTTCTTCTTCTTCTTCTTCTTCTTCTTCTTCTTCTTCTTCTTCTTCTTCTTCTTCAAGATTTATTTATTTATTTTATGCATATGGGCACACTACCATTGCTCTCTTTAAACACACCAGAAGAAGGCATCAGATCCCATTACAGATGGTTGTGAACCATCATATGATTGCTGGGATTTGAACTCAGGACCTCTGGAAGAGCAGTCAGTGCTCTTAACCGCTGAGCCATCTCTCCAGCCCCCACTGTTAATTTCTTAGCTGCAGCTAACCAGCATTAATTGTCCCAGTAAAACAAAGGTTTCACTTCTGTGGTACTAGTCTCTTGTTAATCCCAACTGACTGTTCAGCTCCAGCTGACTAGAATGACAGAAACATAATTTAACACAGTAAACATGCAACAGCTCCAATCGTGTTTATGTAACTTTCACAGTTCCCTCTGGAGGTTCACAAGCCAAGCTTCTATTATTTATATGTCTTTCAATACTCTTTTCTTCCTAGTTCCCACAGAATAACTTACCAAGCTTTCAACAGTCAGTGGCTTTTCTTGCCCAAAGTTCCAAAATCCTTCCACAATCCTCTCAAAAGCAACATGGTCACATCTGGCACAACAATACCCTATAATCCTTGTACCAGTTTCTGTCAGAAGATTATAGAGGTGTCATGTTGACATCAAATTAGCCAGCACACTATGGGTGAGTGAGAAGAACGTGTATTTTCAGTATTCGGTTTTTAAATAAAATAGTTTCTTAAAAAATAAAAAATAAAACATGCCCAGAGGTCCGTTTCACAGATATTCTAGATTCTGTTACATTGACAATTAGCATTAACCATCATACATTTCTGTTTGATCAACTCATTCTATTGTATCATTTAGTTCAATATTTACATTTACTTTTGATGAAGTGATCTGGATGTATTATATCAAGGTCACAAAGTATTAATGCTTGGATATTAATCTACATCTTTGTGTTCATAGCATTTGCATTTTTTAAATAAGTTGTGCTTGTGTTCTGTGTGTATATTTAGAATGTCCTCTTAATAGATTATTTTTCCTTTAATCAGTATGAAATGCCTATCTGAATGTTCTCTGAGCAGTTTTGGTCAGGAGTCTTGTTTTGTCACATATTAGCACAGCAACACCTGATTGTTTCTTAGTTCTGTTTGCTTTGTATATCTTTCTCCATCTTTTATTTTAAGGTAGTATATGCTTTTTATGATGAGGTATATTTCTTAGAAGTATCACACAGATACATTTTGTATTTTAAACTACTCTGGTAGTCTATATCTTTTGATTAGGAAATTAAGACTATTAATGTTCAAAATTGTTATGAAAAGGCATATCCTTTCATTTCGCTGATAGGATTTAGTGGTTTTCTATTTCTCATTTATTTTATTACTACTCTGGTGTGATTTGTTCATGGTTATGTTTATCTTTCTTTGGATTCTGAAGGATTCCTGCAAATATTGCTTGCAGAGCTAGCTCAGTGGTTATAAACTACTTTAGCTTGTTTTTAATCATGGAAAGTTTTTCTTTATTTTTCAGCTATGACAGTTTTGATGAAATAAGTCATCTGAGTTGGCAGCTGTGTTCTTTTGGAATTTGAAAACCACCATTACAATCACTGTTAGATTTTAAATTTCTGTTAATAAACCTGCTTTTTCTCTGATGTGTGTGCCTTCATATGTGACTTGGTATTCTTCTCGTAGATTATAACGTAGTTTTCTTATTCTGTATATTTAATGTTTTAAGTTTAGAATAGCACAGGGAAATTTCTTTATGGTTTTGTCTTGTTTCCTGTTCTAAATGCCTCTTATATGACAATCTTTTCCACAAGATTTGGGAAAACTTCTGCTTTTCTTTTACTGAAAATGCTTCTATCCTTTTAGCATGACATTCTTATTTTCCTATGCAAATAATTCATAGAATTTTAATAGTATAGCATAGATCTGGAATGCTCACTTTGTACCTTCTAATTAATTTATCTTGTCATTATTTGAATGTTCTAATTTCTTCGTCTTATCTTCAAGACCTAACATTCTTTCCTTCTGTGATCTGTTCCATCAGTGAGTTTTTCTGTCCTCCTTTTACTTTGGCATATATTTTTTTCATTTCTAGTACTTCAGTTGTTTTTTTCTTCTTCTGTATTTCTCTTTGTTGAATTCTGATAATTCAGCCTGCCTCCATTTTAGACTTAAAAGCTATCTTATAGTAAAGACAAACTAGATTAATTCTTATTTATGATTAAATCTATTCCTCAAGTCTTGGACTATGTCTCACCTATAACCTTAATCTACAAATGTTTATGTATTAACTGTTCCAGGAAACTGCAATTATGCTTTGGTTTCAAAAATTGCAACCATGCCTTTTATTCAAAAGGTTGTTATGACTACCTGTTGCTATGACTACCTGTTATGACTACCTGTTGTTACGATCCCCTTGCAGTCATGTCAAGTTTTTATTTCAGGAGGTCATTATGACTAATTTGTTATGCTTATATTCTGCTCCTGTAATTCTGTGTATTTTGCCCGCTAAATTCCCCATTTGGAAAGTCCCTACTCCTGAGCTATAAAAAATCTTGTCTTCCTCAATTTAAATGCTGACTTCTTGAACCCCTGCCTTAGGGAGAGGCAGCCTGTATACATGAATTTTTAAAAAGCTTGCTTTGGTTAATTGATTGCTTTAACTAATTTGCCCATGATGATTTGGACTAGTAGTCTTTCTCCTCAAATCTTTGGGATTAACAGATTCCTCATTCATATTCATAACCTCTTTTGATTTCCTCATTGCACTTAGTTGTTTGTGTTCTTTTGGAATTCATTTAAGAGCATATTCGTATTCTCTTTGCTTCATTTGAACATACATATAATGATCCTTTTGAATTCTTCATCTTGTATTTTATCTAATTCACTTTCATTGGAGCTCATCACTGAAATTAGTGATATTAGCAGTGTAGGGGAATTCCAGGACAGGGAATGGAGAGAGGGTTGATTGGGAAACAGGGGGAGGGGAGATGGCTTATGGGACTTTGGGGGGGGGGGCAGGGAAAGGGAAATCATTTGAAATGTAAATAAAGAATATATCTAATAAAAAATAAACAGCATTAGAAAAAAAAGAAGTCATGTTATCTTTTCTATAAGTTAGAAGTTTCTTAATCACCCTTATTTTTTTTAAAGTGTGTTTGCAATGTTCAAGAAGTACTACATTGGACTAGAGTTGAAGATCTCAATACTTCTGTCTTAGTTAGGATTTTACTGCTATGAACAGACACCATGACCAAGGCAACTCTTATAAGGACAACATTGAATTGGGGCTGGCTTGCAGGTTCAGAGGTTCAGTCCATTATCATCAAGGCAGGAACATGGCAGCATCCAGGCAGGCATGGTACAGGAGAAACTGAGAGTTCTACATCTTCACCTGAAGGCTGCTAGCAGAATACTGGCTTCCAGGCAGCTAAGACTAGGGTTTTAAAGTCCACACCCACAGTGACACACCTACTCCAACAAGGCCACACCTTCTAATAGTGCCACTTCCTGGGACAAGCATATACAAACCATAGCATTCCACTCCCCGGCCTCCATAGGCTTGTTCAAACATGTGAGTCTATGGGGACCATACCTAAACATAGCACAATAAAAAATACATTTAGTCCAACTTCCAAAGCTCCCATACTCTATAGCAGTCTCAACAATTTTAAAAGTGCTAAGTTCAAGGTTTCTTCTGAGAGTCATCCAATCAACTCTAATCCCCAAAGCAAGATAGGAAACCAGCTGGGCAAACTCCAAATGCAGCATTTCAATGCCTGATGTCAAAGTGGTCTTCAGATCTCCAACTCTTTTTTCATCTTTGTTGACTACAACAGACTTCTTTCTCCTGGGCTGGTTCCACTCCCTGTTAGCAGCTTTCTTCAGCAGATGGCCCATGGCTCTGGCATCTCAAACATATTGGGGACCCCAAGTCAACTTTAAATTCACAGCTTCTTGTTCCAATGTCTGGGATATACACATGACCTTCTGGGCTCCTCTAAAGGGCTTGGCTCACTTCTCCAGCTCTACCCTCTGTAGCACTCTAAGCTCAGGTTGATCCAGTCAACTGCTGCTGCTGTTCTTGGTCATCATCCCATGGTACTATCATCTCTAATACTCTGAGGTTTTCCACTGCAGCTAGGTTTCACCAATAGCCTCTCATAGGCTCTCTTCATGGTACCAAGCCTTAACTCCTTTGCATGACTCCTTCAGTCCTGGGCCGTCAACTACAACTGAGGCTGTACCTTTACCAATGGCCTTCCATGGCTTATCACAGCAGCAAACCGCAGCTGCTCTTCATAACCCCCTCATGTCTTCAAAACGAGTACCACCTGGGTGATTCTTACACCTTACCAAGTGCAGCTGCAGCAGGAAGTACAACCTTGGCTATCTCTGGAACACACCTTCTTTGTGCTCTCAAAAAACAATTTCTAGATTTCACCTCAGTGATGTTAGTCTCTTCATTTTTTAAATTTTTTTTATTGAATATTGTCTTCATTTACATTGCCAATGGTAAAACCTTTCCCGATATCCCCCCTCCCCTAAGATTCCCAACCCCTCCTCCTCCTCCTCCTTTCTCCTGCCTCAAAGTATATGCCCCTCCACCCAACACACTCCCACCTCCCCCCCTCGGTTTCCCTTTGTTCGGGCTTCTGTTGAGCCTTTACCTGACCAAGGACCACTCCTCCCACTGATGCCCAGCAAGGCCTTCCTCTGCCACATTTTTGGCTGGAACCATGTGTGCCCCTTGGTTGATGGTTCAGTCCCTGGGAGTCTTGGGGCATCTGGGTGACTGAAATCATTGTTCTTCTCATGGGGCTGTAAACCCCTTCAGCTCCTCTGGACCATCTTCTAGCTCCTCCATTGGGGACCCCACGCCTAGTCCAATAGTTTGTTGCTAGCATCTGCCTCTGTATTTGTAAGGCTCTGGCAGGGCCCCTCCGGAGACAACCATGGCATGCTCCTTTTGGTATACACTTCTTGTCGTCCATAGTAGTGTCGGGGATTGTTGACTGTTTATAGGATGAATCCCCAGGTAGGGCAGTCTCTGGGTGGCCTTTACTTCAGTCTCTGCTCCACACATTGTCTCCCTTATTGCTCTTGTGGCTATTTTGTTCCCTTTCTTAGAGGAACTGAAGCACCCTCACTTAAGTCTTCCTTCTTCTTGAGCTTGGTGAATTGTAGCTTGTTTATTTTGAGCTTTTGGGCTAACATCCACTTATCAGTGACTGCATACCATGTGTGTTCTTTTGTGATTGGGTTGCCTTGCTCAGGATGACACTTTCTAGTTCCATCCATTTGCCCAAGAATTTCATGAATTCATTGTTTTTAATAGATTAATAGTACTCCATTATGTGTGTGTGTGTGTGTGTATGTATGTATGTATGTATATATATATATATATATATATATATATATATATATACATAACATAGTTTTTGTATCCATTCCTCTGTTGAGGTACATCTGGGTTCTTTCCATCTTCTGGCTATTATAAATAAGGCAGCTATGAACATAGTGGAGCATGTGTCCTTATTACATGTAGGAGTATCTTCTGGGTATATGCCCAGGAGTGGTATAGCTAGGTCTGCTGGTAGTACTAGGTTTAATGCATTCCCCATCAAAATCCCAAGTCAATTCTTCATAGATATAGAAAGAGCAATTCTCAAATTCATCTGGAATAACAAAAAACCCAGGATAGCAAAAACTATTCTCCACAACGAAAGATCTTCTGGGGGAATCACCATCCCTGACCTCAAACTCTACTACAGAGCAGTAGTACTAAAAACTGTTTGGTATTGGTATGCAGACAGGCAGGAAGATCAATGGAATAGAATTGAAGACCCAGAAATGAATCCACACACGTACGGTCACTTGATATTTGACAAAGGAGATAAAAACATACAGTGGAAAAAAGATAGCATTTTTTAACAAATGGTGCTGGATCAACTGGAGATCTGCATGCAGAAGCAAATTGACCCATTCTTATCTCCTTGTACAAAGCTGAAGTCCAAGTGGTTCAAGGATCTACACATAAAACCAGACACACTGAAGCTTCTAGAGGAGAAAGTGGCAATGAACCTTGAACACATGGGCACAGGGGAAAAGTTCCTGAACAGGACACCAATGGCTTATGTTCTAAGAACAAGAATCAACAAATGGGACCTCATAAAGCTGCAAAGCTTCTGTAAAACAAAGGACACAGTCAATAGGACAAACAGCAACCAACAAATTGGGAAAAGATCTTTACCAATCTACCTCCGATAGAGGGCTAATATCCAATGTATATGAAGAACTCATGAAGTTAGTCTCCAGAGAGTCAAATAACCCTACTAAAAATGGGGTACAGAGCTAAACAGGGAATTCTCAACCGAGGAAACTCAAATGGCTCTAAAGCACCTAAAGAAATGCTCGGCATCCTTAGTTATCAGGGGAATGCAAATCAAAACAAGACTGAGATTCCACCTCACACTGCTCAGAATGGCTAAGATGAAAAACTCAGGGGACAGCAGTTGCTGGAGAGGATGTGGGGAAAAAGGAACACTTCTCCATTGTTGGTGGGATTGCAAGCGGTAAAACCACTCTGGAAATCAGTTTGGCAATGTTAGTTTCTTCTTAATCATCACTAATTTCTTAACTCCAGCTAACTAGCACCAATTGTCCCAGTAGTTCTTTCTATTTTTCACTCTAAAGCCAGAGCCACATGGCTGAAGCTGCTGAGTTCTGCTGCTTGTAGGGGCTGGAACATGGCTCCTTTAGTTTATTACATTATCACTAGTTTTCTGTTTTCCAACTCCTTTACTTCCTAAGCTTGGCTGTCCTTGATTCTGCTCTGTAGATTGACCTTGAACTCAGAGATCTGCATGCCTGTCTGTTGGTGTGTACCACCATGCCTAGATCTAAATTTGGCTGGTTAGGATCTTGCCCCAAAGTCCCATTCCCTTAATCTGTTATCTCCTAAAACACAGGATTCAGCCCTATTTCACTTCCTGGTTCCCCTTTAATACTTGATCCATATATTTTATATTTTTCCTTTCTCAGCTTGCTATGCTTATTTAAAATGCTCTTCACAAGACTTAACCAGAGGACAAAGTCTATGGTGGGCGTTTCTGAGACTTCCTTTTTTGATGCAATTAATCTGAGTCTCTTCACCTAAGCCTCAGACAGACTCTTCAGACCAGGCAATAGGTACTCAAATTCTTCACCAAATTACCACAAAACAGTCTTTGGGCCAGGTACTGAAATTCTCTTCTGAAACCTCTTGGGCCAGATTAACACTGTTCAAATTACTCCCAGCAACAAAATCTTCCATATTTATACTAGGATGGCTCATTAAACCCCATTTAAAACATTCCACTGCTTTGCAAATCCAAAATCCACATTCTTCCAAACAAAAGCCTTGTCAGGCCTATTGCAGCAATACTCTAGTTCCTGGTACCAACTTCTGTCTTAGGGTTTTACTGCTGTGAACAGACACCATGACCCAGGCAACTCTTTTTTTTTTTCTTTTTTTAAAAATGGTAGTTTCTTTATTTACATTTCAAATGTTATCCCCTTTCCTGGTTTCCCCTCTGAAACCCCCCATCCCATCCCCTGCCCCCTTCTCACCAACACACGGACTCCTGATTCCCTGTCCTGGCATTCCCCTACACTGGGGCATTGAGCCTTCACAGGACCAAGGGCCTCTCCTCCCATTGATGTCTGACAAGGTCATCCTCTGCTACATATGTAGCTGGAGCCATGGGTAACTCCATGTGTAACTCTTAGAAGGCCAACATTTAGTTGGGGCTGGCTTACAGGTTCAGAGGTTCAGTCCATTATATTCAAGGCAAGAACATGGCAGCATCCAGGCAGGCATGGTGCAGGAGTAGCTGAGAATCATACATCTTTATCTAAGGCTGCTAGCAGAATTCTAGCTTCCAGGCAGCTAGGATGAGGGTCTTAAAACCCACACCCACAGTGACACACCTACTCCAACAAGGCCACACCCTCTAATAGTGCCACTCCCTGGCCCAAACTTATACAAACCATCACACCATAGTACATCATTTAAAGTAGACTTGTTTGAAAAAACAATTACCACTATGAAAATAGCAATATTCAAATAAGAATCAATCATCCCTTAAATTGCATTTTGGTACATAAATGGGTACTTATCATGCGGAGTGTACTTAGGAATTAGTTATTATGAGTATGAGTGGGGGGAAAAGCACGTGAAGACCAGTGATTAATATTTTATTGATAGAAAAATGGTAGATAATAGACTAGTAACCAGGTGGCTAAAATAATAGGGATAAGAGAAGAGTGAGGTAGTTTTGCAAAAGTAGAAAAAGAATGTTATCATACGACATCTGAGACCTATAGCAGAGATTTCCCTGCTATGCCTACCTACTGTTTCTACCAATGTTTTTAATTGGTTGATTAATTTGTTTACTTTTGAGGCAAGGTCTTACTCTATAGCCCTGGCTATACTGGAATTCATATGTAGACCAGGCTGATCTGAAACTCACCCTGCCTATTTCTTCTGCATGCTGGGATTAAAGGTGTGCACCATTAATACCTGGCATCAGCAACATATTTCAAAAGCATTTTGGCTTATGTTTTTCTTTATTCTGTTCCTATTAAACACTTCATTAATCTGTTACTATGTTGAAACTTGGCTTTGCAATAAGGAAAATTCATGTTCCTGGGCCATGATTACTCATATTGGGCTCCAGAACAAACTCTTAAACTCTTTCAGCTGAGAAACTTTTATATCAGCATATATCTTTTGTTGTAAGTAATGTCACAATATTGGGTATTTTTAATCTCTAATTTGGTGTGTGTTTGCATATGTATGTGTGCACTGCAGGATTATAAAGATAACACCAGTATTATTCACAAACAGACAATATTAGATTTTGAGTCTTTGTTTATTATTACATTTAACTGAATATGTTTATAGCAAAAAATATTCTTCTTATGTAATTTATGTATATGGTGCTATAATTATGCAATGTGATACTCTGCAACTCTGGCAGATGCAGCATATTGAAAATTCTATTTGAAGTTAGTTTCCAGATGCATTTTTAATTAATATGGAACAGTTGTGTGTGTGTGTGTGAGTGTGTTTGTGTGTGTGTGTGTGTGTGTGTGTGTGTGTATTTAACAATACCTGAAGCATATTGTTACCAAGGAAAACTCCCTTGAGGAATTCTTATTCTCATTAAATAAAGAATTTTAAAACAGAATCAAACAGAAGCTTGAGGACAATTTTTCTTAACTTCTGAGAGAAAAACAACAGGACAGGCAAGGTGTAGGTGTTGACAGGTGCCTGGAGGAAGGTGATGGAGAAGGGGAAGCAAGGGGGCCCCTTTGCAATTGACTTAGTTAGTATGCAGCCATAATGCAAAGCAGGTAGTGGAGCAGAGAAACAGCAAAAAGCCCAGAGCATGAGGTAACCTTCTCAATCTTTGATCAGTATTCAAAAGAAAAGGATAGAAGAAAGGGGGAAAGTTACACAGTTCTAAGTAACTAAATTAAGCAGGCAGGGTTTTTCAGCTACATGTGGAAGTGCTGCAATCCAATGCAATGACGGAGGGGCTTCTAGGAAAGAGAAATGATAACCTCATTAAAGGACCAATTAGTGCTCCTTACTCTTTAACACCTTCAGATAACTCAGATTTTCTGGCCAGATAATTAACAAGCTTGGCTTCTTCAACTCTTTTCTTTTTTCCTGCTGCTTTCTTTATTCTTATAGGAGAAATTATTATAACTTTTAAATCAGCCAGATTCCAAACAAAAGTTTTTCCATATGAATGCTATATCTGATAGCTGTATATATGCATTCACGTATTCAGCAAATACATTTTTGAATTTGCTATAAAAAAGGGCTTTCCCTAGACCAGAATATCTCAATAAGCTGCCATTATATACCATGCATTATTAATCATAGATGAAGAAGCTTCAACTCTTAAAAGGGGGAGAGAATAGTGTGCAATGGCTCCTGGAAGCTTAGAATTTTAGGTCTCTACCCAAGGCTAGATTTGGAAATGGAATTTAAAATTCTTTTTTGGATTTAGAGGAAGTAGCTTTGCCTTGGACCTCAACAATGCCCAGATAACCCCATCTTTTTGTAAGGCAATTTAAAGGAGTAGCAGGATTGATATTTATCTTTCTAGTGTTACCAAAGAAACTGGAGGTGGGGTCCACCCCCAATGGCTTCCAAAGTTGATAATCCCTGTAACAGTACAATAGAGTCTCTGAATCAAGGAGAAGGGGAGGAGGATGGGGGAAGGATTGTGCCGGGAAGGGGCAGTGAGTGGGATGTAAAGTGAATAAGCAAAAAATAAATAAAATAAAATAAAATAAAATAAATCCATTCTGTGCTTTGTGCTTTCCTTCCTTCCCACCTTCTCTCCTTTCTTCCATTCTTATTTTTAATAAAGAAATCCTATTCCCTTATTGTTACACAAGAAAGTGATATGGAGCAACTGGGATCTTCGAGAGAAAATGATGGAGGTTTTCTTTCTCACGTAATATGAGCATAATTACGTTTACAAGGGTTCAGGACAAAATGGCCACAAAAAGCATCCTTAGGCTAGTGGCCTCTGGCTCCTTTGTCTTATAAATGTAAAAAATTTCAATTCATACATAACAAGAGGGTGAGATTTGTTATAGGATTTTATGTGAAAGCTTAAGAGAAATAAAGAGTAGAGCTTTGGTATAGCAACAGCGAGTCCTAGAAAATGGATTACTATGGGACTTTTAGTCAAGGGACATCTTGTTGAGCAATGGAAGTCAGCAGATAGCTGTATCATGGGAAGGAGAGGACATGCATGGAGCTTGGTTCTGAGAATGAGTGGGAAAGTCCAGAGTATCAGGAAAAGCAGCTTTAGGCTTTTGACTTGTATCCAAAAAGCAAATTTAAAAAAAAAAAAGGAAAGAAAAGAAAAGAAGAAAAGATGACACTTTTTGAGTTAGAACTCAGAAAAGCAGGCAGGCTTAGTGTTTCATGGTGGAATCTCTGTAAGGCAGTAAGTTGGTGAAGGGGCTTCAGGAAATTTAAAGTACATTATCTCACTGAAAGGCTAGAAAGTTGCCTCTGGCAGATGCTTATCCTTCAGGTAAATCAGCTTTCCTGAGGAGAGGGAGCCCCCAGACAGGTATTGATAAGACTATGTGGATCAATACTGGATTATTTCCTTTTGGGATATTTTATTTCATGGGGCTACAGAGATGAGCCAATGCTTAAGAGTACTCCCCGCTTTTCCCAGAGGACCCCAGCTCACGCCATTTGTCATTCCAGCTCTAGGATATCAGACACATGTGGTTTCTGAGGGCATTCTCACACATGTGGCACATGTATGTATGTGTATGTATGTATGTGTGTATGTATGATGTATGTTTGTATGAGGGGTATGTGTGAGCGAGTGCAAGTGCTTGCAGAGGTCAGAAGAGGGAGGTGGGTGGGTGAGTGCTGGTGACTGGAAAAGGCAGAAAGGAGTAGTGGACACATGAGTGTGTTGGAAACAAGCAAAAGAAATATTCTCAGTACTGCCATTTCATTTTCACACTAATCATAGAGAGAAACTAAATTTATGGTTCCAGGACTTAGGGCAACCGAGGATTTCTCTATTTCTGAACAGCTTCTGTTGTCAACAGTTGTCTGAGTCCGGACCTCTCAAGGACAGCTTCTCCATCTTGCTGCAGGGTCGAACAAGTTCACGTGCAGCTGGCCCATTCCTTTGTCCTCTTATCATTTTGAGCTTGGTAACCAATATCTAGGAGAACAAATTAAGGACCTTGAAGCCAGTTTCCAACGGAAACTCCCTTATTTAACCCACAATGCCAAAATACAATTAGATAACACAGCAGCTTCCCACAGGTCCCACCCCTGCCCCCAGCCGCACTTTGTGTTCCCATCCTATTAAAATGTATAATCTCCTTCAGGGGCAAGGTTTAGATAATGAAACTGGACGCCTCCCTGACACTCAGAAAATGAAGCTTTCATTTTAAAGCTTCTGTGTCTAAAGTGTCTTTTCTCAGCTTCTACCCTGACCCAACAAGTGCCAAGAGTCTGCAGAGGCCAGAGGGGAGCAGTGGGTATGTGAGAGCAGCTGCCTGGGGAGGCCAAAGAGAGGCAGAGGGAATCTGAGTGTGTGTCTGACAAAGCCACAGGGGAAAGTTGGCATGTCACTTCAGTGGCCTGCAGAGGCCAGAGAGGGTCCGTGGGCATGTGAGTGCAGTGGTGACCATACACCAGAGATTGGCTGTGAGCATGTGAGTGCAGGTTCCATCAGAGGCCAGACAGGAAGTGGGCAGTAAACACCTGTGCAAGGAGAGGCCAGAGAGGGACAAGTGGGCATGTGAGTGCAGGAGCCTTCAGCGTGGTGAGTGGAGGAGCAGTGGGTATTTGCATGCATAAGCCTACAGATGCCAGGAGGGCAGTAGACATGTGTGTGTGTGTGTGTGTGTGTGTCTGTGTGTGTGTGTAGCTACACACCAAGACCAGAGGTGGGCAGTGGACACCTTAGTGCAGATTCCTGCACAGAACAGGCAGTCATTGGGTGTGTGAGTGCGGGTATCTCAAGAGGGCTGAAAGGTGTAGCGGGTCTGTGAGTGCAGGTGAGTGCAGAGGCCATGGAGGGCAGTGGATGTGAGTGTACGTGCCTGTAGAGGTAAGGGAGGCATGAGAGTACAGGTGACTGCAGGGTATAGAAGAAGGCAACAGTCATATGAGCACAGGTGCCTACAGAGGCCAGAGGGGGCATTTGACATGAGAGTGCAGGTGCCTACAAATGGAACGGTGCGGCAGCAGATATATTAGTGTAGGTGTCTCCAGAGGCCAGGGGGCAGTGGGCATGTGAATGAACATACCTGCATGGGTACCTACAGAGGGAAGAGTAGGGCAGTGAGTATGTGAGACCAGGGTGGCAGTGGAATGTGTGTGGAGGTGCCTTCAGAGGCCAGGCATGGAGAAGGCATGTTCCTGCAGGTGCCTGCAGATGTCAGACAGTGTCAGTGAGCATGTGAGTGCAGGTTCCTAAGGTGTCTAGGCAAGAAGTGGTCATGTGAATACTGGTGATGAGAACAGCCATGGAAGGACAATGGGCATGTGATTTCATGAGGTCAGAGATGCGAGCTGGGCATGTCAGTGCAAGTGCTCGGAAAGGCCAGGCAGGCAGTAGGCAGGTGCCTCGAGATGTTAGAGGAAGGCAGTGGGCATGTGAGTGCATTTTATGTAGAGAGAAGAGTGGTGCAATGGGTATGTAGTGCAGATGCCTGCAGAGGCCGGAGGTGGGCATTGGGCATGAGAGTGCAGATGCATGCAGAGGTGAAGGGAGACAGTGGACATGTGACTGCAGGCTCCTGCACGTGCAAGGGATGCAGTGTGCATGTAAGTGTAGGAGCCTTCAGGGGGCTAATAAAAGCAGTGGGCATGTGAATGCATATCACTGCAGATGTCAGCAGACCAGTGTGCATGCAAGTGCAGCTAAACACCAAGATAAGATATGAGCAGTGCACATGTTTGTGCTGATTCCTGAACAGACCAGTCACCAGGTAATTGAATGAAGTTGTGACAAGAGGGCAGAGTTGGGTATGTGATACAGGTGTTTCTAGAGGGCAGAGGGCAGGGTACTTAGTGGCTACATTTGCACAAGTGTCTTTCAGAGACCAAGAATGCAGTACACGTGTGTGATCAGATGCCTGCAGAGGACGTGTGGTGGAAGAGTGAGGGCAGGTAACTGTGGGGTATAGGAGAGGGAAAACAGTATGTGTGTGCAGGCCATCAGAGGCCAGAGTAGGGCAGTGGGCTTGGGAGCATAGCTACCTGCAGATACCAGAGAGACGCAGTAGCCTGTGATTTCATATGTCTGCAGAGATCAGGGTGTCATGGACATGTAGGTGTACATGTCCACAGAGGTCAGATGGGTGATCTGGGCATGTGGGTACAGGGACCTGCAGAGGGCAGAGTGGGGGGTCAGTGTGTATTTAGTGTAGGTCCCTGCAGAGGCTAGGGAAGACAGTGAGCGTGTGAGTGTAGAGACATGCAGAGGGAGAGGGGGCAGTGGATATGTGAGTGCAGAGGCCTGTCCAGGACAGAGAGGGGAACTGTCCATATGAGGACAATGACCTGCAGATGCACAGAGAGAAGCTGTGGTCATGGGAGTGCAAATGTCTGCAAAGGTCATAGGCATGTTCCTGCTGAGGACAGGATAGCAGTTTACACTTGTCTGTAGGTGCCTCCAGAGCTCAGATGTGGGAGTGTAGAATGTGATTGCATCTGCTGGGTATGGCTGGCAGTGAGCATGTGAGTGCAGGTGTCTGGACATGACACATGGGGGCAGTGGACTGGGAGTACAGGTGCCTACAGAGGTCAGAGGGGCCAGTGGGTATGTGACTACACTTGTCTGTGGAAAGCAGAGTGGGGCAGAGGCCCCGTGAGTCCAAGTACCCGTAGATAGCAGTGTGTTTCCATGGGTATACAACTGTAGGTGCCTGCAGAGTCAGAGAGGCAGTGGAGAGTGCAGCTGCCTGCCAAGGTCTCAGTGGGGCAGTGGACATGTGAATGCAGGTACACGCTGAGAGCAGAGTGGGGTAGATGCCTGCAGAGACCAGAGACAGGTATTGGGCATGAGAGTGCAGTTGCCTGTAGAGGTGAAGGGTGACAGTGACCATGTGACTGCATGTGCCAGGGATGCAGTGTGCATGAACGTGCAGGAGCTTCAGAGGATTAATTAGATCAATGGGAAAGTGAGTGCACACTCCTGCAGATGCCATGAGGGCCAGGGGCATGAGAGTGTAGCTAATTGCCAAGACCAGATGTGGCTGGTGGACATGCTAGTGTAGATTTCTGCAGTGGCCAGGCACTCATTGGGTATGTGAGTGCTAGTGTCTGAAGAATGTCAGAGAGGTGCAATTGGCAGGTGGTTGTAGGTGAGTACAGAGACCATTGGGGAGCAGTGGGGGTGAGGATATGTGCCTACAGAGACAAGGGGGCAGTGGTCTTGTGAGTGCAGGTGACAACGGGCATGTGAGTGCAGGCGTATGCAGAAGCCAGAGTAGGGTAGTGGACATGTAGGTGCAAGTGCTCAGAAAGGCCAGGCAGGCAGTGTGCATGTGAGTGCAGGTGTCTCAGGATGGTAGAGGAGAGCAGTGGGCATGTTAAGTGTGCTTGCCAGCAGAGGCCCTATGGAAGCAGTAGGCACGTGAGTACCAGTGAGTGCAGAGACCAGGTTAAGCAAGGGTATGTGAGTGCGTACCTGCAGAATTTGAGGGGCAGGTGGTAGGGGCATGTGAATGAACATGCCTGTATAGGCTGGAGCGAGCAGTGGGCATGTGAAGGTGCATGCAGGTAGCTACAGTGGGAGGCATAGGGGAGTCCGCATATGAGTGCAGGTGCCTGGGTAGGCCAGAGAATGACAGTAGACCTGTGAGTGCTGGTGCCTACAAAGGACAGAGGTGGGCAGTGGGCATGTGAGTGCAGGAGCCATCAGAGGGCAGAGTAGAGCAATGGCCTCTTGAATGCAGATTTCCTGAAGAGGCCAGAGAGGGTGCAGAGCATGTGAGTTCAGATGCCTGGAGAGGCCAGTGGGAGGTATCGGGCACTTGAGAACAAGTAACTAACCATTGAAGCCAGATGAAGGTAGCAGCTGTGTGTGTGTGTGCAGGTATTAGAAGATGCCAGGAAAGCAGTGTACATGAGAGTGCAGCTAAGTGCCTTGACCCCAATGTGGGCAGTAGACATGTTAGTGCAGACTCCTGCACTGCCCAGGCAGCCATTGACTACATGACAGTGGGACTGGTCATGTGTGTGCAGGTGACTGCGGAGAGAGGCAGAGAGTATGTTTGCACAGGTGCCTGCAGGGGGACAGAAGAGGTAGTGGTCTTGTGAGTGCAGGTGCCTGAGTGGTCAGGAAGTGTCATGTATAACTCAGAGCGTGGCAGTGTTCATGTGAGAACAGTTGTCCGCAGAGACAAGTGAAGATGCATGGAGAGGCCAGAGAGAAGCATTAGGCTTGAGAGTGCATGTTCCTGCAAAGCACAGGCTGGCATTGTGTATGTGACTGCAGGTGCATCCAGAAACAGAAAGTGACATTGGACATGTGAGTGCCCGTGACTTCAGAAGACAGAGAGGAGCCTGTGGGTACAGGAGTCCTCAGAGGATAAAGAGTGCAGTGGGCATGAGTGCAGGGTCCTGCAGATGTCCCCAGTGGGAGGTTGGCTGTGTGAACAGGTGCCTACAAAGGCCAGAGGCAGGACGTGCACATGTGACTGCAGTTGACATCTGAGTCCAGAGGAGGGCAGTGAGCAAGTGAGTCCAAGTCCCTGCAGGGAGCAGAGTGGAGCAGTGTGCATATCATTGTAGGTCCTGCAGAGGCCAGATGGCTGCTGTGTGATGTGAAGGCGTGAGGCTACACAAGACCTATGATGTGCAGTGGGCATTCGCGCGCAAGTGTCTGCAGAACACAGTGGGGCAGTGGGCATGTGAGTGCGGGTGCCTGTAGAGGTGAAGGGAGGTAGAGGTGAAGGGAGGTAGAGGTGAAGGGAGGTAGTTGTCAGGTGCCTGCAGGTGCCTGCATATGTAATGGTGCAGCGTAGGACTCTTCAGAGGGCTAAGTGGAGCAGTGGACATGTGAGAGCAGGTGTCAGCAGATTCCAGGAGCTCACTGTGCATGTGAATGAAACTCAGTATGAATATCCGATGTGGGCAGTGGACATGTGAAGTGCAGATTCCCACACAGGCCAGGCAGCCATTGGGTATGAATGCTGGCGTCTGGAGAGGACAGAGATGTATGATGGGCCCTTTAATGCAGGTGCTTACAGAGACAAAGTGGAGCAGTTGGTGTGAATATATGTCCCTGCAGAGGTGGCAACTGCAGTTGACTATCTTATAGACAAGGGCAATACTCATGTGATTATAGGTGTCTGAGTGGCCAGAGAGGGGCAATGAACATTTGTTTGCATGTGCTTTCAGGTGACAGAAGGGTCCAGTTGGCATGTGAAAGTAAATGCCCACTGACTCCAGAGGCTGTGTGTATGTGGATGTTTGTGCCTATAGAGGCAAGGGGACAGTGGGCGTGTGAGTGCACATGCCCTCCTACGATAGAAGAATCCCATGCTCATGTTCGTATAGATATCTACAGAGGAGAGAGAAGGACAGAAGGCCTGTGAGCACAGGTGTCTTCAGAGGATAGAATGTGGGGAGCATTAAGTACAGATTCTTGCAGAAGCCAGATGACGGCTGTGTGCATGTGAGTGCATGTTCCTGCTGAGCACAGGCTGGCAGTGAGGATTGGAGTGTGAGTGCCTGCAAAAGACAGCTGAGGCCAGTGGGCATGCAGGTATGGGTACCTATGGAGCGCAGATTGGGCCCCTGTGTATGTGAGAGTAGGTACATGCAGAGTCCGGGGTTACAGTGGGCATGTAAGTGTAGGTTCCTGCAGAGCACAGGGCAGAGTTGGATATGTGAATACAGGAGCCTTCTGAAGCCAGAGGCAAGCACTAAGCATGCCAGCACAGTTGCCTGCAGATATCTGAGAGATACAGTGAATGTGTGGGCACAGGTGCCTGCTGCGCCCAAATGGGGGCAATGGGTCTGTGAGTATAGGGCTTGCACAGGCCTGGTGGTCAGTGACCCTGTATGTGTGCAGGTGACTTTCAGAGGCCAAGAGTGCAGTGGGCATGTGAGTATGTGAATGAACAAGCCTACAGATGCCAGGAGGGCAGTGGGCATGTGAGTCTGGGTGTATATCAAGAGGAGGCATGAGCACTGCATATGTTTGTTTGTTTGGTTTGTGTTTTTCTTTTACAATTTAATTTAATAGTTTAATTTATTTCACTTTACACCCTGCTCATTGACCCACTCCCGCTCACCTCCTCCCACAAACCTTCCTCCATCCTCACCCCCTTCTCCTCTGAGAGGGTAGGCCCCCCAAACCCTGGCACATCAAGTCTCTGTGAGGCTAGGCACATCCTCTCCCGCTGAGGCCAGACAAGGCAATCCAGTTAGAAGAACATATTCCACCAAGAGGCATTTGGGATAGTCTCTTCTCCAGTTATTCAGGACTCATGTAGTGGTGAAGCTGCATATCCACTACATATATGTGGGGAGGCCTAGGTCCACCCTGTGTATGTTCTTTGGTTGGTGGTTCAGACTCTGGGAGCCCCAAGGGTGCAGGTTAGTTGACTCTGTTGGTCTTCTTGTGGAGTTCCTGTCCCCTTCAAGGCCTGAAATCTTTCTTCCTGTTCTTCCATAAGAGTCCCCAAGCTTCCTCCACTGTTTGGCTGTGGGTGTCTGTATCTGTCTGAGTCAGCTGCTGGGTGGAGCCTCTCAGAGGATAGTCAATCGAGCAAGCCCACACTGGGCTTTATTTATTAATAATTAATTCAACCGAGGTCAGATATGGGAAGTAGATCTGCGAGTTCACATTCCTGCCAAGGACAAGACAGCAGCAGGCCCATGCATGAATGTGCCTGCCGAGGTCAGTGTGGGATGTTGAACTGTGAGTGCAGGTGCCTACAGAGGCCAGGAAGGGGAGCTGGGCATGTGAGTGCAGGAACCTTCTGAGGGCAAAGTTAAACAGTGCATATTTGAGCGTACGTGTCTGCAGAGGCCATGAAGACAGGGACATGTGAGTGGAAGTGTGGATACAGATCAGAGACTCCCAGGGAGCATGTGAGTAGAGGTTCCTTCAGAGCCCGGGCAGGGAGGAGGCATGTGCCTGCAGAGGTCAGAGGGTGGCAGTGAGCATGTCAGCTCAGGTTCCTACAGAGGCCAGGCAAGAAGTGGTCATGTGAATGCAGGAGACAGGAGCAGCCAGGGAAGGGCATGTGAGTGCAGGTGTGTCACTGCAAGTGCTTGGGAAAGCCAGGCAGGCATATGAACGTGACTGCAGGTTCCTGTGCATGCCAGGCATGCAGTGCACCTGTGAGGGCTGCAGTCTTCAGAGGCCTAATTGTAGCAGTGGGAATGGGAATGCACATTCCTGCAGATGTCAAGATGGTAGTGGGCATGTGAGTGCAGGTGCCATCTGATGCCAGGAAGGCAGGGCACGTGATGTAGCTAGCGACAAGACAATGGTGGGCAGCTTAAATGTCAGTGCAGATTCCTGCACAGGCCTGGCAGTCATTGGGTATGTGAATGCAGATGTCTCAAGAGGGCACAGAATTGCAATGGACACATGAGTGGGTATAAGTGTATGTGCCTATAGGGCTTGAGGGTGTTAGTGGGCATGGGAGCATAGCTACCTATAGATACCAAAGAGGGGTCGTAGGCTGAGGGGCAGTGGAGAAGAACTAATGAGGTAGTAGCAAAGTTCAGAACCCTGATAAAACTCACAATTGAGAATGGCAGGAGTTTGAACTAGGTCCCAGCCAGCTTCCTGTCCTGGATCATGTGACCGTGACACCCCACTAGGAGGACCAGGACAATCACAGAGACAGCACCGGAAGTCCTTCCCCAATGCAGCTAGAGCATCCCTAACCGAGCCAATAGGAAGCTCCTATCCCTAGATCCAACCCCACCCAAAACCGCTTATCATGTCCCTGTCTACAAGGAATAAAGTGCACATTTCAACAAATATCCTCTGATTGTGGCTGTCTTACTGAGTTATAACACTCCAGAAAAGTTTTCCTTCCTGAAGCTTTTCCCCCTGGACTTTAACCACGCCCACCCGGCCAGGTGCGCATGCTTGAGCACAGCCACTTCCTGTTCTGTGGCCAGGACTCAGGCTCCCACCTGCCCACTGCACCTCTTTCCTGCCGCCAACTCAGGGGCAGCAGCAGCCATGGTAAAACCTGGCTCAGGTTTCCCCGTGGGAACACTTTGGTCGTTCTGGACATACCCGAGCCCCGCGAAAACTTTTGCTCCGGTCCTCCTGGCTAAGGATTTCCTTCAGGCTGCACCCGGTTCCCTGTGAGTTCATGTGTCTGCAGAGACCAGGGTATCAGGGACATGTAGGTGTAGATGTCCACAGAGGTCAGATGGGTGAAGTGGGCATGTGGGTACAGGGGCCTGCAGAGGGCAGAGTGTGTCAGTGTGTATTTCAGTGTAGGTCCCTGCAGAGGCTCGGGAGGGCAGTGAGTGTGTGAGTGTAGAGACATGCAGAGGGAGAGGGGGCAGTGGATATGTGAGTGCAGAGGCCTGTCCAGGACAGAGAGGGGAACTGTCCATATGAGGACAATGACCTGCAGATGCCAGAGAGAAGCAGTGGGCATGGGAGTGCAGGAGCCTGCTGTGACCAGAGGGGGCAGTGAGCATGTGACTGCATGTTCCTGTAGACAGCTGAGGCAGGCATTATGCATGGGAGTAGAGCTACCTGTAGATGCCAGGAAAAAGCAGTGGGCATGTCAGTGAAGATACTGCAGATGCATAGGAGAGGCAGAGGGCCTGTGAGTGCAGGAACATGCAGAGAGCAGAGGCAGGCATTATGCATGGGAGTAGAGCTACCTGTAGATGCCAGGAAAAAGCAGTGGGCATGTCAGTGAAGATACTGCAGATGCAGTGGGCCTGTGACTGCAGGAACATGCAGAGAGCAGAGTTGCACAGTGGGCATGGAGTAGAGCTATATGTAGACATCAGAACAAAGCAGTGTGCACAGGAGTGCAAATGTCCACAGAGGCCACAGTGGGGAAGTGACCTGTGAGTTCATGTTCCTGCTGAGGACAGGACAGCAGTGTCCCCATGAGGGTGGGTGCTCCAAGGTCAGATATTGCAGGTTGGACTGTGAGAGTCTGTGCCAACATAGGCTGGCAGTGGGCATTTGAGGGCAGGTCCTGAACAGGAGATATGGGTGACAGTGGGACAGTGAGTACAGGTGTCTGCATAATACACAGGGGCAGAGGGCACATAGGTGCATGTACTTAAGGATGGCAGACTGTCAGTGTGTGTGTGTGTGTGTGTGTGTGTGTGTGGGTGTGGGTCCATGCAGAGGCCAGGGAGGCAGTGGACATGTGAGTGTGTGTTTCTGTAGACTGCAGGATGGCAGTTGACATGTGAGTACCTCCTTCAGAGCCCCTGCAGGGAGGAGGCATGTTAATGCAGATGCCTGCAGACATCAGAGGGTATCAGTTATCACATGAGTGCAGGTTCCTAAGATGTCAGGCTCGAAGTGGCCATGTGAATGCAGGTAACAGGAGGACACAGGGAAGGGCAGTGGGCATGTGGGCATGTGAGTGCAGGTATGTTCAGAGGCCAGAGTGGAGTGCTGGGCATATCAGTGCAAGTGCTTGGGAATGCCAGGCATGTAGTGTGCATGTGACTGCAGGTACCTGTGCATGCCAGGCATGTAGTGCACCTGTGAGGTTCTCTGGAGCAGTGGGAATGGGAAGGCACATTCCTGCAGATGCCAGGAAGTCAGTGGGCATGTGTGAGAGAGATGCGGGGGGGGGGGGGGGGGGTCATATGAGTGCAGGTGTCTGCAGGGGACAGATGGGGTGGTGGGCTTACGACTGCAGGTGCTGAGTGGCCAAGGATGGCATTGGGCATGTGAGTGCATGTAAATGTAGAGATTATAGATACCTGCAGGAGGCAGAGGTTGCAATTTGTCACACAAGTTCAGGTAAGTCTAGAGGCTATAGTGTGAGGTGTGGGCATGGATTTCGGGTGCCTGCAGAGGCCAGACAGTGGTAGATGGCAGGTGAGTGCAGGTGAGAGTGATGAACATGGCCGTGTGCATGTGGTTACAGGTGCCTGCAGAGGACACAGAGCAGCTATGGTCGTGTGAATGCCTGTTCCTGCAGAGGACAGGCTGGCTGTGTGCATGTGAGTACAGGTGCCTGCAGGAGACAGATGGGGCTGTAGGACTGACTGTGGGTGCACGTGTCTGCAGAGGTCAGAACGGGGCCGTTTGCCTGTGACTAACAGTGCCTACAGAGGCCAGGTGGGGACAGGGGACAGGTGAGTATGTGTGCCTACATGGGTCAGATGGGGACACTGGACATGAGAATATAGGTGCATACATGGGTCAGGTGGGGCAATGGAAACAGGAATACATCGGGGAACTGTGGATATGTGAGACTACAACCTGTAGAGAGCAGAGATGTGCAGGGTGTAAATGAGCATACAAGACTGTAGAGGGCAGGATACTAGTGCGCATGTGAGTGCATCTGTCTAAGGAGGAGAGTGGGCCTGTGGGCATGAGTGCCCATGTGTATATAGAGTCCAGTGTTTCATCAACATATGGGTGTAGATGCCTGAAGATATCAGTGTTGGGCACAAAGTGTGCATGTGTGTTCACATTCTAGGACAGTGCAGTGTCCCTATGACTGCAGGTGTCTCCAGAGGGCAGAAGTGGGAGGTTGGACTGTGAGTGCAGGTGCCCACATGGGCTGGCACTGAGCAGGCCTGTGACTGCATAAGACATATGGGGCAGTGGGACCTGAGTCCAGATGCCTGCAGAGGACATGGAGGGGGAGTGGCCATGGGAGTACATTTGCCTGCTGAGGTCAGAGTGTGACCCTTGGTGTGTGAGTACAGGGGTCTGGAAAGTCCAGAGATGTGCAGGAGGAAACTGAGTGCAGAGGCCTGCAGAGGTCAGGGAGGAGGTTGTGAATTCACAGGACAGCAGTGGGTGTAAGTGTAGGTTTGTACAGATAGGAAGATAGCTGTGAGTGTGTGAATGCATGCACCTTCAGAAGACTGGTGGGGGCAGTGGCCATGTCAGTGAAGGTGTCTTCAGAAGAGTGAGAGAGGCAGTGGGTATGTGAGCACAGGTCTGTACTGAGATAAGGGCAGTGGGCCTGTGAGTGCAGGAACATGCAGAGAGCAGGCAGAGTGGGGTATTAGTCATGGAAGTAAGGAGAGTTAGGGAGTCAGAGGGGCAGAGGACAGGCTGATAGTGGGCATGTGATTGCAGGTGTCTGCACATCCCAGGGATGCAGTGGGCATGTTGGTGCAGGAGCCTGCAGAAGGCTAACTGGAGCAGTGAGCATGTGAGCGCATGTCCATTCAGATCCAGGAGGGCAGTGGTCATGTCAGTACAGGTGCCAGCAGACTGCAGGGGAGCAGTGTGCACAGGAGTGTAGCTAAACAGCAGGACCAGATGGGGCAGTGTGCATGTTAGTGCAGGTGCCTACAGAGGACACAGGGTCACTATGGCCATGTGAATGCCTGTTCCTTCAGAGGACAGTCTTGCAGTGTGTGTGTGTGTGAGTGCAGATGCCTCAAGGGGACAGATGGAGGCAGTGGGACTATAAATACCTGTATCTGCACAGGTCAGTAGGGGGCAGTTTGTTTGTGACTGAAGGTGCCTGCAGAGGACAGATTGGCACAGTGGGCATGAGAGTATATGTGCCTACATCAGTCGTATGGGGACACTGGACACGAGAGTAGAGGAGCCTACATGGGTCAGGTGGGGCAGTGGACATAGGAGTACAGATACCCACCAAGGGCAGAGTGGGTCAGTGGGCATGGGACTCCATGTTCCTGGAGAGAGCAGGTCAGGTCAGTAGGGATGTGCGTGCAGGCACCTGCAGAGGACAGGGTAGCAGTGGGCATGTGAATGCAGGTGTCTGCAAAAGACAGGCTGCAGCCATGGACATGTGAACAGAGATGCCTGCTGAGGGGAGAGGTGGGCCATGGGCATGTCAGAGCAGGTGCCTGCAGGGGACAGAGTAAGCAGCAGGCATGTGAGAAGAGATGCCTGTGTCCAGAGAGTGGTATTCAGGATGTGAGTGCAGGTAAATGCAGAGTCCAGAGAGTGGCGGTGGGCACAGCAGTGCACATACATGTGTCGCCCAGAGGAGGTGAGGTGCATGTGAGTGTAAGTGTGCACTGGGCACATGAATGCAGATGTACATGCTGAGGCCAGAGGCAGGCAGTGGGGATGTGAGTGTGTGTGCCTGCATGGAAAAGGGGACTGTGGTGTGTGAGTGCAGGTGTGTTCAGGGTACAGAAGAGGACACAGACATGTGAGTCCATGTGTCTGCAGAGGGCAGAGAGAGAGAGACAGTGGTCTTGTGTGTGCAGATGCATCAGGTGACAGAGAGGGGCAGGCCGCATGTGACTACATGTGTTTGTAGAGGCCACAGAGGGTCAGTGGTCCTTTGAAATTACATGTTAAGTAATAATTAACCATAGGGTCTGGAATGCTTGCTCTGTAGTTAAGAACACTGACCATAAAGATTTATTAACCTGTTCATGAGAATATGACACTAGCCCTGGAAGACTGCCCTATTAAATACATCCTTTTAGAATTGTTATATTTTGATGATTTATATTATTAATGACGATGTTACCTGTTCTGTTTGTGATCCACTGAACATGTAGTTTCAGAGTTATGATGCTTAGATGATTTTTATATTTTACTGTGCCAAATGATTTTTGTTGGTATTAATGATTGTTTCACTAGATACAGTTTCTAAGAGTTGTTATATTTGGTTTTTAATGAATAAGAAAATTGCTTGAGAGCTACAAAATACACTCAAATTCAGACTTTCTCTGTGTTTGTTTCTGTTTGTCACCGCTGAATGCTTACCCTTCTAGACTTCGAAGACCCTCATCCCAGGAACCCCCATAACCTGCTGGGATGGTCCATGGCAGCTGTCATCCAACATGGGGTTCGAAGCAGGGAAACTTTATCTCCGTTTTCAAAAAGCTTTTTCAGGTAGAGGATAGAACCTTGTCATGAGAGCTACAGACTCCTTGATAGAGACACATCGGGTTAAGAAGTTGAGAAGGTAAGAATCATGGGCATTCACAGTCCCTAAACAGAGGCTTGTTCCTGGGAGTATTGAGTCATATGTTAGAAAGTAGAGGTGATAAAACCTCAGAGAAGATTTTGGCAGCATTTTATGACTTTGTACTGAGTGTCAGTCCATGGTTCTCAGAGGGAGGAAGCCTGTCTTTAAAAAATTGGAAAAAGGTAGAGAAGAGATGGAGAGATTTTATGAATGCCATGGTCCTAAACAGGTCCTGGTTCAAACATTCTCACTATGGATACAAATGAGAGACCTCCTTTCAGAACTTCTTTACAGAAAAAGCGCCCTCAGAGGATGAGGAAATATGCAGGTGAGTAGAGTTTCCTGCTAGGACCAGAGGAGGGCAGTGGATACATGTGCCATCAGATGCCAGGAGGGGAGACATGCCAGTGTAGCTACCAAGAAGACCAGAGTTGGGCAGTGGACATGATAATGCAGATTCCTGCACAGGACAGGGAGTCAGTGTGTACGTGATTGGAGGTGTCTACAGGGAGGACAGAGAACTACAGTGGGCAGGTGAGGGTAGGGGAGTGCAGAGGCCTTTGTGGACAGTGGGTGTGTGAGTGCATGTGAGAACATAGGAGGACATTGGTCATGGGAGTCCAGGTGGTGGTAGAGACAAAGGTAATCTGTGGACATGGGACTGCAGTTACACATCAAGACTTGAGCTGTGTGGTTGACATGTTACTTCTGATTCCTGCCCACTCAGACTGTCATCATTTATGTGAGTGCGGGTGTCTGTAGAGTACAGAGAGGTGCAGTGGGAAGATGAGTGCAGGAACGTGCAGAGGTCAGAAGGCATTGAACATATGAGTGCAGATGCCTCCTGACAGCAGCAGGAGGCTGTGGGCATGGGCATGAAGCTCCCCATAGAAGTCAGAGAAGGGCAGTGGGCATGTGAGTGCAGGACTCTGCTGAGTCCAGAGACAAGGAGTAGGCATGTGTGTCCATGTGCCTGCAGGGGACAGATCATGGCACTGAGAATAGGAGTGCATGTGAATCTCAAGACCAGAGACTGGCAGTGGGCCTGAGATGGCAGACAGTGGGCATGTGAGTGCAGGAGCCTTCAGAGGACTAGGTAGAGCAGTGGACATGTGGACACACATGCTGTGGATGCCAGCAGGGCCGTGTTCATGCCAGCACAGGGGTCCATCCAGGAGAACAGTGGACATGTGAACACAGCTAAAGCCAGGAAGAGATGTGGGCAGTGGGCATGTGAGAGCAGGTGACTTTAGAGGACAGAGGCAAGCCTCAGACATATGAATGTCTGTCCCTGCAGAGGACAGGGTTGTAGTGGTCATGTGAGTTCAGGAACCTAGAGCAGCAAGGGTAGGGCAGTGGGTATGTGAGCACAGTTGCTGACCAAGGCCATGTGAGTGCGTGTCCCTGCAGAGAGCAGACTGGGACATTGTGTGTGTGAATGCAAGTGCCTGCAGAGCCCAGAAAGCAGTATTTATGTTAGTCCAGATTCCTGCCCAGGCTCGAGAATCATTGTATATGTGAGTACAGGTGTCTGGAGAGGGCAGAGAGGAGCAGTGGTCACATGAGTGCAGGTGCGTACTGAAGCCAGAGTGCAGCAGGGGACAGATAAGGACACTGGACCTGGGAGTAAAGGTGCTTGCATTATCTTGAGGGTGGCCTTCTGAACTTGAATGCAGGAGCCTGCAGATGTCCCCAGTGGGAGGTTGGCTGTGTAAACAGTTGCCTACAAAGACCAGAGACAGGACATGCACATGTGACTACAGTTGACATCTTAGTCCAGAGGAGGGCAGGAAGTTACTAGGAGTGTGACCACAGGTGTTTGGAACATTGGGGGTGTCTGCAGAGGGCAGAGTGAGACAGTGGTCATGGGTATGCAGGTGCATGCATGGGACATAGTGAGGCGCAGTCTGCATGTGACTGCATGTGGTTGTGTAGCTCACAGAGGGTCAGTAATCCTTTGAGTGCAGGTGACTGCAGAGGGTAGAAGGTGACATTGGACATGTGAGTTCACATGACTTCAGAAGACAAAGAGGAGCCTGTGGGTACAGGAGTCCTCAGAGGATAAAGAGTGCAGTGGGCATGAGTGTAGGAGCCTGCAGATGTGCCCAGTGGGAGGTTGGCTGTGTGAACAGGTGCCTACAAAGGCCAGAGACAGGACATGCACCTGTGACTGCAGTTGACATCTGAGTCCAGAGGAGCGCAGTGAACACATGAGTCCAAGTCCCTGCAGGGAGCAGAGTGGAGCAGTGTGCATATCATTGTAGGTCCTGCAGAGGCCAGATGGCTGCTGTGTGATGTGAATACATGAGACTACACAAGACCTATGATGTGCAGTGTGCAGGTGTGCAGGTGCCAAAGAGGCCAGTGTGCATGTGAATGCAGCTAAGCACCAAGATCATGTGTGGGTAGTAGACCTGTGATGCAGATCCCTGTACAAGCCAGGCAGTCATTGGTATGTGAGCACTAGCTGTGGAGAAGTCATGTAGGGGCAGTGGTCATGTGTTGGCCATGTGCATTCAGTTGCCTGTAGATGCCAGGGATGCAGTGGATATGTGATACAGGTGTCTGCAGATGTGACAAGTGGGAGGGTGCACTGTGAGTCAGGTGTCTACAAAGGTCAGGGGAATTGTGCATGTGGGTGCAGGTGCCTGCTGAGGACACACGGGTGCAGTGGGTTATATGAGTACAGATGCCTGCAGAGAGCAGAGGTGGGCAGTAAGCATGTGAGTGCAGGAACATGCAGAGGGCATTGGTAGGCTGTGTGCATGTGAGTGCAGGAACATGCAGAGGGCATTGGTAGGCAGTAAGCATGTGAGTGCAGGAACATGCAGAGGGCATTGGTAGGCTGTGTGCATGTGAGTGCAGTGTCTGCAGAGCCTAGAGGTGGGCATTGGGCATGAGAGTGCAGATTCTTGGAGAGGTTAAGTGAGGTAATGGGCTTGTGACTGCTGGTGCCTGAAGCCATCAGGGATGCAGTGCACATGTGAGTGCAGAATCCTTCAGAGTGCTAAGTGGAGTAGAGGGAGTGTGAGTTCACACTCACGTAGATGTCAGCAGGGCAGTGGGCATGTGAGTGTAGAAAACAAGACCAGATGTTGGCAGTGGGCATGTCCCTGCTATGTGAATTCAGTTTTCTCAAGTGTCCATAGCGTTGTCATGGACACGTGTGCAGAGGGACAGGGGAGCTCTGGGGATGAGTGTGTCTGTCTGCAGAGGCACGGGGCCATTGGGTGTGAGAGTGAAGGTGACTGTAGGTTATAGAAGAGGACAATGGGTGTGTGAATGCAGGTGCAGTGGGTTATATGAGTACAGATGCCTGCAGAGAGCAGAGGTGGGCAGTAAGCATGTGAGTGCAGGAACATGCAGAGGGCATTGGTAGGCTGTGTGCATGTGAGTGCAGGAACATGCAGAGGGCATTGGTAGGCAGTAAGCATGTGAGTGCAGGAACATGCAGAGGGCATTGGTAGGCTGTGTGCATGTGAGTGCAGTGTCTGCAGAGCCTAGAGGTGGGCATTGGGCATGAGAGTGCAGATTCTTGGAGAGGTTAAGTGAGGTAATGGGCTTGTGACTGCTGGTGCCTGAAGCCATCAGGGATGCAGTGCACATGTGAGTGCAGAATCCTTCAGAGTGCTAAGTGGAGTAGAGGGAGTGTGAGTTCACACTCACGTAGATGTCAGCAGGGCAGTGGGCATGTGAGTGTAGAAAACAAGACCAGATGTTGGCAGTGGGCATGTCCCTGCTATGTGAATTCAGTTTTCTCAAGTGTCCATAGCGTTGTCATGGACACGTGTGCAGAGGGACAGGGGAGCTCTGGGGATGAGTGTGTCTGTCTGCAGAGGCACGGGGCCATTGGGTGTGAGAGTGAAGGTGACTGTAGGTTATAGAAGAGGACAATGGGTGTGTGAATGCAGGTGCCTGCAGAGGACAGAGGGTGGCACTGGGGCTGTGTGTGCAGGTGACTGCAAAGGCCAGAGAGTGGTAGTCAGCCTGGGGGCATAGCTACCTGTAGATGACAGAGGGGCAGCAGCCTGTGATGTGAGTGCAGGTGCATGCAGAGACCAGGGTGTCAGTTAACATGTGGGTGTTGTTGCCATCTGGAGTGGGAGGATGTCCTGTGAGTGCAGGTATCTACAGAGGTCAGGGAGAGGAAGTGGGCCTGTGAGTGCAGGAGCCTGCAGAGCAGGAAGGGTTTGGTGTGTATGTGAGTGCAGGTGCCTGAGGATGCCAGAGGAGGGCATTGTGTGTGTGTGTGTGTGTGTGTGTGTGTGTGTGTGTGTGTGAGCAGATGCCTACAGATGCAAGGGGGCAGTGGGCAAGGAAACAGTGGATATGTGAGTCCTGGTGTCAGCAGAGGCCACAGAGGGCAAGTGGGCATGTGAGTTGTAGTGCATGCAGAGACCAGAGTATCAGTGAACATGTGAGTGTGGATGCCTGCAGAGGTCAGAGGCAGGACGTGAGTCTATGAGTTCACTCTCCTGCATAGGACAGGATTGCAGTGCGCGATGACTATATGTGCCTGCTGAGGTCAGATGAGGTGGTTGTCTTGTGACTGAAGATGCCCATAGACACCATGGATAGCTGTGCATTTGAGTGCAGGAGCATTCACAGGGCTGGGTCAAGCAGTGGGTATTTGAATGTACATGCCTGCAGAGGGCAGGCTGGCAGTGGACATGTGAGTGTAAGTGTAGGCATAGACCAGAGGTTCCCAGGGAACATGTGAATAGTTGTTCTATCAGAGCCCAGGCATGGCAGGGACATGCCAGTGCATGTATGTTCAGAGGACAAAAGACAGATGTGCAGAGTGGACATGTGAATAGAGGTGCCTGCTGAGTTCATTGTTGGGATGTGGGCATGCAAGAGAGAGGCAGTGGGTATGTGAGCACAGATGCCTGCTGAGGGCAGAGGAGGGGAGGGGGCATGTGAGTGCATGTCCTTGCAGAGAGCAGAGTGTGGCATTAAGTATGTGTGTGCACATGCCAGGGTGCCCGTGTGTGTGTGTGTGTGTGTGTGTGTGTGTGTGTGTGTGTGTGTGTATATGTGTGTGTGCTGGTGCCTTTCATGGGAATGATTGTAATGGACATGTGAGTGTGCATTCCAACTGACACCAGAGGTGGGGCAGCATGTGTGAGTTCTGAGGCCTGTAGAGGCCAGAGAGGAGCAGTGGGCACATGAGTGCAGGTGTATGCTGAGGGCAGAGGCAGGCAGTGGGTATGTGAGTGTGTGTGCCTGCAGAGACAAGGGGACTGTGGTGTGTGAGTGCAGGTGTGTTCAGTGTACAGAAGAGGGCACAGGTGTATGAGTCATGTGTCTGCAGAGGGCAGAGAGAGACAATGCTTATGTGTGTGCAGGTACAAGCATGGGACATAGAGGGGTAGTCTACATGTGACTGCATGTGGTTGAAGAGCTCACAGAGGGTCAGTGGTCCTTTGAGTGCAGGTGACTGCAGAGGGATGAAGACGACATTGGACATGTGAGTGCATGTGACTTCAGAAGACAGAGAGGAGCCTGTGGGTCCAGGTGTCCTCAGAGGATAAAGAGTGCAGTGGGCATGAGTGCAGGGGCCTGCAGATGTCCCCAGTGGGAGGTTGGCTGTGTGAACAGGTGCCTACAAAGGCCAGAGACAGGATGTTCACATGTGACTGCAGTTGACATCTGAGTCCAGAGGAGGGCAGTGAGCAAGTGAGTCCAAGTCCCTGCAGGGAGCAGAGTGTAGCAGTGTGCATGTGACTGCTGGTACATGTAGCTGCCAGGGATGCAGTGGGCATTGGAGTGCAGGATCCTGCTGAGGGCTAAGTGGAGTTGTGGGGTGTGAGGGCTGTGTCTGCAGATGAGAGATGGGCAGTGGGCACATGAGCACAGTGCCAGAAGGGCCAGGGAGACAGTGTGAATGGGAATGAATCAAGATCCCATGTTGTCAGTTTACATGTGAGTGCAGATTCCTGCACAGGCCAGACACTCATTATCTATATGAATGCAAGTGTCTTGGGAGGCCAGAAGGGTGCAGTGGTCATATGAGTACATGCACATCCATGGCTTAGAGGAGGTGAGGTGTGTGAGTGTGTGTGCCTGCAGAAGCAATGTGGGTATGTTGGTTCAAGTACCCGCAGAGGCCAGAGGATGCCATTTGGCATGCGAATGCAGGTTAGTGCAGTTCCCAGACAGAGGACATGGACAGTACAATATAAGTGCCTATACAGTCTCAAGAGTGGCAGTGGGCCTGTGAGTGCAGGTGCCTGAGGAGACAAGGGTTCTGTGCATATGCAGTTATAGATATCTGCAGAGTACAGAGGGGGCAGACTGGGTCTGTGAGTTCATGTTCCTACTGAGGACGGCATAGCTGTGTGCCCTTAAGCATAGGTCCCTGCTGAGGTCAGAAGGGGGAGGTTGGCCTGTGAATTCTGGAGCCTACAGAATCCAGGCAGGGGCAGTATGCATGTGAACACATCGAGATGGCTGTCTGCATGTGAGTGCAGGTCATGCAGGAGACAGATGGGGGCAGTTTGCATGTGAATAGAGGAGGCTGCTGAGGCTAGAGGGGAGCTGTGAACATGTGAGTGCATGTGTGTGCCAACAGTACATATGGACAGTGGACATGTTAGTGCACATTCCTGCACAGGCCAGCAGTCTTATGTATGTGAGTGCTGGTTTCTGCTGAGGCCAGAGAGGTGCACTGGACAGCTGAGTGCAGAAGCCATTTGGTGGCTGTGGGTATGAGTGTATTTGTCTGCATTGTCGCAGTGGTGCAGTGGTCATGCGAGTGCAGGTGTGTGCAAAAGCAGATGGGTGCAGTGGGTGTGTTAACAGAGATGCCTGCTGAGGGCAGAGGTGGGCCATGAGCATGTCAGCATAGGTGTCTGCTGAGGGCTGAGTTAGGCATTGTGTATGAGAATGCAGGGGCCTGCAGAGACCAGAGAGAGGCAGTGGGTATGTGAGCACAGATGCCTGCTGAGGGCAGGGGAGGGGAGCATGCGAGCTCATGTCCGTGGACAGAGCAGAGTGTGGCATTGAGTATGTGAGTGGAGGTATATGCAGTGGACATATGAGTGTATATTCCTGCAGAGGCCAGAAGGACACTGCTCATGTGAATCCAAGTGCCTGCAGAGACCAGCAAGAGGCTGTGGGCATGGGCATGCACCTGCTGGTAGAGGCCAGAGAAGGGCAGAGGGCATGCGAGTGCATTGCCTGTAGAGTAGAGGACAAGTGGGCCTGTGAGTCCAGGTGCCTGCACAGACCTGGGGTTCATTAACATGTGGGTGCAGATGCCTGCAATGGTCAGAGGGGACAATGGTCATGTGAGTTCCCATCACTGCTGAGGACAGGATAGCAGTTTACCCATGTCTGTAGGTGTCTCCAGAGATCAGATGTGGGAGTGTGGACTGTGAGTGCACATGTTGACATAGGCTGGCAGTGAGCATGTGTGTGCATTGTCTGCAGAAGACACCTGGGGGCAGAGAGCCTTGAGTGCAGAAGTCTGCAGAGGACACAGTGGTACAGTTAGACTGTGAATGATGACTATAGAGGCCAGATTGGGGCAGTGGGCATGCGTGAACAGGTACATGAGAGGGCAGATGGGGGCAGTGGGCATGTGGTCACTGGTACTGACAGTTGGCAGATTGTGCCAGTGTGTGTGTGAGTATGCATACATGTAGAGGGCAGGGAAATCATTGTGCTGTGTCTAGGTCTTCACATACACATGTAGCAGATGTGCAGCTTGGTCTTCATGTGGGTTCTGAACAACTGGAGCTGGGGCTATCCCAAACCTGTTGCCTGAATGTGGGATATCCTCTACTAGCAGCACTGCCTTGTCTGGCCTCAGTGGGAGAGGAAGCGCCTATCCTCACAGACTTATAATGCCACGGTAGGGGGGATGCTAAGGGGTCTGCCTCCTGCTCAGAGGAGGAAGGGAGGGCAGTTGGGGGATGGATTGTGGGAAGAGTTGTTTGAAAGATGGGCAGTGAGCAGGATATAAAGTCAATAAGTAAAAGATAAAATAAAATTACAAAAGAAGAAGATTGCGGTGGGCACATGAATGTATGTGCCCTCTGAGACCAGAAGGATACAGTGCTCATGTCAGCGATGGTGTTTGCAGATCATTGAAAGAGGCACTATGTATGTGAATACAAGTCCCTGCTGAGTCCAGAGAAGGGCAGTGGACATGTGAGTGCAGGTGTGGTCATACACCAGAGGATAGCAGGGAGCATGTGAATAGAGTTTCCTTCAGAGCCCATGTAGGGAGAGGCATGTAAATGCAGAGGCCTGCAGAGGCCAGTGTGGCTGTGAGCATGTGAGCACAGTTTCCTAAGGTGGCCAGAGAAGACATGCTGATGTGAATGCATGTGACAGGAGCAGCCAGGGAAGGGCAGTGGATATGTGAGTGCAGGTGTGTTCAGAGGCCAGAGTGTGGTGCTGGGCATGTCAGTGCAAGTGCTTGGGAAAGCTAGGCAGGTACAGTGCATGTGACTGCAGGTACTTGTGCATGCCAGGAATGGGTTTCACCTGTGAGGGCTGCAGCCTTTGCAAGGCTCTGTGGAGCAGTGGGAATGGGAAGGCACATTCCTGCAGATGCCAGGAAGTCAGTGGGCATGTGTGTGCAGGTGCTATTATATGCCAGGAAGACAGTGGGCATGTGAGCTTAGCTAGCAACAAGGCAAGGGGTAGGCAAAAGAAATGTCCATGCAGATTCCAGCACGGGCCAGGTAGGCATTGGTGTGTGTATCCTGGTATGTTGAGATGTCACAGAGATGCAATTGTCAGGTAAGTATAGTCATGCACAGAGGCCCTAGGGGACAGTGGGCATGTGAGTGTATGTCCCTGCTGAGTTAAGGGTGTGATGGTCATGTGAGTGCAGGTGACTGCAGAGGTGAGAGAGATGCGGGGGTCATATGAGTGTAGGTGCCTGCAGGGGACGGATGGTGTGGTGGGCTTATGACTGCAGCTGCTGAGTGACACAGGATGGAATTGGTCATGTGAGTGCATGTTAATGTAGAGACCAGAGAGTGACAGTGCGCATGTCAGTACAGTTGTCTTCAGAGACAAGTGCAGATGTGTGCAGAATCCAGAGAGTGGCAGTAGGCTTGAGACTGTATGTTCCTGCAGGGGACAGGCTGGCAGTGCGCATGTGGATGCAGGTGCCTGCGGAGACCAGCGTGCTCAGTGGCCTTGTGTGTACAGGTTCCACTCAGTAGGCAAGAATGCAGTAGACATGATAGTGCTGATTCCTGCAGAGGCCAGAGAAGGGTAGTGGGCTCGAGCGTGCATGTGGCTCTGCAGGGGAAATGAAGACAGTGGGCATGTAGGGCTGGAACCTGCAGATTACAGATGGGCAGTGGGTCTTTGCATTCAGGATGCTCCAGATGGCTAAGTGGGCAGTGGGTATGTGAGTGCAAACATTGGGGATTCCAGCAGGGCAGTGTGCATGTGAGGGCAGCTATGGGCTAAGACCACATGCGGGCAGTGGACATGTCAGTGCAGATTCCTGCATAGGACAGGCAGTCATTGGGGATGTGAGCACAGTTGTCTGGGGAGGACAGAGAGGATCAGTGGGCACATGAGTGCAGACGTGCCTGCTGAGGGCAGAGGCAGGCAGTAGGTATGTGAGTGTGTGTGCCTGCAGAGACAAGGGGACTGTGGTGTGTGAGTGCAGGTGTGTTCAGGGTACAGAAGAGGACACAGGCATGTGAGTCCAGGTGTCTGCAGAGGGCAGAGAGAGAGACAGTCATTCTGTATGTGCAAGCCAGTAAGGAACATCCCTCCATGGCCTCTGCATCAGCTCCTGCTTCCTGACCTGCTTGAGTTCCAGTTCTGACTTCCTTTTGTGATGAACAGCAATGCAGATGTGTAAGCTGAATAAACCCTTTCCTCCCCAACTTGCTTCTTGGTCATGATGTTTGTGTAGGAATAGAAACCCTGACTAAGACAAATTGGTACCAGCATAGTGGGGTATTTCTGTGACAACCTGACCATGTTTTGGGGAGGACTGTGGAAGGACTTTGGAACTTCAGGCTAGATGATCCATTCAGTGTTAAAAGCTCTGTGGAAAGTTCTGTAGGAGCTTGGATGATAATGTTGAGAACATTGCAGAAATTGGAGGCCTGGTTTGTGAAATTTCAGAGGGAAGATTAAAGACTCTTACAGTGGCCATGTTTTGATTGTGAAGATTCTGTGGTTTTGGTTAGCTGGGGCTGAAAAATCAGCTGTATTAACAAGATACCAGAACCACTAAATCGAACCTTTGTGTTACTGGGACCATTGATGGAGCTAAGCTTAGCTGGAGCTAAGAAATCAGTGGTGATTAAGAAGAAACCAGAATCACTGAGGTGAAATCTTCTGGGAAGTGTTTTCTGAGAGCACAGAGGCTGTGTTCCAGAGATAGTCAAAGCTGTATTTTGTACTGTGGCTGGACTTGGTACTGTGTAAGAGTCAACCAGATGGTACTGGTTTTGAAGGCATGAAGGGGTCATGAAGAGCCACTGAGGCTCTTGTCACAGTGAGAGGCCATGGAAGGCCATTGGTGAAGGTGCAGCCTCAGTTGCAATTGATGGCCCAGGACTTGACGGGGTCATGCATAGGAGCCGAGGCTTGTCACCATGAAGAGAGCCTATGAGAGGCTATTGGTGATGCCTAATTACAGTGGAAGATAACAGCGTTTTGGAGATGCCAGTACCATGCGATGACCACCAAGAACAGCAGCAGCAGTGGAGTACAGGCAGCTGGAGCCTAGAAGACAAGCTGTGTGCTGCAAAGGGTAGAGCTGGAGAAGTGACCCACGCCCTTGGAGGAGCCCAGAAGATGGTGAGTTGGATCCCAGACATTGAATCATTGGCGTTTGAGTTTTGCTTTTGGCTGTGACTGTGACTTGATATGTTTGCCTCTTGAAGGAAGAAAGTATTTTAGTGGAGCCCACAGTTAAGAGACTGAATTTTTAAAAGACTGAACTTTAAAGATATTGGACATTTTAAAGTAATTGAACTTTTAATATGTAAAGACTGTGATCTTGGGGATGAATAAGAAAGTAAGGGTTGAGGCTTAATAGTGATGTGTTTGTGTGTCAAGTTGACAAGGGGTCAATTGTACTGGCTGGTTTTGTGTGTGAACTTGACATACACTGTAGTTATCACAGAGAAAGGAGCTTCAGTTGTGGAAGTGCCTCCATGAGATCCAGCTGCGGGACATTTTCTCAATTAGTGATCAAGTGGTGAGGGCCCCTTGTGGGTGGTACCATCTCTGGGCTGGTGCTCTTGGATTCTATAAGAGAGCAGGCTGAGCAAGCCAGGGGAAGCAAGCCAGTAAGGAACAACCCTCCATGGCCTCTGCATCAGCTCCTGCTTCCTGACCTGCTTGAGTTCCAGTCCTGACTTCCTTTAGTGATGAACTGCAACGTGGAAGTGTAAGCTCAATAAACCCTTTCCTCCCCAACTTGCTTCTTGGTCATGATGTTTGTGCAGGAATAGAAACCCTGACTAAGACACTCTCCTTTTTCTAAAATACTTTTTCAGCTAGAGGATAGGACCTCCTCAAGAGTGCTGCAGACTGCTTGATAGAGACACATCGAGATAAGATAACGAGAATGTAAGAATCATGGGCATTCACAGTCCCAAAACAGAGGCTTGTTCCTGGCAGTAATGAGTCAGTCATATGTTAGAAAGTAGATGTGTTAAAGCCTCAGAGAAGCTGGGCGGTGGTGGCACACCCCTTTAATCCCAGCACTTGGGAGGCAGAGGCAGGCAGATTTCTGAGTTCAAGGCCAGCCTGCTCTACAGAGTGAGTTCCAGCGCAGCCAGGGCTATACAGAGAAACCCTGTCTCAAAAAACAAAACCAACCAACCAACCAACCAACCAAACAAACAAACAAAAAGAAAAACCTCAGAGAAGAGTTTGGCAGCATTTTATGACTTTGTACTGAGTGTCAGTCCATGGTTCTCAGAGGGAGGAAGCCTGTCTTTAAAAAATTGGAAAAAGGTAGAGAAGAGATGGAGAGATTTTATGAATGCCATGGTCCTAAACAGGTCCTGGTTCAAACATTCTCACTATGGATACAAATGAGAGACCTCCTTTCAGAACTTCTTTACAGAAAAAGCTTCCTCAGAGGATGAGGAATATGCAGGTGAGTAGAGTTTCCTGCTAGGACCAGAGGAGGGCAGTGGATACATGTGCCATCAGATGCCAGGAGGGGAGACATGCCAGTGTAGCTACCAAGAAGACCAGAGGTGGGCAGTGGACATGATAATGCAGATTCCTGCACAGGACAGGCAGTCAGTGTGTATGTGATTGGAGGTGTCTACAGGGAGGACAGAGAACTGCAGTGGGCAGGTGAGGATAGGGGATTGCAGAGGCCTTTGGGGACAATAGTTGTGTGAGTGCATGTGCATGCAGAGGTGGGGTGGGGCAATGGTCATGTGAATGGAGAGGACATGTTAGTGCACATTCCTGCACAGGCCAGCAGTCTTGAGTATGTGAATACAGTGTCTCTAGAGGTCAGAGGGGTACAATGAACAACTGGTCAGGTTAGGTGAGTGCAGAGGCTGTTGGTAGGCAGTGGGTATGTGACTGTATGTGCCCGCAGTCAAGGGACCAGTGGTCATGTGAGTGCTGGTGTGTTCAAAACACAGATGTGTGCAGTGGGCGTGTGAATAGAGGTGCCTGCTGAGGGCATTACTGGGATGTGAGTATATCAGTCTAGGTGCCTGCCAAGACCTGAGTTAGGAATTGTGTATGAGAATGCAAGGACCTGCAGAATCCATAGAGAGACAGTGGGTATGTGAGCAGAGTTGTCTGCTGAAGGCAGAGGAGGGCAGAGGGCCTGTGAGCTGATGTACATGCAGAGAACAGAGTGTGGCATGCCAGTGCATGTGCCATTGGATGCCAGCATGGTGGTGGGTATGTTGACTGTAACTAGCAGCAAGACCAGAGTTGGGCAGTGGACACATTAATGCAGATTCCTGCAGAGACCAGGCAGTCATGTGTATGTCATTAGAGGTGTCTGGAGAAGCCACAGAGGTACAGAGGACATGTGAGTGCAGAAGTCATTGTAAATGCAGAGACATTGCTGGGCAGTGGGTGTGGGTGACTGTGCCTCCAGAGGTGGGTGGGGCAGAGTTCCTGTTAGGACAGGAGACTGCAGTGAATAGGAGAAGAAAAGTACATGTGAGTGCAGGTGCCTGCAGGGCCCAGCTGTGGACATGTAGGTGTCAGTGTCTCAGGTGTCGGGAAGGGAGAGGTGTGCCTGTGAGGTTGTATTCCTGCAAAAGGCAGGATAACAGTGTGCTCATGAGTGTAGGTGTCAGCAGAGGTCAGATGTGGGAGCATGGACTGTGAATGCATGTGCTGTGGACTGTGAGTGCATGTGCTGTGGACTGTGAGTGCATGTGCTGTGTACTGAGTGCATGTGCTGGGCATGGCTGGCAGTGAGCATGTGAGTGCAGGTGTCTGGACAAGATACAGTGGGGCAGTGGACTGTGTGTGCAGGTGCCTGCAGGAGACAGATGGGGGCTGTGTGCCTGAGAGTACAGGCTTCTCCACAGGACAGGATGGTTAGTGGACATGTGTGCCCATATGCCTTTCATAGGCCAAGCATGTGTTGGCCATGTGCATGCACATGTCTGTTGATGCCAGGGATGCAGTGGGCATGTGATGCAGGTGTCTGCAGGTGTGATAAGTGGGAGGTTGCACTGTGAGGTGTCTACAGAGGTCAGAGAGGGGAATTGTGCATGTGAGTACAGTGCTCATGTCAGTACAGTTGTCTTCAGAGTCAAGTGCAGATGTGTGGAGAGGCCAGAGAGTGGCAGCAGGCTTGAGACTGCATGTTCCTGCAGAGGACAGGCTGGGAGTGCGCATGAGGATGCAGGTGTCTGGAGAGACCAGAGAGGAGCAGTGGGCACATGAGTGCAGGTACACGCTGAGGTCATAGGTCATGTGAATATGTGATTGTATGTACCTGCAGAGACAAGGGGACTGTGGTGTGTGAGTGCAGGTGCATTCAGGAGACAGAGAGGGGCAGCTTGCATGTGAGTGCTGTTTCCTGTACAGGTCACAGAGGGTCAGTTGGACTTTGAGTGCAGTTGCCTGCAGAGGCTCAGGTGGTCAGTGGCCATATGAGTGCAGATACCCATAAAGGATTGAGTGGGGCACTGTGCATGTGAGAGGTAGTACATGCAGATGTTAGGGAGGGCAGTGGTTCATTGAGTGTGTTCCTGTACAAGGTAGGACACATGTGGGCATGTGCAGTGTCTGCAGAGGTCAGAGAGGGGAATTGTGCATGTGAGTGCAGTTGCCTGCTGAGGACACAGGGGTGCAGTGTGTTATATGAATTCAGGGCATGTGAGTAGGGCCGTGTGTATGTGAGTGTAGGTACCTGCTGAGGACAGAGGAGGACAACGGCCATGTGAGTGCAGATACATGCAGAGGCCAGAAGGGGAGACTGGTTTTCTGGATAGTTCAGAGAGGGGTGCAGTGTATGTGAGTTCAGATGTCTGCAGAGGCCAGAGATTGTCAGAATGCATGTGAGTGCAGGGGCCTGCAGAGCAGGAAGGCTTTGGTGGGTATGTCAGTGCAGGTGCATGCAGATGTCAGAGGAGGGATTTGTGTGTTTGTGAGAGCTGATCCCTGCAGAGGAGAGTGATGGGCATTGGTCATGGGAGCCCAGGTGCTGGTATACACCAAGGGGGGCTATGGACATGGGACTGCAGTTGCACAGGAAGACTTGAGCTGTGTGGTTGTTATGTTAGGACAGACCATGCAGTCATGGGGTATGTGAGTTCAGAAATCTGTAGAGTGCAGACAGTTGCAAGGGGATGATGCTTGCATGTTCATGCAGATGTCAGAGTTCCATTGAGCATGTGAGTGCAGATGCCTGCCGACAGCATCAGGAGGCTGTGGGCATGGGCATGAATCTCCCCATAGAAGTCAGAGAAGGGCAGTGGGCATGTGAGTGCAGGGATCTGCTGAGTCCAGAGAGAGGGAGTAGGCATGCGTGTCCATGTGCCTGCAGGGAACAGATGGCAGCACTGAGAATAGGAGTGCAGGTGAATCTCAAGCCCAGAGAGTGGCAGTGGGCTTGAGACTGCATGTTCCTGTAGAGGGCAGGCTGGCAGTGGGCTTGAGACTGCATGTTCCTGTAGAGGGCAGGCTGGCAGTGGCCCCTGACTTGCCGAGGCCCGCACATACCAGGGATGCAGTGAGCATATGGGTGCAGGAACCTTCAGAGGGCTAGGTGGAGCAGTGGACATGTGGTCACACTTGCTGTGGATGCCAGCAGGGCCGTGTTCATGCCAGCGCAGGGGTCCATCCAGGAGAACAGTGGACATGTGAGCACAGCTAAAAGCCAGGAAGAGATGTGGGCAGTGGGCATGTGAGAGCAGGTGACTTTAGAGGACAGAGGCAAGCTTCAGCCATATGAATGTCTGTCCCTGCAGAGGACAGGGTTGTAGTGGCCATGTGAGTTCAGGTACCTAGAGCAGCAGGAGTAGGGCAGTGGGTATGTGAGCACAGTTGCTGACCAAGGCCATGTGAGTGTGTGTGTCCCTGCAGAGAGCAGAGTGGGACATTGTGTGTGTGAGTGCAGGTGCCTGCAGAGCCCAGAAAGCAATATTTACGTTAGTCCAGATTCCTGCCCAGGCTAGAGAATCATTGTGTATGTGAGGACAGGTGTCTCGAGAGGGCAGAGAGGAGCAGTGGTCACATGAGTGCAGGTGCACACTGAAACTAGAGTGCAGCAGGGGACAGATAAGGACACTGGACCTGGGAGTAAAGGTGCCTGCATTAGCTTGAGGGTGGCATTTGTTGTGTCCATGCAGGTGGCTATAGAAAACAGATGTGGTCAGTGGGCATGTGAGTGTTGTTCCATGCAGAAGACAGGAGGGTTAGTGGCCAGGTTGGCGCAGGTGATTTTCAGAGCCCTAGTTTGCATTGGAGATGTGAATTCCATTGCCTATAGATGCCAGGGATGCAGTGCGCATGGAGTGCAGGTGCATGCAGAGACCAGATGTGGGCAGTGATCGTGTGATTGCAGAGAGCAGAGGTGGGCACTGGGCATGTGAGTGCACGTGCATGCAGGAGAGAGGTGGGACTGGGATGTAAGAACAAGGAAATATGGAGGCTAGAGATTGACAGTGTTTATGTGAGAACATTTGTCTGCAGAGACAAGTGCAGATGCACAGAAAGGCCTGAATGTGGGAGTAGACTTGACAGTGCATGTTCCTGCAGAGCACAGGCTGGCAGTGGGCATTTGTGTGCAAGTGTCTGCTGTGTGTAGAGTGAGACACATTGCACATGAGTGTAGGTGTCTTCAGAATCCAGCAGGAGGCTGTGGGCATGGAAGTATAGCTACCTGTAGATGCCAGAGGAGAGGAGTGGGCATGTGAGTGCAGGTGTCTGCAGAGGGCAGGTGGTGATTTTGTGCATGTGACTGCAGGCTTCTCCCAAAGATAGTATGGCAGGGACAAGTGAGTGTAGGTGCCTGCCGAGGTCAGAGGGTGGCAGTGCACATGCGAGTGCTGGCTCCTAAAGAGGCCAGGCAAGAAGTGGTCATGTGAATGCAGGGGACAGGAGAAGCCAGGGAAGGGCAGAGGTCATGTGAGTGCAGGTGTGTTCAGAGGCCAGAGTGGATATGTGACTGTATTTTCCTGCAGTCAAGGGAGCAGTGTTGATATGAGTGTGAACAAATGGCAGATGTGTGCAAATGGCAGATGGGTGCAGTGGGCATGTGAATATGGGTGGGATGTGGGCATGCAAGAGAGAGGCAGTGGGTATGTGAGTACAGATGCCTGCTGAGGGCAGAGGAGGGGAGCAGGCATGTGAGTGCATGTCCGTGCAGTGAGCAGTGTGGCATTGGGTATGTGAGTGCGGGTGCCAGGGTGCCCATGTGTGTGCGGGTGCCTCTCAGGGGCCATGTATGTAAAGCACATGTGGGTGCACATTCCTACTGACACTAGAGGTGGGGCAGCATGTGTGAGTTCTGAGGCCTGTAGAGGCCAGAGAGGAGAAGTGAGGATGTGAGCAGATGTGCCTGCTGAGGGCAGAGGCAGGGAGTGGGTATGTGAGTGTGTGTGCCTGCAGAGACAGGGGTGCTGTGGTGTGTGAGTGCAGGTGTGTTCAGGGTATAGAAGAGGGCACAGGCATGTGAGTCCATGTGTCTGCAGAGGGCAGAGAGAGACAGTGGTCATGTGTGTGTAGGTGCATCCAGGGGACAGAGAGGTGCACTTTGCATGTCTGCAGAGACCATGGGTCTATAGTACATGAGTGCAGGTGTGTTCAGGGTACAGAAGAGGGTACAGGCATGCGAGTCCATGTGTCTGCAGAGGTCAGAGAGAGACAGTGGTCATATATGTGCAGGTGCATTCAGGGGATAGAGAGGGGCAGTCTGCATGTGACTGCTTGAACTTGTACAGCCCACAGAGGGTCAGTGGTCCTTTGAGTACAGGTGACTGCAGAGGGTAGATGGTAACATTCGACATGTGAGTGCAGGTGACTTCAGAAGACAGAGGAGCCTGTGGGTACAGGTGTCCTCAGAGGATAAAGAGTGCAGTGGGCATGAGTGCAGGGACCTGCAGATGTCCCCAGTGGGAGGTTGGCTGTGTGAACAGGTGCCTACAAAGACCAGAGACAGGACCTGCACATGTGACTGCAGTTGACATCTGAGTCCAGAGGAGGGCATTGAGCAAGTGAGTCCAAGTCCCTGCAGGGAGCAGAGTGGAGCAGTGTGCATGTGACTGCTGGTGCATGTAGCTGCCAGGGATGCAGTGGGCATTGGGGTGCAGGATCCTGCTGAGGGCTAAGTGGAGTTGTGGGGTGTGAGGGCTGTGTCTGCAGAGAGATGGGCAGTGGGCACATGAGCACAGTGCCAGAAGGGCCAGGGAGACAGTGTGAATGGGAATGAATCAAGATCCCATGTTGTCAGTTTACATGTCAGTGCAGATTCCTGTATAGGACAGACAGTCATTGTGTGTGTGAGTGCAGGTGTGTGTAGAGTACAGAGAGGTGCAGTGGGAGAGTGAGTGCAAGTGCATGCAGAGGTCAGAGGGCATTGACCATGAAAGCACAAGTGCGTGCAGAGACCTCAGTGCATCTGACTGCAGAGGAGAGAGGCAAGTGGCCCTGCAGTCCAGGTGCTGCAGAGAGCAGGTGTGAGTGGACATGTGGGTGTGAATGCCTGCAGAGGACAGAGGAGAAGTCAGCAGGTGAGTTCCTGTTCCTGCTGAGGACAGGATGACAGTTTAACCCTGGTGCCTTCAGAGGTCAGATGAGGAGTGTGGATTGTAAGTGGATGAGCTAACAGGGGCTGTCAGTGAGCATGTGAGTGCATGTGAGTGCATGTGAGTGAATGTGACACCTGGGGCAGTGGGACTGAGTGTAGGTTTCTGTATAATACAGTTGGGGCTGTGGGCATGGTATAGAAGTGCCAAGCAGGGAACATTTCTCAGTGTGTGTGTGTGTGTGTGTGTGTGTGTGTGTGTGTCCATGCAGAGGCCAGGGAAGGGCGTGTGCATATGAATGTGTGTTTCTGTAGAGTGGAAGGTAGCAGTGGACATGAATACAGGTTCCTGCAGAAGGCAGATGGTGCAGTGGGCATGTGATTCTAGGGGGCAGCAGAGAGCAGGTGTCAGAATGCATGTGAGTGCAGGGGCCTGCAGAACAGGAAGGCTTTGGTGGGTATGTCAGTGCAGGTGTCTGCAGATGTCAGAGGAGGGCATTGTGTGTGTGTGTGTGTGTGTGTGTGTGTGTGTGTGTGTGTGTGTGTGTGTATGTGTGAGCTGATCCCTGCAGAGGAGAGTGCTGTGCATTTGAGTGCAGGAGCATTCCCACGGCTGAGTCAAGCAGTGGGTATTTGAATGTACATGCCTGCAGAGGGCAGGCTGGCAGTGGACATGTAAGTGTAAGTGTGGGCATAGACCAGAGGTTCCCACGGAGCATGTGAGTAGTGGTTCCTTCAGAGCCAGTGCAGATATGTTCAGAGGACAAAAGACAGATGTGCAGAGTGGACATGTGATAAAGGTACCTGTTGAAGGCATTGTTGGGATGTGAGTATGCAAGAGGGAAGCAGTGTGTATGTGAGCACAGATGCTTGTTGAGGGCAGAGGAGGGGAGTGGGCATGTGAGTGCTCCTGACATCAGACTCCAAGCATTGCAGTGGGGTCATTGGGTACAGATGCAATGCAGAGACCTGCAGAGAACAGGGGTGGTCATTGTGCATGTGAGTGCAGAGAACAGAGGTGTGTAGTGTATGTGTGAGTGCAGGTACATGCAGACAGCAGAGGTGTTCAGTGTGCATGTGAGTGGACAGAGTAGAGGTATGCATAGAGCATGTGAGTGTCGGTACATGCAGAGAGTAGAGGTGTGTGGGGGGCACATGGATGCTGGTGCATGCAGAGTACAGATGTTGGGAGTTGACTTGAGTGCAGGTATGTACATAGGGCAGAAGTGTGCAGTGAGCATGTTAGTGTAGACACATGCAGAGAGCAGATATGGGCAGTAGACATGTGAGTGTTGGTACATGCAGAGAGCAGACATGTGCAGTGGGCATATACATGCAGGTATAATGCAGAGTGCAGCATGGGACAGTGGGCATGTGAGTGCAGGTGTCTGCAGAGGGAAGAGGTAGGCACTGGGCATGACTGTGCAGGATCCTGCACAGGTAGAAGGGAGGCAGTGAGCATGTGATGGCTCTTGACTGTAGGTGTCAAGGATACAGTAGGCCTTTGAGTGCAGTTGTACTCACAACATGTATGTGTGTATAGGTTCATACAGGAGCCAAAGTCAGTGGGCATGTGTGTGTAGGTTCTGCTGATGGGAAGATAACAGTGGGCATGTGAGTGCAGTTGCCTGCAGAAGACAGGTGGGGCCAGTGGGCATGTCAGTGCAGGAGCCTGCAGATGCACTGAGAGAGGCAGTGGGCATGTGAGTCCAGGTCCATGCTGAGTCCAGAGAAGGGTAGCGGGCATGTGAGTGCAGGAACATGCAGAGAGCAGACTGGTGCAGTGTGTACATGGGAGTATAGCTACCTGTAGATCCCAGAACAAAGCAGTGTGCAGGTGAGTGCAGGTGTCTGCAGTGTGTAGAGAATCAATGGACATGGAGATGCAGATGCCTGTAGTGAGCAGGGTTGGGTGTTGGGCATGAGAGTGCAGCTGCCTGTAGAGACAAAGGAAGGTGATTGGCATGTGACTGCATGTGCTTGTTGATGCCATGGGGCAGTGGGCATGTGACTGCAGGTGTCTTCTGAAGCCAGAGGAGCATTGAGCATTTGACTGCAGCAGTCTAAGTAAGCTAACTGCAACAGTGGGTAGGTGAGTGCACATGCCTACTAATGCCATGAATGCAGTGGGCATGAGAGTGCAGGTGCCCTCTGAGGATAGAAGATTTCCATGCCCATGGCTGCAGGGGTAAGGAGTGTGCAGTGGGCATGCGATTCCAGGTACCTACAGAGAGATGAGTAGTGCAGTGTGTATGTGAGTGTGGGAGACTGCAGAGCACAGAGGAGGACATCTACCATGTGAGTGCAGATGCAGGCAGAGGCCAGAAGGGGACAGCAGGCGTTTAATGCAGGTTTTCTGGATAGTTCATAAAGGGGTGCATTGTATGTGAGTTCAGATGCCTGGAGAGGCCTGAATGTAGGAATGGGCGTGTGAGAACATGTAACTGTGGAGGGCAGGGAGAGGCAGTGTACAGGGGGGAAGGGGGTTCTGCACAGGTCAGAGAGAAGCTGTGGCCATGTGAGTGTAGATGCCTTCAGAGAACAGAGAGGAGCAGTAGGCCTGTCCATGCAGGTGCCCTCAAAAGACAGACTGGGGCCGTGGACATGTGCATAGAGGTGCCTGCTGAGGGCAGAGATGAGCTATGGGCATGTCAGAGCAGGTGCCTGCAAAGGCCTGATTTGGGCATTGTGTATGAGAATGCAGGGGTCTGCAGAGACCAGAGACTTGCACTCACCAGTGGGCATGTGAGCACAAGTGAATGTGGTGACTAGGGAGTCAGGAAACATGTTGGTGCCGAAGCCTGCACAGTTCAGAGGAAGGAAGTGGGCCTGTGGGTTCACGTTTCTGCTGAGGACACATGGGGGCCGTAGACATGTGGATCCTGTACTTAAGAGGACAGGAAGAAGCAATTGTCAGGTGAGGGGAGGTGAGTGCAGAGGCCATTTGGTGCCTGTGGATATGAGTTTACTTGTCTGCATGGGTGTGGTGGTGCAGTAGTCATGTATCTGCAGGTATCTGCAAAGTCCAGAGAGAGGCTGTAGGCATGCATGTGCAGGTGCCTGCAGGGGACAGAGGAAGCAGCAGGCATGTGAGTGCAGGTGCCTATGTGTCCAGAGGATGGTATTCAGGATGTGAGTGTAGGTAAATGCAGAGTCTGGAGTGTGGCAGTGTGCACAGCAGTGCACATGCATGCATCACCCAGAGGAGGTGAGGTGCATGTGAGAGTAAGTGTGCACTGGGGACATGAGTACAGATGTGCATGCTGAGGCCAGAGGCAGGCAGTGGGTATGTGAGTGTGTGTGCCTGCAGAGACAAGGGGACTGTGGTGTGTGAGTGCAGGTGTGTTCAGGGAGCAGAAGAGGACACAGGCATGCGAGTCTATGTGTCTGCAGAGGGTAGAGAGAGACAGTGGTCATGTATGTGCAGGTGTATACAGAGACATAGAGGGGCAGTCTATATGTGACTGCATGTGTTTGTAGAGCCCACAGAGTGTCAGTGGTCCTTTGAGTGCAGGTGCCCACAGAGTTAGAAGATGTCATTGTACATGTGAGTGCAGGTGACTTCAGAAGACAGAGAGGAGCCTGTGGGTACAGGTGTGCTCAGAGGATAAAGAGTGCAGTGGGCATGAGTGCAGGGACCTGCATATGTCCCCAGTGGGAGGTTGGCTGCGTGAACAGGTGCCTACAAAGACCAGAGACAGGACATGCACCTGTGACTACAGATGACAACTGAGTCCAGAGGAGGGCAGTGAGCACGTGAGTCCAAGTCCCTGCAGGGAGCAGAGTGGAGTGGTGTGCATATCATTGTAGGTCCTGCAGAGGCCAGATGGCTGCTGTGTGATGTGAATGCATGAGAATAGACAAGACCTATGATGTGCAGTGCACATGTGTGCAGGTGCCAAGGAGGCCAGTGTGCATCTGAATGCAGCTAAGCACCAAGATCTTGTGTGGGTAGTAGACCTGTGATGCAGATCCCTGTACAAGTCAGACAGTCATTGGTATGTGAGCACTAGCTGTGGAGAAGCCATGTAGGGGCAGTGGGCATGTGAGTGCTGCTGACTGTATGTTACAGAACATGGCAATGGTCATGGGATCATAGGTGCCTGCAGAAACAGAAAGTGACAAGGAGCACTTGTTTGCAGGTGCCTGCAGGGGACAGAGAAGGGGAGGGGACCCGTGAGTAAAGGTCCCTGCAGTGGCCTGAGGGTGGCCTTGTGCACTCGAATTCATGTACCTGTAAAAGATTGGTGTGTATAGCAGTCATGTAAATGCTGCTTCATACAGAGGCCATGGTGGTTAGAGTCCATGTGTGCTCAGGTGGCTTTCATAGGCCAAGCGTGTGTTGGCAATGTGCATGCAGATGCCTGTAGATGCCAGGGATGCAGTGGACATGTGATGCAGGTATCTGCACATGTGATAGGTGGGAGGTTGTACTGTGAGTACAGGTGTCTACAGAGGTCAGAGAGGGGAATATTGTCCATGTGGGTGCAGATGCCTGCTGAGGACACAGGGGTGCATTGGGTTACGTGTGTACAGGTGCCTGCAGTGAGCAGAGTTGGGCAGTATGCTTGTGAGTGCAGCAACCTGCAGACAGCAGAGGTGTGCAGTAAGCATGTGAATGCAGGAACATGCAGGGAGCAGAGGTAGGCTGTGTGCCTGTGAGTGCAGGAACATGCAGAGAGCAGAGGTAAGCTATGTGCATGTGAGTGCAGTGCCTGCAGAGCCTAGAGGTGGGCATTGGGCATGAGAGTGCAGATTCTTGCAGAGGTTATGTGAGATGATCGGCATGTGACTGCTGATGCTTGAAGCTGTCAGGGATGCAGTGCACATGCGAGTGCAGAATCCTTCAGAGGGCTAAGTGAATCAGAGGGAGTGTGAGTTCACACTCACGTAGATGTCAGCAGGGCAGTGGGCATGTGAGTTTAGACAGCAAGACCAAATGTTGGCAGTGGACATGTTCATGCAGATTCCTGCACAGTCCTGGCACTCATGGGATATGTAAGTGCATTTGTCTCAAGTATCCATAGAGTTATCATGGACACGTGTGTGCAGAGGGACAGGGGAGCTCTGGGGATGAGGGTGTCTGTCTGCAGAGGCATGGCGCCATTGGCCAGGAGAGTGAAGGTAACTGTAGGTTATAGAAGAGGACAATGGGTGTGTGAATGCAGGTGCCTGCAGAGGACAGAGGTTGGCACTGGGACTGTATGTGCAGGTGACTGCAAAGGTCAGAGAGTGTTAGTCAGCATGGGGGCATAGCTACCTGTAGATGACAGAGGGACAGCAGCCTGTGATGTGAGTGCAGGTGCATGCAGAGACCAGGGTGTCAGTTAACATGTGGGTGTTGTTGCCATCTGGAGTGGGAGGATGTCCTGTGAGTGCAGGTATCTACAGAGGTCAGGGAGAGGAAGTGGGCCTGTGAGTGCAGGAGCTTGCAGAGCAGGAAGGGTTTGGTGTGTAGGTGAGTGCAGGTGTCTGAGGATTCGAGTGCTCAGTGAGCATGGGACTGCTGGTGTGTTCTGATACCAGCGGAACATTTCACATTTGACTGCAGCAGCCTTCAGAGAGCCAAGTGGAACAGTTGATGTTTGAATGCATGTACCTGCAGATACCATGAGTGCAGTGGGCCTGCCAGTGCATGTTCCATTGGATGCCAGCAGGACAGTGGGCATGTGAGTGTAGCTACCAAGAAGACTAGAGTTGGGCAGTGCACATGTTAATGCAGATTCCTGCACAGGCCAGGCAGTCAGGGTATCTCATTAGAGTTGTCTGGAGAGGCCAGAGAGGTACAGTTGACAGGTGAGGGTAGGTTAGTGCAGAGGGCTTTGGGGGGCTTTGGAATGTGACTGCATGTACATGAGAGTTTGGGGGGAGCTGTTGTCATGTGAGCGCTGCTGCCTCCAGGCTATAGAAGTGGGCAATGTGCATGTGAGTGCAGGTCATGCAGGAGACAGATGGGGACAGTCTGCATGTGAATAGAGGAGGCTGCTGAGGCCAGAGGGGAGCTGTGAGCATGTGAGTGCATGTGTGTACCAACAGCACATATGGACAGTGGACATGTTAGTGCACATTCCTGCACAGCCCAGACAGTCTTGTATATGTGAGTGCAGTGTCTGTAAAGGTCAGAGAGGTACAGTGAACAGGTCAGGTTAGGTGAGTGCAGAGGCCGTTGGTGGGCAGTGGGTATGTGACTGTATGTGCCTGCAGTCAAGGGAGCAGTGGTCATGTGGGTGCAGGTGTGTTCAAAGGACAGATGGGTGCAGTGGGCGTGTGAATAGAGCTGCCTGCTGAGGGCATTGCTGGAATGTGGGCATCTAAGAGAAAGGCAGTGGGTATGTGAGCACAGATGCCTGATGAGGGCAGAGGAGGGGAACGGGCATGAGGGTGCATGTCCATGCAGGAAACAGAGTGTGGCATTGAGTATGGTGAGTGCATGTGCCAGGGTGCCCATGTGTGTATGTGGGTGCCTCTCAGGGGCATGAATGTAATGGACATGTGAGTGTGCATTCCTAATGACACCAGAGGTGGGGCAGCATGTGTGAGTTCTGAAGCCTGTAGAGGCCAGAGAGAAGAAGTGGGGATGTGTGCAGATGTGCCTGCTGAGGGCAGAGGCAAGGAGTGCCCATGAGAGTGCAGGTTCTTGCAGAGAACAGAGTGTGGCATTGGGTGTGTGAGGGCACATGCTTGCAGATGCCAGCAGGGCAGCATGCTTGTTAGTGCAGCTATGAGTGAAGATGAGAGTTGGGAAATGGACATGTTAGTGCAGCTTCCTGCACAGGACAGGCAGTCATTGTCAGTGTGAGCACAGGTGTCTGGAAATCGCAGACAGGAGCAGTGGGCACATGAGTGCAGGTGCCTGCTGAGGGCAAAGGCGGGCAGTGAGTATGAGAGTGCATGTGCCTGCAGAGGCCAGAGAGAGGCAATGAGTATGTTTCAAGAGACAGAGAGTGGGCAGTTTGCATGTGAGTGCTGTTGGTTTTTAGAAGCCACAGAGGATCAATTGGACTTTGTGTGTAGATGCCTGCAGAGGCTCAAGTGGCAGTGGCCATGTGAGCACAGGAGCCTGCAGAGAATAGATGTTCAGTGAACATGTGAGTGTAGATACCCACAGAGGATAGTGTGGGGCAGTGTGCATGTGAGGGTAGGTACGTGCAGAAGTCAGGGAAGGCAGTGGTTAATTGAGTGTGTCCCTGTATAGGATACATGTGGGCATGTAAATGCAACTGCATGCAGGAGATGGGTGGGCACAGGGTATGTCAGTGCAGGAACATGCAGAGGATAGAATGAGGCAGTGACCCTGTGAGAGTTGGTTCATGCAGAGTTCATGGTGTTTAGTGGTCATGTTGCTCAGTTGCCTTTCAGAGTCCAAATGTGCATTGGTGCTGTGAATACAGATGCCTGTAGATGCCAGGGATGCAGTGGGCATGTGATTCAGGTGCCTACAGATGTGATAAATGGGAGGTTGCCCTGTTAGTACAGGTGTCTATCGTTGTGATAGAAGGTTGTACTGTGAGTGCAGGTGCTGCAGAGGTTAGAGAGGGGAATTATGCATGTGAGTACGGTTGCCTGCTGAGGACACAGGGTGCAGTGGCTTATGTGAGTACAGATGCCTGCAGAGAGCAGAGATGAGCAGGGGGCAATGTGAGTGCAGGTAAATGCATAAGGCAGAGGAATGTAGTGGACATGTGACTATGTACATATGTAGAGAGCAGAGTCAGACATTGGTCTGTGGGTGCACATGCCTGCAGAGGCCAGCAGGCAGGGTGCATGATAGTTCACATTCCTCTACAGGCCATGGGGTCATGGGGAAATGAATATATGTGTGTGGAGAAGCCAAAGAGGAGCAGGAAGCTCATGAGTACAGGTTCATGCAGAGAGCAGAGTGTGCAGTGCACACGTGAGTGCAGGTACACTCAGAGCAGAGAATGATGCAGTGGGCATGTGATTTCAGGGACATGTAGAGATCAGAATGGGGCAGTGTGCATGTGAGTGCAGATGACTGCAGAAGTCAGAGGTGGGCATTGTCTGACAGTGCAGGATCCTGCACAGGTGAGACAGAAGCAGTGTGCATGTACCTGCTGGTGCACGTAGATGTCAGGGATGCAGTGGGCATTGGAGTGCAGGATTCTGCTGAGGGTGAGTGGAGCTCTGGGATGTGATGGCATGTGTCTGCAGATTCCAGAAGGGCAGTGGGCATGTATATGCAGGTGCCTGAAATGCCAGTAGATCAGTGTGCATGTGAATGAAGCTAAGCATTGGTACCATATGTGGGCAGTGGGCATGTGAATGCACAGGCCAGGCAGCCATAGGGTGTGTGAATGCTGGTGTGTCGAGAGGACAGAGAGGTGCAATGGCCCAGTGAGTGCAGATGATTTCAGAGGCAGAGGGGCCAGCGGGTGTGAGTGCATCTGTCCACAGGCAGCGGTCGCCATGTGCTTGTAGTTCATTGTGGGTTATGAAGAGGATCATGGGCATATGATTGTAGGTGCCTGCAGACACCAGGGATAGGCAGTGTGTATGAGTGTATCTACCTCAGATGCCAGAGTAGGGCCGTGGGAACATGGGTGCAGTTGCCTGCAGAGGCCAGCTTTTGTTTTGACTTCTATGTCCATATTCTGCACAGGTCAGAGGGCTGAAGTGGGCATGTTAGGCTAGGTTCTTGCAGAGGACTTGATAGCAGTAGGCCCTTGACTTCGGGTTCTTTGGAGAGAACAAGATAACAGTGGGCCTGTAAGTTCAGGTTCCTGGAGCACATGATAGCAGAGGGCCCTTGAGTGCAGGTCCCTGCAGAGGACATCGGAGAACTGTGGATATGTGAGACTACAACCTGTAGAGAACAGAGATGTGCAGGGTGTACATGAGTGTAGGAGCCTCAAGAAGACAGGTAGGGGCAGTGGGCATGTCCATGAAGGTGACTTACAGAGGCATTGAGGTATACAGTGGGCATGTGAGTACAGATCCCTGCTGAGTCCAGAGAAAGGCAGTGATCATGTGAGTGCAGGAACATGCAGAATACAGCCTGGCAGTGGGCCTGTGAGTGCAGGAACATGCAGAGTCGAGTGGGGTGGTGGGCATGGGAGTAGAGCTCTATGTAGACACCAGAACAAAGCAGTGGTCATGTGAATGCCAGTGCCCACTGAGTCCAGGGGGATGCAGTGGGCATGTCAGTGAAAGTGTCTGCAGATGCACTGAGAGAGGCAGTGGGCATGTGATCCTAGTTCATGCTGAGTCCAGAGTAGGGCAGTGAGCATGTGAGTGCAGAAACATGCAGAGAGCAGAGTAGTGCAGTGTGTATACATGGGAGTATAGCTACCTGTAGATCCCAGAACAAAGCAGTGTGCAGGTGAGTGCATGTGTCTCCAGTGTGTAGGGAATCAATGGACCTGTACATGCAGATGCCTATAATGAGCAGGGTTGGGTGCTGGGTATGAGAGTGCAGATGCCTGTAGAGAGACAGGAAGGTGATTGGCATGTGACTACTGTCTGTGCTTGTTGATGCCATGGGGCAGTGGGCATGTGACTGCTGGTGCCTTCTGATGCCAGACACGTATCTGCTTAGTCCAGAGAGAGGGAGTAGGCATGTGTGTCCATGTGCCTGCAGGGAACAGATGGCAGCACTGAGAATAGGAGTGCATGTGAGTCTCAAGGCCAGAGAGTGGCAGTGGGCTTGAGACTGCATGTTCCTGTAGAGGGCAGGCTGGCAGTAGCCCCTGACTTGCAGAGCCCGCACATACCAGGGATGCAGTGAGCATATGGGTGCAGGAACCTTCAGAGGGCTAGGTGGAGCAGTGGGCATGTGGACACACTTGCTGTGGATGTCAGCAGGGCCGTGTTCATGCCAGCACAAGGGTCCATTCATGAGAACAGTGGACATGTGAACACAGCTAAAAGCCAGGAACAGATGCGGACAGTGGGCATGTGAGAGCAGGTGACTTTAGAGGACAGAGGCAAGCTTCAGCCATATGAATGTCCCTGCAGAGGACAGGGTTGTAGTGGTCATGTGAGTTCAGGAATCTAGAGCAGCAAGAGTAGGGCAGTGGGTATGTGAGCACAGTTGCTGACCAAGGCCATGTAAGTGCGTGTCCCTGCAGAGAGCAGACAGTTGTGATGTTTAGATTTTTATATTTTATTGTGCCAAATGACTTTTGTTGGTATTAGTGATTGTTTCACTAGATACAGTTTCTAAGAGTTGTTATGTTTGGTTTTTAATGTATAAGAACCCTTGCTTGAGAGCTACAAAATACACTCAGATTCAAACTGTCTCTGTGTTTGTTTCTGTTTGTCACCGCTGAATTCTTACCCTTCTGGACGTTGAAGACCCTCATCACAGGAACCCCCATAACCTGCTGGGATGGTACATGAGAGCTGTCGCCCAACATGGGGCTCGAAGCAGGTAAACTTTCTCTCCTTTTTCTAAAATACTTTTTCAGGTAGAGGATAGGACCTCGTCACGGGAGCTACAGACTCCTTGATAGAGACACATCGGGTTAAGATGTTGAGAAGGTAATAATCGTGGGCATTCACAGTCCCTAAACAGAGGCTTGTTCCTGGCAGTATTGAGTCATATGTTAGAAAGTAGAGGTGATAAAACCTCAGAGAAGACTTTGGCAGCATTTTATGACTTTGTACTGTCAGTTCACGGTTCTCAGAGGGAGGAAGCCTGTCTTTAAAAAATTAGAAAAAGGTAGGAGAAGAGATGGAGAAATTTTATGAATGCCATGGTCCTAAACAGGTCCAGGTTCAAACATTCTCATTAAGGATACAAATCAGAGACCTCCTTTCAGAAAAACGAGAAATGAACTTCATTACAGAAAACGCACCCTCAGAGAATGAGGAAATATGCAGGTGAGTAGAGTTTCCTGCTAGGACCAGAGGAGGGCAGTGGATACATGTGCCATCAGATGCCAGGAGGGGAGACATGCCAGTGTAGCTACCAAGAAGACCAGAGGTGGGCAGTGGACATGATAATGCAGATTCCTGCACAGGACAGGCAGTCACTGTGCATGTGATTGAAGGTGTCTACAGGGAGGACAGAACTGCAGTGGGCAGGAGAGGGTAGGGGAGTGCAGAGGCCTTTGTGGACAGTGGGTGTGTGAGTGCATGTGCATGCAGAGGTGGGGTGGGGCAACAATGGTGCTGTGAATGCAGGTCACTGCAGAGGCCAGAGATAGGCAGATTTTGTAAATGCAGCTTCCTGGTATGGCCACAAGGGGGCAGTGTGCCTGTGAATGAGGTGCATGCCAAGAGCAGAATGGGGTATTGGGTATGTGAGTACAGATGCCTGCAGATGTCAGCAGGGCCATGGACATCGTAGTGCAGCAGATTCCTGCAGAGACCAGGCGGTCATGGTGTGTGTGAATGCTGGCTCTTGGAGATGGCATTGCAGCTGGCTGCAATGGGCCTGTGAGTGTGGAGGCCTAGGTGGTCTTCTGAGTATGAGTGTCTGAGGCTGGAAAGCCCAGAGGATACAACGGTCCTATGCAGGTGCACCCATAGGCCAGAGGAGGAGAGGTGCATGTGAGCGTATGTGCCCACAGAGGCTAGGAGCTTGTGGGCGTGTCGGTCTAAGTCCCTGCAGAGGCCAAAGAGTTCAGCTTGTCACCTGAGTGTAGGTAACAGGAAAGGCTAAAAAAAGGCCATAGCCTTTGGATTACAGGGGCCTGCAGATCCCGGGAGTGGCAGAGGGTTTGTGGGTTCAGATGTCTGGGGGAGACACCTAAGGCAGTGTGCATGTGAGTGTAGGGACCTACAGAGGCTGGGTGGCAGTGAACATGTAAGGGTAGTCCTGGGAGTCCAGGTGCTGGTATACACCAAGGGAGGCTATGGAAATGGAACTGCGGTTACACAGGAAGACTTGTGTTAGGTGGTTGACATGTTAGATTCCTTCAGAGACCACACAGTCAATGCTTCTGTGAGTGCAGAGAGGTGCAGTGGGAAGTTGAGTGCAGGTTCATGCAGAGGTCAGAGTTCCATAGAACATATTAGTGCAGATGCCTGCAGACAGCATCAGGAGGCTGTGGGCATGGGCATGAAGCTCCCCATAGAAGTCAGAGAAGGGCAGTGGGCATGTGAGTGCAGGGATCTGCTGAGTCCAGAGAGAGGGAGTAGGCATGTGTGTCCATGTGCCTGCAGGGACAGATGACAGCACTGAGAATAGGAGTGCATGTGAGTCTCAAGACCAGAGAGTGGCAGTGGGCCTGAGATGGCAGGTGCTTGTAAAGGGCAGGCAGGCAGTGGGCATGTGAGTACAGGAGCCTGCAGAGTGCTAATTGGAGTATTGGGAATGGGAAGGCACATTCTTAAAGATGTCAGTAAGATGGGGAGCACATGAATTCCAGGACGGTGGTGTGCATGTGAGTGTAGCTAGCAACAAGACAAGAGGTGGCAGTGGAAACGTCAGTGCAGAAGTTTGCACAGGATAACTAGTCATTAGGTATGTGATTCCCCATGTCTGGAGATGTCAGCTTGGTGCAGTGGGCCAGTGATGGCATGTGCCTACAGAGGCAGGGGGCAGTGGTCACGTGACTGCAGAGGTCAAAGAGGGACAGGGACAGTATTTGTGCAGGTGCCTGCCTGCAGGGGACAGAGGGAGCAGTGGACATGTGAATACATTCATCTGAAGAGACAAGTACAGGTGAGTGGACAGACCAGAGAGTGACAATATGCTTGGGAGAGCATGGTTCTGCAGAGGACAGGCTGGCAGTGAACTCAGGTGCCAGCAAGGGACAGATGGGGCAGTGGCTATGTGAGTAGTGCATGTGTCTGCAGAGGTCAGAAGGGGGCAGTTTACATGTAAGTGCAGATTCCTGCACAGGCCAGTCATTGTGTATGTGAGTGCAGGTGTGTCTAGAGTGCAGAGAGGTACAGTGGGAGAGTGAGTGCAGGAGCATGCAGAGATCAGAGGGCATTGAGCATGGGAGTGCAAGTGCATGCAGAGACCAGCAAGAGGCTATAGGTATGGGCATGCACCTGCCTGTAGAGTCCAGAGAAGGACAGTGGGTACATGAGTGCATCTGACTGCAGAGGAAAGAGAGGCAAGTGGGCCCGCAGTCCAGGTGCCTGCAGAGAGCAGGTGTGAGTGGACCTGTGGGTGTAAATGCCTGCAGTGGACAGAGGACAAGTCAGCAGGTGAGGTCATGTTCCTGCTGAGGACAGGATGGCTGTGTCCTCAGGAGTGTAAGTGCCTGCTGAGATCAGAGGTGGGAGGATGGCCTGGGAGTGCAGGAGCCTGCAGGAGACAGAGGACAGCAGTGGATATGAGTGCAGGTGACTACAGGAGACAGAGGACAGCAGTGGGCATGTGAGTGCAGGTGTCTTCAGAGGACAGAGGAAGGCAGTGGACATGTGAGTGCAGGTACCTTCAGAGGACAGAGGACAGCAGTGAGCATGAGAGTGCAGGAGCCTGCAGGAGACAGAGGACAGCAGTGGACATGTGAGTGCAGGTGCCTTCAGAGGACAGAGGACAGCAGTGGACATGTGAGTACAGGTGACTTCAGAGGACAGAGGACAGCAGTGGGCATGTGAGTGCAGGTGACTTCAGAGGACAGAGGAAGGCAGTGGACATGTGAGTGCAGGTGACTTCAGAGGACAGAGGAAGGCAGTGGACATGTGAGTGCAGGAGCCTGAAGGTGACAGAGGACAGCAGTGGATATGAGTGCAGGTGACTGCAGAGGACAGAGGAAGGCAGTGGTCATGTGAGTGCAGGTGACTGCAGGAGACAGAGGACAGCAGTGGGCATGTGAGTGCAGTTGCCTTCAGAGGACAGAGGACAGAGGACAGCAGTGGACATGTGAGTGCAGGTGACTTCAGAGGACAGCGGATTTCAGTGGACATGTGAATGCAGGTGACTTCAGAGGACAGAGGACAGCAGTGGACATGTGAGTACAGTTGCCTTCAGAGGACAGAGGACAGCAGTGGACATGTGAGTGCAGGTGACTTCAGAGGACAGAGGACAGCAGTGGATATGTGAGTGCAGGTGACTGCAGAGGACAGAGGAAGGCAATGGACATGTGAGTGCAGGTGCCTTCAGAGGACAGAGGAAGGCAGTGGACATGTGAGTGCAGGTGACTTCAGAGGACAGAGGACAGCAGTGGACATGTGAGTGCAGGTGCCTTCAGAGGACAGAGGACAGCAGTGGACATGTGAGTGCAGGTGCATTCATAGGACAGAGGACAGCAGTGGACATGTGAGTGCAGGTGCCTTCAGAGGACAGAGGACAGCAGTGGGCATGTGAGTGCAGGTGACTGCAGAGGACAGAGGAAGGCAGTGGACATGTGAGTGCAGGTGCCTTCAGAGGACAGAGGACAGCAGTGGACATGTGAGTGCAGGTGACTGCAGAGGACAGAGGACAGCAGTGGACATGTGAGTGAAGGTACCTTCAGAGGACAGAGGACAGCAGTGGACATGTGAGTGCAGGTGACTTCAGAGGACAGAGGAAGGCAGTGGACATGTGAGTGCAGGTGCCTTCAGAGGACAGAGGACAGCAGTGGACATGTGAGTGCAGGTGACTGCAGAGGACAGAGGAAGGCAGTGGACATGTGAGTGCAGGTGACTTCAGAGGACAGAGGAAGGCAGTGGACATGTGAGTGCAGGTGCCTTCAGAGGACAGAGGAAGGCAGTGGACATGTGAGTGCAGGTGCCTTCAGAGGACAGAGGACAGCAGTGGGCATGTGAGTGCAGGTGACTGCAGAGGACAGAGGACAGCAGTGGGCATGCGAGTGCAGGTGCCTTCAGAGGACAGAGGACAGCAGTGGACATGTGAGTGCAGGTGACTTCAGAGGACAGAGGACAGCAGTGGGCATGCGAGTGCAGGTGCCTTCAGAGGACAGAGGACAGCAGTGGACATGTGAGTGCAGGTGCCTTCAGAGGACAGAGGACAGCAGTGGGCATGTGAGTGCAGGTGACTGCAGAGGACAGAGGACAGCAGTGGGCATGTGAGTGCAGGTGCCTTCAGAGGACAGAGGACAGCAGTGGACATGTGAGTGCAGGTGACTTCAGAGGACAGAGGACAGCAGTGGACATGTGAGTGCAGGTGACTTCAGAGGACAGAGGACAGCAGTGGGCATGTGAGTGCAGGTGACTGCAGAGGACAGAGGACAGCAGTGGGCATGTGAGTGCAGGTGCCTTCAGAGGACAGAGGACAGCAGTGGACATGTGAGTGCAGGTGACTGCAGAGGACAGAGGACAGTAGTGGGCATGTGAGTGCAGGTGCCTTCAGAGGACAGAGGACAGCAGTGGACATGTGAGTGCAGGTGCCTTCAGAGGACAGAGGACAGCAGTGGGCATGTGAGTGCAGGTGCCTTCAGAGGACAGAGGACAGCAGTGGGCATGTGAGTGCAGGTACCTTCAGAGGACAGAGGAAGGCATTGGACATGTGAGTGCAGGTGACTTCAGAGGACAGAGGAAGGCAATGGACATGTGAGTGCAGGTGACTTTAGAGGACAGAGGAAGGCAATGGACATGTGAGTGCAGGTGACTTCAGAGGACAGAGGAAGGCAGTGGACATGTGAGTGCAGGTGACTGCAGAAGACAGAGGACGGCAGTGGACATGTGATTGCAGGTACCTTCAGAGGACAGAGGACAGCAGTGGACATGTGAGTGCAGGTGACTTCAGAGGACAGAGGAAGGCAGTGGACATGTGAGTGCAGGTGCCTTCAGAGGACAGAGGACAGCAGTGGGCATGTGATTGCAGGTGCCTTCAGAGGACAGAGGACAGCAGTGGGCATGTGAGTGCAGGTGACTTCAGAGGACAGAGGAAGGCAGTGGACATGTGAGTGCAGGTGCCTTCAGAGGACAGAGGACAGCAGTGGGCATGTGAGTGCAGGTGCCTTCAGAGGACAGAGGACAGCAGTGGACATGTGAGTGCAGGTGACTTCAGAGGACAGAGGAAGGCAATGGACATGTGAGTGCAGGTGACTTCAGAGGACAGAGGAAGGCAATGGACAAGTGAGTGCAGGTGCATTCATAGGACAGAGGACAGCAGTGGGCATGTGAGTGCAGGTGACTGCAGAGGAGAGAGGACAGCAGTGGGCATGTGAGTGCAGGTGACTGCAGAGGACAGAGGACAGTAGTGGGCATGTGAGTGCAGGTGCCTTCAGAGGACAGAGGACAGCAGTGGACATGTGAGTGCAGGTGCCTTCAGAGGACAGAGGACAGCAGTGGGCATGTGAGTGCAGGAGCCTTCAGATGACAGAGGACAGCAGTGGACATGTGAGTGCAGGTGACTGCAGAGGACAGAGGACAGCAGTGGGCATGTGAGTGCAGGTGACTTCAGAGGACAGAGGAAGGCAGTGGACATGTGAGTGCAGGTGACTTCAGAGGACAGAGGAAGGCAGTGGACATGTGAGTGCAGGTGCCTTCAGAGGACAGAGGACAGCAGTGGGCATGTGAGTGCAGGTGACTTCAGAGGACAGAGGACAGCAGTGGGCATGTGAGTGCAGGTGACTGCAGAGGACAGAGGACAGCAGTGGGCATGTGAGTGCAGGTGACTGCAGAGGACAGAGGACAGCAGTGGGCATGTGAGTGCAGGTGCCTTCAGAGGACAGAGGACAGCAGTGGACATGTGAGTGCAGGTGCCTTCAGAGGACAGAGGACAGCAGTGGGCATGTGATTGCAGGTGCCTTCAGAGGACAGAGGACAGCAGTGGGCATGTGAGTGCAGGTGACTTCAGAGGACAGAGGAAGGCAGTGGAGATGTGAGTGCAGGTGACTGCAGAGGACAGAGGACAGCAGTGGGCATGTGAGTGCAGTTGACTGCAGAGGACAGAGGACAGCAGTGGACCTGTGAGTGCAGGTGACTTCAGAAGACAGAGGAAGGCAGTGGACATGTGAGTACAGGTGACTGCAGAGGACAGAGGAAGGCAGTGGACATGTGAGTGCAGGTGACTGCAGAAGACAGAGGAAGGCAGTGGACATGTGAATGCAGGTGACTGCAGAGCATAGAGAGCCCAACATTTTTTGTGCATGTAACTACCTGCTGAAAACACAGAGGGGCAGGGGGCATGTGCATGCATGTCCCTGCTGAGAGAAGACTGGTGTAATGAATATGCAGGTTCAGATGCCTGCAGAGTTCAGAGGTGGGCATTGGGCATAAGAGTGCAGATGCATGCAGAGGTCAGAGGTAGGCATTGGGCATGCGAGTGCAGGTGCATGCAGAGGTGTAGTGAGACAGTAGGCATGTAACTGCAGGTTGCTGCATGTGCCAGTGATGCAGTAATGATGTGAATGCAGGAGCCTTCAGAGGGCCATTTGCATCAGTAGGACTGTCCATGCACATTCCAGCAGATGCCAGGAGAGCAGTGCTCATGTAGTGCACCTAAGCAGCAGGAAGGGTTGTGGGCAGTGGACATGGTAGTGAAGATTACAGCAGAGAACAGTCAGTCACTAGAGTTGGGGTGTGATACAGGTATCTCTAGAGTGCAGAGAGGTGCAGTGGGAGAGTGAGGGCAGGTGCATGCAGAGGCCTGAAGTTCAACATTGTCCTGTGAATGGAGGTGCATGCAGAGGCCCGAGATTGTGTTGTGAGCGCTAGTGCAAGCAGAACCCAGAGAGAGGTTATTGGGCATGCAAGTGTGTTTACCTTCTGAGGTAGAGGGAGGCAGTGGGAATCTGAGGGTAGATGTCTGCAGAGCCCACAGTGTCCACCTGAGCACAGAGTCCTACAAGGCCACACAGTCATTGCTTATGTGAATGCATGTGACTGCAGAAGTCAGAGAGGCACAGAGGGCATGTGAGTGCACAGTCCGTGGGGACATTGGGTATGTGAGAGTGTGTGCCTGCCAAAGCAAAGGGACTGTGGTCACATGAGGACACTGTACTGCAGTGTCCAGAAGGTGTCATGAGCATGTGTGTCCAGGTGCCTGCAGGTGATGGAGTGTGGTAGTTTGCATGTGAGTGCAGGGGCCTGTAGAGGCTAAAGGTGTGTGTGTGTGTGTGTGTGTGTGTGTGTGTGTAGGGGTAAAGCTTTATGTCAAGATTAGAACTGGATGGTTGACATGTTAGTGCAGATTCCTGCCCAGGCCATTCAGCCCTTGAGTATGGGAGGGCAGGTATCTTTAGAGAGGTGCAGTGGGAATGTGGATTCAGGGACTTGCAGAGGCCAGAAGGACATTGAGCATGTATATCCAAGTGTCTGCAGAGACCAGATGTGGGCATGGGCTTGTACCTGCTGGCAGAGGGCATGCGAGTGGAATACATTGTCTGCAGAGTAGAGGACAAGTGGGCCTGTGAGTCCAGGTGCCTGCACAGACCTGGGGTTCATTAACATGTGGGTGCAGAGGCCTGCAGTGGTTAGAGGGGACAATGGTCATGTGAGTTCCCATCACTGCTGAGGACAGGATAGCAGTTTACCCATGTCTGTAGGTGTCTGCAGAGGTCAGATGTGGGAGTGTGGACTGTGAGTGCATGTGACAGCATAGGGTGGCAGTGAGCATGTGTGTGCATGTGCCTGCAGAAGACACCTGGTGGCAGAGAGCCTTGAGTGCAGGTGTCTGCAGAGATCAGAGAGAGGCTGTGGGCATGAGAGTGCAGATGTCTTCAGAGTACAGAGAGGTGCAGTAGGCCTGTCCGTGCAGGTGTCCTCAGAGGATAGAAGTGTGGGATGGACAGTGAGTTCAGGGAACTGCAGAGTCCAGGGAGAGGCAGTGGGCATGGGAGGACAGGTCCCTGCAGAGTCTAGAGAAGGGCAGTGGGCATGGGAGTTCATGTCCATGGGGAGGGAGCAGAGGTACAGTGGTAACATGGGTGTATGTGCCTGCAGAGGCCAGAGAGTGTCAGAGAGTGTGTGAGTGCAGGCGCCTGCAGAGGACAGGCTGGCAGTGGGCCTGTGAGTGCAGGAACATGCAGAATACAGCCTGGCAGTGGGCCTGTGAATGCAGGAACATGCAGAGAGCCGAGTGGGGTGGTGGGCATGGGAGTAGAGCTCTTTGTTTAGAGACCAGAACAAAGCAGTGGTCATGTGATTGCCAGTGCCCACTGAGTCCAGAGGGATGCAGTGGGCATGTCAGTGAAAGTGTCTGCAGGTGCATAGGAGAGGCAGTGGGCATGTCAGTGCAGGAGCCTGCAGATGCATTGAGAGAGGCAGTGGGCATGTGATCCAAGTCCATGCTCAGTCCAGAGTAGGGCAGTGAGCATGTGAGTGCAGGAACATGCAGAGAGCAGAGTGGTGCAGTGTGGACATGGGAGTATAGCTACCTGTAAATTCCAGAACAAAGCAGTGTGCAGGTGAGTGCAGGTGTCTGCAGTGTGTAGGGAATCAATGGACATGGAGGTGCAGATGTCTGTAATGAGCAGGGTTGGGTGTTGGGCATGAGAGTGCAGCTGCCTGCAGAGACAAAGGAATGTGATTGGCATGTGAATGCATGTGCTTGTTGATGCCATGGGGCAGTGGGCATGTGACTGCAGGTGTCTTCTGATGCCAGAGGAGCATTGAACATTTGACTGCAGCAGTCTCAGCTAACTGCAGCAGTATGTGAGTGCACATGCCTACTAATGCCATGAATGCTGTGGGCATGCGAGTGTGTGTACCATCAGATGCCAGGAGGGCAGTAGGCATGTGAGTGCAGCTAAGGTAAAGACAAGATGTGGGCAGTGAGCTTGTCAGTGCAGATTCCTGCACAGGCTAGACAATTCCGTGGGTGTGTGAATGCATGTCTTCAAGAGTGCTGAGAAGTTGCATTGGAGAAGTGAGTGCAGGTGCATGCACAGGCCAGAAGGAGATGGGTTGGTGAGAGCAAGTGTCTACAGGGGCCAGAGAGGGAAGGTGGGCCTGGGCATATAGTTATCTGTACAGGCTTGCAAAAGGGCAGTGGCATGTGAGTCCATGCCTGCAGAGCCCAGGGGTGTCAGTGGATCTGTAGCTGCAGATGCCTTGACAGGTCAGATGTGGGAAGTGAGCATTGAGTTCAGGATTCAGAGCAGGAGCTGTGGGCACATAAGTGCAGATGTGCATGCTGAGGGCAGAGGCAGGCAGTGGGTATGTTAGTGTGTGTGCCTGCAGAGACAGGGGGGCTGTGGTGTGTGAGTGCAGGTGTGTTCAGGGTACAGAAGAGGGCACAGACATATGAGTCCATGTATCTGCAGAGGGCAGAGAGAGATAATAGTCATGTGTGTGCAGGTGCATGTTGACGTCAGAGAGAGGCAGTGGGTATGTGAGCACAGATGCCTGCTGAGGGCAGAGGAGGGGAGTGCCCATATAAGTGCAGATTCTTGCAGAGAGCAGAGTGTGGCATTGCATGTGTGAGGGCACATGCTTGCAGATGCCAACAGGGCAGTGTGCAAGAAAGTAGGTACACAGTAGTCATGTGTGTGCAGGTGACTGCAGACACCAGAGAGTGTTCATGTGAGAACAGGTGTCTGCAGGGACAAGTGCAGATGGGTGGACAGTTGAGAGGATGGCGGTAGACTTGAGACTACATGTTCTTGCAGAGGACAGGCTGGCAGTGGGCATGTGGACTGCAGGTGTCTGCACATTCCAGGGATGCAGTGGGCATGTTGGTGCAGGAGCCTGCAGAGGGCTAACTGGAGCAGTGAGCATGTGAGCGCATGTCCATTCAGATCCAGGAGGGCAGTGGTCATGTCAGTACAGGTGCCAGCAGACTGCAGGGGAGCAGTGTGCACAGGAGTGTAGCTAAACAGCAGGACCAGATGGGGCAGTGTGCATGTGAGTGCAGGGGCCTGCAGAGGTCAGGGTGGCAGTTTACATGTAAGGGTATGTGTGGCCATAGACAAGAGGTTATCAGGGAACATGAGAATGTAAGTTATTCCAGAGGACAGTCAGGGTAGAGGCATGTGCATGCACATGTCTGCAGAGGTCAGAGGGTGTCAGTGAGCATTTGTGTGCTGGTTCCTGAAGAGCCCAGGCAAGAAGTGGGCATGAGGGTGCAGGTGATGGGAACAGTCAGGGAAGGACAGTGGGCATGAGGGTGCAGGTGATGGGAACAGCCAGGGAAGGGCAGTGGGCATGAGGGTGCAGGTGATGGGAACAGCCAGGGAAGGGCAGTGGGCATGAGGGTGCAGGTGATGGGAACAGCCAGGGAAGGGCAGTGGGCATGAGGGTGCAGGTGATGGGAACAGGCAGGGAAGGGCAGTGGGCCTGAGGGTGCAGGTGATGGGAACAGTGAGGGAAGGACAGTGGGCATGAGGGTGCAGGTGATGGGAACAGCCAGGGAAGGGCAGTGGGCATGAGTGTGCAGGTGATGGGAACAGCCAGGGAAGGGCAGTGGGCATGAGGGTGCAGGTGATGGGAACAGCCAGGGAAGGGCAGTGGGCATGAGGGTGCAGGTGATGGGAACAGTCAGGGAAGGGCAGTGGGCATGAGGGTGCATGTAATGGGAACAGCCAGGGAAGGGCAGTGGGCAAGAGGGTGCAGGTGATGGGAACAGCCAGGGAAGGGCAGTGGGCATGAGGGTGCAGGTGATGGGAACAGTCAGGGAAGGGCAGTGGGCATGAGAGTGCAGGTGATGGGAACAGCCAGGGAAGGGCAGTGGGCATGAGGGTGCAGGTGATGGGAACAGCCACGGAAGGGCAGTGGGCATGAGGGTGCAGGTGATGGGAACAGCCAGGGAAGGGCAGTGGGCATGAGGGTGCAGGTGATGGGAACAGTCAGGGAAGGGCAGTGGGCATGAGGGTGCAGGTGATGGGAACAGCCAGGGAAGGGCAGTGGGCATGAGGGTGCAGGTGATGGGAACAGTCAGGGATGGCAGTGGGCATGAGGGTGCAGGTGATGGGAACAGTCAGGGAAGGGCAGTGGGCATGAGGGTGCAGGTGATGGGAACAGTCAGGGATGGCAGTGGGCATGAGGGTGCAGGTGATGGGAACAGTGAGGGAAGGGCAGTGGGCATGAGGGTGCAGGTGATGAGAACAGTCAGGGAAGGGCAGTGGGCATGAGGGTGCAGGTGATGGGAACAGTGAGGGAAGGGCAGTGGGCATGAGGGTGCAGGTGATGGGAACAGTCAGTGAAGGGCAGTGGGCATGAGGGTGCAGGTGATGGGAACAGTCAGGGAAGGGCAATGGGCATGAGGGTGCAGGTGATGGGAACAGCCAGGGAAGGGCAGTGGGCATGAGAGTGCAGGTGTGTGCAGAGACCATAGCTGGGCAGTGGGCTTTTGAGTGCAGGCTTCTTCTCATAGAGACCAGAGAGGGGTGGGTGCAGGGTATGTGTGTTGAGATGGTTGGAGGGAGAGGAGAGAGTGTTGTGACATTGGGCTTGTGAGAGCAAGTAAGTCCTGAGGGGAGAGAGAGAGAGAGAGAGAGAGAGAGAGAGAGAGAGAGAGAGAGAGAGAGAGAGAGAGAGAGAGAGAGAGAGAGCGCACATAGGGGTACAGATACCTGCTCAGGTCAGAGAGTGTCAGAGAGCCTGTGAGTGCTGGTACCAGCAGAATACATTCTGGCAGATGGCCTGTGAGTACAGATGCCTGCAGAGCAGGAAGGGTTTGGTAGCTCGTTGAGTGCAGGTACCCGCAGATACCAGAGGAGGGGTGTGTGTGTGTGTGTGTGTGTGTGTGTGTGTGTGAGCAGATGCCTACAGATGCAAGGGGGCAGTGGTCATGTGCGTGTAGAGGCCATGGGTGTACAGTGGGTATGTGAGTTGTGTGCCTCCAGTGATCGGCAAGGTGGCAATGGCCATATGAGGGCACTTTACTGCAGGGTATAGAAGGTGTCACAACCGTGTCCAGGTGCCTGCAGGTGAAGGAGTACGGGTGGTTGCATGTGGGTACAGGACCTGCAGAGGGCAGAGTGTGTCAGTGTGTATTTCAGTGTAGGTCCCTGCAGAGGCTAGGGAAGGCAGTGAGCATGTGAGTGTAGAGACATGCAGAGGGAGAGGATGCAGTGGATATGGGAGTGCAGGGGCCTGTCCAGGACAGAGAGGGGAACTGTCCATATGAGGACAATGGCCTGCAGATGCACAGAGAAGCTGTGTGCATGTGAGTGCAGGAGCCTGCTGTGACCAGAGGGGGCAGTTCCTCTAGAGAGCAAAGATGTGCTGTAAGAGGATAGCAGTGGACATGAATACAGGTCCATACAGAAGCAGATGGCACAGTGGGCATATGACTCTAGGCACCAGCAGAGATCAGTGTGGGGCAGTGTTTATGTGAGTGTTCATTTCTGCAGAGGCCAGGATGGTTAGTGTCCATGTGTGCTCAGGTGCCTCTTATAGGCCAAGCACGTGTTGGCAATGTGAATACAGATGCCTGTAGATGCCAGGGATGCAGTGGGCATGTGATGCAGGTGTCTGCAGATGTGATAAGTGGGAGTTTGCACTGTGAGTGCAGGTATCTGCAGAAGTCAGAGAGGGGAATTGTGCATGTGAGTGCAGGTGCCTGCTGAGGACACAGGGTTGCAGGATTATGTGAGTATAGATACCCACAGAGAGCAGAGGTGGACAGTGTACAGTGGACATGGGAGTCTAAGGAACACAAGTGTGCAATATACATGTGAATGCAGGTACACACACACAGCAGAGGTATGCAACATGCATGTGAGTGCTGGTGCATGCAGAGTACAGATGAGGGCAGTAGGCATGTAAGTGCTCGTATGTGCAGAGAGCAGAAGTGTGCAGTGAGAATGTTGGTGTAGAGACAAGCAGAGAGCAGATATTGGCAGTAGATATGTGAGTGTTGGTACATGCAGAGAGCAGACATGTGCAGTGGGCATATACATGCAGGGATAATGCAGAGAGCAGCATGGGACAGTGGACATGTGAGTGCAGATGTCTGCAGAGGGAAGAGGTAGGCATTGGGCATGACTGCAGGATCCTGCACAGGCAGAAGGGAGGCAGTGGGCATGTGATGGCTCTACACTGTAGGTGTCAAGGATACAGCATGCCTTTGAGTGCAGGTGCCTTCAATGGGCTCCATGGAGCCGTGCAGTTGCCATCAGATACCAGGAGAACAGTTGGCATACTAGTGTGAGGCAAGGGAAATAGTGGGCATGTGAGGGCAGGATTCTGCAGAAGACAGGGGAGAGGGCAGTGGGCATGAGAGTGCAGGTGCCCTGTGAGAGTAAATTTCCATGGGAATGTGAGTGCAGCTGCCTGCAGAGACCAGAGGGTGGTTGTGTGCATGTGAGTGCAGGCTTCTCCACAGGACATGCTGTCAGTGGGCATGTGAATGCATGTGCATGAACAGGACACATGGGGCCCGTGGGCCTTGAGTGCAGGTGCCTGCTGAGGTCAGAGAGGTGCAGTTGGACTGTGCATGAAGACGCCCACAGAGGATAGATGGAAGCAGTGGACATGTGAGTGCAGGATCTTACAGAGGGCAGCTTGGGACAGCATGTATGTGAGTGTATGTTCATGCAGGGGTCAGAGTCTGTGGGCATGCGTGTAGGTTCTGCTGATGGGAAGATAACAGTGGGCATGTGAGTGCAGTTGCCTGCAGAAGACAGATGGGGGCAGTGGGTATGTCAGTGCAGGAGCCTGCAGATGCACTGAGAGAGGCAGTGGGTGTGTGAGTCCAGGTCCATGCTGAGTCCAGAGAAGGGCACTGTGCATGTGAGTGCAGGAACATGCAGAGAGCAGGGTAGGCTTACGAGAATGCAGGTTCTGTCAGAGGGAAGAAGTGTGCTGTGGACATGTGAGTGCAGCATTGCACAGAGGCCAGTGTGCCTGTGAGTTCATGTTCCTACTGAGGGCAGATTGTGATGGGCACAGAAGTGAAGGTGCCTGTGGATGGCACACATTGGGGATCAGCCTGTCACTGCAGGTGACTGCAGAGGTCAGGGAGGGGACCTGGGCATATGAGTCCAGGAGCCTTCAGAGCGCTAAGTTACACTGTGGCTTTTTGAGTGTCCATGACTGCAGTTGTCATGAAGGCATTGGGGATGTGACTGCAGGTCCATGCTGAGTCCAGAGAAGGGCAGCGGGCATGTGAGTGCAGGAACATGCAGAGAGAAGAGTGGTGCAGTGTGGACATGGGAGTATAGCTGCCTGTATATCACCTGAACAAAGCAGTGTGCAGGTGAGTGCAGGTGTCTGCAGTGTGTAGGGAATCAGTGGACATGGAGGTGCAGATGCCTGTAGTGACCAGGGTTGGGTGTTGGGCATGAGAGTGCAGCTGCCTGTAGAGACAAAGGAAGGTGAATGGCATGTGACTGTATGTTCTTGTTTATTCCATGGGGCAGTGTGCATGTGACTGCAGGTGTCTTCTGATGCCAGAGGAGCATTGAACATGTGACTGCAGCAGTCTCAGTAAGCTAACTGCAGCAGTATGTGAGTGCACATGCCTACTAATGCCATGAATGCTGTGGGCATGCGAGTGTGTGTACCATCAGATGCCAGGAGGGCAGTGGCCATGTGAATGGAGGTGACTGATGAGGGCACTGGTTGGCACCATGTATGAGCACAGATGCCTGCAGAAGCCAGAGAGAGGCAGTGCGTGTGTGCCAAGGGTAGAGGACAGGATCAGGCATGTAAGAATGCATGTACATGCAGAGAGCAGAGTGGGACATTGTGTGTGTGTGTGTGTGTGTGTGTGTGTGTGTGTGCAGATGCCTGGAGAAACACAATGGAGCAGTGGGTAAGTGAGGACCAGATCCTGCTGATGCCAGATGGGCAGTGGGCATTTCCAATCAGCAGCCGTCAGAGGGCCAAGTGGGGCAGTGGGTACATGAGCTGTAGAAGCCAGTGGGCTGTGGACATGTTAGCGCATGTTCTGTACAGGACAGGCGGTTGTTGTCAGTGTGAGAACAGGTGTCTGGAGTGGCCAGAGAGGAGCAGTGGGCACAGGAGTGCAGGTGCATGCTGAGGTCATAGGTCATGTGAGTATGTGATTGTATGTACCTGCACAGACAAGGGGGCTGTGTTGTATAAGTGCAGGTGTGTTCAGGGTACAGAATTGGGCACAGGCATGTAAGTCCATGTGTCTGCAGAGGCCAGAGAAAGAGGTAGTGGTCATGTGTGTGCAGGTGCATTCAGGAGACAGCTTCCCTGTGAATGCTGTGGCCACAGAGTGTCAGTTGGACTTTGAGTGCAGTTGCCTGCAGAGGCTCAGGTGGTCAGTGGACATGTGAGTGCAGATACCCATAAATGATTGAATGGGGCACTGTGCATGTGAGAGGTAGTACATGCAGATGTTAGGGAAGGCAGTGGTTAATTGAGTGTGTTTCTGTACAAGGTAGGACACACGAGGGCATGTGACTGTAGGTGTCTGCACAACACGGGTGGAGGCAGTGGACTTGTGGTTGCAGGAACATGCAGAGAGTAGAGGGTGGCAGTGGTCCTGTGAGTGTTGGTTCATCCAGAACCCAGGATGGCCATGTTAGCTCAGGTGCCTTACAGAGACCTAGTGTGCTTTGGTGATGTGCATGCAGATGCCTGTAGATGCCAGGGATGCAGTGGGCATGTGGTTGCAGGTGTCTGCAGATGTGATAAATGGGAGGTTGTGTTATGAATGCAGGTATCTGCAGAGGTCAGAGAGGGGAATTGTGCATGTGAGTACAGTTGCCTGCTGAGGACACAGGGGTGCAGTGTGTTATATGAATCCAGGGCATGTGAGTAGGGCCGTGTGTATGTGAGTGTAGGTACCTGCTGAGGACAGAGGAGGACAATGGCCATGTGAGTGCAGTTGCCTGCAGAAGACAGGTGGGGCCAGTAGGCATGTCAGTGCAGGAGCCTGCAGATGCACTGAGAGAGGCAGTGGGTGTGTGAGTACAGGTTCATGCTGAGTCCAGATAAGGGCACTGTGCATCTGACTAGGAACATGCAGACAGCAGGGTAGGCTAACGAGAATGCAGGTTCTGTCAGAGACAAGAAGTGTGCCGTGGACATGTGAGTGCAGCATTGCACAGAGGCCAGTGTGCCTGTGAGTTCATGTTCCTACTGAGGGCAGATTGTGATGGGCACAGAAGTGAAGGTGCCTGTGGATGGCACACATTGGGGATCAGCCTGTCACTGCAGGTGACTGCAGAGGTCAGGGAGGGGACCTGGGCATATGAGTCCAGGAGCCTTCAGAGCGCTAAGTTACACTGTGGCTTTTTGAGTGTCCATGACTGCAGTTGTCATGAAGGCATTGGGGATGTGACTGCAGGTCCATGCTGAGTCCAGAGAAGGGCAGCAGGCATGTGAGTGCAGGAACATGCAGAGAGAAGAGTGGTGCAGTGTGGACATGGGAGTATAGCTGCCTGTATATCACCTGAACAAAGCAGTGTGCAGGTGAGTGCAATGACTTAGAGTACACGGGTTCAGTGGGCATGTGAGTGTAGCTGCCTGCAGAGGCCAGAGTTGAGCATTGAGCATGAACATGTAGGTGCCTGCCCATGGGAAACGGTGCCTGCCCATGGGAAACGGAGGTTCATACACGGGTCACCATGCAGAGGCCAGGCTGAGAGGACATGTGAGTTCAGGTATCTAGGCAGAGTACAGTAGGGCAGTGGACATGTAAGTCCTGGTGTCTGCAGACGGGATGGGGGGCACAGTGGGTAAGTGAGTGCAGGTGATTACAGAAGGCAGAGGGGGAGTTGGCATGTCACTTCAATTCCATGTAAACTTTAGAGAGGGACCATGCACAGGTGAGTGCAGATGCTTGAGTGTGCCTATCATGACATTGGGCATGTGTGTGCATGTACATGGAGGGACCAGATGTGAGCAGAGGACAGAGTGTGGCAGCAGGCTTGAGAGTGCATGTTCCTTCCCAGGACAAGGTGGCAGTGGGCATGTGACTGCGGGTGCCTGCAGAACATAGATGAGGGTTGTGGGTTTGCGACCAGATGTGACTGCAGAGGTTAGAAGGTGGCATTGGACATGTGAGTGCCCCTGACTTCAGAAGACATAGAGGAGCCTGTGCGTACAGGTGTCCTCAGAGGATAAAGAGTGCAGTGGACATGAGTGCAGGGACCTGCAGATGTCCCCAGTGGGAGGTTGGCTGTGTGAACAGGTGCCTACAAAGGCCAGAGACAGGATGTGCACATGTGACTGCAGTTGACATCTGAGTCCAGAGGAGGGCAGTGGGTATGTGAGTCCAAGTCCCTGCAGGGAGCAGAGTGGAGCAGTGTGCATGTGACTGCTGGTGCATGTAGCTGCCAGGGATGCAGTGGGCATTGGAGTGCAGGATCCTGCTGAGGGCTAAGTGGAGTTGTGGGGTGTGAGGGCTGTGTCTGCAGATGAGAGATGGGCAGTGCACATATGAGCACAGTGCCAGAAGGGCCAGGGAGACAGTGTGAATGGGAATGAATCAAGATCCCATGTTGTCAGTTTACATGTGAGTGCAGATTCCTACACAGGTCAGACAGTCATTGTGTATGAGAGTGCAGAAGGGTGCAGTGGGAGAGTGAGTGCAGGAGCAGCCGGCAGAAGACAGATGTGTACTGTGGTCATGTGAGTGCAGGTGCCTGCAGAAGACAGATGTGCACAGTGGGCATGTGAGTGTAGGAGCCTGCAGAAGACAGATGTGCACAGTGGGCTTGTAGATGCAGGTTCCTCCAGAAGACAGATGTGCACAGTGGGTATGTTAGTGTAGGAGCCTGCAGAAGGCAGATGTGCACAGTGGGCATGTGGATGCAGGTGCCTGCAGAAGACAGATGTGCAACAGTGGGCATGTGAGTGTAGGAGCTTGCAGAAGGCAGATGTGTACAGTGGGCATGTGGATGCAGGTGCCTGTAGAGGGCTAAATGGAGTATTGGGAGTGGGAAGGCACATTCTTACAGATGTCAATAAGATGGGGAGCACATGAATTCCAGGACGGTGGTGTGCATGTGAGTGTAGCTAGCAACAAGTCAAGAGATGGCAGTAGTAATGTCAATGCAGATGTTTGCACAGGATAATTAGTCATTAGGTATGTGATTCCCCATGTCTGGAGATGTCAGCTTGGTGCAGTAGGCCAGTGATGGTATGTGCTTACAGAGGCAGTGGTGACATGAGTGCAGGTGACTGCAGAGGTCAAAGAGGGACAGGGACAGTATATGTGCAGGTGCCTGAATGCACGGAACAGAGGGAGCAGTGGACATGTGAATACATTCATCTGAAGAGACAAGTACAGGTGAGTGGACAGGCCAGAGAGTGACAATATGCTTGGGAGAGCATGATTGTGCAGAGGACAGGCTGGCAGTGAACTCAGGTGCCAGCAAGGGACAGATAGGGCAGTGGCTATGTGAGTAGTGCATGTGTCTGCAGAGGTCAGAAGGGGGCAGTTTACATGTAAGTGCAGATTCCTGCACAGGCCAGATGGGGACAGTGGACATGAGAGTATGGGTGCCTGCATGGGTGAGATGGAGCAGGAGACATATGGACACACCCACCAAGGGCAGAGTGTGTATGTAAGTGGATAGGAGTGTAGTTCATGCAGAGGTCAGAGCAGGCAGTGGGCATGTGAGTGTAGCTAGCAACCACACAGGAGGTGGCAGTAGAAATGTCAATGCAGCTTCCTGTGCAGACCAGGCAGTCAGTGGATATGTGAATCCTGGTGTGTGTAGATGTCAGAGTGGTGAAATTCACAGTGAGTGTTTGTGCCTACAGAGGACAGATAGGCTGAGGGTATGTGTGTGTAGGTGCCTACAGGAGACAGGGGGTATAGTATACATTTGAGTATAGGTGCCTTCAGGGAAAAGACACAGCAGTAGGCTTGAGAGTTCAGGCATCTGTGTGGCATTGCGGATGAGAGTGCATGAAAATGTAGAGGCCATAGACTGACAGTGTTCATTTGAAAACATTTGACTGCAGAGACAAGTGCAGATGTGTGGAGAGGCCAGAGAGTGGCAGCAGGCTTGAGACTGCATGTTCCTGCAGAGAACAGGCTGGCAGTGGGCATGAGGATGCAGGTTGTCTGCAGTGCACAGAAGAGGGTTGTGGGTTTGTGACCAGATGTGACTGCAGAGGTAGAAGGTGGCATTGTACATGTGAATTCACATGACTTCAGAAGACAGAGAGGAGCCTGTGGTTACAGGTGTCCTCAGAGGATAAAGAGTGCAGTGGGCATGAGTGCAGGGGCCTGCAGATGTCCCCAGTGGGAGGTTGGCTGTGTGAACAGGTGCCTACAAAGGCCAGAGACAGGATGTGTACATGTGACTACAGTTGACATCTGAGTTCAGAGCAGACAGTGAGCAAGTGAGTCCAAGTCCCTGCAGGGAGCAGAGTGGAGCAGTGTGCATGTGACTGCTGGTGCATGTAGCTGCCAGGGATGCAGTGGGCATTGGAGTGCAGGATCCTGCTGAGGGCTAAGTGGAGTTGTGGGGTGTGAGGGCTGTGTCTGCAGATGAGAGATGGGCAGTGGACACATGAGCACAGTGCCAGAAGGGCCAGGGAGACAGTGTGAATGGGAATGAATCAAGATCTGATGTTGTCAGTTTACATGTGAGTGCAGATTCCTGCACAGGACAGACAGTCATTGTGTATGTGAGTGAAGGTGTGTCTAGAGTGCAGAGGGGTGCAGTGGGATAGTTAGTGCAGGAGCATGCAGAGGTCAGAGGGCATTGAACATGGGAGTACAAATACATGTAGAGACCTCGTGAGTGCAGCTGACTGCGGAGGAAAGAGAGGGCAGTGGGCCTACAGTCCAGGTGCTGCAGAGAGCAGCTGTGAGTGGACATGTGGGTGTGAATGCCTGCAGAGGACAGAGGAGAAGTCAGCAGCTGAGTTCCTGTTCCTGCTGAGGACAGGATGGCAGTTTAACCCTGGTGCCTTCAGAGGTCAGATGTGGGAGTGTGGACTGTGAGTGCATGTGACAACACAGGCTGGCAGTGAGCATGTGTGTGCATGTGCCTGCAGAAGACCCCTTGGGGCAGAGAGCCTTGAATGCAGATGTCTGCAGAGGGCACAGTGGTGCAGTTGCACTGTGAATGAAATGTCTATAGAGGCCAGATTGGGTCAGTGGGCATGCATGCATAGGTACATGCAGAGGGCAGATGGTGACAGAGGCCAAACAGGTACATGCAGAGGGAAGATGGGGGCAGTGGTCATGTGATCACTGGTACTGACATTGCTTTGTTTGGGCCCGAGTATACGTGGGTATTCATACATGCAGAGGGCAAGGAAATCATTGTGCTGGGCCTAGGCCTTCACATACTCATGTGCCAGATGTGCAGCTTGGTCTTCTTGTAGGTCTTAAACAACTGGAGCTGGAGCTATCCCCAAACCCGTTGCCTGAATGTTGGGCATGTTCTACTAGCTGGGCTGCCTTCTCAGGCTTCAGTGGGAGAGGAAGTGCCTAGCCTCACAGACTTACTATGCCAGAGTCCGGGGATACCCAGGGGTGTGCCACCTGCTCAGAGGACAAAGGGAAGGCAGTTAGGGGATGAATTGTGGGAAGAGTTGTTAATGGGGGGCATTGAGCAGGATATAAAGTGAATAAGTAAAAGATAAAATTACAAAAGAAGAATATAGCAGTGGGCACATTAATGCAGGTGCCCTCTGAGACCAGAAGGATGCAGTGGACAAGTCAGTAAAGGGGCCTGCAGATCAGTGAGAGAGGTGTATGTGAATATAAGTCTCTGCTGAAAACAGAGAAGGGCACAGGGCCTGTGAGTGCAGGAACATGCAGAGAGCAGAGGTGCACAGTGGACATGGAGTAGAGCTATATGTAGACATCAGAACAAAGCAGTGTGCACGGGAGTGCAAATGTGCACAGAGGCCACAGTGGAGAAGTGACCTGTGAGTTCATGTTCCTGCTGAGGACAGGACAGCAGTGTCCCCATGAGGGTGGGTGCTCCAAGGTCAGATATTGCAGGTTGGACTGTGAGAGTCTGTGCCAACATAGGCTGCCAGTGGGCATTTGAGGGCAGGTCCTGAACAGGAGACATGGGTGACAGTGGGACAGTGAGTGCAGGTGTCTGCATAATACACAGGGACAGAGGGCAGATAGGTACATGTACTTAAGGATGGCAAAGTGTGTGTGTGTGTGTGTGTGTGTGTGTGTATGTGTGTGTGTGTGTGTAGGTCCATGCAGAGGCCAGGGAGGGCAGTGGGCATGTGAATGTGCGTTTCTGTAGAGTGCAGGGTAGCAATTGGCATGTGAGTAGAGGTTCATTCAGAGCCAATGCAGGGAGGAGGCATGTTAATGCAGGTGCTTTCAGAGGCCAGGGTGGCGGTGAGCATATGAGCGCAGATTCCTAAGGTGGCCAGGTGAGAAGTGGCCACGTGAGTGCAGATGACCAGAGCAGCCAGGGAAGGGCATGTGAGTACAGGTGTGCTCAGAGCCCAGAGGTGGGTGCTGGGCATGTCATTCCAAGTGCTTTGGGAGGCCAGGCATGTAATATACATGTGGCTGCAGGTTCCTGTGCAGGACAGGAATGCAGTACACCTGTGAGTGACTGGGCCTGTGAGTTCACGTTCCTACTGAGGACAGGAAAGCTGTGTTCCCTTAAGCACAGGTCCCTGCTGAGGTCAGAAGTGGGAGGGTGGCCTGTGAATTCAGGAGCCTACAGAATCCGGGCAGGGGCAGTATGCATGTGAATACATCTAGATGGCTGTCTGCATGTGAGTGCAGGTCATGCAGGAGACAGATGGGGACAGTCTGCATGTGAATAGAGGAAGCTGCTGAGGCCAGAGGGGAGCTGTGAGCATGTGAGTGCATGTGTGTACCAACAGCACATATGGACAGTGGACATGTTAGTGCACATTCCTGCACAGGCCAGCAGTCTTGTGTATGGTTCTGGAAAGACTCAGTGTAGCAGAATAGGGCAATACCATAACAGGGAAGTGGGAAGGGGTGGATGGGAGAACAGGGGGAGGGAAGAGGGCTTATGGGACTTTTGGGGAGTGGGGTTCCAGAAAAGAGTAAATCATTTGAAATGTAAATAAAGAATATATCGAATAAAAAACAAAAAACAAAACAAAACAACAACAACAAAAAAAGAAACTCAGAGAAGCAGGGCTGTGGTGGTGCACGCCTTTCATCCCAGTACTTGGGAGGCAGAGGCAGGTGGATTTCTGAGTTCGAGAGCACCCTGGTCAATAAAGTGAGCATCAGGATAACCAGGGCTACACAGAGAAACCCTGCCTCAAAAAAAAAAAAAAAAAAAAAAAAAAAAAAAAAAAACCAAAAAAAAAAAAAAAACCAAGAAAACACAACAAACAAACAAACAAAAAGAAAAACCTCAGAGAAGAGTTTGGCAGCATTTTATGACTTTGTACTGAGGGTCAGTCCATGGTTCTCAGAGGGAGGAAGCCTGTCTTTAAAAAATTAGAAAAAGGTAGAGAAGAGATGGAGAGATTTTATGAATGCCATGGTCCTAAACAGGTCCTGGTTCAAACATTCTCACTATGGATACAAATGAGAGACCTCCTTTCAGAACTTCTTTACAGAAAAAGCTCCCTCAGAGGATGAGGAATATACAGGTGAGTAGAGTTTCCTGCTAGGACCAGAGGAGGGCAGTGGATACATGTGCCATCAGATGCCAGGAGGGGAGACATGTCAGTGTAGCTACCAAGAAGACCAGAGGTGGGCAGTGGACAGGATAATACAGATTCCTGCACAGGGCAGGCAGTCAGTGTGCATGTGATTGGAGGTGTCTACAGGGAGGACAGAGAACTGCAGTGGGCAGGAGAGGGTAGGGGCATGCAGAGGCCTTTGGGGACAATAGTTGTGTGAGTGTATGTGCATGCAGAGGTGGGGTGGGGCAATGGTCATGTGAATGGAGAGGACATGTTAGTGCACATTCCTGCACAGGCCAGCAGTCTTAAGTATGTGAATACAGTGTCTCTAGAGGTCAGAGGGGTACAATGAACAGGTCAGGTTAGGTGAGTGCAGAGGCCGTTGTTGGGCAGTGGGTGTGTGACTGTATGTGCCTGCAGTCAAGGGTCCAGTGGTCATGTGAGTGCTGGTGTGTTCAAAAGACAGATGGGTGCAGTGGGCGTGTCAATAGAGGTGTCTGCTGAGGGCATTGCTGGGATGTGAGCATATCAGACCAGGTGCCTGCCAAGACCTGAGTTAGGAATTATGTATGAGAATGCAAGGACCTGCAGAATCCATAGAGAGACAGTGGGTATGTGAGAAGAGATGTCTGCTAAAGGCAGAGGAGGGAAGCGGGCCTGTGAGCTGATGTACATGCAGAGAACAGAGTGTGGCATGCCAGTGCATGTGCCATTGGATGCCAGCATGGTGGTGGGTATGTTGACTGTAACTAGCAGGAAGACCAGAGTTGGGCAGTGGCCACATTATGCAGATTCCTGCAGAGACCAGGCAGTCATGTGGATGTCATTAGAGTTGTCTGGACAGGCCACAGAGGTGCTGTGGTCACATGGGTGCAGAAGCCATTGTAAATGCAGAGACATTGCTGGGCAGTGGGTGTGAGTGACTGTGCCTCTAGAGGTGGGTGGGGCAGAGTTCCTGTGAGGACAGGAGACTGCAGTGAATAGGAGAAGAAAAGTGCATGCGAGTGCAGGTGCCTGCAGGGCCCAGCTGTAGGTGAACATGTAGGTGTCAGTGTCTCAAGTGTCGGGAAGGGAGAAATGTGCCTGTGAGGTTGTATTCCTGCAAAAGGCAGGATAACAGTGTGCCCATGAGTGTAGGTGTCAGCAGAGGTCAGATGTGGGAGCGTGGACTGTGAGTGCATGTGCTTTGGACTGTGAGTGCATGTGCTGTGGACTATGAGTGCATGTGATGTGGACTGTGAGTGCATGTGCTGTGGACTGTGAGTGCATGTGATGTGGACTGTGAGTGCATGTCCTGGGCATGGCTGGCAGTGAGCATGTGAGTGCAGGTGTCTGGACAAGATAAAGTGGAGCAGTGGACTGTGTGTGCAGGTGCCTGCAGGAGACAGATGGGCACAGTGGGCATGTGCCCCTGCTGAGGTCAAAAGCAAGCAATTCCCATGGTTGTCCACAGAGAGCAGAGTTGGGCAATGGGCATGTGAGTGCAGGTGTGTTCAGAGGCCAGGGTGGTTAGCGGCAACATTTGCACAAGAACTAGTGTTCAGCAGACATGTCAGAACAGATGCCTTCAGAGAAGATAAGTAGACATTTGGCCTGAGAGTCCAGGGCCCTGCAGAAAAAGGTGAGGCTGTAGGCATTGGGCAGAACTTACATGGCAAACTAGCGTTGGGTGGTTGACATGTTAGTGCATGTTCCTGCACAGGTCAGTCACTGGTATGTGATACAGATATCTCTAGAGTGCAGAGAGGTGCAGTGGGAATGTGGATTCAGGGGCATGCAGAGGTCAAAGGGCATTGAGCATGGGAGTACAAGTGCCTGCAGAGACCAGCAAGAGGCTGTGGGCATGGGCATGGGCATGGGCATGCATCTGCTGGTAGAGGCCAGAGAAGGGAACAGGGCATGCGAGTGCATTGTCTGCCGAGTAGAGACAAGTGGACCTGTGAGTCCAGGTGCCTGCACAGACCTGGGGTTCATTAACATGTGGGTGCAGAGGCCTGCAGTGGTCAGAGGGGACAATGGTCATGTGAGTTCCCATTCCTGCTGAGGACAGGAGAGCAGTTTACCCATGTCTGTAGGTGTGTGCAGAGATCAGATGTGGGAGTGTGGACTGTGAGTGCATGTGCTGACATAGGCTGGCAGTGAGCATGTGTGTGCATGTGCCTGCAGAAGACACCTGGGGCAGAGAGCCTTGAGGGCAGATGTCTGCAGAGGTCACAGTGGTAGAGTTGGTCTGTGAATGAAGATATCTATAGAGGCCAGATTGGGACACTGGGCATGCGTGAACGGTTACATGCACAGGGCACATGGGGGCAGTGTTCACAAGCAGAGGCCAGATGTGTGAAGAGTCCATGTGATCACTGCTACTGACAGTGGGCAGATTGTGCCAGTGTGTGAGTATGCATACATGCAGAGGTCAGGGAAATCATTGGGCTGGACCTAGGTCTTCACATACACATGTAGCAGATGTGCAGCTTGGTCTTCATGTAGGTTCTTAACAGTTGGAGCTATCCCAAAAGCTTTGCCTGTATCTGGGATATGTTCTTCTAGCTGGGCTGTGTTGTGTGACCTCAGTGGGACAAGAAGCTCCTACCTTCACAGACTTATAATACCAGGGTGGGGGGATACCCAGGGGTCTGCCTCCTGCTCAGAGGAGGAAGGGAGGGCAGTTGGGGGATGAATTGTGGGAAGAGTTGTTTGGGAGAGGACAGTGAGCAGTATGTAAAGTGAATAAGTAAAAGATAATATCACATTTAAAAAGTAGCAGTGGGCACGTGAAGGGAGGGGCCTACAGAGGCCAAAAGGATGCAGGTTGCATGTCAGTGAAGGGGCCTGCAGATGCATTGAGATTGGCAATGGGTATGTGAGGACGGGTCCCTGCTGAGTCCAGAGGAGGGCAGTGGGCATGTGAGTGCAGGAACATGCAGAGAGCAGAGTGGGGTAGTATGCATGGGAGCATAGCTACATGTTGAGGCTAGATAACGACAGTGGATATGTGAATGTGTGTTTCTGTAGAGTGCAGGATAGCAATGGGCGTGTGGTTAGAGGTGCCTGCAGAGACTAGCATGTGTTTTGACATGTCTGTGCAGAAGTCAGTGGTGGGGGGAGTGGGAACGGGAGTTCAGGTTCCTTTGGAAGACAGGATAGCAGAGGATCCTTTAGTGCATGCCCCTGTAGAGGCCACAGCGAGACTGTGGATATGTGAGACTAGAACCTATAGAGAGTGTAGTAGGGTCATGTGAGTGCAGGTGTCTGCAGAGAAGAGGAAGAGACAGAGGGCATGTATGTGTATGTGCCTGCAGGGGACAGAAGAGTTAGTGGGCATGTGAGTTCAGGTGCCTGAGTGATCAGAAAGTGTCATGTAGAGCCCAGAGACTGCCAGTGTTCATGTGAGTGTCTGTGTCAGCAGAGACAAGTATAGATGTGTGGAGAGGTCAGGCTGGCAGTGGGCATGTGGATGCTTGTGTCTGTACCTCCCAGGGATGCAGTGGGCATGTTGGTGCAGGAGCCTGCAGAGGGCTAACTGGAGCAGTGAGCATGTGAGCGCATGTCCATTCAGATCCAGGAGGGCAGTGGTCATGTCAGTACAGGTGCCAGCAGACTGCAGGGGAGCAGTTTGCACAGGAGTGTAGCTAAACAGCAGGACCAGATGGGGCAGTGTGCATGTGAGTGCAGGTGCCTGCAGAGGACAGGCTGGCAGTGGGCATGAGGGTGCAGGTGATGGGAACAGCCAGGGAAGGGCAATGGGCATGAGGGTGCAGGTGATGGGAACAGCCAGGGAAGGGCAGTGGGCATGAGGGTGCAGGTGATGGGAACAGTCCGGGAAGGGCAGTGGGCATGAAGGTGCAGGTGATGGGAACAGCCAGGGAAGGGCAGTGGGCATGAGGGTGCAGGTGATGAGAACAGCCAGGGAAGGGCAGTGGGCATGAGGGTGCAGGTGATGGGAACAGTCAGGGAAGGGCAGTGGGCATGAGGGTGCAGGTGATGGGAACAGTCAGGGAAGGGCAGTGGGCATGAGGGTGCAGGTGATGGGAACAGTCAGGGAAGAACAGTGGGCATGAGGGTGCAGGTGATGGGAACAGTCAGGGAAGGGCAGTGGGCATGAGGGTGCAGGTGATGGGAACAGCCACGGAAGGGCAGTGGGCATGAGGGTGCAGGTGATGAGAACAGCCAGGGAAGGGCAGTGGGCATGAGGGTGCAGGTGATGGGAACAGTCAGGGAAGAACAGTGGGCATGAGGGTGCAGGTGATGGGAACAGTCAGGGAAGGGCAGTGGGCATGAGGGTGCAGGTGATGGGAACAGTCAGGGAAGGGCAGTGGGCATGAGGGTGCAGGTGATGGGAACAGCCAGGGAAGGGCAGTGGGCATGAGGGTGCAAGGTGATGGGAACAGCCAGGGAAGGGCAGTGGGCATGAGGGTGCAAGGTGTGCGCAGAGGCCATAGCTGGGCAGTGGGCTTTTGAGTGCTTGCTTCTTCTCATAGAGACCAGAGAGGGGTGGGTGCAGGGTATGTGCGTTTAGGTGTTTAGATGACTGGAGAGAACAGCGTGTTGTGACATTGGGCTTATGAGAGCAAGTAACTGTGGAGGGGAGAGAGAGAGAGAGAGAGAGAGAGAGAGAGAGAGAGAGAGAGAGAGACCATGAACATAGGTGTTCAGGTAGCGGACTGTAGAGGTTAGAGAGTCTGTGGGCATGGGAGTACAGATGTCTTCAGAGAACAGAGAGCAGCAGTAGGCCTGTCTGTGCAGGTGTCCTCAGAGGATAGAAGAGTGGGGTGGACAGTGAGTTCAGGGAACTGCAGAGTCTAGAGAGAGGCAGTGGACATGGGAGCACAGGGCCCTGCAGAGTCTAGAGAAGGGCAGTGGGCATGGGAGTTCATGTCCATGGGGAGGGAGCAGAGGTGCAGTGGTAACATGGGTGTATGTGTCTGCAGAGGCCAGAGAGTGTCAGAGAGCGTGTGAGTGCAGGTGCCTGCAGAATTCAGCCTGGCAGTGGGCATGTGAGTACAGGTGCCTGCAGATGCCAGAGGAGGGCATTGGTCATGGAAATCTAGGTGCAGGTAGAGACAAAGGGAGGCTATGGATATGGGACTGCAGTTACACTTCGAGACTCGAGCTGTGTGATTGACATGTTACTGCTGATTCCTGCCCAGGCCAGACTGTCATTGTTTATGTGAGTGCAGGTGTTTGTAGAGTGTGGAAATGTGCATTTGGAAGTTGAGTGCAGGTGCCTGGAGAGGCCTGAGAGTGGCAGTGGGCTTGAGACTGCATGTTCCTGCAGTGGACAGGATGGTAGTGGTCATGTGGATGCAGGTGCCTGCAGAAAACAGGTGAGGGTTGTGGATATATGGTCAAACAGGGGAAATTGTCAGGTGAGCGTAGGTGAGTGCACAGGCCATTGGCCACAGTGGTCATGTGAGTCTATTTGCCTGCAATGTTAAGGGGGCAATGGTCATGTGAGTGCAGGTGACTACAGACACCAGAGTGTGTGATTGCAGGTGTCTGCACATTCCAGGGATGCAGTGGGTATGTTGGTGCAGGAGCCTGCAGAGAGCTAACTGGAGCAGTGAGCATGTGAGCACATGTCCATTCAGATCCAGGAGGGCAGTGGTCATGTCAGTACAGGTGCCAGCAGACTGCAGGGGAGCAGTTTGCACAGGAGTGTAGCAAAACAGCAGGACCAGATGGGGTAGTGTGCATGTGAGTGCATGTTCCTGCAGAGCACAGGCTGGCAGTGGGCATGTGAGTGCAGGTGCCTGCAGAGGACATGCTGGCACTGAGCGTGTGAGTTCAGGTGCCTTCAGAGGACAACAGTGAGCCTGTAAGTGCAGGTGCCTCAGAGGACATAGCAAGGCAGTGGTCATGTGAGTGCAGGTGACTTCAGAGGACAGAGATGACTACACTTTTTGTGCATGTAACTCTCTGCTGAGGCCACAGAGGAGCAGTGGATATGTGCATGCATGTCCATGCTGAGAGAAGACTCATGCAGTGAATATGCAGGTTCAGATGACTGCAGAGGTCAGAGGTGGGCATTGGGCATAAGAGTGCAGATGCATGCAGAGGTGTAGTGAGACAGTAGGCATGTGACTACATGTGACTGCAGGTGTAGAGGGGTCAGTAATGCATTAATAATGAGAATGCAGGAGCCTTCAGAGGGCCAATTGCATCAGTAGGACTGTCCATGCATGTTCCAGCAGATGCCAGGAGAGCAGGGCTTATGTAGTGCACCTAAGCAGCAGGAAGACTTGTAGTGAAGATTCCCGCACAGAACTGTTAGTCACTAGAGTTGGGGTGTGATACAGGTGTCTCTAGAGTGCAGAGAGGTGCAGTGGGAGAGTGAGGGCAGGTGCATGCAGAGGCCTGAAGTTGGAGATTGTCCTGTGACTGCAGGTGCATGAAGAGGCCCGAGATTGTGTTGTAAGTCCTGGGGCCAGCAGAGCCCAGAGAGGGGTTATTGGGCATGCGAGTGTGTTTACCTTGTGAGGTAGAGGTAGGCAGTGGGAATCCGAGGGTCAATGTCTGCAGAGTCCACAGTGTCCATGTGATCACAGAGTCCTGCAAGGCCACACAGTCATTGGTTATGTGAATGCAGGTGACTACAGAAGTCAGAGAGGTGCAGAGGGCATGTGAGTGCAGAGGCCATATGGACAGTGGGTATGTGAGTGTGTATGCCTGCATATGGACAGTGGGTATGTGAGTGTGTATGCCTGCAGAAGCAAGGGGACTGTGGTCACATGAGGACACTGTACTGCAGTGTACAGAAGGTGTCCTGAGCATGTGTGTCCAGGTGCCTGCAGGTGATGGAGTGTGGTAGTTTGCATGTGAGTACAGGGGCCTGCGCAGGCTAAGGGTATAAGTGTGTGTGTGTGTGTGTGTGTGTGTGTGTGTGTGTGTGTGTAGGGGTAAAGCTGTATGCCAAGATCAGAACTGGGTGGTTGACATGTTAGTGCAGGTTCTGGCCCAGGCCAGTCAGCCTTTGGGTATGGGAGTGCAGGTGCAGTGGGAATGTGGATTCAGGGGCATGCCGAAGCCAGAGGGACACTGCTCATGCGAATCCAAGTGCCTGCAGAGACCAGCAAGAGGCTGAGGGCATGGATATGTACCTGCTTGTAGAGGCCAGAGAAGGGCAGAGGGCTTGTGAGTGCATTGTCTGCAGAGTAGTGGACCTGTGAGTCCAGGTGCCTGCACAGACCTGGGGTTCATTAACATGTGGGTGCAGATGACTGCAGTGGTCATAGAGGACAATGGTCTTGTCAGTTCCCGTTCCTGCTGAGGACAGGAGAGCAGTTTACCCATGTCTGTAGGTGTCTCCAGAGATCAGATGTGAGAGTGTGGACTGTGAGTGCATGTGACAACATAGGCTGGCAGTGAGCATGTGTGTGCATGTGCCTGCAGAAGACACCTGCGGGCAGAGAGCCTTGAGGGCAGATGTCTGCAGAGGACACAGTGGTACAGTTGGACTGTGAATGAAGATGTCTATAGAGCCCAGATTGGGGCAGTGGGCATGTGTGAACAGGAACATGCAGAGGGCAGATGGGGGCAGTGGGCATGCAGGAATATATTGGGCCAGTGTGTCTGTGAGTATTCATACATGCAGAGGGCGGGGAAATCATTGTGCTGGCCCTAGGCCTCCCCATACACATGTAGCAGATGTGCAGCTTGGTCTTCATGTGGATTCTGAACAACTAACTGGGGCTGGGCTATCCTAAAACCTGTTGCCTGAATGTGGGGTATGTTCTACTAGCTGGGATGCCTTGTCTGGCCACAGTGAGAGAGGAAGCACCCAGCCTCACAGACTTATTCTACCAGGGTGGGGGGATACCCAGGGGTCTGCCACCTGGTCAGAGGAGAAAGAGAGGGCAGTTGGGGGATGGATTGTGGGAAGAGTTGTTTGGGAGGAGGGTAGTGAGCAGTATGTAAAGTGAATAAGTAAAAGATAAAATAAAATTACTAAATAAGAAGATAGCTGTGGACACATGAATGTAAGTGCCCTCTGAGACCAGAAGTATGCAGTTCTGAGGCCTGTAGAGGCCAGAGAGGAGAAGAAGTGAGGATGTGAGCAGATGTACCTGCTGAGGGCAGAGGCAGGCAGTGGGTATGTGAGTGTGTGTGCCTGCAGAGACCAGGGGACTGTGGTGTGTGAGTGCAGGTGTGTTCAGGGTACAGAAGAGGGCACAGGCATGTGAGTCCATGTGTCTGCAGAGGACAGAGAGAGACAGTGGTCATGTCTGTGCAGATGCATCCAGGAGACAGAGAGCGGCACTGCCTGTGAGTGCTGTTGCCTGCAGAGGGTACAGAGGGCCAGATGGACTTTGAGTGCAATTGCCTGCAGAGGCTCAGGTGGTCAGTGGCCATGTGAGCACAGGAGCCTGCAGAGAATTGTTTAGTGGACATGCGGGTGCAGATACCCATAGTAGATAGTGTGGGGCAGTGTGCATGTGAGTGCAGTTATCTATGGAATACACAGAGAGTCAGTAGGACTTTGAGTGTGGGTGCCTGCAGAGGCTCAGGTGGTCAGTGACCATGTGAGGGCAGGAGTCTGCAGAGGATAGATGTTTAGTGGACATGCGGGTACAGATACCCACAGAGGATAGTGTGGGGCTGTATGCATGTGAGGGTAGGTACGTGCAGAGTCCAGGGAAGGCTGTGGTTAATTGAGTCTGTTCCTGTACAGAACAGGATACATGTGGGCATGTAAATGCAGGTTCATGCAGGAGATGGGTGGACATATAGGGTATGTCAGTGCAGATTTCCTGCAGAGGCCAGGCAGCCATAGGGTGTGTGAATGCTGGTGCATCGAGAGGGCAGAGAGGTGCAATGTCCCAGAGAGTGCAGATGATTGCAGAGGCAGAGGGGCCAGCGGGTGTGAGTGCATCTGCCCACAGGCAGCGGTTGTCATGTGCTTGTAGTTTATTGGTGGTTATGAAGAGGACCATGGTATATGATTGTAGGTGCCTGCAGAGACCAGGGATAGGCAGTAGGTATGAGTGTAGCTACCTCTGACTCCAGAATAGGACTGTGGGAACGTGGGTGCAGTTGCCTGTAGAGACCAGCTTTTGTTTTGACTACTGTGTCCATATTCTTCACAGGTCAGACGGCTGAAGTGGCCATGTTAGTCTAGGTTCTTGCAGAGGACTTGATAGCAGTAGGCCCTTGACTTCAGGTTCTTTGGGGAGAACAGGATAACAGTGGGCCTGCGAGTTCAGGTTCCTTTGGAGCACATGATAGCAGAGGGCCCTTGAGTGCGGGTCCCTGCAGAGGACATCGGGGAACTGTGGATATGTGAGATTAGAACCTGTAGAGAACAGAAATGTGCAGGGTGTACATTAGTGTAGGAGCCTGCAGAAGACAGATGTGCACAGTGGCCATGTGAGTGCAGGTGCCTGCAGAAGACAGATGTGCATAGTGGGCATGTGAGTGCAGGTGCCTGCAGAAGGCAGAATTGCACAGTGGGCATGCGGATGCAGGTGCCTGCAGAAGAGAGATATGCATAGCATGCATGTGGATTCAAGTGCCTGCAGAAGACAGATGTGCACAGTGGGCATGTAAGTGTAGGTGTCTGCAGAGGACAGATATGCGCAGTGGGCATGTGGATGCAGGTGCCTGCAGAAGACAGATATGCGCAGTGGGCATGTGGATGCCGGTGCCCGCAGAAGACAGGTGTGCACAGTGGGCATGTGGATGCAGGTGTCTGCAGAGGACAGATGTGCACAGTGGGCATGTGGATGCAGGTGCCTGCAGAAGACAGATGTGCACCGTGGGCATGTGAATGTAGGAGCCCGCAGAAGACAGATGCGCACAGTGGGCATGTGGATGCAGGTGCCCGCAGAAGACAGATGTGCACAGTGGGCATGTGGGTGCAGGTGCCCGCAGAAGACAGATGTGCACAGTGGGCATGTGGATGCAGGTGTCTGCAGAGAACAGATGTGCACAGTGGGCATGTGGATGCAGGAGCCCGCAGAAGACAGATGTGCACAGTGGGTCTGTGGGCATGAGTGCCCACGTGCATATAAGAGTCCAGAGATGTGCAGAAAGAAACTGAGTATAGAGGCCTGCAGTGGCTCAGGAGGAGGTTGTGAATTCACAGGACAGCAGTGGGTGTAAGTGTAGGTTTGTACAGATAGGAAGATAGCTGTGAACATGTGAATGCATGCACCTTCAGAAGACTGGTGGGGGCAGTGGCCATGTCAGTGAAGGTGTCTTCAGAAGAGTGAGAGAGGCAGTGTGTATGTGAGCACAGGTCTGTGCTGAGATAAGGGCAGTGGGCCTGTGAGTGCAGGAACATGCAGAGAGCAGAGTGGGGTATTAGTCATGGAAGTAAGGAGAGTTAGGGAGTCAGAGGGGCAGAGGACAGGCTGGCAGTGGGCATGTGGATGCAGGTGTCTGCACATCCCAGGGATGCAGTGTGCATGTTGGTGCAGGAGCCTGCAGAAGGCTAACTGGAGCAGTGAGCATGTGAGCGCATGTCCATTCAGATCCAGGAGGGCAGTGGTCATGTCAGTACAGGTGCCAGCAGACTGCAGGGGAGCAGTGTGCACAGGAGTGTAGCTAAACAGCAGGACCAGATGGGGCAGTGTGCATGTGAGTGCAGGTGCTTGCAGAGGACACAGGGTCACTATGGCCATGTGAATGCCTGTTCCTTCAGAGGACAATGTTGTAATATGTGTGAGTGTGTGTGTGTGTGTGTGTGTGTGTGTGTGTGTGTGTGTGTGTGTGTGTGAGTGTGTATGTGTGTGTGTGTAGGTCCATGCAGAGGCCAATGATGGCATTGTGCATGTGAATGTGTGTTTCTGCAGAGTGGAGGGTAGCAGTCGACATGAATACAGGTCCTTGCAGAAGACAGATGGTGCAGTGGGCATGTGACTCTAGGCAGCAGCAGAGAGCATGTTGGGGCAGTGTTTATGTGAGTGTCTGTTCCTGCTGAGGCCAGGATGGTTAGTGTCCATGTGTAAGCAGGTTCCTCTTAGAGGACATGTGTACACTGGTGCTGTGAATACAGATGCCTGTAGATGCCAGGGATGCAGGGGGCATGTGATGCAGGTGTCTGCAGATGTGAGAAGTGGGAGGTTGCACTGTGAGTGCAGGTGCTGCAGAGGTTAGAGAGGGGAATTATGCATGTGAGTACGGTTGCCTGCTGAAGACACAGGGTGCAGTGGCTTATGTGAGTACAGATGCCTGCAGAGAGCAGAGATGAGCAGGGGGCATGTGAGTGCAGGTAAATGCATAAGGCAGAGGAATGTAGTGGACATGTGACTATGTATATATGTAGAGAGCAGAGTCAGACATTGGTCTATGGGTGCACATGCCTGCAGAGTCCAGCAGGCAGTGTGCATGATAGTTCACATTCCTCTACAGGCCATGGAGTCATGGGGAAATGAATATATGTGTGTGGAGAAGCCACAGAGGAGCAGGAGGCTCATGAGTACAGGCTCATGCAGAGAGCAGAGTGTGCAGTGCACACGTGAGTGCAGGTACACTCAGAGCAGAGAATGATGCAGTGGGCCTATGATTTCAGGGACATGTAGAGATCAGAATGGGGCAGTGTGCATGTGAGTGCAGTTGACTGCAGAAGCCAGAGGTGGGCATTGTGCATGACAGTGCAGGATCCTGCAAAGGTGAGACAGAAGCAGTGCGCATGTGACTGCTGGTGCATGTAGATGTCAGGGATGCAGTGGGCATTGGAGTGCAGGATTCTGCTGAGGGTAAGTGGAGCTCTAGGATGTGATGGCATGTGTCTGCAGATTCCAGAAGGGCAGTGGGCATGTACGTGCAGGTGCCAGAAATGCCAGTAGATCAGTGTGCATGTGAATGAAGCTTAACACCAGTACAATATGTGGGCAGTGAGCATGTGAGTGCAGATTCCTGCACAGGCCAGGCAGCCATAGGGTGTGTGAATGCTGGTGCATCGAGAGGGCAGAGAGGTGCAATGGCCCAGTGAGTGCAGATGATTGCAGAGGCAGAGGTCCAGCAGGTGTGAGTGCATCTGCCCACAGTCAGCAGTTGTCTTGTGCTTGTAGTTCATTGTGGGTTATGAAGAGGACCATGGGTATATGATTGTAGGTGCCTGCAGAGACCAGGGATAGGCAGTAGGTATGAGTGTACCTACCTCAGACGCCAGAGTAGGGCCGTGGGAACATGGGTGCAGTTGCCTGCAGAGACCAGGTTTTGTTTTTACTTCCATGTCCATATTCTGCACAGGTCAGAGGGCTGAAGTGGGCATGTTAGTCTACATTCTTGCAGAGGACTTGATAGCAGTAGGCCCTTGACTTCGGGTTCTTTGGGGAGAACAGGATAACAGTGGGCCTGTGAGTTCAGGTTCCTTTGGAGCACATGCTAGCAGAGGGCCCTTGAAAGCAGGTCCCTGCAGAGGACATCAGGGAACTGTGGATATGTGAGACTACAACCTGTAGAGAACAGAGATGTGCAGGGTGTACATGAGTATAGGAGCCTGCAGATGACAGATGGGGTCTGTGGGTATGTCCGTGAAGGTGACTTACAGACGCATTGAGATACACAGTGGGTATGTGAGTACAGATCCCTGCTGAGTCCAGAGAAAGGTAGTGGGCATGTGAGTGCAGGAACATGCAGAGAGCAGAGGTGCACAGTGGACATGGAGTAGAGCTATATGTAGACATCGGAACAAAGCAGTGTGCACAGGAGTGCAAATGTGCACAGAGGCCACAGTGGGGAAGTGACCTGTGAGTTCATGTTCCTGCTGAGGACAGGACAGCAGTGTCCCCATGAGGGTGGTTGCTCCAAGGTCAGATATTGCAGGTTGGACTGTGAGAGTCTGTGCCAACATAGGCTGGCAGTGGGCATTTGAGGGCAGGTCCTGAACAGGAGATATGGGTGACAGTGGGACAGTGAGAACAGGTGTCTGTATAATACAGAGGGACAGAGGGCACATAGGTGCATGTACTTAAGGATGGCAGACTGTGTCAGTGTGTGTGTGTGTGTGTGTGTTTAGGTCTATGCAGAGGCCCGGGATGGCACTGAACATGTGAACTTTTGTTTCTGCAGAGTGCAGGGTAGCAGTAGACATGAAGGACAGTACCAGCAGAAGACAAATGGGGGCAGTGACTCTAGGCACCATCAGTATGGGGTAGTGTTTATGTGAAAGAAGGTTCATGCAGAGGCCAGGGTTGTTAGTGGCCATGTTTGCACAGGTGCATTTCATAGTACCTGTGGACATATGAGTGTGTGTTTTTACACAGGATAGTATACCCATGAGCATTGAATGCTGGTGTCTGCAAAAGACAGGTGGAGGTCGTGGGCATGTGATTGCAGGAACATGTATACAGCAGAGGGTGGCAGTGGTCCTGTGAGTGTTGGTTCATCCAAAGCCCAGGGTGGCCATTTTTCTCAGGTGTCTTTCAGAGACCTAGTGTGCATTGGTGATGTGCATGCTGATGCCTGTAGATGCGAGGGATGCGGTGGACATGTGATGCACGTGCCTACAGATGTGATAAGTGGGAGGTTGTACTGTGAGTGAGGTGGCTACAGAGACAAGAGACAGGAATTGTTCATGTGACTACAGTTGCCTGCTGCAGACAGAGGGGTGCAGTGGGTTATGTGAGCATAGATAAATACAGAGAGCAGAGGTGGGCAGTGGGCATGTGAGTCCAGAGAACAGAGGTGTGAGGTATATATTTCCATGGGAATGTGAGTGCAGCTGCCTGCAGAGACCAGAGGGTGGTTGTGTGCATGTGAGTGCAGGCTTCTCCACAGGACAGGCTGTCAGTGGGCATGTGACTGCATGTGCATGAACAGGACACATGGGGCCCGTGGGCCTTGAGTGCAGGTGCCTGCTGAGGTCAGAGAGGTGCAGTTGGACTGTGCATGAAGACGCCCACAGAGGACAGATGGAAGCAGTGGCCATGTGAGTGCAGGATCTTACAGAGGGCAGCTTGGGCCTGCATGTATGTGAGTGTATGTTCATATAGGGGCCAGAGTCAGTGGGCATGCATGTAGGTTCTGCTGATGGGAAGATAATAGTGGGCATGTGAGTGCAGGTGCCTGCAGAAAACAGCTGGGGGGCAGTGAGCATGTCAGTGCAGGAGCCTGCAGATGCACTGAGAGAGGCAGTGGGCATGTGAGTCCAGGTCCATGCTGAGTCCAGAGAAGGCACTGTGCATGTGAGTGCAGGAACATGCAGAGAGCAGAGTGGGGTTACGAGAATGCAGGTTCTGTCAGAGACAAGAAGTGTGCTGTGGACATGTGAGTGCAGCATTGCACAGAGGCCAGTGTGCCTGTGAGTTCATGTTCCTACTGAGGGCAGATTGTGATGGGCACAGAAGTGAAGGTGCCTGTGGATGGCACACATTGGGGATCAGCCTGTCACTGCAGGTGACTGCAGAGGTCAGGGAGGGGACCTGGGCATATGAGTCCAGGAGCCTTCACAGGGCTAAGTTACACTGTGGCTTTTTGAGTGTCCATGACTGCAGTTGTCATGAAGGCATTGGGGATGTGTCTGCAGGTCCATGCTGAGTCCAGAGAAGGGCAGCGGGCATGTGAGTGCAGGAACATGCAGAGAGCAGAGTGGTGCGGTGTGGACATGGGAGTATAGCTACCTGTAGATCACTGAACAAAGCAGTGTGCAGGTGAGTTCAGGTGTCTGCAGTGTGTAGGGAATCAATGGACATGGAGGTGCAGATGCCTGTAGTGAGCAGGGTTGGGTATTGGGCATGAGAGTGCAGCTGCCTGTAGAGACAAAGGAAGGTGATTGGCATGTGACTGCATGTGCTTGTTGATGCCATGGGGCAGTGTGCATGTGACTGCAGGTGCCTTCTGATGCCAGAGGAGCACTGAACATGTGACTGCAGCAACCTCAGTGAGCTAACTGTAGCAGTGGGTAGGTGAGTGCACACACACTTACTAATGCCATGAATGCTGTAGGCATGCGAGTGTGTATACCATCAGATGCCAGGAGGGCAGTGGGCATATGAGTGCAGCTAAGGCAAAGACAAGATGTGGGCAGTGAGCATGTGAGTGCAGATTCCTGCACCGACTAGACAATTCCGTGGGTGTGTGAATGCATGTCCTCAAGAGTGCTGAGAGGTGCATTGGAGAAGTGAGTACGGATGCATGCACAGGCCAGAAGGAGATGGGTTGGTGAGAACAAGTGTCTGCAGAGGCCAGAGAGGGGAGGTGGGCCTGGGCATATAGTTATCTGTACAGGCTTGCAAAAGGGCAGTGGCATGTGAGTCCATGCCTGCAGAGCCCAGGGGTGTCAGTGGATCTGTAGCTGCAGATGCCTGCACAGGCCAGATGTGGGAAGTGAGCATTGAGTTCAGGATTCTGAGCAGGAGCAGTGGGCACATGAGTGCAGGTGCATGCTGAGGGCAGAGGCAGGCAGTGGGTATGTGAGTGTGTGTGCCTGCAGAGACAAGGGGACTGTGTTGTGTGCATGCAGGTGTGTTCAGAGTACAGAAGATGGCACAGACATGTGAGTTCATGTATCTGCAGAAGGCAAAGAGAGACAGTGGCCATGTGTGTGCAGGTGCATCCAGCAGTTAGAGGGGGTTATTTTGCATGTGAGTGTCCTTGCCTGTAGAGGCCACAGAGGATCAATTGGACTTTGTCGGTAGATTCCTGCAGAGGCTCAGGTGGCAGTGTCCATGTGAGCACAGAAGCCTGCAGAGAATAGATGTTCACTGAACATGTGAGTGCAGATACCCACAGAGGATAGTGTTGGGCAGTGTGCATGTGAAGGTAGGTATGTACAGAGGACAGGGAAGGCAGTGGTCAATTTATTGTGTTCCTGTATAGAATAGGATTCATGTGGACATGTAAATGCAGGTTCCTGTAGGAGATGGGTGAAGGCAGTGGACATGTGAGTGCAGATTCCTGCACAGACCAGATATGTCTAGGGTGTGTGAATGCTGGTGTGTCGAGAGTGCAGAGAGGTACAGTGTGAGAGTGAGTGCAGGAGCATGAGAGGGCAGTTAGCATGTGAGTACATGTGCATGCAGAGACCACCAGAGGCTGTGGGGCAGAGGGCATGTAGCTGTGGGTGCATCTGATTACAGAGGAAAGAGAGGCAAGTGTTCCTGTAGTCCAGGTGCTGCAGAGAGCAGGTGTGAGTGGACTTGTGGGTGTGAATGCCTGCAGAGGACAGAGGTCGGAAAAGACCTGTGAGGTCATGTTCCTGCTGAGGACAGGATAGCAGTTTACCCATAGGTGTAGGTGCCTCCAGAGCTCAGATGTGGAATGGTAGTGCATGCGCTTAGAGGGGCTGGCCGTGTGCATGTGAGTGCATGCATCTGCACAAGACACTTGGGGCAGTGGGACTGTGAGAGCAGCTGCCTGCAGACATCAGCAGTGGGAGGTGGGTCTGATGACTGCACGTGGCTACTAAGGTCCTGGAGGGGCAGTGGGGGTGTGACTGCAGTCACCTGCAGAAAACATTGAGGGACAGAGGCCAGGTGAACACAGGGTCTACAGAGAATAATATCATGGTGGACACTGGACTGCATGATAGGGCAGTGTGCATGGACGTTCAGGGAACTGCAGAATCCAGAGCAAGCAGTGGATATGAGAGTGTAGGTTCCTGCAGAGAACAGGATGCCAGTGGGCATGTGAGTGCAGGGACCTCCAGAGGCCAGGGTGGTTAGTAGACATGTTTGTGCAGGTGTCTTTAGAGGCTTAGTCTATATCGTTGATGTGGGTGCAGATGCCTGTAGATGCCAAGGATGCAGTGGACGTGTGTTGCACATGTCTGCAGATGTGATAGGTGGGAGGTTTCACTGTGAGTACAGTGTCTACAGAGCTCAGACAGGGAAAGTGGGTCTGTGGGTACACTTCTCTGCTGAGGATACAGGGGTGCAGTGGGCATGTGAGTACAGATACCTGCAGAGAGCAGAGGTGGGCACTGGGCATGTGAGTACAGATACCTGCAGAGAGCAGAGGAGGGCACTGGGCATGTGAGTACAGATACCTGCAGAGAGCAGAGGTGGGCACTGGGCATGTGAGTACAGATACCTGCAGAGGCCAATGGTGGGCAGTGGAAATGACAGTGCAGGTGCTTGCAGAGGAACAGAGTAGACAGTAGGTGTGTGATTGCTTGTTCCTTAGATGTGAGGGGTGCAGCGGGCATTAGAGTGTAGAAGTTGTCAGAGGCCGGGAGGGCAGTGGGCATATGACATTAGAGGCCAGCAGATGCCAAGACACCACAGTACTCAAAAGTGCAGCCACATGTCAAGATCAGTGTGTTTAAGGGGCATGTAAGTGCAGATTCCTGCACAGACCTACACAGTCATTGAGTATGTGAATGCAGATGTTTCTGGAGAGCTGCAGCAGGAATGTGGATCCAGGGGCATGGAAAGGCCAGAGGGCATTGAGCCTGTGAATCCAAGTGCCTGCAGAGACCAGGAAGAGGCTGTGGGCATGGGAATGCACCTGCTGGTGGAGGCCAGAGAAGGGCAGAGGGCATGCGAGTGCATTGCCTGCAGAGTAGAGGACAAGTGGGCCTGTGAGTCCAGGTACCTGCACAGACCTGGGGCTCATTAACATGTGGGTGCAGATGCCTGCAGTGGTCAGAGGGGACAATGGTCATGTGAGTTCCCATTCCTGCTGAGGACAGGATAGCAGTTTAGCCATGTCTGTAGGTGTCTCCAGAGATCAGATGTGGGATTGTGGACTGTGAGTGCATGTGCTGACATAGGCTGCTAGTGAGCATGTGTGGGCATGTGCCTGCAGAAGACCCCTGGGGGCAGAGAGCCTTGAGTGCAGGTGTCTGCAGAGGTCAGAGAGAGGCTGTGGGTTTGTGACTACACTTGCCTGCAGGGAGCAGAGGAGGGTAGAGGCCATGTGAGTCCATTTACCTGTAGAGAACAGAATGGGGCAGAGGCCATGTGGTTGCAGATGTCTGCAGATGCAGAGAGAGGCAGTGGGCATGTGGAACAGGGGTCTGCAGAGGACAGAGAGAGACAGTGGACATGGGGAACAGGGGTCTGCAGAGGACAGAGAGAGACAGTGGGCATGGGGAACAGGGGTCTGCAGAGGACAGAGAGAGACAGTGGACATGGGGAACAGGGGCCTGCAGAAGACAGAGAGAGACAGTGGACATGGGGAACAGGGGTCTGCAGAGGACAGAGAGAGACAGTGGGCATGGGGAACAGGGGCCTGCAGAGGACAGAGAGACAGTGGGCATGGGAAACAGGGGCCTGCAGAGGACAGAGAGAGACAGTGGACATGGGGAACAGGGGTCTGCAGAGGACAGAGAGAGACAGTGGGCATGGGGAACAGGGGCCTGCAGAATACAGAGAGAGACAGTGGACATGGGGAACAGGGGTCTGCAGAGGACAGAGAGAGACAGTGGGCATGGGGAACAGGGGTCTGCAGAGGACAGAGAGAGACAGTGGGCATGGGGAACAGGGGTCTGCAGAGGACAGAGAGAGACAGTGGGCATGGGGAACAGGGGTCTGCAGAGGACAGAGAGAGACAGTGGGCATGGGGAACAGGGGTCTGCAGAGTCTAGAGAAGGGCAGTGGGCATGTGATTCCTGGCCCTGCAGGTCTCAGGAGTGTCCGTGGACATGTAGGAGCAGAGGCCTGTACAGGCCAGAAAGAGGAAGTGAGATTGAGAGTCCAGATTACTGCAGAGGACAGAACAGCAGTGGGCTTATTGGTGCCAGTGTGGGCAGAGGTTAGATGCTGCACAGTAGCACCATGTGAGTGTAGCTATGTTCATATACAGGGCAGAGTGGGGAGTGTGTGTGTGAGTACAGTGGCTTTCAGAGGATAAAGAAGTATAGTGGGCCTGTGAGGGAGATCAGATGGGTGGAGTGGGCCTGTGAGTGCAGCTGCCTGCAGACAAAGAGAAGGGAAGTGTGCATGTGAGTGCAGGTGCCTGCAGACAAAGAGAAGGTAAGTGTGCATGTGGGTGCAGGTGCCTGCAGAGAAAGAGAAGGTAAGTGTGCATGTGGGTGCAGGTGCCTGAGGAGACAAGGGTGCTGTGCACATGCAGGTATAGATGTCTGCAGAGTACAGAGGGGGCAGACTGGGCCTGTGAGTTCACCTTCCTACTGAGGACAGGAAAGCTGTGTGCCCTTAAGCACAGGTCCCTGCTGAGGTCAGAAGTGGGAGGTTGGCCTGTGAATTCAGGAGCCTGCAGAATCCAGGCAGGGGCAGTATGCATGTGAATACATCCAGATGGCTGTCTGCATGTGAGTTCAGGTCTGCAGGAGACAGATGGGGGCAGTCTGCATGTGTATAGAGGAGGCTGCTGAGGCCAGAGGGGAGCTGTGAGCATGTGAGTGCCTGTGTGTGCCAACAGCACATATGGACAGTGTACGTGTTAGTGCACATTCCTGCACAGGCCAGCAGTCTTGTGTATGTGAATGCAGTGTCTGTAGAGGTCAGAGAGGTACAATGAACAGGTCAGGTTAGGTGAGTGCAGAGGCTGTTGGTTGGCCGTGGGTATGTGACTGTATGTGACTGCAGTCAAGGGAGCAGTGGTCATGTGAGTGCAGGTGTGTGCAAAACACAGATGGGTACAGTGTGTGTGTGAATAGAGATGCCTGCTGAGGGCATTGTTGGGATGTGGGCATGCAAGAGAGAGGCAGTGAGTATGTGAGCACAGGTGCCTGCTGAGGGCAGAGGAGGGGAGCGGGCATGCGAGTGCATGTGCAAATAGAGAGCAGTGTGGCATTGAGTATGTGAGGGCACATGCTTGCAGATGCCAGCAGGGCAGTGTGTAATTTACTCCACCTAGGGTGAAGACAGGGGTTGGGCAGTGGACATATTAGTGCTGATTCCTGCACAGGACAGGCAGTTACTGGGAGTGTGACCACAGCTGTCTGGAACATTGGGGGTGTGAGTATTGGTATCTCAGGGACCCAGAGAGGAGCAGTGGGCACATGAGTGCATATGTGCCCGCTGAGGGCAGAGGCGGGCAGTGGGTATGTGAGTGTGTGTGCCTGCAGAGACAGGGGTGCTGTGGTGTGTGAGTGCAGATGTGTTCAGGGTACAGAAGAGGGCACAGGCATGTGAGTCCATGTGTCTGCAGAGGGCAGAGAGAGGCAGTAGTCATGTGTGTCCAGGTGCATTCAGGAGACAGAGAGGGGCAGCTTGCATGTGAGTGCGGTTTCCTGTACAGGTCACAGAGGGTCAGTTGGACTGTGAGTGCAGTTGCCTGCAGAGGCTCAGGTAGTCAGTGGTCATGTGAGTGCAGATACCCATAAAGGATTGAGTGGGGCACTGTGCATGTGAGAGGTAGTACATGCAGATGTTACAGAGGGCAGTGGTTCATTGAGTGTGTTCCTGTACAAGGTAGGACACATGTGGGCATGTGCAGTGTCTGCAGAGGTCAGAGAGGGGAATTGTGCATGTGAGTGCAGTTGCCTGCTGAGGACACAGGGGTGCACTGTGTTATATGAATCCAGGGCATGTGAGTAGGGCCGTGTGTATGTGAGTGTAGGTACCTGCTGAGGACAGAGGAGGACAACGGCCATGTGAGTGCAGATGCATGCAGAGGCCAGAAGGGGAGGCTGGTTTTCTGGATAGTTCAGAGAGGGCTGCAGTGTATGTGGGTTCAGATGCCTGCAGAGGTCAGAGATTGTCAGAATGCATGTGAGTGCAGGGGCCTGCAGAGCAGGAAGGCTTTGGTGGGTATGTCAGTGCAGGTGCCTGCAGATGTCAGAGGAGGGCATTGTGTGTGTGTGAGCCGATCCCTGCAGAGGAGAGTCATGGGCATTGGTCATGGGAGTCCAGGTGCTGGTATACACCAATGGGAGGCTATGGACATGGACTGCAGTTACACAGGAAGACTTGAGCTGTGTGGTTGTTATGTTCGGACAGACCATGCAGTCATGGGGTATGTGAGTTCAGGGATCTGTAGAGTGCAGACAGTTGCAAGGGGATGATGCTTGCATGTTCATGCAGATGTCAGAGTTCCATAGAACATATGAGTGCAGGTGCCTGCAGACAGATTGAAGTATGCAGTGGGCTTGTGGGTGCAGGTGCCTGCAGAGGCCAGATGGGTCTGTGTGTCTGAGAGTGGCCAGAAAGATAGAGAGACATTGTGATCTTTTGTGTGCAGTTACATGCAGGAGCTAGAGTTGGATAGATTGCATGTCACTGTCAGTGCCTTCAGAATGCAGCAAGAGGCAGTGGGTATGGAAGTGTAGCTTCCTGTAGAAGCCAGAGAAGGGTAGTGGGCATGTGAGTGCAGACTCCTGCAGAGGCCAGGCTGACAATAGGCATGTGGTTCAGGTACCTACAGAGGGAAGAGTGGGGCAGTGGGCACATGAGTATAGATGTGGGCGTAGACAAGAGGTTAGCAGGGAGCAGGTGAGCACAGGTCACTTCAGGGTCCAGGTAGAGAAGAGGAACATGGGTGCAGGTTCCTGAGGAGGAAAGGCACAGGCCATGCAACCATAGGGTGTGTGAATGTTGGTGTGTCGAGAGGGCAGAGAGGTGCAATGGCCCAGAGAGTGAGATGATTGCAGAGGCAGAGGTCCAGCGGGTGTGAGTGCATCTGCCCACAGGCAGCGGTTGTCATGTGCTTGTAATTCATTGTTGGTTATGAAGAGGACAATGGGTATATGATTGTAGGTGCCTACAGAGACCAGTGATAGGCAGTGTGTATGAGTGTACCTACCTCAGACGCCAGAGTAGGGCCGTGGGAACATGGGTGCAGTTGTCTGCAGAGACCAGCTTTTGTTTTTACTTCCATGTCCATATCCTGCCCAGGTCAGAGGGCTGAAGTGGGCATGTCAGTCTAGGTTCTTGCAGAGGACTTGATAGCAGTAGGCCCTTGACTTCAGGTTCTTTGGGGAGAACAGGATAACAGTGGGCCTGTGAGTTCAGGTTCCTTTGGAGCACATGATAGCAGAGGGCCCTTGAGTGAAGGTCCCTGCAGAGGACATCGGGGAACTGTGGATATGTGAGACTACAACCTGTAGAGAACAGAGATGTGCAGGGTGTACATGAGTATAGGAGCCTGCAGATGACAGATGTGCACTGCGGTCATGTGAGTGCTAGTGCCTGCAGAGGACAGATGTGCACAGTTGGCATGTGGATGCAGGAGCCTGCAGAAGACAGATGTGCACAGTGGGCATGTAGATGCAGGTTCCTGCAGAAGACAGATGTGCACAGTGGGCATGTGGATGCAGGTTCCTGCAGAAGACAGATGCACACAGTGGGCATGCAGGTTCCTGTAGAAGACAGATGTGCACAGTGGGCATGTGGATGCAGATGCCTGCAGAAGACAGATGTGCACAGTGGGAATGTGAGTGTAGGAACCTGCAGAAGGCAGATATGTACAGTGGGCATGTGGATGCAGGTGCCTGCAGTAGACAGATGTGCACAGTGGGCATGTGAGTGTAGGAGCTTGCAGAAGGCAGATGTGTACAGTGGGCATGTGGATGCAGGTGCCTGCAGAGGGCTAATTGGAGTATTGGGAGTGGGAAGGCACATTCTTACTGATGTCAATAAGATGGGGAGCACATGAATTCCAGGATGGTGGTGTGCATGTGAGTGTAGCTAGCAACAAGTCAAGAGGTGGCAGTAGAATTGTCAATGCAGAAGTTTGCACAGGATAATTAGTCATTAGGTATGTGATTCCCCATGTCTGGAGATGTCAGCTTGGTGCAGTGGGCCAGTGATTGTATGTGCTTACAGAGGCAGTGGTCACATGAGTGCAGGTGACTGCAGAGGTCAAAGAGGGACACGGACAGTATATGTGCAGGTGCCTGAATGCACGGAACAGAGGGAGCAGTGGACATGTGAATACATTCATCTGAAGAGACAAGTACAGGTGAGTGGAGAGGCCAGAGAGTGACAATATGCTTGGGAGAGCATGATTGTGCAGAGGACAGGCTGGCAGTGAACTCAGGTGCCAGCAAGGGACAGATAGGGCAGTGGCTATGTGAGTAGTGCATGTGTCTGCAGAGGTCAGAAGGGGGCAGTTTGCCTGTTACTGAAGATGCTGCAGAGGCCAGATGGGGACAGTGGACATGAGAGTATGGGTGCCTGCATGGGTGAGATGGAGCAGGAGACATATGGACACACCCACCAAGGGCAGAGTGTGTATGTGAGTGGATAGGAGTGTAGGTTCATGCAGAGGTCAGAGCAGGCAGTGGGCATGTGAGTGTAGCTAGCAACCACACAGGAGGTGGGCAGTAGAAATGTCAATGCAGCTTCCTGTGCAGACCAGGCAGTCAGTGGGTATGTGATCCTGGTGTGTGTAGATGTCAGAGTGGTGAAATTCACAGTGAGTGTTTCTGCCTACAGAGGACAGATAGGCTGAGGGTATGTGTGTGTAGGTGCCTACAGGAGACAGGGGGTATAGTATACATTTGAGTATAGGTGCCTTCAGGGAAAAGACACAGCAGTAGGCTTGAGAGTTCAGGCATCTGTGTGGCATTGCGAATGAGAGTGCATGAAAATGTAGAGGCCATAGACTGACAGTGTTCATTTGAAAACATTTGACTGCAGAGACAAGTGCAGATGTGTGGAGAGTCCAGAGAGTGGCAGCAGGCTTGAGACTGCATGTTCCTGCAGAGGACAGGCTGGCAGTGGGCATGAGGATGCAGGTTGTCTGCAGTGCACAGAAGAGGGTTGTGGGTTTGTGACCAGATGTGACTGAAGAGGGTAGAAGGTGACATTGGACATGTGAGTTCACATGACTTCAGAAGACATAGAGGAGCCTGTGGTTACAGGTGTCCTCAGAGGATAAAGAGTGCAGTGGGCATGAGTGCAGAGGCCTGCAGATGTCACCAGTGGGAGGTTGGCTGTGTGAACAGGTGCCTACAAAGGCCAGAGACAGGATGTGCACATGTGACTGCAGTTGACATCTGAGTCCAGAGGAGGGCAGTGAGCAAGTGAGTCCAAGTCCCTGCAGGGAGCAGAGTGGAACAGTGTGCATGTGACTGCTGGTGCATGTAGCTGCCAGGGATGCAGTGGGCATTGGAGTGTAGGATCCTGCTGAGGGCTAAGTGGAGTTGTGGGGTGTGAGGGCTGTGTCTGCAGATGAGAGATGGGCAGTGGGCACATGAGCACAGTGCCAGAAGGGCCAGGGAGACAGTTTTGAATGGGAATGAATCAAGATCCCATGTTGTCAGTTTACATGTGAGTGCAGATTCCTGCACAGGACAGACAGTCATTGTGTGTGTGAGTGCAGGTGTGTCTAGAGTGCAGAGAGGTGCAGTGGGACAGTCAGTGCAGGAGCATGTAGATGTCAGAGGGCATTGAGCATGGGAGCACAAGTGCATGCAGAAACCTCATGAGTGCAGCTGACTGCAGAGGAAAGAGAGGGCAGTGGGCCTACAGTCCAGGTGCTGCAGAGAGCAGCTGTGAGTGGACATGTGGGTGTGAATGCCTGCAGAGGACAGAGGAGAAGTCAGCAGCTGAGTTCCTGTTCCTGCTGAGGACAGGATGGCAGTTAACCCTGGTGCCTTCAGAGGTCAGATGTGGGAGTGTGGACTGTGAGTGCATGTGACAACATAGGCTGGCAGTGAGCATGTGTGTGCATGTGCCTGCAGAAGACCCCTTGGGGCAGAGAGCCTTAAGTGCAGATGTCTGCAGAGGGCACAGTGGTGCAGTTGCACTGTGAATGAAATGTCTATAGAGGCCAGATTAGGTCAGTGGGCATGCATGCATAGGTACATGCAGAGGGCAGATGGTGACAGAGGCCAAACAGGTACATGCAGAGGGAAGATGGGGGCAGTGGTCATGTGATCACTGGTACTGACATTGCTTTGTTTGGGCCCGAGTATATGTGGGTATTCATACATGCAGAGGGCCAGGAAATCATTGTGCTGGGCCTAGGCCTTCACATACTCATGTGCCAGATGTGCAGCTTGGTCTTCTTGTAGGTCTTAAACAACTGGAGCTGGAGCTATCCCCAAACCCGTTGCCTGAATGTTGGGCATGTTCTACTAGCTGGTCTGCCTTCTCAGGCTTCAGTGGGAGAGGAAGTGCCTAGCCTCACAGACTTACTATGCCAGAGTCCGGGGATACCCAGGGGTGTGCCACCTGCTCAGAGGACAAAGGGAAGGCAGTTAGGGGATGAATTGTGGGAAGAGTTGTTAATGGGGGGCATTGAGCAGGATATAAAGTGAATAAGTAAAAGATAAAATTACAAAAGAAGAATATAGCAGTGGGCACATTAATGCAGGTGCCCTCTGAGACCAGAAGGATGCAGTGGACAAGTCAGTAAAGGGGCCTGCAGATCAGTGAGAGAGGTGTATGTGAATATAAGTCTCTGCTGAAAACAGAGAAGGGCACAGGGCCTGTGAGTGCAGGAACATGCAGAGAGCAGAGGTGCACAGTGGACATGGAGTAGAGCTATATGTAGACACCAGAACAAAGCAGTGTGCACAGGAGTGCAAATGTCCACAGAGGCCACAGTGGGGAAGTGACCTGTGAGTTCATGTTCCTGCTGAGGACAGGACAGCAGTGTCCCCATGAGGGTGGGTGCTCCAAGGTCAGATATTGCAGGTTGGACTGTGAGTATCTGTGCCAACATAGGCTGCCAGTGGGCATTTGAGGGCAGGTCCTGGACAGGAGACATGGGTGACAGTGGGACAGTGAGTGCACGTGTCTGCATAATACACAGGGACAGAGGGCAGATAGGTACATGTACTTAAGGATGGCAAAGTGTGTGTGTGTGTGTGTGTGTATGTGTGTGTGTGTGTGTGTGTGTGTGTGTGTGTAGGTCCATGCAGAGGCCAGGGAGGGCAGTGGGCATGTGAATGTGCGTTTCTCTAGAGTGCAGGGTGGCAATTGGCATATGAGTAGAGGTTCATTCAGAGCCAATGCAGGGAGGAGGCATGTTAATGCAGGTGCTTTCAGAGGCCAGGGTGGCGGTGAGCATATGAGCGCAGATTCCTAAGGTGGCCAGGTGAGAAGTGGCCACGTGAGTGCAGATGACCAGAGCAGCCAGGGAAGGGCATGTGAGTACAGGTGTGCTCAGAGCCCAGAGGTGGGTGCTGGGCATGTCATTCCAAGTGCTTTGGGAGGCCAGACATGTAATATACATGTGGCTGCAGGTTCCTGTGCAGGACAGGAATGCAGTACACCTGTGAGTGACTGGGCCTGTGAGTTCACGTTCCTACTGAGGACCGCATAGCTGTGTGCCCTTAAGCACAGGTACCTGCTGAGGTCAGAAGTGGGAGGTTGGCCTGTGAATTCAGGAGCCTACAGAATCCGGGCAGGGGCAGTATGCATGTGAATACATCCAGATGGCTGTCTGCATGTGAGTGCAGGTCATGCAGGAGACAGATGGGGACAGTCTGCATGTGAATAGAGGAGGCTGCTGAGGCCAGAGGGGAGCTGTGAGCATGTGAGTGCATGTGGGTACCAACAGCACATATGGACAATGGACATGATAGTGCACATTCCTGCACAGGCCAGCAGTCTTGTATATATGAGTGCAGTGTCTGTAGAGGTGAGAGAGGCACAGTGAACAGGTCAGGATAGGTGAGTGCAGAGGCCGTTGGTGGGCAGTGGGTATGTGATTGTATGTGCCTGCAGTCAATGGAGCAGTGGTCATGTGAGTGCAGGTGTGTGCAAAAGACAGATGGGAGCAGTGGGTGTGTTAACAGAGCTGCCTGCTGAGGGGAGAGGTGGGCCATGAGTATGTCAGCATAGGTGTCTGCAAAGGCCTGAGTTGGGCATTGCATTTGAGAATGCAGGGGTCTGCAGAATCCAGAGAGAGACAGTGGGTATGTGAGCACAGATGAGGGCAGAGGAGAGAAGTAGGCATGTGAGTGCAGGTTCTTACAGAGAGCAGAGTGTGGCTTTGGGTATGTGAGTGCAGGTGCATGCAGATCTCAGGATACTCATGGGCCTTGTGTGTGCAGGTACCTCCCTGTTAGGGGCCAAGCATGAAGTCGACATGGGAGTGTAGATTCCTGCTGAGGCCAGAGGAGGGCAGTGGGCATGAGAGTGCAGGTGCCTATAGAGGGGAAATGAAGGCAGTGGGCATGTGAGGGCTGGTCCTGGACAAGCCAGGTGGCTGCAATGGGCCTGTGTGTATAGAGGCACAGGGGGCTGTGGTGTGAGTGTAGGAGCATACAGAGGTCAGGAGGCAGTGGGCATGGGACTCCAGGTGGAATGTGTGTGCCCATGGCTGCAGGGGTAAGGAGTGTGTAGTGCGCATGTGATTCCAGGTACCTACAGAGCCATGAGTAGGACAGTGTGATTGTGAGTGTAGGAGACTGCAGAGGACAGAGGAGGACATCTACCATGTGAGTGCAGGTGCATGCAGAGGCCAGAAGGGGACAGCTAGCTGTTGAATGCATGTGAGTTCAGATGCCTGGAGAGGCCAGACAGTAGGAATGGGTCTGTGAGAACAAGTAACTGTGGAGGGCAGGGAGAGGCAGTGGACATGGTAATAGAGGGGTCTGCTGAGTTCAGAGAGAGTCTGTGGGCATGGGAGTGCAGGTGTCTTCAGAGAACAGAGAGGAGCAGTAGGCCTGTCCGTGCAGGTGTCCTCAGAGGATAGAAGAGTGGGATGGACAGTGAGTTCAGGTAACTGCAGAGTCCAGAGAGAGGCAGTGGGCATGGGAGCACAGGGGCCTGTAGAGTCCAGAGAAGGGCAGTGGGCATGGGAGTTCATGTCCATGGGGAGGGAGCAGAGGTGCAGTGGTAACATGGCTGTGAGTGCCTGCAGAGGACAGAGAGTGTGTGAGTGCAGGAGCCTGCAGAATACAGCCTGGCAGTGGGCCTGTGAGTGCAGCAGACTGCAGATGTCAGAGGAAGGGATTGTGTGTGATAGAGAACAGATGCCTACAGATGCAAGGGGGCAGTTGGCATGTTGTGTAGAGGCCGTGGGGGGACAGTGGGTATGTGAGATGTGTTCCTGTAGTGACCATCAAGGGGGCAATGACATATTAAGGCACTTTACTGATGGGTAGAGAAGGGGTCAAATCAAGTGTTTCCAGGTGACTGCAGGTGATGGATTGGGGTGGTTTGCTTGTGAGTCCATGTGTCTGCAGAGGCCAGAGAGGGACAGTGGTCATGTGTGTGCAGGTGCAACCAGGGGACAGAGAGGGGTAGCTTGCATGTGACTCCATGTGTTTGTAGAGCCCACAGAGGGTCAGTAGGACTTTGAGTGTGGGTGCCTGCAGAGGCTCAGGTGGTCAGTGACCGTGTGAGTTCAGGAGCCTGCAGAGAATAGATGTTCAGTGGACATGGGAGTGCACATACCCACAGAGGTCAGTGTTGGGCAGTGTGCATGTGAGGGTAGGTACGTGCAGAGGCCAGGGAAGGCAATTGTTATATGAAGGTGTCATGGACATGTAGGTGAAGATATATACAGACATTAGATGGGTAAAGTGGGCATGTGGGTACAGGGGCCTGCAGAGGGCAGAGTGGGTCAGTATGTATTTCAGTATAGGTGTCTGCAGAGGACAGAGGAGGGCAGTGTTTATCTGAGTGTACAGAGAAGGCAGTGTTTATCTATGCACATGCCTGCAGGATCACAGGGTGGTTGGCGAGCATCTGAATGCAGATTCCTGCAGAGGCAGTGATCATGTGAGTTCAGGTACCTACAGAGGGCAGAGTAGGACAGTAGACATGTGAGTGTAGGTACATGCAGAGGGCATGGGGGCCATATTGGGTAAGTCAGTGCAGGTGCCTGCAGAAGCCAGAGGTGAGCAGTTGATGTGTAACTTCAGTTGCATGTAGACACCAGAGAGGGGCAGAGGGCATGTGAATGCAAGCATCTGCAGATGGCAGAGTGGAACAGTTGGCATGTTAATGAACATGCCAGGAGAGGTCATAAGGAGGCAGTGGGCATGTGAATGCCAGTGACTACAGAGGCAAAGTGTTCAGGGGCATATGAGTGCTGATGCCTACAGAGGCCAGGGTCAGGCAGTGGGCTTTTGAATGCAGGTTTCCTATAGAGGCCAGAGAAGGGTGCAGGTTATGTGAGTGCAGATGTCTGGAGAGGACAGAGGGTGGCATTGGGCTTCTGAGAACAAGTAACTATAGAGGGCAGAGAGATACAGTGGACATGGGAGTAAAGGGTCCTGCAGAGTCCAGAGAGAGGCAGCGGGCATAGGAGGACAGGGCCCTGCAGAGTCTAGAGAAGGACAGTGGGCATGGGAGTTCATGTCCATGGGGAGGGAGCAGAGGTGCAGTGGTAACATGGGTGTATGTGTCTGCAGAGGCCAGAGAGTGTCAGAGAGTGTGTGAGTGCAGGCGCCTGGAGAGGACAGCCTGGCAGTGGGTATGCAAGTGCAGGAGCCTGCAGAGCAGGAAGGGTTTGGTGTGTATGTGAGTGCAGGTGCCTGACGATTCCAGAGGAGGGCATTGTGTGTGTGAGTGCAGGTGTCTGCAGATGAAATGGGGTGGTGGGAATGTGAGTCCTGGTGCCAGCAGAGGCCAGAGGGGGCCAGTGGGCATGTGAGCCCAAGTGAATGCAAAGACCAGGGTGTCCATGGACTGTGAGTGCAGGAGCATACAGAGGTCTGTAGCTGCTTGTATTACAAATGCTAATGATGTTCCCCCAAAACTGTTTGCAGGAGTGGGTCTGCACATAGCCTCTGGGAACCTGCACCCAGTTGCTTCTGAATAAAGATGCCAGCAGCCAGTAGCTGGGGAGGACGGATAGAGGTGGGCTTTTAGGATTTCCTGGGTTTGGGTCCTAGAAGACAGGAAGACAGAGATCATGCATGCAATAGGTGAGTGTGAAGAGAGGACAGACAGAGACAGCCTTGGGGTAGAGAAGCAAGGATTCTCCCGGGGTTGCAGGCCAGGGAAGTGCAGCCCATAGACTGTACAAATGGGTCCTGAGCAGCCAAGATGGAGCATAGAAATTAGCAAATAGTAACTCACAATTATCAGCAGGAGTGGATTCTAACAGCTTAGAAACTAGGCAATTGCCCAGCTTTAGTGCTGCTTAAGTCATTAGTATATAAAGACAGTGTGTGTGTGTGTGTGTGTGTGTGTGTGTGTCTTTTATTCATAAACTTAATTGAGGTGGATAGCAAGCCCATGCTGGGCTTCATTTATTAATAATTAATTCAACAGAGGTCAGATATGGGAAGTGGATCTGCGAGTTCACATTCCTGCCAAGGACAAGAATGTCCCATGCATGAATGTGCCTGCGGAGGTCAGTGTGGGATGTTGAATTGTGAGTGCAGGTGCCTACAGAGGCCAGGGAGGGGAGCTGGGCATGTGAGTGCAGGAGCCTTCCGAGGGCAAATCCATCTACTGGATGCTGGCATCTTTATTCAGAAGCAACTGGGTGCAGGTTCCCAGAGGCTATGTGCAGACCCACTCCTGCAAACAGAACATCATTAGCATTTGTAATACAAGCACCTACAGACCTCTGTATGCTTCCGTGAGCATATCAGTCCAGGTGCCTGCCAAGACCTGAGTTAGGAATTGTGTATGAGAATGCAAGGACCTGCAGAATCCATAGAGAGGCAGTGGGTATGTGAGCACAGATGCCTGCTGAGGGCAGAGGAGGGAAGCGGGCATGTGAGTGCATGTCTGTGCAGTTAAACAGTGCATATTTGAGCGTACATTTCTGCAGAGGCCATGAAGACAGGGACATGTGAGTGGAAGTGTGGATACAGATCAGAGACTCCCAGGGAGCATGTGAGTAGAGGTTCCTTCAGAGCCCAGGAGGGAGGAGGCATGTGCCTGCAGAGGTCAGAGGGTGGCAGTGAGCATGTCAGCTCAGGTTCCTACAGAGGCCAGGCAAGAAGTGGTCATGTGAATGCAGGAGACAGGAGCAGCCAGGGAAGGGCATGTGAGTGCAGGTGTGTCACTGCAAGTGCTTGGGAAAGCCAGGCAGGTATATGCATGTGACTGCAGGTTCCTGTGCATGGCAGGCATGCAGTGCACCTGTGTGGGCTGCAGCCATCAGAGATCTAGTTGTAGCAGTGGGAATGGGAATGCACATTCCTGCAGATGTCAAGATGGTAGTGGGCATGTGAGTGCATGTGACATCTGATGCCAGGAAGGTGGTAGACATATAATGCAGACAAGACAACAGGTGGGCAGCTGAAATGTCAATCCATAGTATTGCACAGGCCAGTCAGTCATGGTGTATGTGGATCTTGGTGAGCTGAGGGGTCAGAAAGGGAAAATTGTCAGGTGAGTGTAGGTGAGTGTACAGGCCATTGGGCACAGTGGGCATGTGAGTCTGTTTGACTGCAATGTTAAGTGGGCAATGGTCATGTGTGTGCAGGTGACTGTAGACACCAGAGAGTATTCATGTGAGAACATTTGTTTGCAGAGACAAGTGCAGATGGGTGGACAGTTGAGAGGATGGTAGTGGGCAGTGTGTATGTGACTGTATGTACCTGCAGTCAAGGGAGCAGTGGTCATGTGAGTGCAGGTGTGTGCAAAAGACAGATGGGTGCAGTGGGTGTGTAATTAGATGTGCCTACTGAGGGCATTATTGGGATGTGAGCATATCATTCCAGGTGCCTGCCAAGACCTGAGTTAGGAATTGTGTATGAGAATGCAAGGACCTGCAGAATCCATAGAGAGACAGTGGGTATGTGAGCACAGATGCCTGCTGAGGGCAGAGGAGGGAAGCGGGCATGTGAGTGCATGTCTGTGCAGTGAGTAGAGTGTGGCATTTGGTATGTGTGTGCAGATGCCAGGGTGCTGCCCATGTGTGTGTGGGTGCCTCTCAGGGTCCATGAATGTAATGGACATGTGAGTGTGCATTCCTACTGATACCAGAGGTGGGGCAGCATGTGTGAGTTCTGAAGCCTGTAGAGGCCAGAGAGGAGAAGAAGTGAGGATGTGAGCAGATGTGCCTGCTGAGGGCAGAGGCAGGCAGTGGGTATGTGAGTGTGTGTGCCTGCAGAGACCAGGGGACTGTGGTGTGTGACGGCAGGTGTGTTCAGGGTACAGAAGAGGGCACAGGTGTGTGAGTCCATGTGTCTGCAGAGGGCAGAGAGAGACAATGCTTATGTGTGTGCAGATGCATCCAGGGGACAGACAGGGGCAGGCTGCATGTGACTGCATGTGTTTGTAGAGCCCACAGAAGGTCAGTGGCCCTTTAAAATGAGATGTTAACTAATAATTAACCATAGGGGCTGGAATGTTTGCTCAGCAATTAAGAACATTGACCATAAAGATTTATTAACCTGTTCATGAGAGTATGCCACTAGCCTTGGAAGACTGCCCTATTAAATACTTCCTTTTAGAATTGTTATATTTTGATGATGTATATTATTAATGATGATGTTGCCTGTTCTGTTTGTGATTCACTGAACATGTAATTTAAGAGTTATGATTCTTGGATGATTTTTATATTTTACTGTGCCAAATGATTTTTGTTGGTATTAGTGATTGTTTCATTAGATACAGTTTCTATAGTTGTTATGTTTGGTTTTTAATGCATAAGAACCTTGCTTCAGAGCTACAAAATACACTCAAATTCAGACTGTCTCTGCATTTGTTTCTGTTTGTCACCGCTGAATCCTTACTCCTCTGGACATCGAAGACCCTCATTGCAGGGACCCCATACCCAGCTGGGATGGTCCATGGCAGCTGTCATCCAACATGGGGCTCGAAGCAGGTAAGCTTTCTTTCCTTTTTCTCAAATACTTTTTCAGGTAGAGTATAGGACCTCATCACGAGAGCTACAGACTCCTTGATAGAGACACATCGGGTTAAGAAGTTGAGAAGGTAAGAATCATGGGCATTCACAGTCCCAAAACAGAGGCTTGTTCCTGGGAGTATTGAGTCATATGTTAGAAAGTAGAGGTGATAAAACCTCAGAGAAGATTTTGGCAACATTTTATGACTTTGTATTGAGGGTCAGTCCATGGTTCTCAGAGGGAGGAAGCCTGTCTTTAAAAAATTGGAAAAAGGTAGAGAAGAGATGGAGAGATTTTATGAATGCCATGGTCCTAAACAGGTCCTGGTTCAAACATTCTCACTATGGATACAAATGAGAGACCTCCTTTCAGAACTTCTTTACAGAAAAAGCTCCCTCAGAGGATGAGGAATATGCAAGTGAGTAGAGTTTCCTGCTAAGACCAGAGGAAGGCAGTGGATACATGTGCCATCAGATGCCAGGAGGGGAGACCTGCCAGTGTAGCTACCAAGAAGACCAGAGGTGGGCAGTGGACATGATAATACAGAATCCTGCACAGGACAGGCAGTCACTGTGTATGTGATTGGAGGTGTCTACAGGGAGGACAGAGAACTGCAGTGGGCAGGTGAGGGTAGTGGAGTGCAGAGGCCTTTGTGGACAGTGGGTGTGTGAGTGCATGTGTAGATGCCAGGGATACAGTGGACATGTGATGTAGGTGCCTTCAGATGTGAGATGTGGGAGGCTGCACTGTGCGTCAGGTGTCTACAGAGGTCAGAGAGGGTAATGGGCATGTGACTACAGTTGCCTGCTGAGGCCACAGGGGTTCAGTGGGTTATGTGAGTGCAGGTAACTGCAGAGAGCAGAGGCAGGCTGTGTGCATGTGAGTGCAGTGCCTGCAGAGCCTAGACGTAGGCATTGGTCATGAGAGTGCAGATTCTTGCAGAGGTTAAGTGAGGTCATGGGCTTTTGAACGCTGGTGCCTGAAGACATCAGGGATGCAGTGCACACGTGGGTTCAGAATCATTCGGAGGACTAAGTGGGGAAGAGGGAGTGTGAGTTCACACTCACGTAGATGCCAGCAGGGCAGTGGGCATGTGAGTGTAGACATCAAGTCCAGATGTTGGCAGCAGTCATTTTCATGCAGATTCCTGCACAGGCCTGGCACTCATGGGATATGTAAGTGCAGTTGTCTCAAGTGGCCATAAAGGTGTCATGGACACGTGTGCAGAGGGACAGGGGATCTCTGGGGATGAGTGTGTCTGTCTGTAGAGGCAGGGGGCCATTGGGCATGAGAGTGAAGGTTACTGTATGTTATAGAAGAGGACAATGGGTGTGTGAATGCAGGTGCCTGCAGAGGACAGAGGGTGGCACTGGGACTGTGTGCAGGTGACTGCAAAGGCCAGAGAGTGGTAGTCAGCATGGGGGCATAGCTACCTCTAGATGCCAGAGGGGGCAGCAGCCTGTGATGTGAGTGCAGGTGCATGCAGAGACCAGGGTGTCAGTTAACATGTGGGTGTTGTTGCCATCTGGAATGGGAGGATGTCCTGTGAGTGCAGGTATCTACAGAGGTCAGGGAGAGGAAGTGGGCCTGTGAGTGCAGGAGCCTGCAGAGCAGGAAGGGTTTGGTGTGTATGTGAGTACAGGTGCATGCAGAGACCAGCAGAGGCTGTGGGGCTGTGGGCATGTAGCTGTGGGTGCATCAGACTGCAGAGGAAAGAGAGGCAAGTGGGCCTGCAGTCCAGGTGCTGCAGAGAGCAGGTGTGAGTGGACCTGTGGGTGTAAATGCCTGCAGAGGACAGAGTTGGGAAAAGACCTGTGAGGTCATGTTCCTGCTGAGGACAGGACAGCAGTTTACCCATAGGTGTAGGTGCCTCCAGAGCTCAGATGTGGAATGGTAGTGCATGCGCTTAGAAGGGTTGCAGTGCACATGTGAGTGCATGCGTCTGCACAAGACACATGGGGCAGTGGGACTGTGAGAGCAGCTGCCTGCAGACATCAGCAGTGGGAGGTGGGTCCGATGACTGCACGTGGCTACTAAGGTCCTGGAGGGGCAGTGGGGGTGTGAGTGCAGTCACCTGCAGAGAACATTGAGGGACAGAGGATATGCGAACACAGGGTCTACAGAGAATAATATCATGTGGACACTGGACTGCATTGTGTGGCATTGTGCATGGGAGTTCAGGGAACTGCAGAATCCAGAGCAGGCAGTGGATATGAGAGTGCAGGGAAGGGCAGTGGGCATGAGGGTGCAGGTGATGGGAACAGTCAGGGAAGCGCAGTGGGCATGAGGGTGCAGGTGATGGGAAGAGCCAGGGAAGGGCAGTGGGCATGAGTGTGCAGGTGATGGGAACAGCCAGGGAAAGGCAGTGGGCATGAGGGTGCAGGTGATGGGAACAGTTAGGGAAGGGCAGTGGGCATGAGGGTGTAGGTGATGGGAACAGCCAGGGAAGGGCAGTGGGCATGAGGGTGCAGGTGATGGGAACAGCCAGGGAAGGGCAGTGGGCATGAGGGTGCAGGTGATGGGAACAGCCAGGGAAGGGCAGTGGGCATGAGGGTGCAGGTGATGGGAACAGCCAGGGAAGGGCAGTGGGCATGAGGGTGCAGGTGATGGGAACAGCCAGGGAAGGGCAGTGGGCATGAGGGTGCAGGTGATGGGAACAGCCAGGGAAGGGCAGTGGGCATGAGGGTGCAGGTGATGGGAACAGCCAGGGAAGGGCAGTGGGCATGAGGGTGCAGGTGATGGGAACAGTCAGGGAAGGGCAGTGGGCATGAGGGTGCAGGTGATGGGAACAGTCAGGGAAGGACAGAGGACAGCAGTGGACATGTGAGTTCAGGTGCCTTCAGAGGACAGAGGACAGCAGTGGAAATGTGAGTGCAGGTGACTTCAGAGGACTGAGGACAGCAGTGGGCATGTGAGTGCAGGAGACAGAGGACAGCAGTGGACATGTGAGTGCAGGTGACTTCAGAGGACAGAGGACAGCAGTGGAGATGTGAGTGCAGGTGACTTCAGAGGACAGAGGACAGCAGTGGACATGTGAGTGCAGGTGACTTCAGAGGACAGAGGAAGGCAGTGGGCATGTGAGTGCAGGTGACTGCAGAGAACAGAGGACAGCAGTGGACATGTGAGTGCAGGTGCCTTCAGAGGACAGAGGACAGCAGTGTACATGTGAGTGCAGGTGCCTTCAGAGGACAGAGGATAGCAGTGGGCATGTGAGTGCAGGTGACTTCAGAGGACAGAGGACAGCAGTGGAGATGTGAGTGCAGGTGACTTCAGAGGACAGAGGACAGCAGTGGGCATGTGAGTGCAGGTGCCTTCAGAGGACAGGGGACAGCAGTGGGCATGTGAGTGCAGGTGCCTTCAGAGGACAGAGGACAGCAGTGGGCATGTGAGTGCAGGTGACTTCAGAGGACAGAGGACAGCAGTGGGCATGTGAGTGCAGGTGACTTCAGAGGACAGAGGACAGCAGTGGACATATGAGTGCAGGTGACTTCAGAGGACAGAGAGAGCCACAGTTTTGTGCATGTAACTTTCTGCTGAGGCCACAGAGGGGCAGGGGGCATGTGCATGCATGTCCATGCTGAAAGAAGACTCATGCAGTGAATATGCAGGTTCAGATGTCTGCAGAGTTCAGAGGTGGGCATTGGGCATAAGAGTGCAGGTGCATGCAGAGGTGTAGGGAGACAATAGACATGTAACTGCAGGTTGCTGCATGTGCCAGGGATGCAGTAATGATGTGAATGCAGGAGCCTTCAGAGGGCCAATTGCATCAGTAGGACTGTCCAGGCACGTTCCAGCAGATGCCAGGAGAGCAGTGTTCATGTAGTGCACCTAAGCAGCAGGAAGAGTTGTGGGCAGTGGACATGGTAGTGAGGATTCCAGCATAGAACAGTCAGTCATTAGAGTTGTGTGTGTGATTCAGGTATCTCTAGAGTGCAGAGAGGTGCAGTGGGAGAGTGAGGGCAGGTGCATGCAAAGGCATGAAGTTGGTGATTGTTCTGTGCATGCAGGTGCATGAAGAAGCCCGAGATTGTGTTGGGAGTCCTAGGGCCAGAAGAGCCCAGATAGGGATGCAGTGGGCATGTGAGTACAGAAGTGGGAGGTTGACCTGTGAATTCAGGAGCCTGCAGAATCCAGGCAGGGGCAGTATGCATGTGAAAACATCGAGATGGCTATCTACATTTGAGTGCAGGTCATGCGGGAGACAGATGGGGGCAGTCTGCATGTGAACAGAGAAGGCTGCTGAGGCCAGAGGGGAGCTGTGAGCATGTGAGTGCATGTGTGTGCCAACAGCACATATGGACAGTGGACATGTTAGTGCACATTCCTGCACAGGCCCGACAGTCTTGTGTATGTGAGTGCAGTGTCTTTAGAGATCAGAGACATACAATGAACAGGTCAGGTTAGGTGAGTGCAGAGGCTGTTGGTGGGCAGTGGGTGTGTGACTGCATGTGCCTGAAGTCAAGGGAGCAGTGGTCATGTGCATGTAGATGTGTGCAAAAGACAGATGGGTGCAGTGAACATGTGAATAGAGCTGCCTGCTGAGGGCATTGCTGGGATGTGTACATGCAAGAGAGAGGCAGTTATATATGTGTGTGTGCTTCCAGAGACAAGGGGACTGTGGTATGTGAGTGCAGGTGTGTTCAGGGTACAGAAGAGGACACAGGCATGTGAGTCCATGTGTCTGCAGAGAGCAGAGAGAGAAGGTGGTCATGTGTGCAGGTGCATCCAGGAGACAGAGATGGACAGCTTGCATGTGATTGCATGCACTTCAAGATCTTACAGCATGTCACTGGTCCTTTGAGTGCAGGTGACTGCAGAGGGTAGATGGTGACATTCGACATGTGAATGCTTGTGACTTCAGAAGACAGAGAGGAGCCTGTGGGTACAGGTGTGCTCAGAGGATAGAGTGCAGTGGGCATGAGTGCAGGGACCTGCTGATGTCCCCAGTAGGAGGTTGGCTGTGTGAACAGGTGCCTACAAAGGTCAGATACAGGACATGCACATATGACTACAGTTGACATCTGAGTCCAGAGGAGGGCAGTGTGCATGTCATTTCCGGTAAGTGCAGTCAGCAGAGTGGGCACTGCATATGAGAGTGTAGGTGTCTGCAGAGACACATAGAGGCCATGGGCATTTGAGTGCAGTTTCCCCAGGGCCTAGAGAGGGGTAGACTGCACGTGGGTGTAGGTGCCTTCCGAATCCAACAAGAGGCAGCAGGTTTGGAAATATAGCCATCTATAGATTCCAGAGAATAGCAGTGGGCATGTGGGTGCAGATGCCATGAGGGCGCACATGTCAGTGATGGTGCAGGCAAGTGCATGAGAGAGGCAGCAGGTATGTGAGGACAGACCCTCCTGAGGTCAGAGAAGGGCAGTGGGCATGTGAGTGCAGGAACATGCAGGGCGAACAGAACAGGGAGGTGATTGGCATGTGACTGTATGTGCTTGTTGATGCCATGGGGCAGTGGGCATGTGACTGCAGGTGCCTTCTGATGCCAGAGGAGCATTGAACATTTGACTGCAGCAGTCTCAGCTAACTGCAGCAGTATGTGAGTGCACATGCCTACTAATGCCATGAATGCTGTGGGCATGCGAGTGCGTATACCATCAGATGCCAGGAGGGCAGTGGGCATGTGACTGCAGGTGCCTTCTGAAGCCAGAGGAGCATTGAACATTTGACTGCAGCAGTCTCAGTGATCTAACTGCAGCAGTATGTGGGTGCACATGCCTACTAATGCCATGAATGCTGTGGGCATGCGAGTGCATATACCATCAGATGCCAGGAGGGCAGTGGGCATGTGAATGGAGGTGACTAATGAGGGCACTATTGGGCACCGTGTATGAGCACAGATGCCTGCAGAGGCCAGAGAGAGGCAGTGCTTGTGTGCCAAGGGTAGAGGACAGGATCAGGCATGTGAGAATGCATGTACATGCAGAGAGCAGAGTGGGACATTGTGTGTGTGTGTGTGTGTGTGTGTGTGTGTGTGAGAGTCCAGATGTCTGGAGAAACACAATGGAGCAGTGGGCAAGTGAGGGCCAGATCCTGCTGATGCCAGATGGGCAGTGGGCATTTCCAATCAGCAGCCATCAGAGGGCCAAGTGGAGCAGTGGGTACATGCACCTGTAGAAGCCAGCGGGCTGTGGACATGTTAGTGCATGTTCTGTACAGGACAGGAAGTTGTTGTCAGTGTGAGGACAGGTGTCTGGAGAGGCCAGAGAGGAGCAGTGGGCACAGGAGTGCAGGTGCATGCTGAGGTCATAGGTCATGTGAGTATGTGATTGGATGTACCTGCAGAGACAAGGGGGCTGTGGTATGTGAGTACCAGTGTGTTCAGGGTACAGAATTGGGCACAGGTATGTGAGTCTATGTATCTGCAGAGGCCAGAGAGAGGTAGTGGTCATGTGTGTGCAGGTGCATTCAGGAGACAGAGAGGGGCAGCTTGCATGTGAGTGCTGTTGCCTGTAGAGGTCACAGAGGGTCAGTTGGACTTTGAGTGCAGTTGCCTGCGAGGCTCAGGTGGTCAGTGGCCATGTGAGTGCAGATACCCATAAATGAGTGAGTGGGTCACTGTGCATGTGAGAGGTAGTACATGCAGATGTTAGGGAGGGCAGTGGTTCATTGAGTGTGTTCCTGTTCAAGGTAGGACACATGTGGGCATGTGACTGTAGGTGTCTGCACAACACAGGTGGAGGCAGTGAGCATGTGATTGCAGGAACATGCAGAGAGCAGAGGGTGGCAGTGTTCCTGTGAGTGTTGGTTCATCCAGATCCCAGGGTGGCCATGTTAGCTCAGGTGCCTTGCAGAGACCTTTTGTGCATTGGTGATGTGCATGCACATGCCTGTAGATGCCAGGGATGCAGGGTGCATGTAATTGCAGGTGATAAGTGGGAGATTGTGCTGTGAGTGCAGGTATCTGCAGAGGTCAGGCAGGGGAATTGTGCATGTGAGTACAGTTGCCTGCTGAGGACACAGGGGTGCAGTGTGTTATATGAATTCAGGGCATGTGAGTAGGCCGTGTGTATGTGAGTGTAGGTACCTGCTGAGGACAGAGGAGGACAATGGCCATGTGAGTGCAGATGCATGCAGAGGCCAGAAGGGGAGGCTGGTTTTCTGGGTAGTTCAGAGAGGGGTGCAGTGTATGTGGGTTCAGATGTCTGGAGAGGCCAGAGAGTGTCAGAATGCATGTGAGTGCAGGGGCCTGCAGAGCAGGAAGGCTTTGGTGGGTATGTCAGTGCAGGTGCATGCAGATGTCAGAGGAGGGTTTTGTGTGTGTGTGAGCCGATCCCTGCAGAGGAGAGTCATGGGCATTGGTCATGGGAGCCCAGGTGCTGGTATACACCAAGGGGGGCTATGGACATGGGACTGCAGTTACACAGGAAGACTTGAGCTGTGTGGTTGTTATGTTAGGACAGACCATGCAGTCATGGGGTATGTGTGTGCAGGGGTCTGTAGAGTGCAGAGAGTTGCAAGGGGATGTTGATTGCAGGTGGGTGCAGAGGTCAGAGTTCCCTTGAGCATGTGAGTGCAAGTGTCTGCAGACAGCATCAGGAGGCTGTGGGCATGGGCATGAATCTCCCCATAGAAGTCAGAAAAGGGCAGTGGGCATGTGAGTGCAGGGATATGCTGAGTCCAGAGAGAGGGAGTAGACATGCGTTTCCATGTGCTTGCAGGGGACAGATGATGGCACTGAGAATAGGAGTGCAGGTGAATCTCAAGCCCAGAGAGTGGCAGTGGGCTTGAGACTGCATGTTCCTGTAGAGGGAAGGCTGGCAGTGGGTTTGAGACTGCATGTTCCTGTAGAGGGAAGGCTGGCAGTGGCCCCTGACTTGCAGAGCCTGCACATGCCAGGGATGCAGTGAGCATATGGGTGCAGGAGACTTCAGAGGACTAGGTGGAGCAGTGGACATGTGGACACACAGGCTGTGGATGCCAGCAGGGTCGTGTTCATGCCAGCACAGGGGTCCATCCATGAGAACAGTGGACATGTGAACACAGCTAAAAGCCAGGAAGAGATGTGGGTAGTGGGCATGTGAGAGCAGGTGACTTTAGAGGACAGAGGCAAGCTTCAGCCATATGAATGTCTGTCCCTGCAGAGGACAGGGTTGTAGTGGTCATGTGAGTTCAGGTACCTAGAGCAGCAAGAGTAGGGCAGTGGGTATGTGAGCACAGTTGCTGACCAAGGCCATGTGAGTGCATGTCCCTGCAGAGAGCAGATTGGGACATTGTGTGTGTCAGTGCAGGTGCCTGTAGAGCCCAGAAAGCAGTATTTATGTTAGTCCAGATTCCTGGCCAGGCTAGAGAATCATTGCGTATGTGAGCACAGGTGTCTGGAGAGGGCAGAGAGGAGCAGTGGGCACATGAGTGCAGGTGCGTACTGAAGCCAGAGTGCAGCAGGGGACAGATAAGGACACTGGACCTGGGAGTAAAGGTGCTGGCATTATCTTGAAGGTGGCCTTCTGAACTTGAATGCAGGAGCCTGCAGATGTGTTCAGTGGGACGTTGGCTGTGTAAACAGTTGCCTACAAAGACCAGAGACAGGACGTGCACACGTGACTGCAGTTGACGTCTTATTCCAGAGGAGGGCAGTGAGCACGAGAGTCCAAGTCCCTGCAGGGAGCAGAGTGGAGCGGTGTGCATATCATTTTAGGTCCTGCAGAGGCCAGATGGCTGCTTTGTGATGTGAATACATGAGACTACACAAGACCTATGATGTACAGTGCGCATGTGTGCAGGTGCCAAAGAGGCCAGTGTGCATGTGAATGCAGCTAAGCACCAAGATCTTGTGTGGGTAGTAGACCTGTGCATGCAGATCCCTGTACAAGCCAGGCAGTCATTGGTATGTGAGCAGTAGCTGTGGAGAAGCCATGTAGGGGCAGTGGGCAGGTGAGTGCTGCTGACTGTATGTTACAGAACATGGCAATGGTCATGGAATCATAGGTGCCTGCAGAAAGAGAAAGAGACAAGGAGCACTTGTTTGCAGGTGCCTGACATAGAAGGGGACAGAGAAGGGGAGTGGACCTGTGAGTAGCCTGAGGGTGGATGTGTGCACTTGAATGCAGTACCTGTAAAAGACGGGTGGGGACAGCAGTCGTGTAAATGTTGCTTCATACAGAGTCCAGGGTGGTTAGTGTCCATGTGTGCTCAGGTGGCTTTCATAGGCCAAGCATGTGTTGGCAATTTGAGTGCATATGCCTGTAGATGCCAGGGATGCAGTGGACATGTGATGTAGGTGCCTTCAGATGTGAGATGTGTGAGGTTGCACTGTGGGTCAGGTGTCTACAGAGGTCAGAGAGGGTAATGGGCATGTGACTACAGTTGCCTGCTGAGGCCACAGGGGTTCAGTGGGTTATGTGAGTGCAGGTAACTGCAGAGAGCAGAGGCAGGCTGTGTGCATGTGAGTGCAGTGCCTGCAGAGCCTAGAGGTAGGCATTGGTCATGAGAGTGCAGATTCTTGCAGAGGTTAAGTGAGGTCATGGGCTTTTGAACGCTGGTGCCTGAAGACATCAGGGATGCAGTGCACACGTGGGTTCAGAATCATTCGGAGGACTAAGTGGGGAAGAGGAAGTGTGAGTTCACACTCACGTAGATGTCAGCAGGGCAGTGGGCATGTGAGTGTAGACATCAAGTCCAGATGTTGGCAGCAGTCATTTTCATGCAGCTTCCTGCACAGGCCTGGCACTCATGGGGTATGTATGTGTAGTTGTCTCGAGTGTCCATAGCGTTGTCATGGTCACATGTGTGTGCAGAGGGACAGGGGAGCTCTGGGTATGAGGGTGTCTGTCTGCAGAGGCACGGGGCCATTGGCCATGAGAGTGAAGGTTACTGTAGGTTATAGAAGAGGACAATGGGTGTGTGAATGCAGGTGCCTGCAGAGGACAGAGGGTGGCACTGGGACTGTGTGTGCAGGTGACTGGAAAGGCCAGAGAGTGGTAGTCAGCATGGGGGCATAGCTACCTGTAGATGACAGAGGGGCAGCAGCCTGTGATGTGAGTGCAGGTGCATGCAGAGACCAGGGTGTCAGTTAACATGTGGGTGTTGTTGCCCTCTGGAGTGGGAGGATGTCCTGTGAGTGCAGGTATCTACAGAGGTCAGGGAGAGGAAGTGGGCCTGTGAGTGCAGGAGCTTGCAGAGCAGGAAGGGTTTGGAATGTATGTGAGTGCAGGTGCATGCAGAGACCAGCAGAGGCTGTGGGGCTGTGGGCATGTAGCTGTGGGTGCATCAGACTGCAGAGGAAAGAGAGACATGTGGGCCTGCAGTCCAGGTGCTGCAGAGAGCAGGTGTGAGTGGACCTGTGGGGGAAAATGCTTGCAGAGGGCAGAGGTGGGAAAAGACCTGTGAGGTCATGTTCCTGCTGAGGACAGGATAACTTAAGTTTGTCCATAGGTGTAGGTGCCTCCAGAGCTCAGATGTGGAATGGTAGTGCATGCGCTTAGAGGGGCTGGCCGTGTGCATGTGAGTGCATGCGTCTGCACAAGACACATGGGGCAGTGGGACTGTGAGAGCAGCTGCCTGCAGACATCAGCAGTGGGAGGTGGGTCTGATGACTGCACGCGGCTCCTAAGGTCCTGGAGGGGCAGTGGGGGTGTGAGTGCAGTCACCTGCAGAGAACATTGAGGGACAGAGGCTATGTGAACACAGGGTCTACAGAGAATAATATCATGGTAGACACTGGACTGCATTGTGGGGCAGTGTGCATGAGAGTTTAGGGAACTGCAGAGTCCAGAGCAGGCAGTGGATATGAGAGTGTAGGTTCCTGCAGAGAGCAGGATGCCAGTGGGCATGTGAGTGCAGGGACCTCCAGAGGCCAGGGTGGTTAGTAGACATGTTTGTGCAGGTGTCTTTAGAGGCCTAGTCTATATTGTTGATGTGAGTGCAGATGCCTGTAGATCCCAGTGATGCAGTGGGCATGTGATGCACATGTCTGCAGATGTGATAGGTGGGAGGTTTCACTGTGAGTACAGTGTCTACAGAGCTCCTCGAGGGGAAGTAGGTATGTGGGTACACTTCTCTGCTGAGGATACAGGTGTGCAGTGGGCGTGTGATGCACATTTCTGCAGATGTGATAGGTGGGAGGTTGCAGTGTGAGTGCATTGCCTACAGAGCTCAGAGAGGGGAAGTGGGTCTGTGGATACACTTGCCTGCTGAGGATACAGGGGTGCAGTGGGCATGTGAGTACAGATACCTGCAGAGAGCAGAGGTGGGCACTGGGCATGTGAGTATAAATACCTGCAGAGGCCAATGGTGGGCAGTGGATGGCAGTGCATGTGCTTGCAGAGGCACAGAGTAGACAGTAGGTGTGTGATTGCTTGTTCCTTAGATGTGAGGGGTGCAGTGGGCATTAGAGTGTAGAAGTTGTCAAAGACCAGGAGGGAAAGTGGGCATGTGACATCAGAGGCCAGCAGATGCTAAGACACCACAGTACTCAAAAGTGCAGCCACATGTCAAGATCAGTGTGTTTAAGGGGCATGTAAGTGCAGATTCCTGCAGAGACCTACACAGTCATTGGGTATGTGAATGCAGATGTTTCTGGAGAGGTGCAGCAGGGATGTGGATTCAGGGGCATGGAGAGGCCAGAGGGCATTGAGCCTGTGAATCCAAGTGCCTGCAGAGACCAGCAAGAGGCTGTGGGCATGGGCATGTACCTGCTGGTGGAGGCCAGAGAAGGGCAGAGGGCATGCAAGTGCATTGCCTGCAGAGTAGAGGACAAGTGGGCCTGTGAGTCCAGGTACCTGCACAGACCTGGGGTTCATCAACATGTGGGTGCAGATGCCTGCAGTGGTCAGAGGGGACAATGGTCATGTGAGTTCCCATCACTGCTGAGGACAGGATAGCAGTTTACCCATGTCTGTAGGTGTCTCCAGAGATCAGATGTGGGATTGTGGACTGTGAGTGCACGTGCTGACATAGGCTGGCAGTGAGCATGTGTGTGCATGTGCCTGCAGAAGACCCCTGGAGGCAGAGGGCCTTGAGTGTAGATGTCTGCAGAGATCAGAGAGAGGCTGTGGGTTTGTGACTACACTTCCCTGCAGGGAGCAGAGGAGGGCAGAGGACATGTGAGTCCATTTACCTGTAGAGAACAGAATGGGGCAGAGGGCATGTGATTGCTGATGTCTGCTGACAGAAAGAGAGGTGGTGGGCATTTGTTTCCAGGAACCTGTTGGATATAGAGAGGTTCTGTGCAGGGGAGCACAGATGCTTGTAGAGTCATGTCTGGGGACAGTGTCATGTGGCTGTAGATCATGCCAAGCACAGAGCAGGCAGCAGGCCTGTGAGTGTATGCTCAGGGAGAGGACGGGATGGCTGTGGACATATGAGTGTTGTTGCCTGCAGAACACAGATGGGGCAGTGGGCAGAGAGTGCAGGTGCCCTCCCTCAGAGGATGAAAGAACTCAATTATATGTGAGTGCAGCTGCCTTCTGAGGACAGAGAGGGGCAGTTGGGCTTGTGATTCCTGATGCCCTCAGAGGATGGAAGTGTGCAGTGGGCATGTGGGTGCAGGTGCCTGCAGAGGCCAGATGGGGCTGTGTGTCTGAGAGTGGCCAGAAAGATAGACATTGTGATCTTTAGTGTGCAGTTACACGCAGGAGCTAGAGTTGGGTAGATTGCATGTGACTGTTGGTGCCTTCAGAATGCAGCAAGAGGCAGTGGGTATGGAAGTGTAGCTTCCTGTAGAAGCCAGAGAAGGGTAGTGGGCATGTGAGTTCAGACTCCTGCAGAGGCCAGGCTGGCAATAGGCATGTGGTTCAGGTACCTACAGAGGGAAGAGTGGGGCAGTGGGCACATGAGTATAGATGTGGGCATAGACAAGAGGTTAGCAGGGAGCGGTGAGCACAGGTCACTTCAGGGTCCAGGTAGAGAAGAGGAACATGGGTGCATGTTCCTGAGGAGGAAAGGCAAGAAATGAGCATGCAAATGCAGTTTCTGGAGCAGTCAGTTTGGGCAATGGGCATGTCACTGCAGGTGCATGCAGAGGAAATAGACGGGCAGTGGGAATTTTATTGCAAGTTTCTTGAAGAGGCCCTAGAGATGTGTGACGAATATGAGTTCAGAGGCCTGGAGAGGTCAGTGGGGGCATTGGACTTCTGAGAGCTAATAAGTGTGGAGGGCAAATAGAGGCATTGGGCATGGGGAGCAGGGGCCTGCCGAGGACAGAGAGAGACAGTGGACATGGGGAACAGGGGTCTGCAGAGGACAGAGAGAGACAGTGGGCATGGGGAACAGGGGCCTGCAGAGGACAGAGACAGTGGGCATGGGGAACAGGGGCCTGCAGAGGACAGAGAGAGACAGTGGGCATGGGGAACAAGGGTCTGCAGAGGACAGAGAGAGACAGTGGGCATGGGGAACAGGGGTCTGCAGAGAACAGAGAGAGACAGTGGGCACGGGGAATAGGGGCCTGCAGAGGACAGAGAGAGACAGTGGGCATGGGGAGCAGGGGCCTGCAGAGGATAGAGAGAGACAGTGGACATGGGGAACAGGGGTCTGCAGAGGACAGAGAGAGACAGTGGGCATGGGGAACAGGGGTCTGCAGAGGACAGAGAGAGACAGTGGGCATGGGGAGCAGGGGCCTGCAGAGGACAGAGAGAGACAGTGGACATGGGGAACAGGGGTCTGCAGAGGACAGAGAGAGACAGTGGGCAAGGGGGACAGGGGCCTGCAGAGGGCAGAGAGAGGCAGTGGGCATGGGGAACAGGGGCCTGCAGAGGGCAGAGAGAGGCAGTGGGCATGAGGAACAGGGGTCTGCAGAGGACGGAGAGAGGCAGTGGGCATGGGGAACAGGGGCCTGCCGAGTCTAGAGAAGGGCAGTGGGCATGTGATTCCTGGGCCTGCAGGTCTCAGGGGTGTCCGTGGACATGTAGGAGCAGAAGCCTGTACAGGCCAGAAAGAGGAAGTGAGATTGAGAGTCCAGATTACTGCAGAGGACAGAACAGCAGTGGGCTTATTGGTGCCAGTGTGGGCAGAGGTTAGATGCTGCACAGTAGCACCATGTGAGTGTAGCTATGTTCATATACAGGGCAGAGCGGGGAGTGTGTGTGTGTGAGTACAGTGGCTTTCACAGGATAAAGAAGTATAGTGGGCCTGTGAGGGAGATCAGATGGGTGGAGTGGGCCTGTGAGTGCAGGTGTCTGCAGAGAAAGAGAAGGCACGTGTGCATGTGAGTGCAGGTGCCTGCAGAGAAAGAGAAGGTAAGTGTGCATGTGGGTGCAGGTGCCTGAGGAGACAAGGGTTCTGTGCACATGCAGGTATAGATGTCTGCAGAGTACAGAGGGGCCAGACTGGGCCTGTGAGTTCACCTTCCTACTGAGGACAGGATAGCTGTGTGCCCTTAAGCACAGGTCCCTGATGAGGTCAGAAGTGGGAGGGTGGCCTGTGAATTCTGGAGCCTACAGAATCCAGGCAGGGGCAGTATGCATGTGAATACATTCAGATGGCTGTCTGCATGTGAGTGCAGGTCCTGTAGGAGACAGATGGGGGCAGTCTGCATGTGAATAGAGTAGGCTGCTGAGGCCAGAGGGGAGCTGTGAGCATGTGAGTGCATGTGTGTGCCAACAGCACATATGGGCAGTGGACATATTAGTGCACATTCCTGCACAAGCCAGCAGTCTTGTGTATGTGAACGCAGTGTCTGTAGAGGTCAGAGAGGTACAGTGAACAGGTCAGGTTAGGTGAGTGCAGAGGCCGTTGGTGGGCAGTGGATATGTGACAGTATGTGACTGCAGTCAAGGGAGCAGTGGGCATGTGAGTGCAGGTGTGTGCGAAAGACAGGTGGGTGCAGTGGGTGTGTGAATAGAGGTGCCTGCTGAGGGCATTGTTGGGATGTGAGCATGCAAGAGAGAGGCAGTGGGTATGTGAGCACAGATGCCTGCTGAGGGCAGAGGAGGGGAGCGGGCATGTGAGTGCATGTACATTTAGAGAGCAGTGTGGCATTGGGTGTGTGAGGGCACATGCTTGCAGATGCCAGCAGGGCAGTGTGTAATTTACTCCACCTAGGGTGAAGACAGGGGTTGGGCAGTGGACATGTAATTCCTGCAAAGGACAGGCAGTTACTAGGAGTGTGACCACAGGTGTCTGGAACATTGGGGGTGTCTGCAGAGGGCAGAGTGAAACAGTGGTCATGTGTGTGCAGGTGCATGCATGGGACACAGAGAGGGGCAGTCTGCATGTGACTGCATGTGGTTGTAGAGCTCACAGAGGGTTAGTAGTCCTTTGAGTGCAGGTGACTGCAGAGGGTAGAAGGTAACATTGGACATGTGAGTGCCCGTGACTCTAGAATACAGAGAGGAGCTTGTAGATACCAGTATTCTCAGAGGACAAAGAGCGCAGTCAGTGGGCATGCAGGTATCCCCAGTGGGAGGTTGGCTGTGTGCACAGGTGCCTACAAAGGCCAGAGACAGGACATGCACCTGTGACTGCAGTTGACATCTGAGTCCAGAGGACGGCAGTGTGCAAGTGAGTCCAAGTCCCTGCAGGGAACAGAGTGGAGCAGTGTGCATATCATTGTAGGTCCTGCAGAGGCCAGATGGCTGCTGTGTGTTGTGAATACATGAGACTACACAAGACCTATGATGTGCAGTGTGCATGTGTGCAGGTGCCAAGGAGGCCAGTGTGCATGTGAATGCAGCTAAGCACCAAGATCATGTGTGGGTAGTAGACCTGTGCATGCAGATCCCTGTACAAGCCAGACAGTCATTGGTATGTGAGCACTAGCTGTGGAGAAGCCATGTAGGGGCAGTGGGCATGTGAGTGCTGCTGACTGTATGTTACAGAACATGGCAATGGTCATGGGATCATAGGTGCCTGCAGAAACCAGAAAGAGACAATTAGCACTTGTTTGCACGTGCCTGACATAGAAGGAGACAGAGAAGGGGAGTGGACGTGTGGGTAAAGGTTCCTGTAGTGGCCTGAGGGTGGCCTTGTGCACTCAAATGCAGGTACTTGTAAAAGATGGGTGGAGACAGCAGTCATGTGAATGTTGCTTCATACAGAGTCCAGGATGCTTAGTATCCATGTGTGCTCAGGTGGCTTTCATTGGCCAAGCATGTGTTGGCAATGTGCATTCAGATGCCTGTAGATGCCAGGGATGCAGTGGACATGTGATGCAGGTATCTGAATATGTGAGATGTGGGAGGTTGTACTGTGAGTACAGGTGTCTACAGAGGTCAGACAGAGAGGGGAATATTTTGCATGTGTGTGCAGGTGCCTGCTGAGGACACAGGGGTACAGTGGGTTACGTGTGTACAGGTACCTGCAGTGAGCAGACTTGGGCAGTATACATGTGAGTGCAGCAACCTGCAGACAGCAGAGATGGGCAGTAAGCATGTGAGTGCAGGAACATGCAGACAGCAGAGGTAGGCTGTGTGCCTGTGAGTGCAGGAACATGCAGGGAGCAGAGGTAGAGTGTGTGCCTGTGAGTGCAGGTAACTGCAGAGAGCAGAGGCAGGCTGTGTGCATGTGAGTGCAGTGCCTGCAGAGCCTAGAGGTGGGTATTGGGTATGAGAGCGCAGATTCTTGCCGAGGTTATGTGAGATGATCAGCATGTGACTGCTGGTGCCTGAAGCCGTCAGGGATGCAGTGCACATGTGAGTTCAGTATCCTTCAGAGGGCTAAGCAGAGCAGAAGGCATATGAGTTCACACTCATGTAGATGTCAGCAGGGCAGTGGTCTGTGAGTTCAGACAGCAAGACCAAATGTTGGCAGTGGACATGTTCATGCAGATTCCTGCACAGTCCTGGCACTCATGGGATATGTAAGTACAGTTGTCTCGAGTGTCCATAGAGGTGTCATGGACACGTGTGTGCAGAGAGACAGGGGAGCTCTGGGGATGAGGGTGTCTGTCTGCAGAGGCACGGGGCCATTGGGTGTGAGAGTGAAGGTGACTGTAGGTTATAGAAGAGGACAATGGGTGTGTGAATGCAGGTGCCTGCAGAGGACAGAGGGTGGCACTGGGACTGTGTGTGCAGGTGACTGCAAAGGCCAGAGAGTGATAGTCAGCATGGGGGCATAGCTACCTGTAGATGCCAGAGGGGGCAGCAGCCTGTGATGTGAGTGCAGGTGCATGCAGAGACCACGGTGTCAGTTAACATGTGGGTGTTGTTGCCATCTGGAGTGGGAGGATGTCCTGTGAGTGCAGGTATCTACAGAGGTCAGGGAGAGGAAGTGGGCCTGTGAGTGCAGGAGCCTGCAGAGCAGGAAGGGTTTGGTGTGTACGTGAGTGCAGGTGCCTGAGGATGCCAGAGGAGGGCATTGTGTGTGTGTGTGTGTGTGTGTGTGTGTGTGTGCAGGTGTCTGCAGAGGACAGCCTGGCAGTGGGCCTGTGAGTGCAGGAGCATGCAGAGAGCAGAGGTAGGCTGTGTGCATGTGAGTGCAGGAACATGCAGGGAGCAGGGGTAGGCTATGTGCCTGTGAGTGCAGGAGCCTGCAGAGCAGGAAGGGTTTGGTGTGTATGTGAGTGCAGGTGCCTGAGGATGCCAGAGGAGGGCATTGTGTGTGTGAGTGCAGGTGTCTGCAGATGCAAGCAGACAGTGGGCATGCGAGTCCTGGTGCCAACAGAGGGCAGACAGGCCAGTGGGCATGTGAGTGCAAGTGAATGCAGAGACCCCATATGTCAGTGAAGATGGGGGTGTAGGAGCCTGTGGAGGTCAGAGTCAGGAAGTCACCCTGTGAGTTCATGTTCCTTCTGAGGACAGGATAGCATTGGGCCCATGAGGCAGGAGCCTGCTGTGATTAGAAGTCAAAGGTTGCCCTGTGCTTGCTGGTGCCTTCAGAGGCCAGGCAGGGGAACTGCTCATGTGAGTCCAGCCAGCTGGTGACACTTTGCTTGTGACCGTGGGTTACAGCAGAGAACAGGCTGGCTCTAAGCATGTAGTGCATGTGCGTACATGGGAGAGAAAGGAGCAGGTGTCCTGTTGAAGCAGCTTCCTGCCATGTATGAGGTTGTGGCCATGCAGGGAAAGGAATGTGCCATGTCATTGTGTATGTATGTTTGAGTGGGGGTATGTCTAGAGTTCAGAGGTGCAGTGTGAGAGTGAGTGCAGGAGCATGGAGAGGTCAGAGGGCATTGAGCATGTGAGTGCATGTGCATGTGCATGCAGAGACCAGCAAAGGCTGTGGGCCTGGGCGTGTAGCTGTGAGTCCATCTGACTGCGGAGGAAAGAGAGGCAGGTGGGCCTGCAGTCCAGGTGCTGCAGAGAGCAGGTATGAGTGGACCTGTGGGGGTAAATGCCTGCAGAGGACAGAGGTGGGAAAAGACCTGTGAGGAAAAGACCAGTGTGCATTTGAAGGTAGGTATGTGCAGAGGCCAGGGAAGGCAGTGGTTAATTTAGTGTGTTCCTGTATAGAATAGGATTTATGTGGGCATGTAAATGCAGATTCATGTAGGAGATGGGTGAAGGTAGTGGACATGTGAGTGCAGATTCCTGCACAGACCAGGCATGTATAGGGTGTGTGAATGCTGGTGTGTCCAGAGTACAGAGAGGTGCAGTGGGAGAGTGAGTGCAGAGGGCAGAGGGCAGTTAGCATGTGAGTGCAAGTGCATGCAGAGACCAGCAGAGGCTGTGGGGCTGTGGGCATGTAGCTGTGAGTGCATCTGACTGCAGAGGAAAGAGAGACAAGTGGGCCTGCAGTCCAGGTGCTGCAGAGAGCAGGTGTGAGTGGACCTGTGGGTGTAAATGCCTGCAGAGGGCAGAGGAGGGAAAAGACCTGTGAGGTCATGTTCCTGCTGTGGACAGGATAGCAGTTTACCCATAGGTGTAGGTGCCTCCAGAGCTCAGATGTGGAATGGTAGTGCATGCACTTAGAGGGGCTGGCCGTGTGCATGTGAGTGCATGCATCTGTACAAGACACATGGGGCAGTGGGACTGTGAGAGCAGCTGCCTGCAGACATCAGCAGTGGGAGGTGGGTCTGATGACTGCACGTGCCTACTAAGGTCCTGGAGGGGCAGTGGGGGTGTGACTGCAGTCACCTGCAGAGAACATTGAAGGACAGAGGCTTTGCGAACACAGGGTCTACAGAGAATATTATCATGTGGACACTGGACTGCATGGTAGGGCAGTGTGCATGGGAGTTCAGGGACCTGCAGAATCCAGAGCAGGCAGTGGATATGTGAGTGTAAGTTCCTGCAGAGAGCAGGATGCAGTGGGCATGTGATTGGAGGTGCATGCAGACACTAGCATGTGTCTCCAGAGGAGGAGAGGTGCATGTGAGCGTATGTGCCTGCAGTGGCTAGGGGCTTGTGGGTGTGTCGGTCCAAGTCCCTGCAGAGGCCAAAGAATGCAGCTTGTCACATGAGTGTAGATAAGAGGAGAAGGTAAAGAAGAGGCAGTGGCCTTTGGATTACAGGGGCCTGCAGAGCCAGGGAGTGGGAGAGGGTATGTGGGTGCAGATGTCTTGGGGAGACACATAAGGCAGTGTGCATGTGAGTGCAGGGGCCTGCAGAGGCCAGGGTGGCAGTAGACGTGTAAGGGTAGACGTGGCCATAGACAAGAGATTATCAGGGAACATGAGAATGTAAACTATTCCAGAGGACAGTTAGTGTAGAGGCATGTGCATGCACGTGTCTGCAGAGGTCAGAGGGTGTCATTGAGCATTTGTGTGCTGGTTCCTGAAGAGCCCAGGCAAGAAGTGGGCACGAGGTGCCGGTGATGGGAACAGCCAGGGAAGGGCAGTGGGCATGAGTGTACAGCTGATGGGAACAGTCAGGGAAGGGTAGTGGGCAAGAGGGTGCAGGTGATGGGAACAGCCAGGGAAGGGCAGTGGGCATGAGGGTGCAGGTGATGGGAACAGTCAGGGAAGGGCAGTGGGCATGAGGGTGCAGGTGATGGGAACAGCAGGGAAGGGCAGTGGGCATGAGGGTGCACGTGATGGGAACTGCCAGGGAAGGGCAGTGGGCATGAGGGTGCAGGTGTGCACAGAGGCCATGGCTGGGCAGTGGGCTTTTGAGTGCAGAATTCTTCTCATAGAGACCAGAGAGGGATGGGTGCAGGTCTGTATGTTCAGATGCCTGGAGAGAACAGAGGGTTGTGCCATTGGGCTTGTAAGAGCCAGTAATTCTGGAGGACAGAGAGAGAGAGAGAGAGAGAGAGAGAGAGAGAGAGAGAGAGAGAGAGAGAGAGAGAGAGAGTGAGAGAGAGAGTGCATATAGGAGTATAGGTATTTGCTGACACCAGAGAGTGTTGCAGAGCCTGTGAGTACTGGTACCAGCAGAATACATCCTGGCAGACGGCCTGTGAGTGCAGACATCTCTAGAGCAGGAAGGGTTTAGTTGCTCTTTGAGCACAGGTACCTACAGATGCCAGAGGAGGGCGTTGTGTGTGTGTGTGTGCGTGTGTGTGTGTGTGTGTGTGTGTGTGTGTGTGTGTGTGTGTGTTGTGTGTGTGTTTGTGCGTGTGAGAGAGAGAGAGCAGATGCCTACAGATGGAAGGAGTCAGTGGGGATGTGTGTGCAGAGGCCATGGGTGTACAGTGGGTATGTGAGTTGTGTGCCTCTAGTGAGTGGCAAGGGGGCAGTGGGCTTATGAGGGCACTGTACTGCAGGGTATAGCAGGGGTCAAAACCAACTGTGTCCAGGTGCCTGCAGGTGATGGAATAGGGGGTTTACATGAGGGTACAAGGGCCTGCAGAGGGCAGAGTGGGGGGTCAGTGTGTATTTCAGTGTAGGTCCCTGCAGAGGCTAGGGAAGGCAGTGAGCATGTGAGTGTAGAGACATGCAGAGGGAGAGGGGGCAGTGGATATGTGAGTGCAGGGGTCTGTCCAGGACAGAGAGGGGAACTGTCCATATGAGGACAATGACCTGCAGATGCCAGAGAGAAGCTGTGGGCATGTGAGTGCATGAGCCTGCTGTGACCAGAGGGGGCAGTGAGCAAGTGACCACATGTTCCTATAGAGAGCAGAGATGTGCAGTAAGAGGACAGAAGTGGGCGTGTGAATGCAGGAGCCTGCAGAAGGCAGGGTAACACAGTGAGCACGTGAGGCCAGGTCCCTACTGAGACCACAGGCACTTGGTGGTCATTGTGAGTCCGAGTACCCACAGAGAGCAGAGTAGGGCACTGGGCATGTGAGTGTGTATGCCTGCAGAGGGCAGGGTGCTTAGTGGATACATTTACACAAGGCCAAGTGTCCAGTGCACATGTGTGAGAAAAGATGCCTGCAGAGGACATAGAAGGACATTGTTCATGGGAGTGCAGGTGCAGGTAGAGACAAAGGGAGGCTGTGGACATGGGACTGCAGTTACACATCAAGACTACATGTGGGTGCTTGACATGTTAGCTCTGATTCCTGCACAGGTCAGGCAAACATTGTGCACATGTGTAGAGGTGTATGGAGCTCTGGAGAGCTGTGATTGACAGATGAGGGTGGAGGTACCTGCAGAGGCCAGACAGGGCCAGTGGCTGTAATTGGCAGATGAGGGTGGAGGTACCTGCAGAGGCCAGACAGGGCCAGTGGGCCTGTGAGCACAAGTCCACACAGGGACCAGGGTGTCAGTGCACATGTAACTGCAGGAGCCTGCAGAGGCCAGAGGGGGCCCTGTGGGTTCAAGGTCCTGGTATGGAAAGATAGCAGAGGGCCTATGTAGACGCCTCCTGATGTGAGAAGTGGGAGGTTGGTCTGTGATTATTGACGCATACAGAAGCAAGAAAGTGGGCATGGGCCTGAGACTGTGGTATCCTTCTTGGCCAAATGGCTTCAGTGGGCATGTGATTGCAAGTGCCTGCAGCGAGCAAGGTGGGGCAGTGGGTATAAAAGTATAGGTGTCTTACATGAGAAATATTTCATTAGTCTCTGTCTTTTTATTGGGGAGTTGAGTCTGTTGTTGTTAAGAGATATTAGGGAAGAGTGATTGTTGCATCCTGTTATTTTTGAAGTTATTTTTATGTTTGTGTGGGTATCTTCTTTTGGGTTTGTTGGAAGATTACTTTCTTGTTGGAAGATTACTTTCTTGCTTTTTCTAGGGTATAGTTTATCTCCTTGTGTTGGCATTTTCCCCCAATTATCCTTTGTAGGGCTGGACTTGTGGACAGATATTGTGTAAATTTGGTTTTATCATGGAATATCTTGGTTTCTCCATTTATGATGTTTGAGAGTTTTGCTGGGTATAGTAGCCTGGGTTGGCATTTGTGTTTTCTTAAGGTCGGTATGAGGTCTGCCAAGGATCTTCTAGTTTTCATCATCTTTGGTGAGAAATCTGGTGTGATTCTGATAGGTCTGCCTTTATAAGTTACGTGACCTTTTTCCCTTACTGCTTTTAATATTCTTTCTTTGTTTAGTACATTTGGTGTTTTGATTGTTATGTGCCGGGAGGACTTTCTGTTCTGGTCCAGTCTGTTTAGAGTTCTGAAGGCTTCTTGTATGTTCATGGGCATCTCTTTCTCTAGGTTGGGGAAGTTTTCTTCTGGAATTTTGTTGAAGATATTTACTGGGTCTTTAGGATGTAAATCCTCACTCTCGTCTATACCTATAATCTTTAGGTTTGGTCTTCTCATTGTGTCCTAGAGTTTGTCCATCTTTTGGGTTACCAGTTTTATGCATTTTGCATTTTTTTGACTGTTGAGTCAATGTTTTCTATGGTATCTTCAGCACCTTTGGTTCTTTCTTCTATCTCTTGTATTCTGTTGTTCCTGCACAGACCAGACACTCATTATCTATATGAATGCAAGTGTCTGGGGAGGCCAGAAGGGTGCAGTGGTCATATGAGTACATGCACATCCGTGGATCAGAGGAGGTGAGGTGTGTGAGTGTGTGTGCCTGCAGAGGCAATGTGGGTATGTTGGTTCAAGTACCCGCAGAGGCCAGAGGATGCCATTTGGCATGTGAATGCAGGTGAGTACAGTTCCCAGACAGAGGAGATGGTCACTGCAATACAAGTGCCTATAGAGGCTGAAGAGTGGCAGTGGGCCTGTGAGTGCAGGTGTCTGCAGATGTGAGTAGTGGGAGGTTGCACTGTGAGTGCAGCTGCCTACAGATGTCAGAGAGGGGAATTGGGCATGTGAGTAGTTACCTTCTGTGGACACAGGGGTGCAGAGGGTTATGTGAGTTCAGATACCTGCACAGTGTAGAGTGGTCAGTGTGCATATGATTATAGATACATGTAGACATGATAATGAACAGTGGGCATTTGAGTGCAGGTACATGTAGAGAACAGAGGTGTGCAGTGGACATGTGATTACATGTACATGAAGAAAGAAGTGTGCAGTGGGCATGTGACTGCAGGTCCATGTAGAGACCAGAAGTGTGCAGTGCACACGTGAGTGCAGGTACACTCAGAGCAGAGAATGGCGCAGTGGGCCTGTGATTTCAGGGACATGTAGAGATCATAATGGGGCAGTGTGCATGTGAGTGCAGATGACTGCAGAAGCCGTGTTCATGCCAGCACAGGGGTCCATCCAGGAGAACAGTGGACATGTGAACACAGCTAAAAGCCAGGAACAGATGCAGGCAGTGGGCATGTGAGAGCATGTGACTTTAGAGGACAGAGGCAAGCTTCAGCCATATGAATGTCTGTCCCTGCAGAGGACAGGGTTGTAGTGGTCATGTGAGTTCAGGGACCTAGAGCAGCAAGAGTAGGGCAGTGGGTATGTGAGCACAGTTGCTGACCAAGGCCATGTGGGTGCGTGTCCATGCAGAGAACAGACTGGAACATTGTACATGTGAGTGCAGGTGCCTGCTGAGGACACAGGGGTGCAGTGGGTTACTTGTGTACAGGTACCCACAGTGAGCAGAGTTGGGCAGTAAGCCTGTGAGTGCAGGAACATATAGAGAGCAGAGTTGGGCAGTAGGCCTGTGAGTGCAGGTACATGCAGAGAGTAGAGGCAGGCTGTGTGCATGTGAGTGCAGTGCCTGCAGAGCCTAGAGATGAATATTGGTCATGAGAGTGCAGATTCTTGCAGAGGTTAAGTAAGGTGATGGGCTTGTGACTGCTGGTGCATGAAGCCATCAGGGATGCAGTGGACATGTGAGTGCAGAATCCTTTAGAGGGCTAAGTGGAGCAGAGGGAGTGCGAGTTCACACTCAGGTAGATGGCAGCAGGGCAGTGGGCATGTGAGTGTAAACATCAAGAGTGCAGAGATCTGCTGAGTCCAGAGAGAGGGAGTAGGCATGCGTGTCCATGTGACTGCAGGGGACAGATGACAGACAGCACTGAGAATAGGAGTGCATGTGACTCTAAAGGCCAGAGAGTGGCAGTGGGCTTGAGACTGCATGTTCCTGTAGAGGGCAGGCTAGCAGTGGCCCATGACTTGCAGAGCCTGCACATACCAGGGATGCAGTGGGCATGTGAGTGCAGGAGCCTTCAGAGGGCTAGGTGGAGCAGTGGGCATGTGGACACACATGGTGTGGATGCCAGCAGGGCTGTCTTCATGCCAGCACAGGGGTCCATGTAGGAGAACAGTGGACCTAGAGCAGCAAGGGTAGGGCAGTGGGTATGTGAGCACAGTTGCTGACCAAGGCCATGTGAGTGCGTGTCCATGCAGAGAGCAGAGTGGGACATTGTGTGTGTGAGTGCAGGTGCCGGCAGAGCCCAGAAAGCAGTGTTTATGTTAGTCCAGATTCCTGCCCAGGCTAGAGAATCATTGCGTATATGAGGACAGGTGTCTGGAGAGGGCAGAGAGGAGCAGTGGGCACATGAGTGCAGGTGCGTGCTGAAGCCAGAGTGCAGCAGGGGACAGATAAGGACACTGGACATGGGAGTAAAGGTGCTTGCATTAGCTTGAGGGTGACATTTGCCATGCCCATGCAGGTGGCTACAGAATGCAGATGGGGTCAGTGGGCATGTGAGTGTTGGTCCCTGCAGAAGGCAGGAGGGTTAATGGCCATGTTGGACAGGTACCTTTTAGAACTGTAGTTTGCATTGGTGATGTGAATTCAGATGCCTGTAGATGTCAGGGATGCAGTGGGCATGTGATTGCAGGTGCGTGCAGAGAGCATAGGTGTGCAGTGGGCGTGTGATTGCAGGTGCATGCAGAGGACACACTGGGCAGTAGGCTTGTGAGTTCAGGCATCTGAGTGGCATTAGGGATGTGAGTGCATGAAAATGTAGAGGGCAGAGACTGACAGTGTTCATGTGAGTATCTGTGTCTGCCGAGAGATGTGCAGATGCATGGAGAGGCCAGAGAGTGGCAGCAGGCTTGAGACTGCATGTTCCTGCAGAGGACAGGCTGGTAGTGTGCATGTGGATGCAGGTGCCTGCAGAAGACAGATGAGGGTTGTGGGTTTGCGACCAGATGTGACTGCAGAGGGTAGAAGGTGACATTGGACATGTGAGTTCACATGACTTCAGAAGACATAGGGGAGCCTGTGGGTACAGGTGTCCTCAGAGGATAAAGAGTGCAGTGGGCATGAGTGCAGGGGCCTGCAGATGTCCCCAGTGGGAGGCTGGCTGTGTAAACAGGTGCCTACAAATGCCAGAGGCAGGACGTGCACATGTGACTGCAGTTGACATCTGAGTCCAGAGGAGTGCAGTGAGCACATGAGTCCAAGTCCCTGCAGGGAGCAGAGTGGAGCAGTGTACATATCATTGTAGGTCCTGCAGAGGCCAGATGGCTGCTGTGTGATGTGAATACATGAGACTACACAAGACCTATGATGTGCAGTGTGCATGTGTGCAGGTGCCAAGGAGGCCAGTGTGCATGTGAATACAGCTAAATACTAAGATCATATGTGGGTAGTAGACCTGTGCATGCAGATCCCTGTACAAGTCAGGCAGTCATTGGTATGTGAGCACTAGCTGTGGAGAGCCATGTAGGGGCAGTGGTCATGTGAGTGCTGCTGACAGTATGTTACAGAACATGGCAATGGTCATGGAATCATAGGTGCCTGCAGAAAGAGAAAGAGACAAGGAGCACTTGTTTGCAGGTGCCTGACATAGAAGGGGACAGAGAAGTGGAGTGGACCTGTGAGTAGCCTGAGGGTGGATGTGTGCACTTGAATGCAGTACCTGTAAAAGACGGGTCGGGACAGCAGTCGTGTAAATGTTGCTTCATACAGAGTCCAGGGTGGTTAGTGTCCATGTGTGCTCAGGTGGCTTTCATAGGCCAAGCATGTGTTGGCAATTTGAGTGCATATGCCTGTAGATGCCAGGGATGCAGTGGACATGTGATGTAGGTGCCTTCAGATGTGAGATGTGGGAGGTTGCACTGTGCGTCAGGTGTCTACAGAGGTCAGAGAGGGTAAGTGGGCATGTGACTACAGTTGCCTGCTGAGGCCACAGGGGTTCAGTGGATTATGTGAGTGCAGGTAACTGCAGAGAACAGAGGCAGGCTGTGTGCATGTGAGTGCAGTGCCTGCAGAGCCTAGACGTGGGCATTGGTCATGAGAGTGCAGATTCTTGCAGAGGTTTAGTGAGGTCATGGGCTTTTGAACGCTGGTGCCTGAAGACATCAGGGATGCAGTGCACATGTGGGTTCAGAATCATTCGGAGGACTAAGTGGGGAAGAGGGAGTGTGAGTTCACACTCACGTAGATGTCAGCAGGGCAGTGGGCATGTGAGTATAGACATCAAGTCCAGATGCTGGCAGCAGACATGTTAGTGCAGATTCCTGCACAGGCCCGGCACTCATGGGATATGTAAGTGCAGTTGTCTCAAGTGTCCATAGAGGTGTCATGGACATGTGTGTGCAGATAGACAGGGGAAGTTTTGGGGATGAGGGTTTCTGTCTGCAGGGGGCCATTGGGCATGAGAGTGAAGGTTATAGAAGAGAACAATGGGTGTGTGAATGCAGGTGCCTGCAGAGGACAGAGGGTGGCACTGGACTGTATGTGCAGGTGACTGCAAAGGCCAGAGAGTGGTAGTCAGTATGGGGGCATAGCTACCTGTAGATGCCAGAGGGTGCAGCAGCCTGTGATGTGAGTGCAGGTGCATGCAGAGACCAGGGTGTCAGTTAACATGTGGGTGTTGTTGCCATCTGGAATGGGAGGATGTCCTGTGAGTGCACGTATCTTCAGAGGTTAAGCCTCTGAAGAAGTGGGCCTGTGAGTGCAGGAGCCTGCAGAGCAGGAAGGGTTTGGAGTGTATGTGAGGGCAGGTGCATGCAGAGACCAGCAGAGGCTGTGGGGCTGTGGGCATGTAGCTGTGGGTGCATCTGACTGCAGAGGAAAGACAGGCAAGTGATCCTGCAGTCCAGGTGCTGCAGAGAGCAGGTGTGAGTGGACCTGTGGGTGTAAATGCCTGCAGAGGACAGAGGTGGGAAAAGACCTGTGAGGTCATGTTCCTGCTGAGGACAGGATAGCAGTTTACCCATAGGTGTAGGTGCCTCCAGAGCTTAGATGTGGAATGGTAGTGCATGCACTTAGAGGGACTGGCTGTGTGCATGTGAGTGCATGCATCTGCTCAAGACACATGGGGCAGTGGGACTGTGAGAACAGCTGGATGCAGACATCAGCAGTGGGAGGTGGGTCTGATGACTGCACGTGCCTACTAAGGTCCTGGAGGGGCAGTGGGGGTGTGAGTGCAGTCACCTGCAGAGAACATTGAGGGACAGAGGCCAGGCGAACACAGGGTCTACAGAGAATAATATCATGGTGGACACTGGACTGCATGGTAGGGCAGTGTGCATGGGCGTTCAGGGAACTGCAGAATCCAGAGCAGGCAATGGATATGAGAGTGTAGGTTCCTGCAGAGAACAGGATGCCAGTGGGCATGTGAGTGCAGGGACCTCCAGAGACCAGGGTGGTTAGTAGACATGTTTGTGCAGGTGTCTTTAGAAGCCTAGTCTATATCGTTGATGTGAGTGCAGATGCCTGTAGATCCAGGGATGCAGTGGGTGTGTGTTGCACATGTCTGCAGATGTGATAGGTGGGAGGTTGCAGTGTGAGTACAGTATCTACAGAGCTCAGAGAGGGGAAGTGGGTCTGTGGGTGCACTTCTATGCTGAGGATACAGGGGTGCAGTGGGCATGTGAGTACAGATACCTGCAGAGAGCAGAGGAGGGCAGTGGGCATGTGAGTATAAATACCTGCAGAGGCCAATGGTGGGCAGTGGAGATGGCAGTGCAGGTGCTTGCAGAGGAACAGAGTAGACAGTAGGTGCGTGATTGCTTGTTCCTTAGATGTGAGGGGTACAGTGGGCATTAGAGTGTAGAAGTTGTCAAAGACCAGGAGGGAAAGTGGGCATATGACATTAGAGGCCAGCAGATGCCAAGACACCACAGTACTCAAAAGTGCAGCCACATGTCAAGATCAGTGTGTTTAAGGGGCATGTAAGTGCAGATCCTGCACAGACCTACACAGTCATTGGGTATGTGAATGCAGATGTTTCTGGAGAGGTGCAGCAGGAATGTGGATTCAGGGGCATGGAGAGGCCAGAGGGCATTGAGCCTGTGAATCCAAGTGCCTGCAGAGACCAGGAAGAGGCTGTGGGCATGGGCATGTACCTGCTGGTAGAGGCCAGAGAAGGGCAGAGGGCATGCAAGTGCATTGCCTGCAGAGTAGAGGACAAGTGGGCCTGTGAGTCCAGGTACCTGCACAGACCTGGGGTTCATTAACATGTGGGTGCAGATGCCTGCAGTGGTCAGAGATGGAAATGGTCATGTGAGTTCCCATCACTGCTGAGGACAGGATAGCAGTTTAGCCATGTCTGTAGGTGTGTGCAGAGATCAGATGTGGGAGTGTGGACTGTGAGTGCACGTGACAACATAGGCTGGCAGTGAGCATGTGTGTGCATGTGCCTGCAAAAGACCCCTGGAGGCATTGAGCCTTGAGGGCAGATGTCTGCAGAGGTCAGAGAGAGGCTGTGGGTTTGTGACTACACTTGCCTGCAGGGAGCAGAGGAGGGCAGAGGACATGTGAGTCCATTTACCTGTAGAGAACAGAATGGGGCAGAGGGCATGTGGTTGCTGATGTCTGCTGACAGAAAGAGAGGTGGTGGGCATTTGTTTCCAGGAACCTGTTGTATATAGAGAGGTTCTGTGCAGGGGAGCACAGATGCTTGTAGAGTCATGTCTGGGGACAGTGTCATGTGGCTGTAGATCATGCCAAGCACAGAGCAGGCAGCAGGCCTGTGAGTGTATGCTCAGGGAGAGGACGGGATGGCCATGGACATATGCGTGTTGTTGCCTGCAGAACACAGATGGGGCAGTGGGCAGAGAGTGCAGGTGCCCTCCCTCAGAGGATGAAAGAACTCAATTATATGTGAGTGCAGCTGCCTTCTGAGGACAGAGAGGGGCAGTTGGGCTTGTGATTCCTGATGCCCTCAGAGGATGGAAGTATGCAGTGGGCATGTGGGTGCAGGTGCCTGCAGAGGCCAGATGGGGCTGTGTGTCTGAGAGTGGCCAGAAAGATAGAGAGACATTGTGATCTTTTGTGTGCAGTTACATGCAGGAGCTAGAGTTGGGTAGATTGCATGTGACTGTTGGTGCCTTCAGAATGCAGCAAGAGGCAGTGGGTATGGAAGTGTAGCTTCCTGTAGAAGCCAGAGAAGGGTAGTGGGCATGTGAGTGCAGACTCCTGCAGAGGCCAGGCTGGCAATAGGCATGTGGTTCAGGTACCTACAGAGGGAAGAGTGGGGCAGTGGGCACATGAGTATAGATGTGGGTATAGACAAGAGGTTAGCAGGGAGCAGGTGAGCACAGGTTACTTCAAGGTTCAGGTAGAGAAGAGGAACATGGGTGCAGGTTCCTGTGGAGGAAAGGCAAGAAATGAGCATGCAAATGCACTTTATGGGGCAGTCAGGGTGGGGCAGTGGGCATGTCACTGCAGGTGCAGGTAGAGGACATAGACGGGCAGTGGACATTTTATTGCAAGTTTCTTGAAGAGGCCCTAGAGAGGTGTGATGAATATGAGTTCAGAGGCCTGGAGAGGTCAGTGTGGGCATTGGGCTTCCGAGAGCTAATAAGTGTGGAGGGCAAATAGAGGCATTGGGCATGGGGAGCAGGGGCCTACAGAGGACAGAGAGAGGCAGTGGGCATGGGGAACAGGGGTCTGCAGAGGACAGAGAGAGACAGTGGGCATGGGGAACAGGGGTCTGCAGAGGACAGAGAGAGACATTGGGCACAGGGAACAGGGGTCTGCAGAGGACAGAGAGAGACAGTGGACATGGGGAACAGGGGTCTGCAGAGGACAGAGAGAGAGAGACAGTGGGCATGGGGAACAGGGGCCTGCAGAGGACAGAGAGAGACAGTGGGCATGGGGAACAGGGGTCTGCAGAGGACAGAGAGACAGTGGACATGGGGAACAGGGGTCTGCAGAGGACAGAGAGAGACAGTGGGCATGGGGAACAGGGGTCTGCAGAGGACAGAGAGACAGTGGACGTGGGGAACAGGGGTCTGCAGAGGACAGAGAGAGACAGTGGACATGGGGAACAGAGGTCTGCAGAGGACAGAGACAGTGGACATGGGGAACAGGGGTCTGCAGAGGACAGAGAGACAGTGGGCATGGGGAACAGGGGTCTGCAGAGGACAGAGAGAGACAGTGGGCATGGGGAACAGGGGCCTGCAGAGGACAGAGAGAGACAGTGGGCATGGGGAACAGGGGTCTGCAGAGGACAGAGAGAGGCAGTGGGCATGGGGAACAGGGGCCTGCAGAGGACAGAGAGAGACAGTGGGCATGGGGAACAGGGGTCTGCAGAGGACAGAGAGAGGCATTGGGCATGGGGAACAGGGGCTTGCAGAGGACAGAGAGACAGTGGGCATGGGGAACAGGGGCCTGCAGAGGACAGAGAGAGACAGTGGACATGGGGAACAGTGGTCTGCAGAGGACAGAGAGAGACAGTGGACATGGGGAACAGGGGTCTGCAGAGGACAGAGAGAGACAGTGGACATGGGGAACAGGGGTCTGCAGAGGACAGAGAGACAGTGGGCATGGGGAACAGGGACTGCAGAGGACAGAGAGAGACAGTGGACATGGGGAACAGGGGTCTGCAGAGGACAGAGAGACAGTGGACATGGGGAACAGGGGTCTGCAGAGGACATAGAGAGACAGTGGGCACAGGGAACAGGATTCTGCAGAGGATAGAGAGAGTCAGTGGGCATGGGGAACAGGGGTCTGTAGAGGACAGAGAGACAGTGGACATGGGGAACAGGGGTCTGCAGAGGACAGAGAGAGGCAGTGGGCACGGGGAACAGGGTTCTGCAGAGGACACAGAGAGAGACAGTAGGCATGGGGAACAGGGGTCTGCAGAGGACAGAGAGAGGCAGTGGGCATGGGGAACAGGGGCCTGCAGAGGACAGAGAGAGGCAGTGGGCACGGGGAACAGGGGTCTGCAGAGGACACAGAGAGAGACAGTGGGCATGGGGAACAGGGTCTGCAGAGGACAGATAGAGGCAGTGGGCATGGGGAACAGGGGCCTGCAGAGGACAGAGAGACAGTGGGCATGGGGAACAGGGGTCTGCAGAGGACAGAGAGAGACAGTGGGCACAGGGAACAGGGGCCTGCAGAGGACAGAGAGAGACAGTGCGCATGGGGAACAGGGGTCTGCAGAGGACAGAGAGAGACAGTGGACATGGGGAACAGAGGTCTGCAGAGGACAGAGAGAGACAGTGGGCATGGGGAACAGGGGTCTGCAGAGGACAGAGAGATGCAGTGGGCATGGGGAACAGGGGTCTGCAGAGGACAGAGAGAGGCAGTGGGCACGGGGAACAGGGGTCTGCAGAGGACAGAGAGAGAGACAGTGGGCATGGGGAACAGGGTTCTGCAGAGGACAGAGAGAGGCAGTGGGCATGGGGAACAGGGGCCTGCAGAGGACAGAGAGAGGCAGTGGGCACGGGGAACAGGGGTCTGCAGAGGACACAGAGAGGCAGTGGGCATGGGGAACAGGGCCTGCAGAGGACAGATAAAGGCAGTGGGCATGGGGAACAGGGGCCTGCAGAGGACAGAGAGACAGTGGGCATGGGGAACAGGGGTCTGCAGAGGACAGAGAGAGACAGTGGGCACAGGGAACAGGGGCCTGCAGAGGACAGAGAGAGACAGTGGGCATGGGGAGCAGGGGCCTGCAGAGGACAGAGAGAGACAGTGGACATGGGGAACAGAGGTCTGCAGAGGACAGAGAGAGACAGTGGGCATGGGGAACAGGGGCCTGCAGAGGACAGAGAGAGACAGTGGACATGGGGAGCAGGGGCCTGCAGAGGACAGAGAGAGACAGTGGGCATGGGGAACAGGGGTCTGCAGAGGACAGAGAGAGACAGTGGACACGGGGAACAGGGGTCTGCAGAGGACAGAGAGAGACAGTGGGCACAGGGAACAGGGGCCTGCAGAGGACAGAGAGAGACAGTGGGCATGGGGAACAGGGGTCTGCAGAGGACAGAGAGAGACAGTGGGCATGGGGAACAGGGGTCTGCAGAGGACAGAGAGAGGCATTGGGCATGGGGAACAGGGGCTTGCAGAGGACAGAGAGACAGTGGGCATGGGGAACAGGGGCCTGCAGAGGACAGAGAGAGACAGTGGACATGGGGAACAGTGGTCTGCATAGGACAGAGAGAGACAGTGGACATGGGGAACAGGGGTCTGCAGAGGACAGAGAGAGACAGTGGACATGGGGAACAGGGGTCTGCAGAGGACAGAGAGACAGTGGGCATGGGGAACAGGGACTGCAGAGGACAGAGAGAGACAGTGGACATGGGGAACAGGGGTCTGCAGAGGACAGAGAGACAGTGGACATGGGGAACAGGGGTCTGCAGAGGACATAGAGAGACAGTGGACATGGGGAACAGGGGTCTGCAGAGGACACAGAGAGGCAGTGGGCATGGGGAACAGGGGTCTGTAGAGGACAGAGAGACAGTGGACATGGGGAACAGGGGTCTGCAGAGGACAGAGAGAGGCAGTGGGCACGGGGAACAGGGTTCTGCAGAGGACACAGAGAGAGACAGTGGGCATGGGGAACAGGGGTCTGCAGAGGACAGAGAGAGGCAGTGGGCATGGGGAACAGGGGCCTGCAGAGGACAGAGAGAGGCAGTGGGCACGGGGAACAGGGGTTTGCAGAGGACACAGAGAGAGACAGTGGGCATGGGGAACAGGGTCTGCAGAGGACAGATAGAGGCAGTGGGCATGGGGAACAGGGGCCTGCATAGGACAGAGAGACAGTGGGCATGTGGAACAGGGGTCTGCAGAGGACAGAGAGAGACAGTGGGCACAGGGAACAGGGGCCTGCAGAGGACAGAGAGAGACAGTGCGCATGGGGAACAGGGGTCTGCAGAGGACAGAGAGAGACAGTGGACATGGGGAACAGAGGTCTGCAGAGGACAGAGAGAGACAGTGGGCATGGGGAACAGGGGTCTGCAGAGGACAGAGAGATGCAGTGGGCATGGGGAACAGGGGTCTGCAGAGGACAGAGAGAGGCAGTGGGCACGGGGAACAGGGGTCTGCAGAGGACAGAGAGAGAGACAGTGGGCATGGGGAACAGGGTTCTGCAGAGGACAGAGAGAGGCAGTGGGCATGGGGAACAGGGGCCTGCAGAGGACAGAGAGAGGCAGTGGGCACGGGGAACAGGGGTCTGCAGAGGACACAGAGAGGCAGTGGGCATGGGGAACAGGGCCTGCAGAGGACAGATAAAGGCAGTGGGCATGGGGAACAGGGGCCTGCAGAGGACAGAGAGACAGTGGGCATGGGGAACAGGGGTCTGCAGAGGACAGAGAGAGACAGTGGGCACAGGGAACAGGGGCCTGCAGAGGACAGAGAGAGACAGTGGGCATGGGGAGCAGGGGCCTGCAGAGGACAGAGAGAGACAGTGGACATGGGGAACAGAGGTCTGCAGAGGACAGAGAGAGACAGTGGGCATGGGGAACAGGGGCCTGCAGAGGACAGAGAGAGACAGTGGACATGGGGAGCAGGGGCCTGCAGAGGACAGAGAGAGACAGTGGGCATGGGGAACAGGGGTCTGCAGAGGACAGAGAGAGACAGTGGGCATGGGGAACAGGGGCCTGCAGAGGACAGAGAGAGACAGTGGGCACGGGGAACAGGGGTCTGCAGAGGACAGAGAGAGACAGTGGGCACAGGGAACAGGGGCCTGCAGAGGACAGAGAGAGACAGTGGGCATGGGGAGCAGGGGCCTGCAGAGGACAGAGAGAGACAGTGGACACGGGGAACAGGGGTCTGCAGAGGACAGAGAGAGACAGTGGGCACAGGGAACAGGGGCCTGCAGAGGACAGAGAGAGACAGTGGGCATGGGGAACAGGGGTCTGCAGAGGACAGAGAGAGACAGTGGACATGGGGAACAGAGGTCTGCAGAGGACAGAGAGAGACAGTGGGCATGGGGAACAGGGGTCTGCAGAGGACAGAGAGAGGCAGTGGGCATGGGGAACAGGGGTCTGCAGAGGACAGAGAGAGACAGTGGGCATGGGGAACAGGGGCCTGCAGAGGACAGAGAGAGACAGTGGGCATGGGGAACAGGGGCCTGCAGAGGACAGAGAGAGACAGTGGACATGGGGAACAGGGGTCTGCAGAGGACAGAGAGAGGCAGTGGGCATGGGGAACAGGGGTCTGCAGAGGGCAGAGAGAGGCAGTGGGCATGAGGAACAGGGGTCTGCAGAGGACGGAGAGAGGCAGTGGGCATGGGGAACAGGGGCCTGCCGCGTCTAGAGAAGGGCAGTGGGCATGTGATTCCTGGGCCTGCAGGTCTCAGGGGTGTCCGTGGACATGTAGGAGCAGATGCCTGTACAGGCCAGAAAGAGGAAGTGAGATTGAGAGTCCAGATTACTGCAGACGACAGAACAGCAGTGGGCTTATTGGTGCCAGTGTGGGCAGAGGTTAGATGCTGCTCAGTAGCACCATGTGAGTGTAGCTATGTTCATATACAGGGCAGAGAGGGGAGTGTGCATGTGAATACAGTAGCTTTCACAGGATAAAGAAGTATAGTGGGCCTGTGAGGGAGATCAGATGGGTGGAGTGCGCCTGTGAGTGCAGGTGCCTGCAGACAAAGAGAAGGCAAGTGTGCATGTGGGTGCAGGTGCCTGCAGACAAAGAGAAGGCAAGTGTGCATGTGGGTGCAGGTGCCTGCAGACAAAGAGAAGGTAAGTGTGCATGTGGGTGCAGGTGTCTGTAGACAAAGAGAAGGCAAGTGTGCATGTGGGTGCAGGTGCCTGCAGAGACAAGGGTGCTGTGCACATGCAGGTATAGATGTCTGTAGAGTACAGAGGGGGCAGACTGGGCCTGTGAGTTCACGTTCCTACTGAGGACAGGATAGCTGTGTGCCCTTAAGCACAGGTCCCTGCTGAGATCAGAAGTGGGAGGGTGTCCTGTGAATTCAGGAGCCTGCAGAATCCAGGCAGGGGCAGTATGCATGTGAATACATCAACATGGCTGTCTGCATGTGAGTGCAGGTCATGCAGGAGACAGAATGGGGCAGTCTACATGTGAATAGAGGAGACTGCTGAGGCCAGAGGGGAGCTGTGAGCATGTGAGTGCATGTGTGTACCAACAGCACATATGTACAGTGGACATGTTAGTGCACATTCCTGCACAGGCCAGCAGTCTTGTGTATGTGAATGCAGTGTCTGTAGAGGTCAGAGAGGTACAGTGAACAGGTCAGGTTAGGTGAGTGCAGAGGCCATTGGTGGGCAGTGGGTATGTGACTGTATGTGCCTGAAGTCAAGGGAGCAGTGGGCATGTGAGTGCAGCTAAGTACCAGGATCAGATGTACACAGTGGACATGTTAGAGCAGACTCCTGCACAGACCGGGCAGTCATCAGGGTTGTGAATGCAGCTATCTTGAGAGGCCAAAGACGTGAAATTGGCAAGGGATGGTAGTTTCATCCAGAGGACATTGTGGGGTGGTGGCTATATGAGGGGATGTCACTGCAGAGGCGAGGGGGCAGAGCTCATGGGAGTGCAGGTGTCAGCAGAATAGAGATGGGGACAGTGGGCATGAGAGTGCAGGTGTCCTCTAAGGATAGAGGATTTCAATGGTTGTGTGAGTGCAGGTGCATGCAGATGTCAGAGGAGAATAGGAACCTGAGAGCCCATGCCTTCAGGAGCCACATCTATGCAGTGAGTTCTTTTAGAGACAAGATTAGGGCAGTGGAGATGGGAGGCCATGTAGCAGGAGAGTGCATGGGGCACATTGTATTTGTGAGTGCAGAGGTCCTTGGAGGACAAAAGAGTGTTTTAGGCATGAGTGCCAGTACCTGCAGGGGTCCCCAGTGGGAGGTTAGCTGTGTGAACAGGTGCCTGCAAAGGCCAGAGTTCAGGAATATGCAGGTGAGTAGAGTTTCCTGCTAGGACCAGAGGAGGGCAGTGGATACATGTGCCATCAGATGCCAGGAGGGGAGACATGCCAGTGTAGCTACCAAGAAGACCAGAGGTGGGCAGTGGACATGATAATACAGATTCCTGCACAGGACAGGCAGTCAGTGTGCATGTGATTGGAGGTGTCTACAGGGAGGACAGAGAACTGCAGTGGGCAGGTGAGGGTAGTGGAGTGCAGAGGCCTTTGTGGACAGTGTGTGTGTGAGTGCATGTGCATGCAGAGGTGGGGTGGGGCAACAATGGTGATGTGAATGCAGGTCCCTGCAGAGACCAGAGAGAGGCAGATTTTGTAAATGCAGCTTCCTGGTATGGCCACAAGGGGGCAGTGTGCCTGTGAATGAGGTGCATGCCAAGAGCAGAATGGGGTATTGGGTATGTGAGTGCAGATGCCTGCAGATGTCAGCAGGGCCGTGGACATCATAGTGCAGCAGATTCCTGCAGAGACCAGGCAGTCATGGTGTGTGTGAATGCTGGCTCCTGGAGATGGCATTGCAGCTGGCTGCAATGGACCTGTGAGTGTGGAGGCCTAGGCGGTCATCTGAGTATGAGTGTCTGAGGCTGGAGAGCCCAGAGGGTACAAAGGTCATATGCAGGTGCATGCACAGGTCAGAGGAGGAGACGTGCATGTGAGCATATGTGCCTGCAGAGGCTAGGGGCTGGTGGGTGTGTCGGTCCATGTCCCTGCAGAGGCCAAAGAGTGCAGCTTGTCACATGAGTGTAGGTAACAGGAGAGGCTAAAAAGAGGCGGTGGCCTTTGGATTACAGGGGCCTGCAGAGCCAGGGAGTGGCAGAGGGTATGTGGGTGCAGATGTCTGGGGGAGACACATAAGGCAGTGGGCATGTGAGTAGAGGGGCCTGGAGAGGCCAGGGTGGCAGTGGACATGTAAGGGTAGGCGTGGCCATAGACAAGAGGTTATCAGGGAACATGAAAATTTAAGTTATTCCAGAGGACAGTCAGGGTAGAGGCATGTGATGGGAAGAGCCAGGGAAGGGCAGTGGGCATGAGGGTGCAGGTGATGGGAAGAGCCAGGGAAGGGCAGTGGGCATGAGGGTGCAGGTGATGGGAACAGCCAGGGAAGGGCAGTGGGCATGAGGGTGCAGGTGATGGGAACAGCCAGGGAAGGGCAGTGGGCATGAGGGTGCAGGTGATGGGAACAGCCAGGGCAGGGCAGTGGGCATGAGGGTGCACGTGATGGGAACAGCCAGGGAAGGGCAAGGCTATCTGGAGCAGTGGGAATGGGAAGGCACATTCCTGCAGATACCAGGAAGTAGGTGGGCATGTGTGAGAGAGATACGGGGGTCATATGAGTGTAGGTGCCTGCAGGGGACAAATGGGGTGGTGGACTTACGACTGCAGCTGCTGAGTGGCCCAGGATGGCATTGGGCATGTGAGTGCATGTAAATATAGAGACCAGAGAGTGACAGTGTGCATGTCTGTACAGTTGTCTTCAGAGACAAGTGCAGATGTGTAGAGAAGCTAGAGAATGGGTTGTAGGCTTGAGACTGCATGTTCCTGCAGAGGACAGGCTGGCAGTGGGCATGTGGATGCAGGAGCTCACTGACCTTATATGTGCAGGTTCCACTCAGTAGGCAAGAACACAGTAGACATGCAAGTGCGGATCCCTGTAGAGGCCAGAGAAGGGTAGTGTGCACAAGAGTGCATGTGGCTCTGCAGGGGAAATGAAGACAGTGGGCATGTAGGGCTGGAGTCTGCAGATTACAGATGGGCAGTGGGCCTTTGCATTCAGGATGCTCCAGATGGCTAAGTGGGCAGTGGGTATGTGAGTGTACACACTTGTGGATGCCAGCAGGGCAGTGTGCATGTGAGGGCAGCTATGGGCCAAGGCCACATGTTGGCAGTGGACATTTCAGTTCAGATTCCTGCATAGGACAGGCAGTCATTGGGGATGTGAGCACAGGTGTCTGGGGAGGACAGAGAGGATCAGTGGGCACATGAGTGCAGACGTGCCTGCTGAGGGCAGAGGCAGGCAGTAGGTATGTGAGTGTGTGTGCCTGCAGAGACAAGGGGACTGTGGTGTGTGAGTGCAGGTGTGTTCAGGGTACAGAAGAGGGCACAGGCATGTGAGTCCATGCATCTGCAGAGGTCAGAGAGAGACAGTAGTCATGTGTGTGCAGTTGCATTCACAGGACAGGGAGGGGCAGTCTGCATGTGACTGCTTGTGCTTGTAGATCCCACAGAGGGTCAGTGGTCCTTTGAGTGCAGGTGACTGCAGAGGGTAGAAGGTAGCATTGGACATGTGAATGCCCGTGACATCAGAAGACAGAGAGGAGCCTGTGGGTACAGGAGTCCTCAGAGGATAAAGAGTGCAGTGGGCATGAGTGCAGGGGCCTGCAGATGTCCCCAGTGGGAGGCTGGCTGTGTGAACAGGTGCCTACAAAGGCCAAAGATAGGACATGCACATGTGACTGCAGTTGACATCTGAGTCCAGGGGAGGGCATTGAGCAAGTGAGTCCAAGTCCCTGCAGGGAGCAGAGTGGAGCAGTGTACATATCATTGTAGGTCCTGCAGAAGCCAGATGGCTGCTGTGTGATGTGAATACATGAGACTACACAAGACCTATGATGTGCAGTGTGCATGTGTGCAGGTGCCAAGGAGCCCCCTGTGCATCTGAATGTAGCTAAGCACCAAGATCATGTGTGGGTAGTAGACCTGTGCATGCAGATCCCTGTACAAGCCAGGCAGTCATTGGTATGTGAGCACTAGCTGTGGAGAAGCCATGTAGGGGCAGTGGGCAGGTGAGTGCTGCTGACTGTATGTTACAGAACATGGCAATGGTCATGGGATCATAGGTGCCTGCAGAAACCAGAAAGAGACAATTAGCACTTGTTGCAGGTGCCTGCAGGGGACAGAGAAGGGGAGTGGACCTGTGAGTTAAGGTCCCTGCAGTGGCCTGAGGGTGGTCCTGTGCACAAGAATGCAGGAGCCTCCAGACGAGTGGCGGGGAGAACAGTCATGTGAATGTTGCTTCATGCATAGGCCAGGATGGTTAGTGGACATGTGTGGACAGGTGGCTTTCATAGGCCAAGCATGTGTTGGCCATGCGCATGGAGATGCCTGTAGATGCCAGGGATGTAGTGGACATGTGATGCAGGTGCCTGCAGATGTGATAAGTGGGAGGTTGCACTATGAATGCAGGTATCTACATAGGTCACAGAGGAGAATATTGGGCATGTGGGTGCAGGTGCCTGCTGAGGACACAGGGGTGCAGTGGGTTACTTGTGCACAGGTACCTGCAGTGAGCAGAGTTGGGCAGTAAGCCTGTGAGTGCAGGAACATGCAGAGAGCAGAGGCAGGCTGTGTGCCTATGAGTGCAGGTAACTGCAGAGAACAGAGGTAGGCTGTATGCATGTGAGTGCAGTGCCTGCAGAGCCTAGAGGTTGGCATTGGGCATGAGAGTGCAGATTCTTGCAGAGGTTAAGTGAGGTGATGGGCTTGTGACTGCTGGTGCCTGAAGACATCAGGGATGCAGTGCACATGTGAGTGCAGAATCCTTCAGAGGGCTAAGTGCCGGTGTCTTCTGATGCCAGAGGAGCATTGAACATGTGACTGCAGCAGTCTCAGTGAGCTAACTGTAGCAGTGGGTAGGTGAGTGTACATGCGCTTACTAATGCCATGAATGCTGTGGGCATGCGAGTGCGTGTACCATCAGATGCCAGGAGGGCAGTGGGCATGTGAATGGAGGTGACTAATGAGGGTACTTGTGGGCACCGTTTATGGGCACAGATGCCCACAGAGGCCAGAGAGAGGCAGTGGGCGTGTGGCAAGGGTAGAGGACAGGATCAGGCATGTGAGAACGCATGTACATACAGAGAGCAGAGTGGGACATTGTGTGTGTGTGTGTGTGTGTGTGTGTGTAGGTCCATGCAGAAGCCCGGGATGGCACTGAGCATGTGAACTTTAGTTTCTGCAGAGTGCAGGGTAGCAGTAGACATGAAGGACGGTACCAGCAGAAGACAAATGGGGGCAGTGACTCTAGGCACCATCAGTATGGGGTAGTGTTTATGTGAAAGTTGGTTCATGCAGAGGCCAGGGTTGTTAGTGGCCATGTTTGCACAGGTGCATTTTATAGTACCTGTGGACATATGAGTGTGTGTTTTTACACAGGATAGTATACCCATGAGCATTTAATGCTGGTGTCTGCAAAAGACAGGTGGAGGTGGTGGGCATGTGATTGCAGGAACATGTAGATAGCAGAGTATGGCAGTGGCCCTGTGAGTGTTGGTTCATCCAAAGCCCAGGGTGGCCATTTTTCTCAGGTGTCTTTCAGAGACCTAGTGTGCATTAATGATGTGCATGCTGATGCCTGTAGATGCCAGGGATGCAGTGGACATGTGATGCACGTGCCTACAGATGTGATAAGTGGGAGGTTGTACTGTGAGTGAGGTGGCTACAGAGACAAGAGACAGGAATTGTTCATGTGACTCCAGTTGCCTGCTGCAGACAGAGGGGTGCAGTGGGTTATGTGAGTATAGATAAATACAGAGAACAGAGGTAGGCAGTGGGCATGTGAGTCCAGAGAACAGAGGGGTGAGGTATATATTTCCATGGGAATGTGAGTGCAGCTGCCTGCAGAGACCAGAGGGTGGTTGTGTGCATGTGAGTGCAGGCTTCTCCACAGGACAGGCTGTCAGTGGGCATGTGACTGCATGTGCATGAACAGGACACATGGGGCCCGTGGGCCTTGAGTGCAGGTGCCTGCTGAGGTCAGAGAGGTGCAGTTGGACTGTGCATGAAGACGCCCAGAGAGGACAGATGGAAGCAGTGGCCATGTGAGTGCAGAATCTTACAGAGGGCAGCTTGGGCCTGCATGTATGTGAGTGTAAGTTCATGCAGGGGCCATAGTCAGTGGGCATGTGTGTAGGTTCTGCTGATGGGAAGATAACAGTGGGCATGTGAGTGCAGGTGCCTGCAGAAGACATGTGGGGGCAGTGGGCATGTCAGTGCAGGAGCCTGCAGATGCACTGAGAGAGGCAGTGGGTGTGTGAGTCCAGGTCCATGCTGAGTCCAGAGAAGGGCAGTGAGCATGTGAGTGCAGGAACACACAGAGAGCAGGGTAGGCTTACGAGAATGCAGGTTCTGTCAGAGGGAAGAAGTGTGCTGTGGACATGTGAGTGCAGCTTTGCACAGAGGCCAGTGTGCCTGTGAGTTCATGTTCCTACTGAGGGCAGATTGTGATGGGCACAGAAGTGAAGGTGCCTGTGGATGGCACACATTGGGGATCAGCCTGTCACTGCAGGTGACTGCAGAGGTCAGGGAGGGGACCTGGGCATATGAGTCCAGGAGCCTTCAGAGCGCTAAGTTACACTGTGGCTTTTTGAGTGTCCATGACTGCAGTTGTCATGAAGGCATTGGGGATGTGACTGCAGGTCCATGCTGAGTCCAGAGAAGGGCAGCGGGCATGTGAGTGCAGGAACATGCAGAGAGCAGAGTAGGGCAGTGTGAGCATGGGAGTATAGCTGCCTGTAGATCCCTGAACAAAGCAGTGTGCAGGTGAGTGCAGGTGTCTGCAGTGTGTAGGGAATCAATGGACATGGAGGTGCAGATGCCTGTAGTGAGCAGGGTTGGGTGTTGGGCATGAGAGTGCAACTGCCTGTAGAGACAAAGGAAGGTGAATGGCATGTGACTGTATGTTCTTGTTGATGCCATGGGGCAGTGTGCATGTGAGTGCAGGTGCCTTCTGATGCCAGTGGAGCACTGAACATGTGACTGCAGCAGTCTCAGTGAGCTAACTGCAGCAGTATGTGAGTGCACATGCCTACTAATGCCATGAATGCTGTGGGCATGCGAGTATGTATACAGTGTGACTGTATGTGCTTGTTGATGCCAGGAGGGCAGTGGGCATGTGACTGCAGGTGCCTTCTGATGCCAGAGGAGCATTGAACATGTGACTGCAGCAGTCTCAGTGAGCTAACTGCAGCAGTGGGTAGGTGAGTGCACATGCCTACTAATGCCATGAATGCTGTGGGCATGTGAGTGTGTGTACCATCAGATGCCATGGGGCAGTGGGCATGTGACTGCAGGTGCCTTCTGAAGCCAGAGGAGCATTGAACATTTGACTGCAGCAGTCTCAGTGAGCTAAAGGCAGCAGTGGGTAGGTGAGTGCACACGCGCTTACTAATGCCATGAATGCTGTGGGCATGTGAGTGCGTGTACCATCAGATGCCAGGAGGGCAGTGGGCATGTGAGTGCAGCTGCCTGCAGAGTCTAGAGAAATGCAGTGGGCATGTGAGTGTAGCTGCCTGCAGAGTCTAGAGAAATGCAGTGGGCATGTGAGTGCACCTGCCTGCAGAGGAAAGAGTGGGCCAGTGGGAGTGAGAGCCCATGTGCCTGTCTAGACCATGGGCTGTGTGCCCATGAGTGCAGGTGCCTGCTGAGATCAGAGGTGGGAGGTCAGTCTGTGAGTGGAGGTGCCCACAAGGGCTGGCACTGAGCATGTGGAGGCAGGTGTTTACACACAACATATGGGTCAGTGGGACCTGAGTGCAGGGGCCTGCAGAAGCCAGGGAGTGGGTTGTGAGTTCACAAGATGGAGTTCACAACACAAGATGTTATCTGGAGACAACACAATGTCTCCCTCTGCAGACATGTGCCCTCACATACCCTCTACCCCGTTCTGCTCTCTGCAGATGTCTGTATTCACATGACCCACTGCACCCCTGTGTCCTCAGCAGGAAACTGTAGGTGGGCTTAACTGTAGGTTTCTTCAGATTATATCATAGCAGTGAGTATTGAGTGCATGCACATGCAGCATACTGCTGGGGACAGTCACCATGTGAGCGCAGGTGTCTGCAGAGAGCAGAGAGAGGCAGAGGACAGGTATGTGCAGGTGCCTGCACAGGACAAAGTACATGCACTACATGGTAGTGTAGCTATGTTCAAAAACACACGTGGGCACTGCAAATGTTAGTTCAGATTCCTGTACAACAGGCAGTCACTGTGCATGTGAATGCTGGTTCCTGGACAGGCCAGGTGGCTGCCATGGGCCTGTGGGTGTAGAGGCACAGGGGGCTGTGGTGTGAGTGTAGGAGCATACAGAGGTCAGGAGGCAGGGGGCATGGGACTGCAGGTGTCTGCAGAAGACAGATGGGGCAGTGGGCATGAGAGTGCAGGTGCCCTCTGCAGATGGAAGATTTCAATGGTCATGTGAATGCAAGTGTCTGCAGAGGTCAGAGTGTGGGGTATTGGGAATGTGCATGCCCATGGCTGCAGGGGTAAGGAGTGTGTTGTAGGCATGCGATTCCAGGTACCTACAGAGCGATGAGTAGGGCAGTGTGTATGTGAGTGTAGGAGCCTGAAGAGCACAGAGCGGGACATCTACCATGTGAGTGCAGATGCATACAGGTGCCAGAATGGGACAGCATGCCATTGAATGCAGGTTTTCTGGATAGTTCAGAGAGGGGTGCAGTGTATGTGAGTTCAGATGCCTGGAGAGGCCAGAGAGTAGGAATGTGCTTTTATGAACACATAGCTATAGAGGGCAGGTAGAGACCGTGCACATAGGGGTACAGGGGCCTGCAGAGATCAGAGAGAGTCAGGGGGTACATGAATGCAGGTGTCTTCAGAGGGCAGAGAGGAGCAGTAGGCCTGTCCGTGCAGGAGCCCTCAGAGGACAGACGAGTGGAATGGATGGTGAGTTCAGGTACTGCAGAGTCCAGAGAAGGGCAGTGGGCGTGAGAGTTCATGTCCATGGGGAGGGAAGGGAGGTGCAGTGGTAACATGGGTGCACATGCCTGCAGAGGCCAGCAGGCAGTGTGCATGATAATTCATGTGTGAATGTGAGAGGGCAGAGAGGTACAATGGCCCAGAGAATGCAGATGATTGCAGAGGCAGAGGGGCCAGCGGGTGTGAGTGCATCTGTCCACAGGCAGTGGTTGTCATGTGCTTGTAATTCATTGTGGGTTATGAAGAGGACCATGGGTATATGATTGTAGGTGCCTGCAGAGACCAGGGATAGGCAGTGTGTATGAGTGTATCTACCTCCGATGCCAGAGTCGGGCCATGGGAACGTGGGTGCAGTTGCCTGCAGAGACCAGCTTTTGTTTTTTCTACTGAGTCCATATTCTGCACAGGTCAGAGGGCTGAAGTGGGCATGTTAGTCTAGGTTCTTGTAGAGGTCTTGATAGCAGTAGGCCCTTGACTTTGGGTTCTTTGGGGAGAACAGGATAACAGTGGGCCTGTGAGTTCAGGTTCCTTTGGAGCACATGATAGCAGAGGGCCCTTGAGTGCAGGTCCCTGCAGAGGACATCGGGAAATTGGATATGTGAGACTACAACCTGTAGAGAAATGTGCAGGCTGTAAATGATTGATTGTCTGAGACTGCAGATGGTGGGATACCACTGGGCATGTGAGTACATCTGCCTGCAGAGGAAAGTGCATCTGTGGGCATGAGTGCCCATGTGCATATAGAGACCAGTGTTTCATCAATATGTGTGTGTGGATGCCCACAGATATCAGTGTTGGGCACAAAGTGTGCATGTGTGTTCACATTCTGGGACAGTGCCGTGTGCTCATGACTGTAGATGTCTCCATAGGGCAGAAGTGGGAGGTTGTACTGTGAGTGCAGGTACCTCCAAGGGTTGGCACTGAGCATGTCAGGGCCTGTGACTGCATAAGATATATGGCGCAGTGGGACTCAAGTGCAGATGCCTGCAGAAGGCGTGGAGGGGAGTGGTCATGAGACTACATTTGCCTGCTGAGGTCAGAGTGTGACCCTTGGTATGTGAGTACAGGGGTCTGGAAAGTCCAGAGATGTGCAGGAGGAAACTGAGTGCAGAGGCCTGCAGAGATCAGGGATGAGGCTGTGAGTTCACAGGACAGCAGTTGGCGTAACTATAGGAGCCTGCTGTGACCAGAGGGGGCAGTTCCTCTAGAGAGCAGAGATGTGCAATAAGAGGATAGAAGTGGACATGAATACAGGTCCCTGCAGAATGCAGATAGCACAGTGGACATGTATGTGACTCTAGGCACCAGCAGAGATCAGGGTGGGGCAGTGTTTATGTGAGTGTTCATTCCTGCAGAGCCAGGATGTTTGGTGTCCATGTGTGCTCAGGTGCCTCTTATAGGCCAAGCATGTGTTGGCAATGTGAATACAGATGCCTGTAGATGCCAGGGATGCAGTGGGCCTGTGATGCAGGTGTCTGCAGATGTGATAAGTGGGAGGTTGCACTGTGAGTGCAGGTACCTGCAGAGGTCTGAGGGGGCAATTGTGCATGTGAGTGCAGGTGCCTCCTGAGGACACAGGGGTGCAGTGGGTTATGTGAGTGTAGATACCTGCAGAGAGCAGAGGTGGACAGTGAACATGGGAGTCTACGGAACACAGGTGTGTAATATACATGTGAATGCAGGTACACACAGACAGCAGAGGTGTGCAGGGAGCACATGAGTGCTGGTGCATGCAGAGTACAGATGAGGGCAGTTGGCGTGTAAGTGCAGGTATCTGCAGAGGTCAGAGGGGGCAATTGTGCATGTGAGTGCAGGTGCCTGCTGAGGACACAGGGGTGCAGTGGGTTATGTGAGTGTAGATACCTGCAGAGAGCAGAGGTGGACAGTAGATATGGGAGTCTAAGGAACACAGGTGTATAATATACATGTGAATGCAGGTACACACAGACAGCAGAGGTGTGCAGAGAGCACATGAGTGCTGGTGCATGCAGAGTACAGATGAGGGCAGTTGGCGTGTGAGTGCAGGTATGTGCAGAGGGCAGAAGTGTTCAGTGAGAATGTTGGTGTAGAGACATGCAGAGAGCAGATATGGGTAGTAGATATGTGAGTGTTGGTACATGCAGAGAGCAGACATGTGCAGTGTGCATATACATGCAGGGATAATGCAGAGTGCAGCATGGGACAGTGGACATGTGAGTGCAGATGTCTGCAGAGAGAAGAGGTAAGCATTGGGCACGACTGTGCAGGATCCTGCACAGGCAGAAGGGAGGCAGTGGCCGTGTGATGGCTCGTGCCTGTAGGTGCCAAGGATACAGTAGGCCTTTGAGTGCAGTTGTACTCACAACATGTATGTGAGTATAGGTTCATACAGGGGCCAAAGTCAGTGAGCATGCGTGTAGGTTCTGCTGATGGGAAGATAACAGTGGGAATGTGAGTGCAGGAGCCTGCAGAAGACAGGTGGGGGCAGTGGGCATGTCAGTGCAGGTGACTGCAGATGCACTGAGAGAGACAGTGGGTGTGTGAGTCCAGATCCATGCTGAGTCCAGAGAAGGGCACTGTGCATGTGAGTGCAGGAACATGCAGAGAGCAGAGTGGTGCAGTGTGTACATGGGAGTATAGCTACCTGTAGATCCCAGAACAAAGCAGTGTGCAGGTGAGTGCAGGTGTCTGCAGTGTGTAGGGAATCAACGGACATGGAGGTGCAGATGCCTGTAATGAGCAGGGTTGGGTGTTGGGCATGAGAGTGCAGCTGCCTGTAGAGACAAAGGAAGGTGATTGGCATGTGACTGTATGTGCTTGTTGATGCCATGGGGCAGTGTGCATGTGAGTGCAGGTGCCTTCTGATGCCAGTGGAGCATTGAACATGTGACTGCAGCAGTCTCAGTGATCTGACTGCAGCAGTGGGTAGGTGAGTGCACATGCCTACTAATGCCATGAATGCTGTGGGCATGTGAGTGCGTGTACCATCAAATGCCAGGAGGGCAGTGGGCATGTGACTGCAGGTGCCTTCTGATGCCAGTGGAGCATTGAACATTTGACTGCAGCAGTCTCAGTGAGCTAAAGGCAGCAGTGGGTAGGTGAGTGCACATGCCTACTAATGCCATGAATGCTGTGGGCATGCCAGTGTGTATACCATCAGATGCCAGGAGGGCAGTGGGCATGTGACTGCAGGTGCCTTCTGATGCCAGAGGAGCATTGAACATTTGACTGCAGCAGTCTCAGTGATCTGACTGCAGCAGTCTCAGTGAGCTAACTGCAGCAGTAGGTAGGTGAGTACACATGCCTACTAATGCCATGAATGCTGTGGGCATGAGAGTGCAGGTGCCCTCTGAGGATAGAAGATTTCCATGCCCATGGCTGCAGGGGTAAGGAGTGTGCAGTGGGCATGAGATTCCAGGTACCTACAGAGAGATGAGTAGTGCAGTGTGTATGTGAGTGTGGGAGACGCCTCCTGATGTGAGAAGTGGGAGGTTGGTCTGTGATTATCGATGCATACAGAAGCAAGAAAGTGGGCGTGGGCCTGAGACTGTGGTATCCTTCTTGGCCAAATGGCTTCAGTGGGCATGTGATTGAAAGTGCCTGCAGCGAGCAAGGTGGGGCAGTGGGTATAAAAGTATAGGTGTCTTACATGAGAAATATTTCATTAGTCTCTGTCTTTTTATTGGGGAGTTGAGTCTGTTGTTGTTAAGAGTTATTAGGGAATAGTGATTATTGCTTCCTGTTATTTTTGAAGTTATTTTTATGTTTGTGTAGGTATCTTCTTTTGGGATTGTTGGAAGATTACTTTCTTGCTTTCTAGGATGTAGTTTCCTGCCTTGTGTTGGCATTTTCCATCAATTATCCTTTGTAGGGCTGGATTTGTGGACAGATACTGTGTAAATTTGTTTTTATCATGGACTATCTTGGTTTCTCCATCTATGATGATTGAGAGTTTTGCTGGGTATAGTAGCCTGGGCTGGCATTTGTGCTCTCTTAGTGTCTATATGAAGTCTGCCCAGGATCTTCTAGCTTTCATCAACTCGGGTGAGAAGTCTGGTGTGATTCTGATAGTTCTGCCTTTATAAGTTACTTGACCTTTTTCCCTTGCTGCTTTCAATACTCTTTTCTTTGTTTAGTGAATTTGGTGTTTTGATTATTATGTGCCAGGAGGACTTTCTGTTCTGGTCCAGTCTGTTTAGAGTTCTGAAGGCTTCTTGTATGTTCATGGGCATCTCTTTCTCTAGGTTGGGGAAGTTTTCTTCTGCAATTTTGTTGAAGATATTTACTGGGTCTTTAGGATGTAAATCCTCACTCTCGTCTATACCTATAATCTTTAGGTTTGGTCTTCTCATTGTGTCCTAGAGTTTGTCCATCTTTTGGGTTACCAGCTTTATGCATTTTGCATTTCTTTGACTGTTAAATCAATGTTTTCTATGATATCTTCAGCACCTGAGGTTCTTTCTTCTATCTCTTGTATTCTGTTTTTCCTGCACAGACCAGTCATTATCTATATGAATGCAAGTGTCTAGGGAGGCCAGAAGGGTGCAGTGGTCATATGAGTACATGCACATCCGTGGATCAGAGGAGGTGAGGTGTGTGAGTGTGTGTGCCTGCAGAGGCAATGTGGGTATGTTGGTTCAAGTACCTGCAGAGGCCAGAGGATGCCATTTGGCATGTGAATGCAGGTGAGTACAGTTCCCAGACAGAGGAGATGGTCACTGCAATACAAGTGCCTATAGAGGCCGAAGAGTGGCAGTGGGCCTGTGAGTGCAGGTGTCTGCAGATGTGAGTAGTGGGAGGTTGCACTGTGAGTGCAGCTGCCCACAGAGGTCAGAGAGGGGAATTGGGCATGTGAGTAGTTACCTTCTGAGGACACAGGGGTGCAGAGGGTTATGTGAGTTCAGATACCTGCACAGTGTAGAGGGGTCAGTGTACATATGATTATAGATACATGTAGACATGATAATGAACAGTGGGCATGTGACTGCAGGTCCATGCAGAGACCAGAAGTGTGCAGTGCACACGTGAGTGCAGGTACACTCAGAGCAGAGAATGACGCAGTGGGCCTGTGATTTCAGGGACATGTAGAGATCAGAATAGGGCAGTGTGCATGTGAGTGCAGATGATTGCTGAAGTCAGAGGTGGGCATTGTGCATGACAGTGCAGGATCCTGCACATGTGTGTGTATGTGTGAGAGAGAGAGGCGGTGGGCATTGGAGTGCAGGAGCCTTCAGAGGGCTAAGTGGAGCCCTGGAATATGCAATAGCACGTGGCTACAGATTCCATAAAGTCTGTGGGCATGTGAGTGCAAGTGCTAGAAATTCCAGGAGCTCAGTGTGCATGTGAATGAGGCTAAGCATCAGCACCAGATGTGGGCAGTGGACATGTTAGTACAGATTCCCACACAGGTCAGGCAGTCATTGGGTAAGTGCATGCAGGTATCTGAAGAGACCAGACACATGTACTTGTTAAGTGAGAGTGACTGCAGAGACATAGGGCTTCTGTGAGTATATAAGTGCAGGTGCCTGCAGAGCCAGATTGGGACAGTGTGACTGTGAGTCCATGTACTTGTAGGTGGCAGGGTGTCAGTGGACATGTGAGTTCAAATTCTCTGCAGAGGCCAGAGGTGGGCATGTGAGTGCAGGTGTCAGTAGAGGTGCAGGAAGGCGGTGTGCATGTGACTGCAGGTGCCAGTTGATGCCAGCGCCAGTGGGCCTGTGGGTGCAGCTTCCTTATGATGCCAGTGGAGCATTGCATGTTTGAGTGCAGTCCCCTTCAGTGGGCTAACTGTAGATGTGGATATCTGAGTGCAAGTGCCTGTTTATACAATGTAGGCATTGGGCATGCCAGTGCATGTTTTGTAAGATGCTAGATGTATGGTGGGTATGTGAGTGTACCTAGCTAGAGACCAGAGGTGGGCAGTGACCATGTTAGTTCAGATTCCTGCAGAGTCAAGATAGTCATTTTGTATGTGATTATGGAGTTCCAGAGAGGTGTCATTGTCAGGTGAGTGTATGTGCCTGCAGAGGTCAGGGGTGGCTGTCCTGCTGTGAGTGCCAATGACTGCAGAGCCAGAAAAGCCTGGTGGCATGAGTCTCTAGGTACCTACAGAGTACACAGTTTCATTTGTCATGTAGGTGCAGGTCCCTGCAGTGCCTACTGTTGTAATAGACAAGTAACTGCAGAGGCCTGCAGAGGCCAGAGGCAGGAAGAGGAATGTAAGTTCACAGGCCCACTGAGGACAGGGTAGCCATGTGCCCATGAGTGTAGGGGCCTCAAGAGGTCAGAAGTGGGAGGTTGGTCACTGAGTACAGGTGCTACAGAGGCAAGAAAGTGGATGTGGGTATGTGAGTGCAGTTGGCTCCTGGGCCCAGGAGACTTCAGTGGCCGGCCTGTGATTCCATGTACCTGCAGAGAGCAGAGTGGAACAGTGAGTTTAAGAGTGCACGCTCCTGCAGATGTCAGACAGAGGCACTGGGCATTTGCGTGTAGTTGCCTGCTGTGTGTAGAGTGAGAAGCATTGCACATGAGTGTAGGTATCTTCAGAATCCAGCAGGAGGCAGTGGGCATGGAAGTATAGCTACCTGTAGATGCCAGAGGAGAGGAGTGGACATGTGAGTGCAGGTGTCTGCAGAGGGAAGAGGTAGGTATTGGGCATGACTGTGCAGGATCCTGCACAGGCAGAATGGAGGCAGTGGGCATGTGATGGCTCTACACTGTAGGTGCCAAGGATACAGCAGGTCTTTGAGTGCAGCTGCCTTCATTGGGCTCCATGGAGCCGTGGGCCTGTGAGTGCAGTTGCCATCAGATCCCAGGAGAACAGTTGGCATATTAGTGTGAGGCAAGGGAGACAGTGGGCATGTGAGGACAGGATTCTGCAGAAGACAGGTGGGTGCAGTGGGCATGAGAGTGCAGGTGCCCTGTGAGAGTAAATTTCCAGGGTGTCCATGGACTGTGAGTGCAGGAGCATACAGAGGTCTGTAGCTGCTTGTATTACAAATGCTAATGATGTTCCCCCAAAACTGTTTGCAGGAGTGGGTCTGCACATAGCCTCTGGGAACCTGCACCCAGTTGCTTCTGAATAAAGATGCCAGCAGCCAGTAGCTGGGGAGGACAGACAGAGGTGGGCTTTTAGGATTTCCTGGGTTTGGGACCTGGAGGACAGGAAGACAGAGATCATCCATGCAATAGGAGAGTGTGAAGAGAGGACAGACAGAGACAGCCTTGGGGTAGAGAAGCAAGGATTACCCCGGGGCTGCAGGCCAGGGAAATGCAGCCCAGAGGGTACACAAATAGGTCCTGAGCAGCCAAGATGGAGCATAGAAATTAGCAAATAGTAACTCACAATTATCAGCAGGAGTGGATTCTAGCAGCATAGAAACTAGGCAATTGCCCAGCTTTAGTGCTGCTTAAGTCATTAGTATATAAAGACAGTGTGTGTGTGTGTGTGTGTGTGTGTCTTTTATTCATAAACTTAATTGAGGTGGATAGCAAGCCCATGCTGGGCTTTATTTATTAATAATTAATTCAACAGAGGTCAGATATGGGAAGTGGATCTGCGAGTTCACATTCCTGCCAAGGACAAGAATGTCCCATGCATGAATGCGCCTGCCGAGGTCAGTGTGGGATGTTGAACTGTGAGTGCAGGTGCCTACAGAGGCCAGGAAGGGGAGCTGGGCATGTGTGTGCAGGAGCCTTCCGAGGGCTAAGCTAAACAGTGCATATTTGAGCGTACGTGTCTGCAGAGGCCATGAAGACAGGGACATGTGAGTGGAAGTGTGGATACAGATCAGAGACTCCCAGGGAGCATGTGAGTAGAGGTTCCTTCAGAGCCCAGCAGGGAGGAGGCATGTGCCTGCAGAGGTCAGAGGGTGGCAGTGAGCATGTCAGCTCAGGTTCCTACAGAGGCCAGGCAAGAAGTGGTCATGTGAATGCAGGAGACAGGAGCAGCCAGGGAAGGGCATGTGAGTGTAGGTGTGTCACTGCAAGTGCTTGGGAAAGCCTGGCAGGTATATGCATGTGACTGCAGGTTCCTGTGCATGGCAGGCAGGCAGTGCACCTGTGTGGGCTGCAGCCATCAGAGATCTAGTTGTAGCAGTGGGAATGGGAATGCACATTCCTGCAGATGTCAAGACGGTAGTGGGCATGTGAGTGCAGGTGCCATCCAATGCCAGGAAGGTGGTAGACATGTCACGTAGACAAGACAGCAGGTGAGCAGCTGAAATGTGTCAATCCATAGTATTGCTCAGTCCAGGTCGTCATTGTGTATGTGGATCTTGGTGAGGTGAGGGGTCAGAAAGGGAAAATTGTCATGTGAGTGTAGGTGAGTGTATAGGCCATTGGGCACAGTGGGCATGTGAGTCTGTTTGACTACAATGTTAAGTGGGCAATGGTCATGTGTGTGCAGGTGACTGCAGACACCAGAGAGTATTCATGTGAGAACATTTGTTTGCAGAGACAAGTGCAGATGGGTGGACAGTTGAGAGGAAGGTAGTGGGCAGAGTGTATGTGACTGTATGTGCCTGCAGTCAAGGGAGCACTGGTCATGTGAGTGCAGGTGTGTGCAAAAGACAGATGGGTGCAGTGGGTGTGTAATTAGCTGTGCCTACTGAGGGCATTGTTGTGATGTGAGCATATCAGTCCAGGTGCCTGCCAAGACTTGAGTTAGGAATTGTATATGAGAATGCAAGGACCTGCAGAATCCATAGAGAGACAGTGGGTATGTGAGCACAGATGCCTGCTGAGGGCAGAGAAGGGGAGTGGGCATGAGAAGGCATGTCCTTGCAGTGAGCAGAGTGTGGCACTGAGTATGTGTGTGCAGGTTTAGTGCCCATGTGTGTGTGTGAGGTGCCTCTCAGGGTGTTCAAGGTACAGAAGAGGGCACAGGTGTGTGAGTCCATGTGTCTGCAGAGGGGGGAGAGAGACAGTGGTCATGTGTGTGCAGATGCATCCAGGGGACAGACAGAGGCAGGCTGCATGTGACTGCATGTGTTTGTAGAGCCCACAGAAGGTCAGTGGCCCTTTAAAATGAGATGTTAACTAATAATTAACCATAGGGGCTGGACTGTATGCTCAGCAGTTAAGAACACTGACCATAAAGATTTATTAACCTGTTCATGAGAGTATGCCACTAGCCTTGGAAGACTGCCCTATTAAATACTTCCTTTTAGAATTGTTATATTTTGATGATTTATATTATTAATGATGCTGTTGCCTGTTCTGTTTGTGATTCACTGAACATGTAGTTTCAGAGTTGTGATGCTTAGATGAATTTTATATTTTACTGTGCCAAATGATTTTTGTTGGTATTACTGATTGTTTCACTAGATACAGTTTCTAAGAGTTGTTATGTTTGGTTTTTAATGTATAAGAACCCTTGCTTCAGAGCTACAAAATACACTCAAATTCAAACTGTCTCTGTGTTTGTTTCTGTTTGTCACCACTGAATCCTTACCCTTCTGGACTTCGAAGACCCTCATTGCAGGGACCCCCATAACCTGCTGGGATGGTCCATGGCAGCTGTCGCCCAACATGGGGCTCGAAGCAGGGAAACTTTCTCTCCGTTTTCAAAAATACTTTTTCAGGTAGAGGATAGGACCTCGTCACGAGAGCTACAGACTCCTTGATAGAGACACATCAGGTTAAGAAGTTGAGAAGGTAAGAATCATGGGCATTCACAGTCCCAAAACAGAGGCTTGTCCCTGGCAGTATTGAGTCATATGTTAGAAAGTAGAGATGTTAAAACCTCAGAGAAGACTTTGGCAGCATTTTATGACTTTGTACTGAGTTTCAGTCCATGGTTCTCAGAGGGAGGAAGCCTGTCTTTAAAAAATTAGAAAAAGGTAGAGAAGAGATGGAGAGATTTTATGAATGCCATGGTCCTAAACAGGTCCAGGTTCAAACATTCTCACTATGGATACAAATGAGAGACCTCCTTTCAGAACTTCTTTACAGAAAAAGCTCCCTCAGAGGATGAGGAATATGCAGGTGAGTAGAGTTTCCTGCTAGGACCAGAGGAGGGCAGTGGATACAGGCAGTCACTGTGCATGTGATTGGTGGAATCTGGGGAAGGCAAAGAAGTGCCATGGGCAGGAGAGGGTAGTGGAGTGCAGAGGCCTTTGTGGACAGTGAGTGTGTGAGTGCATGTGCATGCAGAGGTGGGGTGGGGCAACAATGGTCATGTGAATGCAGGTCCCTGCAGAGGCCAGAGAGAGGCAGATTTTGTAAATGCAGCTTCCTGGTATGGCCACAAGGGGGCAGTGTGCCTGCAAATGAGGTGCATGCCAAGAGCAGAATGGGGTACTGGGTATGTGAGTGCAGATGCCTGCAGATGTCAGCAGGGCCGTGGACATGGTAGTGCAGCAGATTCCTGCAGAGGCCAGGCGGTCATGGTGTGTGTGAATGCTGGCTCCTGGAGATGGCATTGCAGCTGGCTGCAATGGACCTGTGAGTGTAGTGGCCTAGGCAGTCTTCTGAGTATGAGTGTCTGAGGCTAGACAGCCCAGAGGGTACAAAGGTCATATGCAGGACAAAGGATAGCAGTGGACATGTGAGTGCAGGTGCCTTCAGAGGACAGAGGACAGCAGTGGACATGTGAGTGCAGGTGCCTTCCGAGGACAGAGGACAGCAGTGGACATGTGAGTGAAGGTACCTTCAGAGGACAGCGGATTTCAGTGGACATGTGAGTGCAGGTGCCTTCAGAGGACAGAGGACAGCAGTGGACATGTGAGTGCATGTGCCTTCAGAGGACAGAGGACAGCAGTGGACATGTGAGTGCAGGTGACTGCAGAGGACAGAGGACAGCAGTGGGCATGTGAGTGCAGGTGACTTCAGAGGACAGAGGACAGCAGTGGACATGTGAGTGCAGGTGCCTTCAGAGGACAGAGGACAGCAGTGGACATGTGAGTGCAGGTGCCTTCAGAGGACAGAGGACAGCAGTGGACATGTGAGTGCAGGTGCCTTCAGAGGACAGAGGACAGCAGTGGACATGTGAGTGCAGGTGACTGCAGAGGACAGAGGACAGCAGTGGACATGTGAGTGCAGGTGACTGCAGAGGACAGAGGACAGCAGTGGGCATGTGAGTGTAGGTGACTGCAGAGGACAGAGGACAGCAGTGGACATGTGAGTGCAGGTGACTGCAGAGGACAGAGGACAGCAGTGGACATGTGAGTGCAGGTGCCTTCAGAGGACAGAGGACAGCAGTGGACATGTGAGTGCAGGTGACTGCAGAGGACAGAGGACAGCAGTGGGCATGTGAGTGTAGGTGCCTTCAGAGGACAGAGGACAGCAGTGGACATGTGAGTGCAGGTGACTTCAGAGGACAGAGGACAGCAGTGGACATGTGAGTGCACGTGACTTCAGAGGACAGAGGACAGCAGTGGACATGTGAGTGCAGGTACCTTCAGAGGACAGAGGACAGCAGTGGACATGTGAGTGCAGGTGACTTCAGAGGACAGAGGACAGCAGTGGACATGTGAGTGCAGGTGCCTTCAGAGGACAGAGGACAGCAGTGGACATGTGAGTGCAGGTGCCTTCAGAGGACAGAGGACAGCAGTGGGCATGTGAGTGCAGGTGACTGCAGAGGACAGAGGACAGCGGTGGACATGTGAGTGCAGGTGACTTCAGAGGACAGAGGACAGCAGTGAACATGTGAGTGCAGGTGACTTCAGAGGACAGAGGACTGCGGTGAGCATGTGAGTGCAGGTGACTTCAGAGGACAGAGGACAGCAGTGGACATGTGAGTTCAGGTGACTGCAGAGGACAGAGGACAGCAGTGGGCATGTGAGTGCAGGTGCCTTCAGAGGACAGAGGACAGCAGTGGACATGTGAGTGCAGGTGACTTCAGAGGACAGAGGACAGCAGTGAACATGTGAGTGTAGGTGCCTTCAGAGGACAGAGGACTGCGGTGAGCATGTGAGTGCAGGTGACTTCAGAGGACAGAGGACAGCAGTGGACATGTGAGTTCAGGTGACTGCAGAGGACAGAGGACAGCAGTGGGCATGTGAGTGCAGGTGCCTTCAGAGGACAGAGGACAGCAGTGGACATGTGAGTGCAGGTGACTTCAGAGGACAGAGGACAGCAGTGGACATGTGAGTGCAGGTGACTTCAGAGGACAGAGGACAGCAGTGGACATGTGAGTGCAGGTGACTTCAGAGGACAGAGGACAGCAGTGGACATGTGAGTGCAGGTGCCTTCAGAGGACAGAGGACAGCAGAGGGCATGTGCGTGCAGATGCCTTCAGAGGACAGCAGATTGCAGTGGACATGTTAGTGCAGGTGCCTTCAGAGGACAGCAGTGGGCATGTGAGTGCAGGTGCCTTCAGAGGACAGCGGATTGCAGTGGACATGTGAGTGCAGGTGCCTTCAGAGGACCGCAGTGGACATGTGAGTGCAGGTGCCTTCAGAGGACAGCGGGTTGCAGTGGACATGTGAGTGCAGGTGCCTTCAGAGGACAGCAGTGGGCATGTGAGTGCAGGAGCCTTCAGAGGACAGCAGACTGCAGTGGACATGTGAGTGCAGGTGCTCAGTGGCTATTTTTTTGCAGGTATCTCTCATGACCCAAGAATGTAGTGGACATGTGAGGGGATATTCCTACTGAGGCTAGAAGTTGGGGTAGTGCACATAAATTTTGATGCCTGTAGAGGCCAGAGAGAATATGTGGGAATGTGAGCACAGGAACCTGCAGAGAATAGTTTAGTGGACATGTGCGTGCAGCTACCCACAGAGGATAGTGTGGGGCTTGTGTGCATGTGAGGGTAGGTACATGCAGAGGCCAGGGAAGGCAGTGGTTAATTGAGTGTGTTCCTGTATAGGATAAGATACATGTGGGCATGTGACTGCAGGTGCATGCAGGAGATTGTGTGGACACAGAGGGTATGTCAGTGCAGGAACATGCATAGGGCAGAGGGTGGTAGTGGTCCTGTGAGTTTTGGTTAATGCAGACTCCACAGTATTTAGTGACCACGTTTGCACAGGTGCTTTTCAGAGGCCAAGTGTGCATTGGTAAAGTGAATACAGATGCCTGTAGGTGCCAGAGATGCAGTGGGGATATGAGTGCAGGTGCCAAAGATGTGATAAGTGGGAGATTGCCCTGTGAGTGAGGTATCTACAGAGGTCAGAGACTGGAATTGGGCATGTGAGTGCAGATACCTCCAATAAGCAGAGGTGGGCAGTAAGCATGTGAGTGCAGGAACATGCAGGGAGCAGAGGTAGACAGTTAGCATGTGAGTGCAGGAACATGCAGGGAGCAGAGGTAGACAGTTAGCATGTGAGTGCAGGAACATGCAGCGAGCAGAGGTAGACAGTTAGCATGTGAGTGCAGGAACATGCAGGGAGCAGAGGTAGACAGCATGTGAGTGCAGGAACATGCAGCGAGCAGAGGTAGACAGTTAGCATGTGAGTGCAGGAACATGCAGCGAGCAGAGGTAGGCTGTGTGCATGTCTACCTCTGTTTCTGTAAGTCAAAGGGCACTGTCAAAAGTACAAAACATCGATCGGCGGCGGCGGCGGCGGCGGCGGCAGCAGCGGCAGCAGTGGCTGCTCCAGCTGAAGGGCCATCAGCAGTGGAACCAAGGCGTCACAGGGACCAGTTAGGCCCTGCGCCCACGACCACTGACCTTCGCTGACCAGCCGGACAGCAAGCAGCTACAGTTGTGCGGCGCCTTTCCTGCACGGAGGCCACTTCAGAACTCGGCCTCCCACCAGTCAGGAGAGGAGGATCCATCTTGGTTCTGTACTCCAGGAATCGGACAGACTGAGGTACACAAACATAATCCGAGGCCAACACCGCGGTGGTCTGAGCCCGACGGGCGTTGGCCTGCACCCAGGCCCTGGGCGGGTCGGGGGGCCATCGGGGTGCCAACCCAACCAGGAGGTTTTTTGCCCAGGCCTGCGAGCGCGCCGCCGCCATTTTGCCTGCAGGACGACAGAGAGCTCAGGCGGGCAGACCTGTAACAGGCATAGCCTAAGGCTAACAAAGCGGGGGTCCAGGCCCCAAAAGGCACAGGACTGACCCCAAGAACTGGGCGGCTTGGTGGGCCATCTGTGAGTCAACCCGCCCAGGTGATTGTTAGCAAAGCAGACTCTCCCGGCGCTTTCAGGGAGCGCGGGCGCACACGCCCGCCATCCTAGTCACCTGGCAAACCCAATTAACAGTCAAAGCCGTAGGGGAACTTTGCTCGGACCTTGGCCTCCCAGGCTTTTGCCTGGACTCAGGGACTGGGCGGCCAGGCTAACCTTGTGTGCGACAGCCCGGTTGGCAGATCGGCTGCCCAGCGGAGTGAGCGGAACTCAGGGGAGGTCACAGTAGCATACACCGTCGGCACTCCCTGGGAGTGCACACGGGCTCCATCTGCTCCACAGACACAATCTGGGGCAAGGCCTCAGGCAGAAGCCCTTAGCTCTACTCTCTCCGCTTCCGGATCCAGATCAGTCTGGGCGGCAGCATTACATCTCCAAGTCCTGCAAGTGGCTAGCTGGGCTTCCGGGCGGCCAGCTGGGAGAAGTCAGTGTGCTCCAGTGAATCCAGCGGGCCCCAGCGGGAGCCTTCGGGTGCCTGCTTTGGGATCTGAACAGCCTGGGCAGCAGCACACTGTCTACAAGCAGTGCAGGAGGTAAGCTGTGCACCAGAGGCCAACTGAGAAGGGGCAGCTTGCACTGGTGAGTCCAGCACTGACAAGACAAACTAACACCAGTGAGATCTAGATGGCAAAAGGCAAACGCAGGAACGTCACTAACAGAAATCAAGGCAATATGGCAACATCTGAACCCAATTCTCCTCTACCAACATGTCCTGGATACCCCATCACACCAGTAAAACAAGATTTGGATTTAAAATCACTGGTCATGATGCTGGTACAGGAACACATGAAGGTCATACATAAAGAAATTCAGGAGACAATGGATCAAAAGTTAGAAGCCCTTGCAAGGGAAACACAAAAATCATTGAAAGAAATCCAGGAGAATACAAAAGCCAACAAGGAGGAAATGCAAAAAACACTTAAAGAAATACAGGAGAACTTTGCTCAACAGGCTGAGGTCATGAAAGACGAAACACAAAAATCTCTTAAAGAAATACAGGAGAACTTTGGTCAACAGGCTGAGCTCATGAAAGAGAAAACACAAAAATCTCTTAAAGAATTACAGGAAAACACAAACATGCAAGTGAAGGAGCTAAGCAAAACCATCTAGGATCTAAAATCAGAAGTAGAAACAACTAAGAAAACTCAAAGGGAGACAACTTTGGAGATAGAAAGCCTTGGGAAGAAATCAGGGGACAGAGATACAAATATCAACAACAGAATACAAGAGATAGAAGAAAGAATCTCAGATGCTGAAGATTCCATAGAAACCATGGACTCAACAGTTAAAGAAAATGCAAAATGCAAAAAGCTTGTAACCCAAAATATCCAGGAAATCCAGGACACAATGAGAAGACCAAACCTAAGGATTATAGGCATAGAGGAGAGTGAAGATTTACAACTTAAAGGGCCAGCAAATATCTTCAATAAAATTATGGAAGAAAACTTCCCTAACCTAAAGAGAGAGATGCCCATGAATATACAAGAAGCCTACAGAACTCCAAACAGACTGGACCAGAACAGAAATACTTCCCGTCACATAATAATCAAAACACCAAATGTTCTAAACAAAGAAAGAATACTAAAGGCAGTAAGAGAAAAAGGCCAAGTAACATATAAAGGAAGACCTATCAGAATCACAGCAGACTTTTCACCTGAGACTATGAAGGCTAGAAGGTCCTGGGCAGATCTCATGCAGACTCTAAGAGAACACAAATGCCAACCAAAACTACTATATCCAGCAAAACTCTCAATCACCATAGATGGAGAAACTAAGATATTTCATGACAAAACCAAGTTTACCCAATATCTATCCACAAACCCGGCCCTAAAAAGGATAATAGGAGGACAACACCAATACAAGGAGGGAAACTTCACCCTGGAAAAAGCAAGATAGTAACCTTTCATCAAACCCAAAAGAAGTTAAGCATTCAAATTTAAAAAATAACGTCAAAAATGATAGGAAGTAACAATCACTATTCCTTAATATCTCTTAACATCAATGGACTTAATGCCCCAATAAAAAGACACAGACTAACTGAATGGATACGTAAACAGGACCCTACATTTTGCTGCTTACAGGAAACACACCTCAGGGTCAAAGACAAACACTACCTTAGAGTAAAAGGCTGGAAGACAATTTTACAAGCAAATGGTCTCAGGAAACAAGCTGGAGTAGCCATTTTAATATCAGATAAAATTGACTTTCAACCCAAAGTCATCAAAAGAGACCCTGAGGGACACTTCTTGCTGGTCAAAGGAAAAATACAAAAAGAAGAACTGACAATCCTGAACATCTATGCCCCAAATGTAAGGGCACCCTCTTTTGTAAAAGAAACTTTATTAAAACTAAAAGCACACATTGCACCTAACACAATAATTGTGGGTGACTTCAACACTGCACTTTCCTCAATGGACCGATCAGGAAAACAGAAACTAAACAGGGACACAATGAAACTAATTGAAGCTTTGGACCAATTAGATTTAACAGATATATATAGAACATTCTATCCTAAAACAAAAGAATATACCTTTTTCTCAGCACCTCATGGTACCTTCTCCAAAATCGACCATATAATTGGTCACAAGACAGACCTCAACAAATATAAGAAGATCGAACTAATCCCATGCCTCCTATCTGATCACTGTGGAGTAAAAGTGGTCTTCAATAGCAACAGAAACAACAGAAAGCCCACATACACGTGGAAACTGAACAATACTCTACTCAATGATACCTTGGTCAAGGAAGAAATAAAGAAAGAAATTAAAGACTTTTTAGAACACAATGAAAATGAAAACACAACATACCCAAATCTATGGGACACAATGAAAGCAGTGCTAAGAGGAAAACTCATAGCCCTGAGTACCTCCAAAAAGAAAATGGAGAGAGCATACATTACCAGCTTAATGACACACCTGAAAGCCCTGGAACAAAAAGAAGCTATTTCGCCCAGGAGGAGTAGAAGGCAGGAAATCATCAAACTCAGGGCCGAAATCAATCAAGTAGAAACAAAGAGAACCATACAAAAAATCAACAATACCAGGAGCTGGTTCTTTGAGAAAATCAACAAGATAGATAAACCCTTAGCCAGAATGACCAAAGGGCACAGAGAAAGTATCCAAATTAACAAACTTAGAAATGAAAAGGGAGATATAACAACGGAAACTGAGGAAATCCAAAAAATCATCAGATCCTACTACAAGAGCCTATACTCAACACAACTGGAGAATCTGGAGGAAATGGACAATTTCCTTGACAGATACCAAATACCAAAATTAAATCAGGACCAACTAGACCATCTAAACAGTCCCATAATGCCTAAAGAAATAGAAGGAGTCATAGAAAGTCTTCCAACCAAAAAAAGCACAGGACCAGATGGCTTCAGTGCAGAATTCTACCAGACCTTCAAAGAAGAGTTAACACCAATACTCTTCAAACTATTCCACAAAATAGAAACAGAAGGAACACTACCCAATTCCTTCTACGAAGCCACAATTACGCTGATACCAAAGCCACACAAAGATCCAACAAAGAAAGAGAACTTCAGACCAATTTCCCTTATGAACATCGATGCAAAAATACTCAATAAAATTCTTGCCAACCGAATCCAAGAACACATCAAAACGATCATCCACCATGATCAAGTAGGCTTTATCCCAGGAATGCAGGGTTGGTTCAATATACGGAAATCCATCAATACAATCCACTACATAAACAAACTCAAAGAACAAAACCACATGGTCATTTCATTGGATGCTGAAAAAGCATTTGACAAAATTCAGCATCCCTTCATGCTTAAAGTCTTGGAGAGAACAGGAATTCAAGGCCCATACCTAAACATAGTAAAAGCAATATACAGCAAACCGGTAGCCAGCATCAAACTAAATGGAGAGAAACTTGAAGCAATCCCACTGAAATCAGGGACCAGACAAGGCTGCCCCCTTTCTCCTTATCTTTTCAATATTGTACTTGAGGTACTAGCTCGGGCAATTCGACAACATAAGGAGGTCAAAGGGATACAAATTGGAAAGGAAGAAGTCAAACTATCATTATTTGCAGACGACATGATCGTCTACCTAAGTGACCCAAAGAACTCCACTAGAGAGCTCCTACAGCTGATAAACAACTTCAGCAAAGTGGCAGGTTATAAAGTCAACTCAAGCAAATCAGTGGCCTTCCTATACTCAAAGGATAAGCAGGCTGAGAAAGAAATTAGGGAAATGACCCCCTTCACAATAGCCACAAACAGTATAAAGTATCTTGGGGTGACTCTTACCAAACATGTGAAAGATCTGTATGACAAGAACTTCAAGACTCTGAAGAAGGAAATGGAAGAAGACCTCAAAAAATGGGAAAACCTCCCATGCTCATGGATCGGCAGAATCAATATAGTTAAAATGGCCATTTTGCCTAAAGCACTATACAGATTCAATGCAATACCCATCAAAATCCCAACTCAATTCTTCACAGAGCTAGAAAGAGCAATTATCAAATTCATCTGGAACAACAAAAAACCCAGGATAGCTAAAACTATTCTCAGCAACAAAAGGAAATCTGGGGGAATCAGTATCCCTGACCTCAAGCAATACTACAGAGCAATAGTGTTAAAAACTGCATGGTATTGGTACAGTGACAGGCAGGAGGATCAATGGAACAGGATTGAAGATCCAGAAATGAACCCACACACCTATGGCCACTTGATCCTCGACAAAGAGGCTGAAAACATCCAATGGAAAAAAGATAGCCTTTTCAACAAATGGTGCTGGTTCAACTGGAGGTCAGCATGCAGAAGAATGCGAATTGATCCATCCTTGTCTCCTTGTACTAAGCTCAAATCCAAATGGATCAAGGACCTCCACATAAAGCCAGACACTCTGAAGCTAATAGAAAAAAAACTGGGGAAGACCCTTGAGGACATCGGTACAGGGAGAAAGTTTCTGAACAGAACACCAATAGCGTATGCTCTAAGAGCAAGAATTGACAAATGGGACCTCATAAAATTACAAAGTTTCTGTAAGGCAAAGGACACCATCAAGAGGACAAATCGGCAACCAACAAATTGGGAAAAGATCTTCACCAATCCTACATCAGATAGAGGGCTAATATCCAATATATATAAAGAACTCAAGAAGTTAGACTCCAGAAAACCAAACAACCCTATTAAAAAATGGGGTACAGAGTTAAACAAAGAATTCTCACCTGAAGAACTTCGGATGGCGGAGAAGCATCTTAAAAAATGCTCAACTTCATTAGTCATTAGGGAAATGCAAATCAAAACAACCCTAAGATTTCATCTTACACCTGTCAGAATGGCTAAGATTAAAAATTCAGGAGACAGCAGGTGTTGGAGAGGGTGTGGAGAAAGAGGAACACTCCTCCACTGCTGGTGGGGTTGCAAATTGGTACAACCACTCTGGAAATCAGTCTGGCGGTTCCTCCGAAAACTGGGCACCTTACTTCCAGAAGATCCTGCTATACCACTCCTGGGCATATACCCAGAAGACTCCCCACCATGTAATAAGGATACATGTTCTACTATGTTCATAGCAGCCCTATTTGTAATTGCCAGATGCTGGAAAGAACCCAGGTATCCCTCAACAGAAGAGTGGATGCAAAAAATGTGGTATATCTACACAATGGAGTACTATTCAGCCATTAGAAACAATGAATTCATGAAATTCTTAGGCAAATGGATGGAGCTAGAGAATATCATACTAAGTGAGGTAACCCAGACTCAAAAGGTGAATCATGGTATGCACTCACTAATAAGTGGATATTAACCTAGAAAACTGGAATACCCAAAACATAATCCACACATCAAATGAGGTACAAGAAGAAAGGAGGAGTGGCCCCTGGTTCTGGAAAGACTCAGTGAAACAGTATTCAGCAAAACCAGAACGGGGAAGTGGGAAGGGGTGGGTGGGAGGACAGGGGAAGAGAAGGGGGCTTGCGGGACTTTCGGGGAGTGGGGGGGCTAGAAAAGGGGAAATCATTTGAAATGTAAATAAATTATATCGAATAATAAAAAAAAATTAATAAAAAAAAAAAAAAAAAAAAAAGGACAAAACATCAACCAACAGATTGGGAAAGGATCTTCACCAACCCTAAATCTGACAGAGGGCTAATATCAAATATATATAAAGAACTCAAGAAGGTAGAACCAAGAGAACCAAATAACCCCATTAAAAAGTGGGGTACAGAGCTAAACAAAGAATTTTCACATGAAGAACTTCGGAGAGCTGAGAAGCACCTTAAGAAGTGTTCAACATCATTAATCATTAGGGAAATGTAAATCAAAACAACCCTGAGATTTCACCTCACACCAGTCAGAATGGCTAAGGTCAAAAACTCAGGAGACAGCAGGTGTTGGCGAGGATGTGGAGAAAGAGGAACACTCCTCCACTGCTGGTGGGATTGCAAGATGGAGCAACCACTCTGGAAATCAGTCTGGCAGTTCCTCAGAAAACTGGACATGACACTTCCTGAGGACCCTGTTATACCACTCCTGGGCATATATCCAGAGGATTCTTCAGCATGCAATAAGGACACATGCTCCAATATGTTCATAGCAGCCCTATTTGTAGTATCCAGAAGCTGGAAAGAAGCCAGGTGTCCTTCAACGGAGGAATGAATACAAAAAAATGTGGTATATATACACAATGGAATACTATTCAGCTATTAGAAACAATGAATTCATGAAATTCTTAGACAAATGGATGGAGCTGGAGAACATCATACTAAGTGAGGTAACCCAGTCTCAAAAGATCAATCATGGTATACACTCACTGATAAGTGGATATTAGCCTAGAAACGTTGAATACCCAGGACATAATCTACAAATTAAATGATGTTCAAAAAGAATGGAGGAGTGGCCCCTGGTTCTGGAAAGACTCAGTACAAGAGTATAGGGGAATTCCAGAACAGGGAAGTGGGAAGGGGTAGATGGAGGAACAGGGGGAGGGAAGAGAGCTTATGGGACTTGCGGGGAGTGGGGACCCAGAAAAGGGGAAATCATTTGCAATGTAAATAAAAAATATATCAATTAAAAAAAAGAAAGCAGAGGTGGGGGCAGTAAGCATATGAGTGCAGGAACATGCAGAGAGCAGAGGTGGGTATTGGGAATTTTAGTGCAGGAACATGCAGAGAGCAGAGGTAGATCGTGGGAATTTTAGTGCAGGAACATGCAGAGAACAGAGGTAGGCTGTATGCATGTGAGTGCAGTGTCTGCAGAGCCTAGAGGTGGGCATTGGTCATGAGAGTGCAGATTCTTGCAGAGGTTAAGTGGGATGATGGCCTTGTGACTGCTGGTGCCTGAAGACATCAGGGATGCAGTGCACATGTGAGTGCAGAATCCTTCGGAGGGCTAAGTAGACCAGAGGGAGTGTGAGTTCACACTCACGTAGATGTCAGCAGGGCAGTGGTCATGTGAGTTCAGACATCAAGACCAGATGTTGGCAGCAGATATGTTAGTGCAGATTCCTGCACAGGCCTGGCACTCATGGGATATGTAAGTGCAGTTGTCTCAAGTGTCCATAGAGGTGTCATGCAGAGGACAGAGGGTGGCACTGGGACTGTGTGTGCAGGTGACTGCAAAGGCCAGAGAGTGGTAGTCAGCATGGGGGCATAGCTACCTGTAGATGACAGAGGGGCAGCAGCCTGTGATGTGAGTGCAGGTGCATGCAGAGACCAGGGTGTCAGTTAACATGTGGGTGTTGTTGCCATCTGGAGTGGGAGGATGTCCTGTGAGTGCAGGTATCTACAGAGGTCAGGGAGAGGAAGTGGGCCTGTGAGTGCAGGAGCTTACAGAGCAGGAAGGGTTTGGTGTGTAGGTGAGTGCAGGTGCCTGAGGATGCGAGTGCTCAGTGAGCATGGGACTGCTGGTGTGTTCTGATACTAGCAGAACCTTTCACATTTGACTGCAGCTGCCTTCAGAGAGCCAAGTAGAACAGTTGATATTTGAATGCATGTACCTGCAGATGCCATGAGTGCAGTGGGCCTGCCAGTGCATGCTCCATTGGATGCCAGCAGGACAGTGGGCATGTGAGTGTAGCTACCAAGAAGACTAGAGTTTGGCAGTGTACATGTTAATGCAGATTCCTGCACAGGCCAGGCAGTCAGGGTATCTCATTAGAGTTGTCTGGAGAGGCCAGAGAGGTACAGTTGACAGGTGAGGGTAGGTTAGTGCAGAGGGCTTCGGGGGGCTTTGGAATGTGACTGCATGTACATGAGAGTTTGGGGGGAGCTGTTGTCATGTGAGCGCTGCTGCCTCCAGGCTATAGAAATGGGCAATGTGCATGTGAGTGCAGGTCATGCAGGAGACAGATGGGAGCAGTCTGCATGTGAATAGAGGAGGCTGCTGAGTCCAGAGGGGAGCTGTGAGCATGTGAGTGCATGTGTGTGCCAACAGCACATATGGACAGTGGACATGTTAGTGCACATTCCTGCACAGGCCAGCAGTCTTGTGTGTGTGAATGCAGTAGCATGTGAGTGCATGTGGGTACCAACAGCACATATGGACAGTGGACATGTCAGTGCACATTCCTGCACAGGCCAGCAGACTTGTATATGTGAATGCAGTGTCTGTAGAGGTGAGAGAGGTACAGTGAACAGGTCAGGTTCGGCGAGTGCAGAGGCCATTTGTGGGCTGTTGGTATGTGACTGTATGTGCCTGCAGTCAAGGGAGCAGTGGGCATGTGAGTGCAGGTGTGTTCAAAAGACTGATGGGTGCAGTGGGCATGTGAATAGAGCTGCCTGCTGAGGGCATTGCTGGGATGTGGGCATCTAAGAGAGAGGCAGTGGGTATGTGAGCACAGATGCCTGATGAGGGCAGAGGAGGGGAACGGGCATGAGGGTGCATGTCTATGCAGGAAACAGAGTGTGGCATTGAGTATGTGAGTGCAGGTGCCAGGGTGCCCATGTGTGTATGCGGATGTCTTTCAAGGTCCATGAATGTAATGGACATGTGAGTGTGCATTCCTAATGACACCAGAGGTGGGGCAGCATGTGTGAGTTCTGAAGCCTGTAGAGGCCAGAGAGAAGAAGTGGGTATGTGTGCAGATGTGCCTGCTGAGGGCAGAGGCAAGGAGTGCCCATGAGAGTGCAGGTTCTTGCAGAAAACAGAGTGTGGCATTGGGTGTGTGAGGGCACATGCTTGCAGATGCCAGCAGGGCAGCATGCTTGTTAGTGCAGCTATGAGTGAAGATGAGAGTTGGGAAATGGACATGTTAGTGCAGGTTCCTGCACAGGTCAGGCAGTCATTGTCAGTGTGAGCACAGGTGTCTGGAGATCGCAGACAGGAGCAGTGGGCACATGAGTGCAGGTGCCTGCTGAGGGCAGAGGCAGGCAGTGGGTATGAGAGTGCGTGTGCCTGCAGAGGCCAGAGAGAGGCAATGAGTATGTTTCAAGAGACAGAGAGTGGGCAGTTTGCATGTGAGTGCCGTTGGCTTTTAGAAGCCACAGAGGATCAATTGGACTTTGTGTGTAGATGCCTGCAGAGGCTCAGGTGGCAGTGGCCATGTGAGCACAGGAGCCTGCAGAGAATAGTTGTTCAGTGAACATGTGAGTGTAGATACCCACAGAGGATAGTGTGGGGCAGTGTGCATGTGAGGGTAGGTATGTGCAGAAGTCAGGGAAGGCAGTGGTTAATTGAGTGTGTCCCTGTATAGGATACATGTGGGCATGTAAATGCAGCTGCATGCAGGAGATGGGTGGGCACAGGGTATGTCAGGGCATTAACATGCAGAGGATAGAATGAGGCCGTGACCCTGTGAGAGTTGGTTCATGCAGAGTTCATGGTGTTTAGTGGTCATGTTGGCTCAGTTGCCTTTCAGAGTCCAAACGTGCATTGGTGCTGTGAATACAGATGCCTGTAGATGCCAGGGATGCAGTGTGCATGTGATTCAGGTTCCTACAGATGTGATAAGTGGGAGGTTGCCTTGTTAGTGCAGGTGTCTATCGTTATGATAGGAGGTTGTACTGTGAGTGCAGGTGCCACAGAGGTCAGAGAGGGGAATTGTGCATGTGAGTACAGTTGCCTGCTGAGGACACAGGGTGCAGTGGCTTATGTGAGTACAGATGCCCGCAGAGAGCAGAGATGAGCAGGGGGCATGTGAGTGCAGGTAAATGCATAAGGCAGAGGAATGTAGTGGACATGTGACTATGTATATATGTAGAGAGCAGAGTCAGACATTGGTCTGTGGGTGCACATGCCTGCAGAGTCCAGCAGGCAGGGTGCATGATAGTTCACATTCCTCTACAGGCCAGGGAGTCATGGGGAAATGAATATATGTGTGTGGAGAAGCCACAGAGGAGCAGGAGGCTCATGAGTACAGGCTCATGCAGAGAGCAAAGTGTGCAGTGCACACGTGAGTGCAGGTACACTCAGAGAAGAGAATGACGCAGTGGGCCTGTGATTTCAGGGACATGTAGAGATCAGAATGGGGCGGTGTGCATGTGAGTGCAGATGACTGCAGAAGTCAGAAGTGGGCATTGTGCATGACAGTGCAGGATCCTACACAGGTGAGACAGAAGCAGTGTGCATGTGCCTGCTGGTGCATGTAGATGTCAGGGATGCAGTTGGCATTGGAGTGCAGGATTCTGCTGAGAGTGAGTGGAGCTCTGGGATGTGATGGCATGTGTCTGCAGATTCCAGAAGGGCAGTGGACATGTACGTGCAGGTGCCAGAAATGCCAGTAGATCAGTGTGCATGTGAATGAAGCTAAACACCAGTACCATATATGGGCAGTGAGCATGTGAGTGCAGATTCCTGCACAGGCCAGGCAGCCATAGGGTGTGTGAATGCTGGTGTGTCGAGAGGGCAGAGAGGTGCAATGGCCCAGTGAGTGCAGATGATTGCAGAGGCAGGGGGGCCAGCGGGTGTGAGTGGTACATCTGTCCACAGGCAGCGGTTGTCATGTGCTTGTAGTTCATTGTTGATTATGAAGAGGACCATGGGTAAATGATTGTAGGTGCCTGCAGAGACCAGGGATAGGCAGTGTGTATGAGTGTACCTACCTCAGAGGCCAGAGTAGGGCCTTGGGAACGTGGGTGCAGTTGCCTGCAGAGGCCAGCTTTTGTTTTTACTTCTGTGTCCATATCCTGCACAGGTCAGAGGGCTGAAGTGGCCATGTTAGTCTAGGTTCTTGCAGAGGACTTGATAGCAGTAGGCCCTTGACTTCAGGTTCTTTGAGGAGAACAGGATAACAGTGGGCCAGTGAGTTCAGGTTCCTTTGGAGCACATGATAGCAGAGGGCCCTTGAGAGGACAAGGTCCCTGCAGAGGACATCGGGAAACTGTGGATATGTGAGATTAGAACCTGTAGAGAACAGAAATGTGCAAGGTGTACATGAGTGTAGGAGCCTGCAGAAGACATGTGTGGGCAGTGGTCATGTCCATGAAGGTGACTTACAGAGGCATTGAGATACACAGTATGTATGTGAGTACAGATCCCTGCTGAGTCCAGAGAAGGACAGTGGGCATGTGAGTGCAGGAACATGCAGAATACAGCCTGGCAGTGGGCCTGTGAGTGCAGGAACATGCAGAGAGCCAAGTGGGGTGGTGGGCATGGGAGTAGAGCTCTATGTAGAGATCAGAACAAAGCTGTGGTCATGTGAATGCCAGTGCCCACTGAGTCCAGAGGGATGCAGTGGGCATGTCAGTGAAAGTGCCTGCAGGTGCATAGGAGAGGCAGTGGGCATGTGAGTTCAGGAGCCTGCAGATGCATAGGAGAGGCAGTGGGCATGTGATCCAAGTCCATGCTGAGTCCAGAGAAGGGCACTGTGCATGTCAGTGCAGGAACATGCAGAGAGCAGAGTGGTGCAATGTGTACATGGGAGTATAGCTACCTGTAGATCACAGAACAAAGCAATGTGCAGGTGAGTGCAGGTGTGTGCAGTGTGTAGGGCATCAATAGACCTGTACATGCACATGCCTGTAATGAGCAGGGTTGGGTGCTGGGTATGAGAGTGCAGCTGCCTGTAGAGAGAAAGGAAGGTGATTGGCATGTGACTGTAGGTGCTTGTTGATGCCATGGGGCAGTGGGCATGTGACTGCAGGTGCCTTCTGATGCCAGACACGTATCTGCTGAGTCCAGAGAGAGGGAGTAGGCATGTGTGTCCATGTGCCTGCAGGGAACAGATGACAGCACTGAGAATAGGAGTGCATGTGAGTCTCAAGGCCAGAGAGTGGCAGTGGGTTTGAGACTGCATGTTTCTGTAGAGGGCAGGCAGGCAGTGGCCCTTGACTTGCAGAGCCTGCACATACCAGGGATGCAGTGAGCATATGGGTGCAGGAACCTTCAGAGGGCTAGGTGGAGCAGTGGACATGTGGACACACTTGCTGTGGATGCCAGCAGGGCTATGTTCATGCCAGCACAGGGGTCCATTCATGAGAACAGTGGACATGTGAACACAGTTAAAAGCCAGGAATAGATGCAGACAGTGGGCATGTGAGAGCAGGTGCCTTCTGATGCCAGACACGTATCTGCTGAGTCCAGAGAGAGGGAGTAGGCATGTGTGTCCATGTGCCTGCAGGGAACAGATGACAGCACTGAGAATAGGAGTGCATGTGAGTCTCAAGGCCAGAGAGTGGCAGTGGGTTTGAGACTGCATGTTCCTGTAGAGGGCAGGCAGGCAGTGGCCCTTGACTTGCAGAGCCTGCACATACCAGGGATGCAGTGAGCATATGGGTGCAGGAACCTTCAGAGGGCTAGGTGGAGCAGTGGACATGTGGTCACACTTGCTGTGGATGTCAGCAGGGCCGTGTTCATGCCAGCACAGGGGTCCATCCAGGAGAACAGTGGACATGTGAACACAGCTAAAAGCCAGGAACAGATGCGAGCAGTGCGCATGTGAGAGCAGGTGACTTTAGAGGACAGAGGCAAGCTTCAGACATATGCATGTCTGTCCCTGAAGAGGACAGGGTTGTAGTGGTCATGTTAATTCAGGTACCTAGAGCAGCAAGAGTAGTGCAGTGGGTATGTGAGCACAGTTGCTGACCAAGGCCATGTGAGAGCAGACACTTGTGATGTTTAGATTTTTATATTTTACTGTGCCAAATGATTTTTGTTGGTATTAGTGATTGTTTCACTAGATACAGTTTCTAAGAGTTGTTATGTTTGGTTTTTTATGTATACCCCCCCCAAAAAAAACCCTTGCTTGAGAGCTACAAAATACACTCAGATTCAAACTGTCTCTGTGTTTCTGTTTGTCACCTCTGAATCCTTACTCCTCTAGACTTCAAAGACCCTCATTGCAGGGACCCCCATACCCAGCTGGGAAGGTCCATGGCAGCTGTCATCCAACATGGGGCTCGAAGCAGGTAAGCTTTCTCTCCGTTTTCAAAAAGCTTTTTCAGGTAGAGGATAGGACCTCGTCACGAGAGGTACAGACTCCTTGAGAGAGACACATCGGGTTAAGAATTTGAGAAGGTAAGAATCATGGGCATTCACAGTCCCTAAACAGATGCTTGTTCCTGGGAGTATTGAGTCATGTGTTAGAAAGTAGAGGTGTTAAAACCTCAGAGAAGACTTTGGCAGCATATTATGACTTTGTACTGAGGGTCAGTCCATGGTTCTCAGAGGGAGGAAGCCTGTCTTTAAAAATTGGAAAAAGGTAGAGAAGAGATGGAGAGATTTTATGAATGCCATGGTCCTAAACAGGTCCTGGTTCAAACATTCTCACAATGGATACAAATTAGAGACCTCCTTTCAGAACTTCTTTACAGAAAAAGCTCCCTCAGAGGATGAGGAATATGCAGGTGAGTAGAGTTTCCTGCTAGGACCAGAGGAGGGCAGTGGATTCATGTGCCATCAGATGCCAGGAGGGGAGACCTGCCAGTGTAGCTACCAAGAAGACCAGAGGTGGGCAGTGGACATGATAATGCAGAATCCTGCACAGGACAGGCAGTCACTGTGTATGTGATTGGAGGTGTCTACAGGGAGGACAGAGAACTGCAGTGGGCAGGTGAGGGTAGGGGAGTGCAGAGGCCTTTGTGGACAGTGGGTGTGTGAGTGCATGTGCATGCACAGGTGGGGTGGGGCATGTGAATGCAGGTGCCAGAGAGAGGCAGATTTTGTAAATGCAGCTTCCTGGTATGGCCACAAGGGGGCAGTGTGCCTGTGAATGAGGTGCATGCCAAGAGCAGAATGGGGTATTGGGTATGTGAGTGCAGATTGCTGCAGATGTCAGCAGGGCCATGGACATCATAGTGCAGCAGATTCCTGCAGAGGTCAGGCAGTCATGGTGTGTGTGAATGCTGGCTCCTGGAGATGGCATTGCAGCTGGCTGCAATGGGCCTGTGAGTGTGGAGACCTAGGTGGTCTTCTAAGTGTCTGAGGCTGGACAGCCCAGAGGATACAACGGTCCTCTGCAGGTGCATGCACAGGCCAGAGGAGGAGAGGTGCATGTGAGCGTATGTGCCCACAGAGGCTAGGAGCTTGTGGGTGTGTCGGTCCAAGTCCCTGCAGAGGCTAAAGAGTGCAGCTTGTCACATGAGTGTAGGTAACAGGAAAGGCTAAAAAGAAGCAGTGGCCTTTGGATTACAGGGGCCTGCAGATCCAGGGAGTGGCAGAGGGTATGTGGGTGCAGATGTCTGGGGGAGACACATAAGGCAGTGTGCATGTGAGTGTAGGGACCTACAGAGGCTGGGTGGCAGTGAACATGTAAGGGTAAGCCTGGGAGTCCAGGTGCTGGTATAGACCAAGGGTGGCTATGGAAATGGAACTACAGTTACACAGGAAGACTTGTGCTAGGTGGTTGACATGTTAGATTCCTTCAGAGACCACACAGTCAGTGCTTCTGTGAGTGCAGAGAGGTGCAGTGGGAAGTTGAGTGCAGGTTCATGCAGAGGTCAGAGTTCCCTTGAGCATGTGAGTGCAGATGCCTGCAGACAGCATCAGGAGGCTGTGGGCATGGGCATGAAGCTCCCCATAGAAGTCAGAGAAGGGCAGTGGGCATGTGAGTGCAGGGATCTGCTGAGTCCAGAGAGAGGGAGTAGGCATGCGTGTCCATGTGCCTGCAGGAAACAGATGACGGCACTGAGAATAGCAGTGCATGTGAATCTCAAGACCAGAGAGTGGCAGTGGGCTTGAGATGGCAGGTGCTTGTAAAGGGCAGGCAGGCAGTGGGCATGTGAGTACAGGAGCCTTCAGAGGGCTAATTGGAGTATTGGGAATGGGAAGGCACATTCTTAAAGATGTCAGTAAGATGGGGAGCACATGAATTCCAGGACGGTGGTGTGCATGTGAGTGTGGCTATCAACAAGACAACAGGTGGCAGTGGAAACGTCAGTGTAGAAGTTTGCACAGGACAGGTGGTCATTAGGTATGTGATTCCCTGTGACTGGAGATGTCAGCTTGGTGCAGTGGGCCAGTGATGGCATGTGCCTACAGAGGCAGGGGGAAGTGGTCACGTGACTGCAGAGGTCAAAGAGGGACACGGACAGTATTTGTGCAGGTGCCTGCCTGCAGGGGACAGAGGGAGCAGTGGACATGTGAATACATTTGTCTGAAGAGACAAGTACAGATGAGTGGACAGGCCAGAGAGTGACAATATGCTTGGGAGAGCATGATTGTGCAGAGTACAGGCTGGCAGTGAACTCAGGTGCCAGCAAGACACAGATAGGGCAGTGGCTATGTGAGTAGTGCATGTGTCTGCAGAGGTCAGAAGGGGGCAGTTTACATGTAAGTGCAGATTCCTGCACAGGCCAGTCATTGTGTGTGTGAGTGCAGGTGTGTCTAGAGTACAGAGAGGTGCAGTGGGAGAGTGAGTGCAGGAGCATGCAGAGGTCAGAGGTCATTGATGCAGTGGGCATGTTGGTGCAGGAGCCTGCAGAGGGCTAACTGGAGCAGTGAGCATGTGAGCGCATGTCCATTCAGATCCAGGAGGGCAGTGGTCATGTCAGTACAGGTGCCAGCAGACTGCAGGGGAGCAGTTTGCACAGGAGTGTAGCAAAACAGCAGGACCAGATGGGGCAGTGTGCATGTGAGTGCATGTTCCTGCAGAGCACAGGCTGGCAGTGGGCATGTGAGTGCAGGTGCCTGCAGAGGACATGCTGGCACTGAGCGTGTGAGTTCAGGTGCCTTCAGAGGACAACAGTGAGCCTGTAAGTGCAGGTGCCTCAGAGGACAGAGCAAGGCAGTGGGCATGTGAGTGCAGGTGACTTCAGAGGACAGAGATGACTACACTTTTTGTGCATGTAACTCTCTGCTGAGGCCACAGAGGAGCAGTGGATATGTGCATGCATGTCCATGCTGAGAGAAGACTCATGCAGTGAATATGCAGGTTCAGATGACTGCAGAGGTCAGAGGTGGGCATTGGGCATAAGAGTGCAGATGCATGCAGAGGTGTAGTGAGACAGTAGGCATGTGACTACATGTGACTGCAGGTGTAGAGGGGTCAGTAATGCATTAATGATGAGAATGCAGGAGCCTTCAGAGGGCCAATTGGATCAGTAGGACTGTCCACGCATGTTCCAGCAGATGCCAGGAGAGCAGTGCTCATGTAGTGCACCTAAGCAGCAGGAAGACTTGTGGGCAGTGGACATGGTAGTGAAGATTCCTGCACAGAACTGTCAGTCACTAGAGTTGGGGTGTGATACAGGTGTCTCTAGAGTGCAGAGAGGTGCAGTGGGAGAGTGAGGGCAGGTGCATGCAGAGGCCTGAAGTTGGAGATTGTCCTGTGACTGCAGGTGCATGAAGAGGCCCGAGATTGTGTTGTAAGTCCTGGGGCCAGCAGAGCCCAGAGAGGGGTTATTGGGCATGCGAGTGTGTTTACCTTGTGAGGTAGAGGTAGGCAGTGGGAATCCGAGGGTCAATGTCTGCAGAGTCCACAGTGTCCATGTGATCACAGAGTCCTGCAAGGCCACACAGTCATTGGTTATGTGAATGCAGGTGACTACAGAAGTCAGAGAGGTGCAGAGGGCATGTGAGTGCAGAGGCCATATGGACAGTGGGTATGTGAGTGTGTATGCCTGCAGAAGCAAGGGGACTGTGGTCACATGAGGACACTGTACTGCAGTGTACAGAAGGTGTCCTGAGCATGTGTGTCCAGGTGCCTGCAGGTGATGGAGTGTGGTAGTTTGCATGTGAGTACAGGGGCCTGCGCAGGCTAAGGGTATAAGTGTGTGTGTGTGTGTGTGTGTGTGTGTGTGTGTGTAGGGGTAAAGCTGTATGCCAAGATCAGAACTGGGTGGTTGACATGTTAGTGCAGGTTCTGTCCCAGGCCAGTCAGCCTTTGGGTATGGGAGTGCAGGTGCAGTGGGAATGTGGATTCAGGGGCATGCAGAAGCCAGAGGGACACTGCTCATGCGAATCCAAGTGCCTGCAGAGACCAGCAAGAGGCTGAGGGCATGGATATGTACCTGCTTGTAGAGGCCAGAGAAGGGCAGAGGGCTTGTGAGTGCATTGTCTGCAGAGTAGTGGACCTGTGAGTCCAGGTGCCTGCACAGACCTGGGGTTCATTAACATGTGGGTGCAGATGACTGCAGTGGTCTTGTCAGTTCCCGTTCCTGCTGAGGACAGGAGAGCAGTTTACCCATGTCTGTAGGTGTCTCCAGAGATCAGATGTGAGAGTGTGGACTGTGAGTGCATGTGACAACATAGGCTGGCAGTGAGCATGTGTGTGCATGTGCCTGCAGAAGACACCTGCGGGCAGAGAGCCTTGAGGGCAGATGTCTGCAGAGGACACAGTGGTACAGTTGGACTGTGAATGAAGATGTCTATAGAGCCCAGATTGGGGCAGTGGGCATGTGTGAACAGGAACATGCAGAGGGCAGATGGGGGCAGTGGGCATGCAGGAATATATTGGGCCAGTGTGTCTGTGAGTATTCATACATGCAGAGGGCGGGGAAATCATTGTGCTGGCCCTAGGCCTCCCCATACACATGTAGCAGATGTGCAGCTTGGTCTTCATGTGGATTCTGAACAACTAACTGGGGCTGGGCTATCCTAAAACCTGTTGCCTGAATGTGGGATTTGTTCTACTAGCTGGGATGCCTTGTCTGGCCACAGTGAGAGAGGAAGCACCCAGCCTCACAGACTTATTCTACCAGGGTGGGGGGATACCCAGGGGTCTGCCACCTGGTCAGAGGAGAAAGAGAGGGCAGTTGGGGGATGGATTGTGGGAAGAGTTGTTTGGGAGGAGGGTAGTGAGCAGTATGTAAAGTGAATAAGTAAAAGATAAAATAAAATTACTAAATAAGAAGATAGCCGTGGACACATAAATGTAAGTGCCCTCTGAGACCAGAAGGATGCATTTCTGAGGCCTGTAGAGGCCAGAGAGGAGAAGAAGTGAGGATGTGAGCAGATGTACCTGCTGAGGGCAGAGGCAGGCAGTGGGTATGTGAGTGTGTGTGCCTGCAGAGACCAGGGGACTGTGGTGTGTGAGTGCAGGTGTGTTCAGGGTACAGAAGAGGGCACAGGCATGTGAGTCCATGTGTCTGCAGAGGACAGAGAGAGACAGTGGTCATGTGTGTGCAGATGCATCCAGGAGACAGAGAGCGGCACTGCCTGTGAGTGCTGTTGCCTGTAGAGGGTACAGAGGGCCAGATGGACTTTGAGTGCAATTGCCTGCAGAGGCTCAGGTGGTCAGTGGACATGTGAGCACAGGAGCCTGCAGAGAATTGTTTAGTGGACATGCCGGTGCAGATACCCATAGTAGATAGTGTGGGGCAGTGTGCATGTGAGTGCAGTTATCTATGGAATACACAGAGAGTCAGTAGGACTTTGAGTGTGGGTGCCTGCAGAGGCTCAGGTGGTCAGTGACCATGTGAGGGCAGGAGTCTGCAGAGGATAGATGTTTAGTGGACATGCGGGTACAGATACCCACAGAGGATAGTGTGGGGCTGTATGCATGTGAGGGTAGGTACGTGCAGAGTCCAGGGAAGGCTGTGGTTAATTGAGTCTGTTCCTGTACAGAACAGGATACATGTGGGCATGTAAATGCAGGTTCATGCAGGAGATGGGTGGACATATAGGGTATGTCAGTGCAGATTTCCTGCAGAGGCCAGGCAGCCATAGGGTGTGTGAATGCTGGTGTGTCGAGAGGGCAGAGAGGTGCAATGGCCCAGAGAGTGCAGATGATTGCAGAGGCAGAGGGGCCAGCAGGTGTGAGTGCATCTGCCTACAGGCAGCGGTTGTCATGTGCTTGTAGTTTATTGGTGGTTATGAAGAGGACCATGGTATATGATTGTAGGTGCCTGCAGAGACCAGGGATAGGCAGTAGGTATGAGTGTACCTAACTCAGACGCCAGAATAGGACTGTGGGAACGTGGGTGCAGTTGCCTGCAGAGACCAGCTTTTGTTTTGACTACTGTGTCCATATTCTTCACAAGTCAGAGGGCTGAAGTGGGCATGTTAGCCTAGGTTCTTACAGGGAACTTGATAGCAGTAGGCCCTTGACTTTGGGTTCTTTGTGGAGAACAGGATAACAGTGGACCTGTGAGTTCAGGTTCCTTTGGAGCGCATGATAGCAGAGGGCCCTTGAGTGCAGGTCCCTGCAGAGGACATCGGGGAACTGTGGATATGTGAGATTAGAAACTGTAGAGAACAGAAATGTGCAGGGTGTACATGAGTGTAGGAGCCTGCAGAAGACAGATGTGCACAGTGGCCATGTGAGTGCAGGTGCCTGCAGAAGACAGATGTGCATAGTGGGCATGTGAGTGCAGGTGCCTGCAGAAGGCAGAATTGCACAGTGGGCATGCGGATGCAGGTGCCTGCAGAAGAGAGATATGCATAGCATGCATGTGGATTCAAGTGCCTGCAGAAGACAGATGTGCACAGTGGGCATGTAAGTGTAGGTGTCTGCAGAGGACAGATATGCGCAGTGGGCAAGTGGATGCAGGTGCCTGCAGAAGACAGATATGCGCAGTGGGCATGTGGATGCCGGTGCCCGCAGAAGACAGGTGTGCACAGTGGGCATGTGGATGCAGGTGTCTGCAGAGGACAGATGTGCACAGTGGGCATGTGGATGCAGGTGCCTGCAGAAGACAGATGTGCACCGTGGGCATGTGAATGTAGGAGCCCGCAGAAGACAGATGCGCACAGTGGGCATGTGGATGCAGGTGCCCGCAGAAGACAGATGTGCACAGTGGGCATGTGGGTGCAGGTGCCCGCAGAAGACAGATGTGCACAGTGGGCATGTGGATGCAGGTGTCTGCAGAGAATAGATGTGCACAGTGGGCATGTGGATGCAGGAGCCCGCAGAAGACAGATGTGCACAGTGGGTCTGTGGGCATGAGTGCCCACGTGCATATAAGAGTCCAGAGATGTGCAGAAAGAAACTGAGTATAGAGGCCTGCAGTGGCTCAGGAGGAGGTTGTGAATTCACAGGACAGCAGTGGGTGTAAGTGTAGGTTTGTACAGATAGGAAGATAGCCGTGATCATGTGAATGCATGCACCTTCAGAAGACTGGTGGGGGCAGTGGCCATGCCAGTGAAGGTGTCTTCAGAAGAGTGAGAGAGGCAGTGGGTATGTGAGCACAGGTCTGTGCTGAGATAAGGGCAGTGGGCCTGTGAGTGCAGGAACATGCAGAGAGCAGAGTGGGGTATTAGTCATGGAAGTAAGGAGAGTTAGGGAGTCAGAGGGGCAGAGGACAGGCTGGCAGTGGGCATGTGGATGCAGGTGTCTGCACATCCCAGGGATGCAGTGGGCATGTGGGTGCAGGAGCCTGCAGAGGGCTAACTGGAGCAGTGAGCATGTGAGCGCATGTCCATTCAGATCCAGGAGGGCAGTGGTCATGTCAGTACAGGTGCCAGCAGACTGCAGGGGAGCAGTGTGCACAGGAGTGTAGCTAAACAGCAGGACCAGATGGGGCAGTGTGCATGTGAGTGCAGGTGCCTGCAGAGGACACAGGGTCACTATGGCCATGTGAATGCCTGTTCCTTCAGAGGACAATGTTGTAATATGCGTGTGTGTGTGTGTGTGTGTGTGTGTGTGTGTGTAGGTCCATGCAGAGGCCAATGATGGCATTGTGCATGTGAATGTGTGTTTCTGCAGAGTGGAGGGTAGCAGTCGACATGAATACAGGTCCTTGCAGAAGACAGATGGTGCAGTGGGCATGTGACTCTAGGCAGCAGCAGAGAGCATGTTGGGGCAGTGTTTATGTGAGTGTCTGTTCCTGCAGAGGCCAGGATGGTTAGTGTCCATGTGTAAGCAGGTTCCTCTTAGAGGACATGTGTACACTGGTGCTGTGAATACAGATGCCTGTAGATGCCAGGGATGCAGGGGGCATGTGATGCAGGTGTCTGCAGATGTGAGAAGTGGGAGGTTGCACTGTGAGTGCAGGTGCTGCAGAGGTTAGAGAGGGGAATTATGCATGTGAGTACGGTTGCCTGCTGAAGACACAGGGTGCAGTGGCTTATGTGAGTACAGATGCCTGCAGAGAGCAGAGATGAGCAGGGGGCATGTGAGTGCAGGTACATGCATAAGGCAGAGGAATGTAGTGGACATGTGACTATGTATATATGTAGAGAGCAGAGTCAGACATTGGTCTATGGGTGCACATGCCTGCAGAGTCCAGCAGGCAGTGTGCATGATAGTTCACATTCCTCTACAGGCCATGGAGTCATGGGGAAATGAATATATGTGTGTGGAGAAGCCACAGAGGAGCAGGAGGCTCATGAGTACAGGCTCATGCAGAGAGCAGAGTGTGCAGTGCACACGTGAGTGCAGGTACACTCAGAGCAGAGAATGATGCAGTGGGCCTGTGATTTCAGGGACATGTAGAGATCAGAATGGGGCAGTGTGCATGTGAGTGCAGTTGACTGCAGAAGCCAGAGGTGGGCATTGTGCATGACAGTGCAAGATCCTGCAAAGGTGAGACAGAAGCAGTGTGCATGTGACTGCTGGTGCATGTAGATGTCAGGGATGCAGTGGGCATTGGAGTGCAGGATTCTGCTGAGGGTGAGTGGAGCTCTGGGATGTGATGGCATGTGTCTGCAGATTCCAGAAGGGCAGTGGACATGTACGTGCAGGTGCCAGAAATGCCAGTAGATCAGTGTGCATGTGAATGAAGCTTAACACCAGTACAATATGTGGGCAGTGAGCATGTGAGTGCAGATTCCTGCACAGGCCAGGCAGCCATAGGGTGTGTGAATGCTGGTGTGTCGAGAGGGCAGAGAGGTGCAATGGCCCAGTGAGTGCAGATGATTGCAGAGGCAGAGGGGCCAGCGGGTGTGAGTGCATCTGCCCACAGGCAGCGGTTGTCTTCTGCTTGTAGTTCATTGTGGGTTATGAAGAGGATCATGGGTATATGATTGTAGGTGCCTGCAGAGACCAGGGATAGGCAGTGTGTATGAGTGTACCTACCTCAGACGCCAGAGTAGGGCCTTGGGAACATGGGTGCAGTTGTCTGCAGAGACCAGCTTTTGTTTTGACTTCTGTGTCCATATTCTGCACAGGTCAGAGGGCTGAAGTGGCCATGTTAGTCTAGGTTCTTGCAGGGGACTTGATAGCACTAGGCCCTTGACTTCAGGTTCTTTGGGGAGAACAGGATAACAGTGGGCCTGTGAGTTCAGGTTCCTTTGGAGCACATGATAGCAGAGGGCCCTTGAGTGAAGGTCCCTGCAGAGGACATCAGGGAACTGTGGATATGTGAGACTACAACCTGTAGAGAACAGAGATGTGCAGGGTGTACATGAGTGTAGGAGCCTGCAGATGACAGATGGGGTCTGTGGGTATGTCCTAGAAGGTGACTTACAGACGCATTGAGATACACAGTGGGTATGTGTGTACAGATTCCTGCTGAGTCCAGAGAAAGGTAGTGGGCATGTGAGTGCAGGAACATGCAGAGAGCAGAGGTGCACAGTGGACATGGACTAGAGCTATATGTAGACATCGGAACAAAGCAGTGTGTACAGGAGTGCAAATGTCCACAGAGGCCATAGTGGGGAAGTGACCTGTGAGTTCATGTTCCTGCTGAGGACAAGACAGCAGTGTCCCCATGAGGGTGGGTGCTCCAAGGTCAGATATTGCAGGTTGGACTGTGAGTGTCTGTGCCAACATAGGCTGGCAGTGGGCATTTGAGTGCAGGTCCTGAACAGGAGACATGGGTGACAGTGGGACAGTGAGAACAGGTGTCTGTATAATACACAGGGACAGAGGGCACATAGGTGCATGTACTTAAGGATGGCAGACTGTGTCAGTGTGTGTGTATGTGTGTGTGTGTGTTTAGGTCTATGCAGAGGCCCGGGATGGCACTGAACATGTGAACTTTTGTTTCTGCAGAGTGCAGGGTAGCAGTAGACATGAAGGACGGTACCAGCAGAAGACAAATGGGGGCAGTGACTCTAGGCACCATCAGTATGGGGTAGTGTTTATGTGAAAGAAGGTTCATGCAGAGGCCAGGGTTTAGTGGCCATGTTTGCACAGGTGCATTTCATAGTACCTGTGGACATATGAGTGTGTGTTTTTACACAGGATAGTATACCCATGAGCATTTAATGCTGGTGTCTGCAAAAGACAGGTGGAGGTCGTGGGCATGTGATTGCAGGAACATGTAGACAGCAGAGGGTGGCAGTGGTCCTGTGAGTGTTGGTTCATCCAAAGCCCAGGGTGGCCATTTTTCTCAGGTGTCTTTCAGAGACCTAGTGTGCATTGGTGATGTGCATGCTGATGCCTGTAGATGCGAGGGATGCAGTGGACATGTGATGCACGTGTCTACAGATGTGATAAGTGGGAGGTTGTACTGTGAGTGAGGTGGCTACAGAGACAAGAGACAGGAATTGTTCATGTGACTACAGTTGCCTGCTGCAGACAGAGGGGTGCAGTGGGTTATGTGAGCATAGATAAATACAGAGAGCAGAGGTGGGCAGTGGCCATGTGAGTCCAGAGAACAGAGGTGTGAGGTATATATTTCCATGGGAATGTGAGTGCAGCTGCCTGCAGAGACCAGAGGGTGGTTGTGTGCATGTGAGTGCAGGCTTCTCCACAGGACAGGCTGTCAGTGGGCATGTGACTGCATGTGCATGAACAGGACACATGGGGCCCGTGGGCCTTGAGTGCAGGTGCCTGCTGAGGTCAGAGAGGTGCAGTTGGACTGTGCATGAAGACGCCCACAGAGGACAGATGGAAGCAGTGGCCATGTGAGTGCAGAATCTTACAGAGGGCAGCTTGGGCCTGCATGTATGTGAGTGTATGTTCATATAGGGGCCAGAGTCAGTGGGCATGCATGTAGGTTCTGCTGATGGGAAGATAACAGTGGGCATGTGAGTGCAGGTGCCTGCAGAAAACAGGTGGGGGCAGTGGGTATGTCAGTGCAGGAGCCTGCAGATGCACTGAGAGAGGCAGTGGGCATGTGAGTCCAGGTCCATGCTGAGTCCAGAGAAGGGCAGTGAGCATGTGAGTGCAGGAACACACAGAGAGCAGGGTAGGCTTACGAGAATGCAGGTTCTGTCAGAGGGAAGAAGTGTGCTGTGGACATGTGAGTGCAGCATTGCACAGAGGCCAGTGTGCCTGTGAGTTCATGTTCCTACTGAGGGCAGATTGTGATGGGCACAGAAGTGAAGGTGCCTGTGGATGGCACACATTGGGGATCAGCCTGTCACTGCAGGTGACTGCAGAGGTCAGGGAGGGGACCTGGGCATATGAGTCCAGGAGCCTTCACAGGGTTAAGTTACACTGTGGCTTTTTGAGTGTCCATGACTGCAGTTGTCATGAAGGCATTGGGGATGTGACTGCAGGTCCATGCTGAGTCCAGAGAATGGCAGCGGGCAAGTGAGTGCAGGAACATGCAGAGAGCAGAGTGGTGCAGTGTGTACATGGGAGTATAGCTACCTGTAGATCCCAGAACAAAGCAGTGTGCAGGTGAGTGCAGGTGTCTGCAGTGTGTAGGGAATCAACGGACATGGAGGTGCAGATGCCTGTAATGAGCAGGGTTGGGTGTTGGGCATGAGAGTGCAGCTGCCTGTAGAGACAAAGTAAGGTGATTGGCATGTGACTGCATGTGCTTGTTGATGCCATGGGGCAGTGTGCATGTGACTGCAGGTGCCTTCTGATGCCAGAAGAGCACTGAACATTTGACTGCAGCAACCTCAGTGAGCTAACTGCAGCAGTGGGTAGGTGAGTGCACACACACTTACTAATGCCATGAATGCTGTAGGCATGCGAGTGTGTATACCATCAGATGCCAGGAGGGCAGTGGGCATATGAGTGCAGCTAAGGCAAAGACAAGATGTGGGCAGTGAGCATGTGAGTGCAGATTCCTGCACCGACTAGACAATTCCGTGGGTGTGTGAATGCATGTCCTCAAGAGTGCTGAGAGGTGCATTGGAGAAGTGAGTACGGATGCATGCACAGGCCAGAAGGAGATGGGTTGGTGAGAGCAAGTTTCTGCAGAGGCCAGAGAGAGGAGGTGGGCCTGGGCATATAGTTATCTTTGCAGGCTTGTAAATGGCAGTGGCATGTGAGTCCATGCCTGCAGAGCCCAGGGGTGTCAGTGGATCTGTAGCTGCAGATGCCTGCACAGGCCAGATGTGGGAAGTGAGCATTGAGTTCAGGATTCAGAGCAGGAGCAGTGGGCACATGAGTGCAGGTGCATGCTGAGGGCAGAGGCAGGCAGTGGGTATGTGAGTGTGTGTGCCTGCAGAGACAAGGGGACTGTGGTGTGTGAGTGCAGGTGTGTTCAGGGTACAGAAGATGGCACAGACATGTGAGTTCATGTATCTGCAGAAGGCAAAGAGAGACAGTGGCCATGTGTGTGCAGGTGCATCCAGCAGTTAGAGGGGGTTATTTTGCATGTGAGTGTCCTTGCCTGTAGAGGCCACAGAGGATCAATTGGACTTTGTCGGTAGATGCCTGCAGAGGCTCAGGTGGCAGTGTCCATGTGAGCACAGAAGCCTGCAGAGAATAGATGTTCAGTGAACATGTGAGTGCAGATACCCACAGAGGATAGTGTTGGGCAGTGTGCATGTGAAGGTAGGTATGTACAGAGGACAGGGAAGGCAGTGGTCAATTTATTGTGTTCCTGTATAGAATAGGATTCATGTGGACATGTAAATGCAGGTTCCTGTAGGAGATGGGTGAAGGCAGTGGGCATGTGAGTGCAGATTCCTGCACAGACCAGATATGTCTAGGGTGTGTGAATGCTGGTGTGTCGAGAGTGCAGAGAGGTACAGTGTGAGAGTGAGTGCAGGAGCATGAGAGGGCAGTTAGCATGTGAGTACATGTGCATGCAGAGACCACCAGAGGCTGTGGGGCAGAGGGCATGTAGCTGTGGGTGCATCTGATTACAGAGGAAAGAGAGGCAAGTGTTCCTGTAGTCCAGGTGCTGCAGAGAGCAGGTGTGAGTGGACTTGTGGGTGTGAATGCCTGCAGAGGACAGAGGTCGGAAAAGACCTGTGAGGTCATGTTCCTGCTGAGGACAGGATAGCAGTTTACCCATAGGTGTAGGTGCCTCCAGAGCTCAGATGTGGAATGGTAGTGCATGCGCTTAGAGGGGCTGGCCGTGTGCATGTGAGTGCATGCATCTGCACAAGACACTTGGGGCAGTGGGACTGTGAGAGCAGCTGGATGCAGACATCAGCAGTGGGAGGTGGGTCTGATGACTGCACGTGGCTACTAAGGTCCTGGAGGGGCAGTGGGGGTGTGACTGCAGTCACCTGCAGAAAACATTGAGGGACAGAGGCCAGGCGAACACAGGGTCTACAGAGAATAATATCATGGTGGACACTGGACTGCATGATAGGGCAGTGTGCATGGGCGTTCAGGGAACTGCAGAATCCAGAGCAAGCAGTGGATATGAGAGTGTAGGTTCCTGCAGAGAACAGGATGCCAGTGGGCATGTGAGTGCAGGGACCTCCAGAGGCCAGGGTGGTTAGTAGACATGTTTGTACAGGTGTCTTTAGAGGCTTAGTCTATATCGTTGATGTGGGTGCAGATGCCTGTAGATGCCAAGGATGCAGTGGACGTGTGTTGCACATGTCTGCAGATGTGATAGGTGGGAGGTTTCACTGTGAGTACAGTGTCTACAGAGCTCAGACAGGGAAAGTGGGTCTGTGGGTACACTTCTCTGCTGAGGATACAGGGGTGCAGTGGGCATGTGAGTACAGATACCTGCAGAGAGCAGAGGTGGGCACTGGGCATGTGAGTACAGATACCTGCAGAGAGCAGAGGTGGGCACTGGGCATGTGAGTACAGATACCTGCAGAGAGCAGAGGTGGGCACTGGGCATGTGAGTACAGATACCTGCAGAGAGCAGAGGAGGGCACTGGGCATGTGAGTACAGATACCTGCAGAGAGCAGAGGTGGGCACTGGGCATGTGAGTACAGATACCTGCAGAGGCCAATGGTGGGCAGTGGAAATGACAGTGCAGGTGCTTGCAGAGGAACAGAGTAGACAGTAGGTGTGTGATTGCTTGTTCCTTAGATGTGAGGGGTGCAGCGGGCATTAGAGTGTAGAAGTTGTCAGAGGCCGGGAGGGCAGTGGGCATATGACATTAGAGGCCAGCAGATGCCAAGACAACACAGTACTCAAAAGTGCAGCCACATGTCAAGATCAGTGTGTTTAAGGGGCATGTAAGTGCAGATTCCTGCACAGACCTACACAGTCATTGGGTATGTGAATGCAGATGTTTCTGGAGAGGTGCAGCAGGAATGTGGATCCAGGGGCATGGAAAGGCCAGAGGGCATTGAGCCTGTGAATCCAAGTGCCTGCAGAGACCAGGAAGAGGCTGTGGGCATGGGAATGCACCTGCTGGTGGAGGCCAGAGAAGGGCAGAGGGCATGCGAGTGCATTGCCTGCAGAGTAGAGGACAAGTGGGCCTGTGAGTCCAGGTACCTGCACAGACCTGGGGTTCATTAACATGTGGGTGCAGATGCCTGCAGTGGTCAGAGGGGACAATGGTCATGTGAGTTCCCATTCCTGCTGAGGACAGGATAGCAGTTTAGCCATGTCTGTAGGTGTCTCCAGAGATCAGATGTGGGATTGTGGACTGTGAGTGCATGTGCTGACATAGGCTGCTAGTGAGCATGTGTGTGCATGTGCCTGCAGAAGACCCCTGGGGGCAGAGAGCCTTGAGTGCAGGTGTCTGCAGAGGTCAGAGAGAGGCTGTGGGTTTGTGACTACACTTGCCTGCAGGGAGCAGAGGAGGGTAGAGGCCATGTGAGTCCATTTACCTGTAGAGAACAGAATGGGGCAGAGGCCATGTGGTTGCAGATGTCTGCAGATGCAGAGAGAGGCAGTGGGCATGTGGAACAGGGGTCTGCAGAGGACAGAGAGAGACAGTGGACATGGGGAACAGGGGTCTGCAGAGGACAGAGAGAGACAGTGGGCATGGGGAACAGGGGTCTGCAGAGGACAGAGAGAGACAGTGGACATGGGGAACAGGGGCCTGCAGAAGACAGAGAGAGACAGTGGACATGGGGAACAGGGGTCTGCAGAGGACAGAGAGAGACAGTGGGCATGGGGAACAGGGGTCTGCAGAGGACAGAGAGAGACAGTGGGCATGGGAAACAGGGGCCTGCAGAGGACAGAGAGACAGTGGGCATGGGAAACAGGGGCCTGCAGAGGACAGAGAGAGACAGTGGGCATGGGGAACAGGGGTCTGCAGAGGACAGAGAGAGACAGTGGGCATAGGGAACAGGGGTCTGCAGAGTCTAGAGAAGGGCAGTGGGCATGTGATTCCTGGCCCTGCAGGTCTCAGGAGTGTCAGTGGACATGTAGGAGCAGAGGCCTGTACAGGCCAGAAAGAGGAAGTGAGATTGAGAGTCCAGATTACTGCAGAGGACAGAACAGCAGTGGGCTTATTGGTGCCAGTGTGGGCAGAGGTTAGATGCTGCACAGTAGCAACATGTGAGTGTAGCTGTGTTCATATAAAGGGCAGAGCGGGGAGTGTGTGTGTGAGTACAGTGGCTTTCACAGGATACAGAAGTATAGTGGGCCTGTGAGGGAGATCAGATGGGTGGAGTGGGCCTGTGAGTGCAGGTGCCTGCAGACAAAGAGAAGGCAAGTGTGCATGTGGGTGCAAGTGCCTGCAGACAAAGAGAAGGTAAGTGTGCATGTGGGTGCAGGTGGCTGCAGGCAAAGAGAAGGTAAGTGTGCATGTGGGTGCAGGTGTCTGCAGACAAAGAGAAGGTAAGTGTGCATGTGGGTGCAGGTGCCTGCAGAGACAAGGGTGCTGTGCACATGCAGGTATAGATGTCTGCAGAGTACAGAGGGGGCAGACTGGGCCTGTGAGTTCACCTTCCTACTGAGGACAGGATAGCTGTGTGCCCTTAAGCACAGGTCCCTGCTGAGATCAGAAGTGGGAGGTTGGCCTGTGAATTCAGGAGCCTGCAGAATCCAGGCAGGGGCAGTATGCATGTAAATACATCCAGATGACTGTCTGCATGTGAGTGCAGGTCATGCAGGAGACAGATGGGGGCAGTCTGCATGTGTATAGAGGAGGCTGCTGAGGCCAGAGGGGAGCTGTGAGCATGTGAGTGCCTGTGTGTGCCAACAGCACATATGGACAGTGTACGTGTTAGTGCACATTCCTGCACAGGCCAGCAGTCTTGTGTATGTGAATGCAGTGTCTGTAGAGGTCAGAGAGGTACAATGAACAGGTCAGGTTAGGTGAGTGCAGAGGCTGTTGGTTGGCCGTGGGTATGTGACTGTATGTGACTGCAGTCAAGGGAGCAGTGGTCATGTGAGTGCAGGTGTGTGCAAAACACAGATGGGTGCAGTGTGTGTGTGAATAGAGGTGCCTGCTGAGGGCATTGTTGGGATGTGAGCATGCAAGAGAGAGGCAGTGGGTATGTGAGCACAGATGCCTGCTGAGGGCAGAGGAGGGGAGCGGGCATGTGAGTGCATGTACAAATAGAGAGCAGTGTGGCATTGAGTATGTGAGGGCACATGCTTGCAGATGCTTGCAGGGCAGTGTGTAATTTACTCCACCTAGGGTGAAGACAGGGGTTGGGCAGTGGACATATTAGTGCTGATTCCTGCACAGGACAGGCAGTTACTGGGAGTGTGACCGCAGCTGTCTGGAACATTGGGGGTGTGAGTATTAGTATCTCAGGGACCCAGAGAGGAGCAGTGGGCACATGAGTGCATATGTGCCCGCTGAGGGCAGAGGCAGGCAGTGGGTATGTGAGTGTGTGTGCCTGCAGAGACAGGGGTGCTGTGGTGTGTGATTGCAGATGTGTTCAGGGTACAGAAGAGGGCACAGGCATGTGAGTCCATGTGTCTGCAGAGGGCAGAGAGAGGCAGTAGTCATGTGTGTCCAGGTGCATTCAGGAGACAGAGAGGGGCAGCTTGCATGTGAGTGCTGTTGCCTGTACAGGTCACAGAGTGTCAGTTGGACTGTGAGTGCAGTTGCCTGCAGAGGCTCAGGTAGTCAGTGGTCATGTGAGTGCAGATACCCATAAAGGATTGAGTGGGGCACTGTGCATGTGAGAGGTAGTACATGCAGATGTTACAGAGGGCAGTGGTTCATTGAGTGTGTTCCTGTACAAGGTAGGACACATGTGGGCATGTGCAGTGTCTGCAGAGGTCAGAGAGGGGAATTGTGCATGTGAGTGCAGTTGCCTGCTGAGGACACAGGGGTGCAGTGTGTTATATGAATCCAGGGCATGTGAGTAGGGCCGTGTGTATGTGAGTGTAGGTACCTGCTGAGGACAGAGGAGGACAACAGCCATGTGAGTGCAGATGCATGCAGAGGCCAGAAGGGGAGGCTGGTTTTCTGGATAGTTCAGAGAGGGGTGCAGTGTATGTGGGTTCAGATGTCTGGAGAGACCAGAGAGTGTCAGAATGCATGTGAGTGCAGGGGCCTGCAGAGCAGGAAGGCTTTGGTGGGTATGTCAGTGCAGGTGCATGCAGATGCCAGAGGAGGACTTTGTGTGTGTGTGATCAGATCCCTGCAGAGGAGAGTGATGGGCATTGGTCATGGGAGCCCAGGTGCTGGTATACACCAAGGGGGGCTATGGACATGGGACTGCAGTTGCACTGGAAGACTTGAGCTGTGTGGTTGTTATGTTAGGGCAGACCATGCAGTCATGGGGTATGTGAGTGCAGGTGTCTGTAGAGTGCAGAGAGTTGCAGTGATTTTGCTTGCAGGAACGTGCAGAGGTCAGAGTTCCATAGAACATATGAGTGCAGGTGCCTGCAGACAGATTGAAGTATGCAGTGGGCTTGTGGGTGCAGGTGCCTGCAAAGGCCAGATGGGGCTGTGTGTCTGAGAGTGGCCAGAAAGATAGAGAGACATTGTGATCTTTTGTGTGCAGTTACATGCAGGAGATAGAGTTGGGTAGATTGCATGTGACTGTCGGTGCCTTCAGAATGCAGCAAGAGGCAGTGGGTATGGAAGTGTAGCTTCCTGTAGAAGCCAGAGAAGGGTAGTGGGCATGTGAGTGCAGACTCCTGCAGAGGCCAGGCTGACAATAGGCATGTGGTTCAGGTACCTACAGAGGGAAGAGTGGGGCAGTGGGCACATGAGTATAGATGTGGGTGTAGACAAGAGGTTAGCAGGGAGCACAGGTCACTTCAGGGTCCAGGTAGAGAAGAGGAACATGGGTGCAGGTTCCTGAGGAGGAAAGGCACAGGCCATGCAACCATAGGGTGTGTGAATGCTGGTGTGTCGAGAGGGCAGAGAGGTGCAATGGCCCAGAGAGTGCAGATGATTGCAGAGGCAGAGGGGCCAGCGGGTGTGAGTGCATCTGCCCACAGGCAGCGGTTGTCATGTGCTTGTAGTTCATTGTGGGTTATGAAGAGGATCATGGGTAAATGATTGTAGGTGCCTGCAGAGACCAGGGATAGGCAGTGTGTATGAGTGTACCTACCTCAGATGCCAGAGTAGGGCCGTGGGAACGTGGGTGCAGTTGTCTGCAGAGACCAGCTTTTGTTTTGACTTCCATGTCCATATCCTGCCCAGGTCAGAAGGCTGAAGTGGGCATGTTAGTCTAGGTTCTTGCAGAGGACTTGATAGCAGTAGGCCCTTGACTTCAGGTTCTTTGGGGAGAACAGGATAACAGTGGGCCTGTGAGTTCAGGTTCCTTTGGAGCACATGATAGCAGAGGGCCCTTGAGTGCAGGTCCCTGCAGAGGACATCGGGGAACTGTGGATATGTGAGACTACAACCTGTAGAGAACAGAGATGTGCAGGGTGTACATGAGTGTAGCAGCCGGCAGAAGACAGATGTGTACTGTGGTCATGTGAGTGCTAGTGCCTGCAGAGGACAGCTGTGCACAGTGGGCATGTGGATGCAGGAGCCTGCAGAAGACAGATGTGCACAGTGGGCATGTAGATGCAGGTTCCTGCAGAAGACAGATGTGCACAGTGGGCATGTGGATGCAGGTTCCTGCAGAAGACAGATGCACACAGTGGGCATGTGGATGCAGGTTCCTGTAGAAGACAGATGTGCAGAGTGGGCATGTGGATGCAGATGCCTGCAGAAGACAGATGTGCACAGTGGGAATGTGAGTGTAGGAACCTGCAGAAGGCAGATATGTACAGTGGGCATGTGGATGCAGGTGCCTGCAGTAGACAGATGTGCACAGTGGGCATGTGAGTGTAGGAGCTTGCAGAAGGCAGATGTGTACAGTGGGCATGTGGATGCAGGTGCCTGCAGAGGGCTAATTGGAATATTGGGAGTGGGAAGGCACATTCTTACTGATGTCAATAAGATGGGGAGCATATGAATTCCAGGATGGTGGTGTGCATGTGAGTGTAGCTAGCAACAAGTCAAGAGGTGGCAGTAGAATTGTCAATGCAGAAGTTTGCATAGGATAATTAGTAATTAGGTATGAGATTCCCCATGTCTGGAGATGTCAGCTTGGTGCAGTGGGCCAGTGATGGTATGTGCTTACAGAGGCAGTGGTCACATGAGTGCAGGTGACTGCAGAGGTCAAAGAGGGACACGGACAGTATATGTGCATGTGCCTGAATGCACGGAACAGAGGGAGCAGTGGACATGTGAATGCATTCATCTGAAGAGACAAGTACAGGTAAGTGGAGAGGCCAGAGAGTGACAATATGCTTGGGAGAGCATGATTGTGCAGAGGACAGGCTGGCAGTGAACTCAGGTGCCAGCAAGGGACAGATAGGGCAGTGGATATGTGAGTAGTGCATGTGTCTGCAGAGGTCAGAAGGGGGTAGTTTGCCTGTTACTGAAGATGCTGCATAGGCCAGATGGGGACAGTGGACATGAGAGTATGGGTGCCTGCATGGGTGAGATGGAGCAGGAGACATATGGACACACCCACCGAGGGCAGAGTGTGTATGTAAGTGGATAGGAGTGTAGGTTCATGCAGAGGTCAGAGCAGGCAGTGGGCATGTGAGTGTAGCTAGCATCCACACAGGAGGTGGGCAGTAGAAATGTCAATGCAGCTTCCTGTGCAGACCAGGCAGTCAGTGGGTATGTGATCCTGGTGTGTACAGATGTCAGAGTGGTGAAATTCACAGTGAGTGTTTGTGTCTACAGAGGACAGAGAGGGAGAGGGTATGTGTGTGTAGGTGCCTACAGGGGACAGAGGGTACAGTGGGCATGTGAGTACAGGTGCCTTCAGGGAAAAGACACAGCAGTAGGCTTGAGAGTTCAGGCATCTGTGTGGCATTGCGGATGAGAGTGCATGAAAATGTAGAGGCCATAGACTGACAGTGTTCATTTGAAAACATGTGACTGCAGAGTCAATTGCAGATGTGTGGAGAGTCCAGAGAGTGGCAGCAGGCTTGAGACTGCATGTTCCTGCAGAGGACAGGCTGGCAGTGGGCATGAGGATGCAGGTTGTCTGCAGTGCACAGAAGAGGGTTGTGGGTTTGTGACCAGATGTGACTGCAGAGGGTAGAAGGTGACATTGGACATGTGAGTGCAGGTGACTTCAGAAGACATAGAGGAGCCTGTGGTTACAGGTGTGCTCAGAGGATAAAGAGTGCAGTGGGCATGAGTGCAGGGACCTGCAGATGTCCCCAGTGGGAGGTTGGCTGTGTGAACAGGTGCCTACAAAGGCCAGAGACAGGATGTGCACATGTGACTGCAGTTGACATCTGAGTTCAGAGCAGACAGTGAGCAAGTGAGTCCAAGTCCCTGCAGGGAGCAGAGTGTAGCAGTGTGCATGTGACTGCTGGTGCATGTAGCTGCCAGGGATGCAGTGGGCATTGGAGTGTAGGATCCTGCTGAGGGCTAAGTGGAGTTGTGGGGTGTGAGGGTTGTGTCTGCAGATGAGAGATGGGCAGCGGGCACATGAGCACAGTGCCAGAAGGGCCAGGGAGACAGTGTGAATGGGAATGAATCAAGATCCCATGTTGTCAGTTTACATGTGAGTGCAGATTCCTGCACAGGACAGACAGTCATTGTGTATGTGAGTGAAGGTGTGTCTAGAGTGCAGAGAGGTGCAGTGGGTCTGTGAGTGCAGGAGCATGCAGATGTCAGAGGGCATTGAGCATGGGAGTACAAATACATGCAGAGACCTCGTGAGTGCAGCTGACTGCAGAGGAAAGAGAGGGCAGTGGGCCTACAGTCCAGGTGCTGCAGAGAGCAGCTGTGAGTGGACATGTGGGTATGAATGCCTGCTGAGGACAGAGGAGAAGTCAGCAGCTGAGTTCCTGTTCCTGCTGAGGACAGGATGGCAGTTTAACCCTGGTGCCTTCAGAGGTCAGATGTGGGAGTGTGGACTGTGAGTGCATGTGACAACATAGGCTGGCAGTGAGCATGTGTGTGCATGTGCCTGCAGAAGACCCCTTGGGGCAGAGAGCCTTGAGTGCAGATGTCTGCAGAGGGCACAGTGGTGCAGTTGCACTGTGAATGAAATGTCTATAGAGGCCAGATTGGGTCAGTGGGCATGCATGCACAGGTACATGCAGAGGGCAGATGGTGACAGAGGCCAAACAGGTACATGCAGAGGGAAGATGGGGGCAGTGGTCATGTGATCACTGGTACTGACATTGCTTTGTTTGGGCCCGAGTATACGTGGGTATTCATACATGCAGAGGGCAAGGAAATCATTGTGCTGGGCCTAGGCCTTCACATACTCATGTGCCAGATGTGCAGCTTGGTCTTCTTGTAGGTCTTAAACAACTGGAGCTGGAGCTATCCCCAAACCCGTTGCCTGAATGTTGGGCATGTTCTACTAGCTGGGCTGCCTTCTCAGGCTTCAGTGGGAGAGGAAGTGCCTAGCCTCACAGACTTAGTATGCCAGGGTCCGGGGATACCCAGGGGTGTGCCACCTGCTCAGAGGACAAAGGGAGGGCAGTTAGTGGATGAATTGTGGGAAGAGTTGTTAAGGGGGGGGGGCATTGAGCAGGATATAAAGTGAATAAGTAAAAGATAAAATTACAAAAGAAGAATATAGCAGTGGGCACATTAATGCAGGTGCCCTCTGAGACCAGAAGGATGCAGTGGACAAGTCAGTAAAGGGGCCTGCAGATCAGTGAGAGAGGTGTATGTGAATATAAGTCTCTGCTGAAAACAGAGAAGGGCACAGGGCCTGTGAGTGCAGGAACATGCAGAGAGCAGAGGTGCACAGTGGACATGGACTAGAGCTATATGTAGACATCAGAACAAAGCAGTGTGCACAGGAGTGCAAATGTCCACAGAGGCCATAGTGGGGAAGTGACCTGTGAGTTCATGTTCCTGCTGAGGACAGGACAGCAGTGTCCCCATGAGGGTGGGTGCTCCAAGGTCAGATATTGCAGGTTGGACTGTGAGTATCTGTGCCAACATAGGCTGCCAGTGGGCATTTGAGGGCAGGTCCTGGACAGGAGACATGGGTGACAGTGGGACAGTGAGTGCACGTGTCTGCATAATACACAGGGACAGAGGGCAGATAGGTACATGTACTTAAGGATGGCAAAGTGTGTGTGTGTGTGTGTATGTGTGTGTGTGTGTGTGTGTGTGTGTGTGTAGGTCCATGCAGAGGCCAGGGAGGGCAGTGGGCATGTGAATGTGCGTTTCTGTAGAGTGCAGGGTGGCAATTGGCATATGAGTAGAGGTTCATTCAGAGCCAATGCAGGGAGGAGGCATGTTAATGCAGGTGCTTTCAGAGGCCAGGGTGGCGGTGAGCATATGAGCGCAGATTCCTAAGGTGGCCAGGTGAGAAGTGGCCACGTGAGTGCAGATGACCAGAGCAGCCAGGGAAGGGCATGTGAGTACAGGTGTGCTCAGAGCCCAGAGGTGGGTGCTGGGCATGTCATTCCAAGTGCTTTGGGAGGCCAGGCATGTAATATACATGTGGCTGCAGGTTCCTGTGCAGGACAGGAATGCAGTACACCTGTGAGTGACTGGGCCTGTGAGTTCACGTTCCTACTGAGGACAGGATAGCTGTGTGCCCTTAAGCACAGGTCCCTTCTGAGGTCAGAAGTGGGAGGTTGGCCTGTGAATTCAGGAGCCTACAGAATCCGGGCAGGGGCAGTATGCATGTGAATACATCCAGATGGCTGTCTGCATGTGAGTGCAGGTCATGCAGGAGACAGATGGGGACAGTCTGCATGTGAATAGAGGAGGCTGCTGAGGCCAGAGGGGAGCTGTGAGCATGTGAGTGCATGTGTGTACCAACAGCACATATGGACAATGGACATGATAGTGCACATTCCTGCACAGGCCAGCAGTCTTGTATATATGAGTGCAGTGTCTGTAGAGGTGAGAGAGGCACAGTGAACAGGTCAGGATAGGTGAGTGCAGAGGCCGTTGGTGGGCAGTGGGTATGTGATTGTATGTGCCTGCAGTCAATGGAGCAGTGGTCATGTGAGTGCAGGTGTGTGCAAAAGACAGATGGGAGCAGTGGGTGTGTTAACAGAGCTACCTGCTGAGGGGAGAGGTGGGCCATGAGTATGTCAGCATAGGTGTCTGCAAAGGCCTGAGTTGGGCATTGCATTTGAGAATGCAGGGGTCTGCAGAATCCAGAGAGAGACAGTGGGTATGTGAGCACAGATGAGGGCAGAGGAGAGAAGTGGGCATGTGAGTGCAGGTTCTTACAGAGAGCAGAGTGTGGCTTTGGGTATGTGAGTGCAGGTGCATGCAGATCTCAGGATACTCATGGGCCATGTGTGTGCAGGTACCTCCCTGTTAGGGGCCAAGCATGAAGTCGACATGGGAGTGTAGATTCCTGCTGAGGCCAGAGGAGGGCAGTGGGCATGAGAGTGCAGGTGCCTATAGAGGAGAAATGAAGGCAGTGGGCATGTGAGGGCTGGTCCTGGACAAGCCAGGTGGCTGCAATGGGCCTGTGTGTATAGAGGCACAGGGGGCTGTGGTGTGAGTGTAGGAGCATACAGAGGTCAGGAGGCAGTGGGCATGGGACTCCAGGTGGAATGTGTGTGCCCATGGCTGCAGGGGTAAGGAGTGTGTAGTGTGCATGTGATTCCAGGTACCTACAGAGCCATGAGTAGGACAGTGTGATTGTGAGTGTAGGAGACTGCAGAGGACAGAGGAGGACATCTACCATGTGAGTGCAGGTGCATGCAGAGGCCAGAAGGGGACAGCTAGCTGTTGAATTCAGGTTTTCTGGATAGTTCAGAGAGGGGTGCAGTGTATGTGAGTTCAGATGCCTGGAGAGGCCAGACAGGAGGAATGGGCCTGTGAGAACAAGTAACTGTGGAGGGCAGGGAGAGGCAGTGGACATGGGAATAGAGGGGTCTGCTGAGTTCAGAGAGAGTCTGTGGGCATGGGAGTGCAGGTGTCTTCAGAGAACAGAGAGGAGCAGTAGGCCTGTCCGTGCAGGTGTCCTCAGAGGATAGAAGAGTGGGATGGACAGTGAGTTCAGGTAACTGCAGAGTCCAGAGAGTGGCAGCGGGCATGGGAGCACAGGGCCCTGCAGAGTGTAGAGAAGGGCAGTGGGCATGGGAGTTCATGTCCATGGGGAGGGAGCAGAGGTACAGTGGTAACATGGGTGTATGTGCCTGCAGAGGCCAGAGAGTGTCTGAGAGCGTATGAGTGCAGGTTACTGCAGAATCCAGCCTGGCAGTGGGCATGTAAGTGCAGGTGCCTGCAGATGCCAGAGGAGGGCATTGGTCATGGAAATCTAGGTGCAGGTAGAGGCAAAGGGAGGCTATGGACATGGGACTGCAGTTACACTTCGAGACTCCAGCTGTGTGATTGGCATGTTACTGCTGATTCCTGCCAGGGAAAAGCAGTGGGCATGAGAGTGCAGGTGAGGAGAACAGTCAGGGAAGGGCAGTGGGCATGAGAGTGCAGGTGTGTGCAGAGACCATAGCTGGGCAGTGGGCTTTTGAGTGCAGGCTTCTTCTCATAGAGACCAGAGAGGGGTGGGTACAGGGTATGTGTGTTCAGATGGTTGGAGAGGAGAGAGTGTTGTGACATTGGGCTTGTGAGAGCAAGTAAGTCTGGAGGGCAGAGAGAGAGAGAGAGAGAGAGACAGAGACAGAGAGAGAGAGAGAGAGAGAGAGAGAGACAGAGAGAGACAGAGAGAGACAGAGAGAGACAGAGAGAGACAGAGATAGATAGACAGGCAGACAGACAGACAGTGCACATAGGGGTACAGATACCTGCTCAGGTCAGAGAGTGTCAGAGAGCCTGTGAGTGCTGGTACCAGCAGAATACATTCTGGCAGATGGCCCGTGAGTACAGATGCCTGCAGAGCAGGAAGGGTTTGGTAGCTCGTTGAGTCAGGTGCCCGCAGATACCAGAGGATGGGTGTGTGTGTGTGTGTGTGTGTGTGTGTGTGTGAGCAGATGCCTACAGATGCAAGGGGGCAGTGGTCATGTGCGTGCAGAGGCCATGGGTGTACAGTGGGTATGTGAGTTGTGTGCCTCTAGTGATCGGCAAGGTGGCAATGGTCATATGAGGGCACTTTACTGCAGGGTATAGAAGGGGTCACAACCAACTGTGTCCAGGTGCCTGCAGGTGATGGAGTGGGGTGGTTTACATGAGGGTACAGGGACCTGCAGAGGGCAGAGTGGAGGGTCAGTGTGTATTTAGTGTAGGTCCCTGCAGAGGCTCGGGAGGGCAGTGAGCATGTGAGTGTAGAGACATGCAGAGGGAGAGGGGGCAGTGGATATGTGAGTGCAGGGGTCTGTCCAGGACAGAGAGGGGAACTGTCCATATGAGGACAATGACATGCAGATGCCACAGAGAAGCAGTGGGCATGTGAGTGCAGGAGCCTGCTGTGACCAGAGGGGGCAGTTCCTCTAGAGAGCAGAGATGTGCAATAAGAGGATAGCAGTGGACATGAATACAGGTCCCTGCAGAAGGCAGATGGCACAGTGGGCATGTGACTCTAGGCACCAGCAGAGATCAGGGTGGGGCAGTTTTTATGTGAGTGTTCATTCCTGCAGAGTCCAGGATTGTTAGTGTCCATGTGTGCTCAGGTGTCTCTTATAGGCCATGCATGTGTTGGCAATGTCAATACAGATGCCTGTAGATGCCAGGGATACAGTGGGCATGTGATGCACGTATCTACAGATGTGATAAGTGGGAGTTTGCACTGTGAGTGCAGGTATCTGCAGAGGTAAGAGAGGGGAATTGTGCATGTGAGTGCAGGTGCCTGCTGAGGACACAGGGTTGCAGGATTATGTGAGTATAGATACCCTCAGAGAACAGAGGTGGACAGTGGACATGGGAGTCTAAGGAACACAAGTGTGTAATATACATGTGAATGCAGGTACACACAGACAGCAGAGGTGTGCAGGGAGCATATGAGTGCTGGTGTATGCAGAATACAGATGTTGGTAGTTGGCATGTGAGTGCAGATATCTGCAGAGGTCAGAGGGGGCAATTGTGCATGTGAGTGCAGGTGCCTGCTGAGGACACAGGGGTGCAGTAGGTTATGTGAGTGTGGATACCTGCAGAGAGCAGAGGTGGACAGTAGACATGGGAGTCTAAGGAACACAGGTGTGCAATATACATGTGAATGCAGGTACACAGAGACAGCAGAGGTGTGCAGAGAGCACATGAGTGCTGGTGCATGCAGAGTACAGATGAGGGCAGTTGTCGTGTAAGTGCTCGTATGTGCAGAGGGCAGAAGTGTTCAGTGAGAATGTTGGTGTAGAGACATGCAGAGAGCAGATATGGGCAGTAGATATGTGAGTGTTGGTACATGCAGAGAGCAGACATGCACAGTGTGCATATACATGCAGGGATAATGCAGAGAGCAGCATGGGACAGTGGACATATGAGTGCAGATGTCTGCAGAGAGAAGAGGTAGGCATTGGGCATGACTGAGCAGGATCTTGCACAGGCAGAAGGGAGGCAGTGGGCATGTGATGGCTCTACACTGTAGGTGCCAAGGATACAGCAGGCCTTTGAGTGCAGGTGCCTTCAATGGGCATGGAGGAGCCGTGGGCCTGTGAGTGCAGTTGCCATCAGATCCCAGGAGAACAGTTGGCATATTAGTGTGAGGCACGGGAGACAGTGGGCATGTGAGGACAGGATTCTGCAAAAGACAGGTGGGTGCAGTGGGCATGAGAGAGTAGGTGCCCTGTGAGAGTAAATTTCCATGGGAATGTGATGACAGATGCCTGCAGAGACCAGAAGGTAGTTGTGTGCATGTGAGTGCAGGCTTCTCCACAGGACAGGCTGTCAGTGGACAAGTGAGTGCAGGTGCCTGCAGAGACCAGAGGGTGGTTGTGTGCATGTGAGTACAGGCTTCTCCACAGGACAGGCTGTCAGTGGGCATGTGAGTGCATGTGCATGAACAGGACACATGGGGCCCGTGAGCCTTGAGTGCAGGTGCCTGCTGAGGTCAGAGAGGTGCAGTTGGACTGTGCATGAAGACGCCCAGAGAGGACAGATGGAAGCAGTGACCATGTGAGTGTAGGATCTTACAGAGGGCAGCTTGGGCCAGCATGTATGTGAGTGTATGTTCATGCAGAGGCCAAAGTCAGTGTGCATGCATGTAGGTTCTGCTGATGGGAAGATAACAGTGAGCATGTCTGTGAAGTCACCTACGGATGCATTGAGAAAAACGGTGGATATGTGAGTCCAGGTCCATGGTGAGTCCAGAGATGGGCAGCGGGCATGCAATACTAGTGTCTCCAGAGTGCAGAGAGGTACAGTGGGAGAGCGAGGGCAGGTGCATGCAGAGGCCTGAAGTTGGAGATTGTCCTGTGCATGCAGGTACATGTAGTGGCCTGAGATTGTGTTTTGAGTCCCAGAGCCAGCAGAGCTCAGAGAGGGATGCAGTGGGCATGAGTACAGGTGCCTGCAGATGTGATAAGTGGGAGGTTGCACTGTGAGTGCATGTGCCTACAAAGACAAGAGACAGGACATGCTCATGTGACTACACTTGCCTGAGGCAGGAAGTAGGTCTGTGAGTTCACGTTCCTACTGAGGACAGGATAGCTGTGTGCCTGCAGAGGACAGAGAGCGTGTGAGTGCAGGAGCCTGCAGAATACAGCCTGGCAGTGGGCCTGTGAGTGCAGCAGACTGCAGATGTCAGAGGAAGGGATTGTGTGTGATAGAGAACAGATGCCTACAGATGCAAGGGGGCAGTTGGCATGTTGTGTAGAGGCCGTGGGGGACAGTGGGTATGTGAGATGTGTGCCTGTAGTGACCAGCAAGGGGGCAATGACATATTAAGGCACTTTACTGATGGGTAGAGAAGGGGTCAAATCAAGTGTTTCCAGGTGACTGCAGGTGATGGATTGGGGTGGTTTGCTTGTGAGTCCATGTGTCTGCAGAGGCCAGAGAGGGACAGTGGTCATGTGTGTGCAGGTGCAACCAGGGGACAGAGAGGGGTAGCTTGCATGTGACTCCATGTGTTTGTAGAGCCCACAGAGAGTCAGTAGGACTTTGAGTGTGGGTGCCTGCAGAGGCTCAGGTGGTCAGTGACCGTGTGAGTGCTGGAGTCTGCAGAGAATAGATGTTCAGTGGACATGGGAGTGCACATACCCACAGAGGTCAGTGTGGGGCAGTGTGCATGTGAGGGTAGGTACGTGCAGAGGCCAGGGAAGGCAATTGTTATATGAAGGTGTCATGGACATGTAGGTGAAGATATCTACAGACATTAGATGGGTAAAGTGGGCTTGTGGGTACAGGGGCCTGCAGAGGGCAGAGTGGGTCAGTGTGTATTTCAGTATAGGTGTCTGCAGAGGACAGAGGAGGGCAGTGTTTATCTGAGTGTACAGAGAAGGCAGTGTTTATCTATGCTCATGCCTGCAGGATCACAGAGTGGTTGGCGAGCATCTGAATGCAGATTCCTGCAGAGGCAGTGATCATGTGAGTTCAGGTACCTACAGAGGGCAGAGTAGGGCAGTAGACATGTGAGTGTAGGTACATGCAGAGGGCATGGGGGTCATATTGGGTAAGTCAGTGCAGGTGCCTGCAGAAGCCAGAGGTGAGCAGTTGACGTGTAACTTCAGTTGCATGTAGACACCAGAGAGGGGCAGAGGGCATGTGAATGCAAGCATCTGCAGATGGTAGAGTGGAGCAGTTGGCATGTTAATGAACATGCCCGGAGAGGTCCTAAGGAGGCAGTGGGCATGTGAGTGCCAGTGACTACAGAGGCAAAGTGTGTAGGGGCATATGAGTGCAGATGCCTGCAGAGGCCAGGGTCAGGCAGTGGGCTTTTGAATGCAGGTTTCCTATAGAGGCCAGAGAAGGGTGCAGGTTATGTGAGTGCAGATGTCTGGAGAGGACAGAGGGTGGCATTGGGCTTCTGAGAACAAGTAACTATAGAGGGCAGAGAGATACAGTGGACATGGGAGGAGAGGGTCCTGCAGAGTCCAGAGAGAGGCAGTGGGCATGGAGCACAGGGCCCTGCAGAATCTAGAGAAGGGCAGTGGGCATGGGAGTTTATGTCCATGGGGAGGGAGCAGAGGTGCAGTGGTAACATGGGTGTATGTGTCTGCAGAGGCCAGAGAGTGTCAGAGAGCGTATGAGTGCAGGTTACTGCAGAGGACAGGCTGCCAGTGGGCATGTGAGTGCAGGAGCCTGCAGAGCAGGAAGGGTTTGGTGTGTATGTGAGTGCAGGTGCCTGAGGATGCCAGAGGAGGGCATTGTGCATATGAATGAGTGCAGGTGTCTGCAGATGAAATGGGGCAGTGGGCATGTGAGTCCTGGTGCCAGCAGAGGTTAGAGGGGGCCAGTGGGCATGTGAGCCCAAGTGAATGCAAAGACCAGGGTGTCCATGGACTGTGAGTGCAGGAGCATACAGAGGTCTGTAGCTGCTTGTATTACAAATGCTAATGATCTTCCCCCAAAACTGTTTGCAGGAGTGGGTCTGCACATAGCCTCTGGGAACCTGCACCCAGTTGCTTCTGAATAAAGATGTCAGCAGCCAGTAGCTGGGGAGGACAGACAGAGGTGGGCTTTTAGGATTTCCTGGGTTTGGGACCTGGAGGACAGGAAGACAGAGATCATCCATGCAATAGGAGAGTGTGAAGAGAGGACAGACAGAGACAGCCTTGGGGTAGAGAAGCAAGGATTCTCCCGGGGCTGCAGGCCAGGGAAGTGCAGCCCAGAGACTGTACAAATGGGTCCTGAGCAGCCAAGATGGAGCATAGAAATTAGCAAATAGTAACTCACAATTATCAGCAGGAGTGGATTCTAACAGCTTAGAAACTAGGCAATTGCCCAGCTTTAGTGCTGCTTAAGTCATTAGTATATAAAGACAGTGTGTGTGTGTGTGTGTGTGTGTCTTTTATTCATAAACTTAATTGAGGTGGATAGCAAGCCCATGCTGGGCTTCATTTATTAATAATTAATTCAACAGAGGTCAGATATGGGAAGTGGATCTGCGAGTTCACATTCCTGCCAAGGACAAGAATGTCCCATGCATGAATGTTCCTGCCGAGGTCAGTGTGGGATGTTGAACTGTGAGTGCAGGTGCCTACAGAGGCCAGGGAGGGGAGCTGGGCATGTGAGTGCAGGAGCCTTCCGAGGGCAAATCCATCTACTGGATGCTGGCATCTTTATTCAGAAGCAACTGGGTGCAGGTTCCCAGAGGCTATGTGCAGACCCACTCCTGCAAACAGAACATCATTAGCATTTGTAATACAAGCACCTACAGACCTCTGTATGCTTCCGTGAGCATATCAGTCCAGGTGCCTGCCAAGACCTGAGTTAGGAATTGTGTATGAGAATGCAAGGACCTGCAGAATCCATAGAGAGGCAGTGGGTATGTGAGCACAGATGCCTGCTGAGGGCAGAGGAGAGGAGTGGGCATGTGAGTGCATGTCTGTGCAGTTAAACAGTGCATATTTGAGCGTACATTTCTGCAGAGGCCATGAAGACAGGGACATGTGAGTGGAAGTGTGGATACAGATCAGAGACTCCCAGGGAGCATGTGAGTAGAGGTTCCTTCAGAGCCCAGGAGGGAGGAGGCATGTGCCTGCAGAGGTCAGAGGGTGGCAGTGAGCATGTCAGCTCAGGTTCCTACAGAGGCCAGGCAAGAAGTGGCCATGTGAATGCGGGAGACAGGAGCAGCCAGGGAAGGGCATGTGAGTGCAGGTGTGTCACTGCAAGTGCTTGGGAAAGCCAGGCAGGTATATGCACGTGACTGCAGGTTCCTGTGCATGCCAGGCAGGCAGTGCACCTGTGTGCGCTGCAGCCATCAGAGATCTAGTTGTAGCAGTGGGAATGGGAATGCACATTCCTGCAGATGTCAAGACGGTAGTGGGCATGTCAGTGCAGGTGCCATCCAATGCCAGGAGGTGGTAGACATGTAATGTAGACAAGACAGCAGGTGAGCATCTGAAATGTGTCAATCCATAGTATTGCTCAGTCCAGGTCGTCATTGTGTATGTAGATCTTGGTGAGCTGAGGGGTCAGAAAGGGAAAATTGTCAGGTGAGTGTAGGTGAGTGTACAGGCCATTGGGCACAGTGGGCATGTGAGTCTGTTTGACTGCAATGTTAAGTGGGCAATGGTCATGTGTGTGCAGGTGACTGCAGACACAAGAGAGTATTCATGTGAGAACAATTGTTTGCAGAGACAAGTGCAGATGGGTGGACAGTTGAGAGGATGGTAGTGGGCAGTGTGTATGTGACTGTATGTACCTGCAGTCAAGGGAGCACTGGTCATGTGAGTGCAGGTGTGTGCAAAAGACAGATGGGTGCAGTGGGTGTGTAATTAGATGTGCCTACTGAGGGCATTATTGGGATGTGAGCATATCAGTCCAGGTGCCTGCCAAGACCTGAGTTAGGAATTGTGTATGAGAATGCAAGGACCTGCAGAATCCATAGAGAGACAGTGTGTATGTGAGCACAGATGCCTGCTGAGGGCAGAGGAGGGAAGCGGGCATGTGAGTGCATGTCTGTGCAGTGAGTAGAGTGTGGCATTTGGTATGTGTGTGCAGATGCCAGGGTGCTGCCCATGTGTGTGTGGGTGCCTCTCAGGGTCCATGAATGTAATGGACATATGAGTGTGCATTCCTACTGATACCAGAGGTGGGGCAGCATGTGTGAGTTCTGAAGCCTGTAGAGGCCAGAGAGGAGAAGAAGTGAGGATGTGAGCAGATGTGCCTGCTGAGGGCAGAGGCAGGCAGTGGGTATGTGAGTGTGTGTGCCTGCAGAGACCAGGGGACTGTGGTGTGTGACGGCAGGTGTGTTCAGGGTACAGAAGAGGGCACAGGTGTGTGAGTCCATGTGTCTTTAGAGGGCAGAGAGAGACAATGCTTATGTGTGTGCAGATGCATCCAGGGGACAGACAGGGGCAGGCTGCATGTGACTGCATGTGTTTGTAGAGCCCACAGAAGGTCAGTGGCCCTTTAAAATGAGATGTTAACTAATAATTAACCATAGGGGCTGGAATGTTTGCTCAGCAATTAAGAACACTGACCATAAAGATTTATTAACCTGTTCATGAGAGTATGCCACTAGCCTTGGAAGACTGCCCTATTAAATACTTCCTTTTAGAATTGTTATATTTTGATGATGTATATTATTAATGATGATGCTGCCTGTTCTGTTTGTGATTCACTGAACATGTAATTTAAGAGTTATGATGCTTAGATGATTTTTATATTTTACTGTGCCAAATGATTTTTGTTGGTATTAGTGATTGTTTCATTAGATACAGTTTCTATAGTTGTTATGTTTGGTTTTTAATGCATAAGAACCTTGCTTCAGAGCTACAAAATACACTCAAATTCAGACTGTCTCTGCATTAGTTTCTGTTTGTCACCGCTGAATCCTTACTCCTCTGGACATCGAAGACCCTCATTGCAGGGACCCCCATACCCAGCTGGGATGGTCCATGGCAGCTGTCATCCAACATGGGGCTCGAAGCAGGTAAGCTTTCTTTCCTTTTTCTCAAATACTTTTTCAGGTAGAGGATAGGACCTCATCACGAGAGCTACAGACTCCTTGATAGAGACACATCGGGTTAAGAAGTTGAGAAGGTAAGAATCATGGGCATTCACAGTCCCAAAACAGAGGCTTGTTCCTGGGAGTATTGAGTCATATGTTAGAAAGTAGAGGTGTGAAAACCTCAGAGATGATTTTGGCAGCATTTTATGACTTTGTACTGAGTGTCAGTCCATGGTCCTCAGAGGGAGGAAGCCTGTCTTTAAAAAATTGGAAAAAGGTAGAGAAGAGATGGAGAGATTTTATGAATGCCATGGTCCTAAACAGGTCCAGGTTCAAACATTCTCACTATTGATACAAATTAGAGACCTCCTTTCAGAACTTCTTTACAGAAAAAAGCTCCCTCAGAGGATGAGGAATATGCAGGTGAGTAGAGTTTCCTGCTAGGACCAGAGGAGGGCAGTGGATACAGGTGCCATCAGATGCCAGGAGGGGAGACATGCCAGTGTAGCTACCAAGAAGACCAGAGGTGGGCAGTGGACATGATAATACAGAATCCTGCACAGGACAGGCAGTCACTGTGCATGTGATTGGAGGTGTCTACAGGGAGGACAGAGAACTGCAGTGGGCAGGAGAGGGTAGTGGAGTGCAGAGGCCTTTGTGGACAGTGGGTGTGTGAGTGCATGTGTAGATGCCAGGGATGCAGTGGACATGTGATGTAGGTGCCTTCAGATGTGAGATGTGGGAGGCTGCACTGTGCGTCAGGTGTCTACAGAGGTCAGAGAGGGTAATGGGCATGTGACTACAGTTGCCTGCTGAGGCCACAGGGGTTCAGTGGGTTATGTGAGTGCAGGTAACTGCAGAGAGCAGAGGCAGGCTGTGTGCATGTGAGTGCAGTGCCTGCAGAGCTTAGACGTAGGCATTGGTCATGAGAGTGCAGATTCTTGCAGAGGTTAAGTGAGGTCATGGGCTTTTGAACGCTGGTGCCTGAAGACATCAGGGATGCAGTGCACACGTGGGTTCAGAATCATTCGGAGGACTAAGTGGGGAAGAGGGAGTGTGAGTTCACACTCACGTAGATGCCAGCAGGGCAGTGGGCATGTGAGTGTAGACATCAAGTCCAGATGTTGGCAGCAGTCATTTTCATGCAGATTCCTGCACAGGCCTGGCACTCATGGGATATGTAAGTACAGTTGTCTCAAGTGGCCATAAAGGTGTCATGGACACGTGTGCAGAGGGAGAGGGGATCTCTGGGGATGAGTGTGTCTGTCTGTAGAGGCAGGGGGCCATTGGGCGTGAGAGTGAAGGTGACTATAGGTTATAGAAGAGGACAATGGGTGTGTGAATACAGGTGCCTGCAGAGGACAGAGGGTGGCACTGGGACTGTGTGTGCAGGTGACTGCAAAGGCCAGAGAGTGGTAGTCAGCATGGGGGCATAGCTACCTGTCGATGCCAGAGGGGGCAGCAGCCTGTGATGTGAGTGCAGGTGCATGCAGAGACCAGGGTGTCAGTTAACATGTGGGTGTTGTTGCCATCTGGAGTGGGAGGATGTCCTGTGAGTGCAGGTATCTACAGAGGTCAGGGAGAGGAAGTGGGCCTGTGAGTGCAGGAGCCTGCAGAGCAGGAAGGGTTTGGTGTGTATGTGAGTACAGGTGCATGCAGAGACCAGCAGAGGCTGTGGGGCTGTGGGCATGTAGCTGTGGGTGCATCAGACTGCAGAGGAAATAGAGACAAGTGGCCCTCCAGTCCAGGTGCTGCAGAGAGCAGGTGTGAGTGGACCTGTGGGTGTAAATGCCTGCAGAGGACAGAGGTGGGAAAAGACCTGTGAGGTCATGTTCCTGCTGAGGACAGGACAGCAGTTTACCCATAGGTGTAGGTGCCTCCAGAGCTCAGATGTGGAATGGTAGTGCATGCGCTTAGAGGGGCTGGCCGTGTGAATGTGAGTGCATGCATCTGCACAAGACACATGGGGCAGTGGGACTGTGAGAGCAGCTGCCTGCAGACATCAGCAGTGGGAGGTGGGTCCGATGACTGCACGTGCCTACTAAGGTCCTGGAGGGGCAGTGAGGGTGTGACTGCAGTCACCTGCAGAGAACATTGAGGGACAGAGGCTATGTGAACACGGGGTCTACAGAGAATAATATCATGGTGGACACTGGACTGCATGGTAGGGCAGTGTGCATGGGCGTTCAGGGAACTGCAGAATCCAGACCAGGCAGTGGATATGAGAGTGTAGGTTCCTGCAGAGAACAGGATGCCAGTGGGCATGTGAGTGCAGGGACCTCCAGAGGCCAGGGTGGTTACTAGACATGTTTGTGCATGTGTCTTTAGAAGCCTAGTCTATATCGTTGATGTGAGTGCAGATGCCTGTAGATCCCAGGGATGCAGTGGGTGTGTGTTGCACATATCTGCAGATGTGATAGGTGGGAGGTTGCAGTGTGAGTACAGTATCTACAGAGCTCAGAGAGGGGAAGTGGGTCTGTGGGTACACTTCTATGCTGAGGATACAGGGGTGCAGTGGGCGTGTGAGTACAGATACCTTCAGAGAGCAGAGGAGGGCAGTGGGCATGTGAGTATAAATACCTGCAGAGGCCAATGGTGGGCAGTGGAGATGGCAGTGCAGGTGCTTGCAGAGGAACAGAGTAGACAGTAGGTGCGTGATTGCTTGTTCCTTAGATGTGAGGGGTGCAGCGGGCATTAGAGTGTAGAAGTTGTCAGAGGCCAGGAGGGCAGTGGGCATGTGACATCAGAGGCCAGCAGATGCCAAGACACCACAGTACTCAAAAGTGCAGCCACATGTCAAGATCAGTGTGTTTAAGGGGCATGTAAGTGCAGATTCCTGCACAGACCTACACAGTCATTGGGTATGTGAATGCAGATGTTTCTGGAGAGGTGCAGCAGGAATGTGGATTCAGGGGCATGGAGAGGCCAGAGGGCATTGAGCCTGTGAATCCAAGTGCCTGCAGAGACCAGGAAGAGGCTGTGGGCATGGGAATGTACCTGCTGGTGGAGGCCAGAGAAGGGCAGAGGGCATGCGAGTGCATTGCCTGTAGAGTAGAGGACAAGTGGGCCTGTGAGTCCAGGTACCTGCACAGACCTGGGGTTCATTAACATGTGGGTGCAGATGCCTGCAGTGGTCAGAGGTGGAAATTGTCATGTGAGTTCCCATTCCTGCTGAGGACAGGATAGCAGTTTAGCCATGTCTGTAGGTGTGTGCAGAGATCAGATGTGGGAGTGTGGACTGTGAGTGCATGTGACAACATAGGCTGGCAGTGAGCATGTGTGTGCATTGTCTGCAGAAGACACCTGGAGGCATTGAGCCTTGAGTGCAGATGTCTGCAGAGGTCAGAGAGAGGCTGTGGGTTTGTGACTACACTTGCTGGCAGGGAGCAGAGGAGGGCAGAGGACATGTGAGTCCATTTACCTGTAGAGAACAGAATGGGGCAGAGGGCATGTGGTTGCTGATGTCTGCTGACAGAAAGAGAGGTGGTGGGCATTTGTTTCCAGGAACCTGTTGGATATAGAGAGGTTCTGTGCAGGGGAGCACAGATGCTTGTAGAGTCATGTCTGGGGACAGTGTCATGTGGCTGTAGATCATGCCAAGCACAGAGCAGGCAGCAGGCCTGTGAGTGTATGCTCAGGGAGAGGAGGGGATGGATGTGGACATATGCGTGTTGTTGCCTGCAGAACACAGATGGGGCAGTGGGCAGAGAGTGCAGGTGCCCTCCCTCAGAGGATGAAAGAACTCAATTATATGTGAGTGCAGCTGCCTTCTGAGGACAGAGAGGGGCAGTTGGGCTTGTGATTCCTGATGCCCTCAGAGGATGGAAGTATGCAGTGGGCATGTGGGTGCAGGTGCCTGCAGAGGCCAGATGGGGCTGTGTGTCTGAGAGTGGCCAGAAGATAGAGAGACATTGTGATCTTTTGTGTGCAGTTACACGCAGGAGCTAGAGTTGGGTAGATTGCATGTGACTGTCGGTGCCTTCAGAATGCAGCAAGAGGCAGTGGGTATGGAAGTGTAGCTTCCTGTAGAAGCCAGAGAAGGGTAGTGGGCATGTGAGTGCAGACTCCTGTAGAGGCCAGGCTGACAATAGGCATGTGGTTCAGGTACCTACAGAGGGAAGAGTGGGGCAGTGGGCATATGAGTATAGATGTGGGCATAGACAAGAGGTTAGCAGGGAGCGGTGAGCACAGGTTACTTCAGGATCCAGGTAGAGAAGAGGAACATGGGTGCATGTTCCTGAGGAGGAAAGGCAAGAAATGAGCATGCAAATGCAGTTTCTGGAGCAGTCAGTTTGGGCAGTGGGCATGTCACTGCAGGTGCATGCAGAGGACATAGACGGGCAGTGGGAATTTTATTGCAAGTTTCTTGAAGAGGCCCTAGAGATGTGTGACGAATATGAGTTCAGAGGCCTGGAGAGGTCAGTGGGGGCATTGGACTTCTGAGAGCTAATAAGTGTGGAGGGCAAATAGAGGCATTGGGCATGGGGAGCAGGGGCCTACAGAGGAGAGAGAGAGACAGTGGACATGGGGAACAGGGGTCTGCAGAGGACAGAGAGAGACAGTGGGCACAGGGAACAGGGGTCTGCAGAGGACACAGAGAGAGACAGTGGGCATGGGGAACAGGGGTCTGCAGAGGACAGAGAGAGGCAGTGGGCATGGGGAACAGGGGCCTGCAGAGGACAGAGAGAGGCAGTGGGCACGGGGAACAGGGGTCTGCAGAGGACACAGAGAGGCAGTGGGCATGGGGAACAGGGTCTGCAGAGGACAGATAGAGGCAGTGGGCATGGGGAACAGGGGCCTGCAGAGGACAGAGAGACAGTGGGCATGGGGAACAGGGGTCTGCAGAGGACAGAGAGAGATAGTGGGCACAGGGAACAGGGGCCTGCAGAGGACAGAGAGAGACAGTGGGCATGGGGAGCAGGGGCCTACAGAGGACAGAGAGAGACAGTGGACATGGGGAACAGGGGTCTGCAGAGGACAGAGAGAGGCAGTGGGCACGGGTAACAGGGGTCTGCAGAGGACACAGAGAGAGACAGTGGGCATGGGGAACAGGGGTCTGCAGAGGACAGAGAGAGGCAGTGGGCATGGGGAACAGGGGCCTGCAGAGGACAGAGAGAGGCAGTGGGCACGGGGAACAGGGGTCTGCAGAGGATACAGAGAGGCAGTGGGCATGGGGAACAGGGTCTGCAGAGGACAGATAGAGGCAGTGGGCATGGGGAACAGGGGCCTGCAGAGGACAGAGAGACAGTGGGCATGGGGAACAGGGGTCTGCAGAGGACACAGAGAGAGACAGTGGGCACAGGGAACAGGGGCCTGCAGAGGACAGAGAGAGACAGTGGGCATGGGGAGCAGGGGTCTGCAGAGGACAGAGAGAGACAGTGGACATGGGGAACAGGGGTCTGCAGAGGACAGAGAGAGACAGTGGGCATGGGGAACAGGGGCCTGCAGAGGACAGAGAGAGACAGTGGGCATGGGGAGCAGGGGCCTGCAGAGGACAGAGAGAGACAGTGGGCATGGGGAACAGGGGCCTGCAGAGGACAGAGAGAGACAGTGGGCATGGGGAACAGGGGCCTGCAGAGGACAGAGAGAGGCAGTGGGCATGGGGCGCAGGGGCCTGCCGAGTCTACAGAAGAGCAGTGGGCATGTGATTCCTGGGCCTGCAGGTCTCAGGAGTGTCTGTGGACATGTAGGAGCAGATGCCTGTACAGGCCATAAAGAGGAAGTGAAATTGAGAGTCCAGATTACTGCAGACGACAGAACAGCAGTGGGCTTATTGGTGCCAGTGTGGGCAGAGGTTAGATGCTGCACAGTAGCACCATGTGAGTGTAGCTATGTTCATATACAGGGCAGAGCGGGGAGTGTGTGTGTGAGTACAGTGGCTTTCACAGGATAAAGAAGTATAGTGGGCCTGTGAGGGAGATCAGATGGGTGGAGTGGGCCTGTGAGTGCAGGTGTCTGCAGAGAAAGAGAAGGCACGTGTGCATGTGAGTGCAGGTGCCTGCAGAGAAAGAGAAGGTAAGTGTGCATGTGGGTGCAGGTGCCTGAGGAGACAAGGGTTCTGTGCACATGCAGGTATAGATGTCTGCAGAGTACAGAGGGGGCAGACTGGGCCTGTGAGTTCACGTTCCTACTGAGGACAGGATAGCTGTGTGCCCTTAAGTACAGGTCCCTGCTGAGGTCAGAAGTGGGAGGGTGGCCTGTGAATTCTGGAGCCTACAGAATCCAGGCAGGGGCAGTATGCATGTGAATACATTCAGATGGCTGTCTGCATGTGAGTGCAGGTCCTGCAGGAGACAGATGGGGACAGTCTGCATGTGTATAGAGGAGGCTGCTGAGGCCAGAGGGGAGCTGTGAGCATGTGAGTGCCTGTGTGTGCCAACAGCACATATGGACAGTGGACATATTAGTGCACATTCCTGCACAAGCCAGCAGTCTTGTGTATGTGAATGCAGTGTCTGTAGAGGTCAGAGACGTACAGTGAACAGGTCAGGTTAGGTGAGTGCAGAGGCCGTTGGTGGGCAGTGGATATGTGACAGTATGTGACTGCAGTCAAGGGAGCAGTGGGCATGTGAGTGCAGGTGTGTGCGAAAGACAGGTGGGTGCAGTGGGTGTGTGAATAGAGCTGCCTGCTGAGGGCATTGTTGGGATGTGAGCATGCAAGAGAGAGGCAGTGGGTATGTGAGCACAGGTGCCTGCTGAAGGCAGAGGAGGGGAGCGGGCATGCGAGTGCATGTACATTTAGAGAGCAGTGTGGCATTGGCTGTGTGAGGGCACATGCTTGCAGATGCCAGCAGGGCAGTGTGTAATTTACTCCACCTAGGGTGAAGACAGGGGTTGGGCATTGGACAAGTAATTCCTGCAAAGGACAGGCAGTTACTAGGAGTGTGACCACAGGTGTCTGGAACATTGGGGGTGTCTGCAGAGGGCAGAGTGAGACAGTGGTCATGTGTGTGCAGGTGCATGCATGGGACACAGAGAGGGGCAGTCTGCATGTGACTGCATGTGGTTGTAGAGCTCACAGAGGGTTAGTAGTCCTTTGAGTGCAGGTGACTGCAGAGGGTAGAAGGTAACATTGGACATGTGAGTGCCCGTGACTCTAGAATACAGAGAGGAGCTTGTAGATACCAGTATTCTCAGAGGACAAGAGCGCAGTCAGTAGGCATGCAGGTATCCACAGTGGGAGGTTGGCTGTGTGCACAGGTGCCTACAAAGGCCAGAGACAGGACATGCACCTGTGACTGCAGTTGACATCTGAGTCCAGAGGAAGGCAGTGTGCAAGTGAGTCCAAGTCCCTGCAGGGAGCAGAGTGGAGCAGTGCACATATCATTGTAGGTCCTGCAGAGGCCAGATGGCTGCTGTGTGATGTGAATACATGAGACTACACAAGACCTATGATGTGCAGTGTGCATGTGTGCAGGTTCCAAGGAGGCCAGTGTGCATGTGAATGCAGCTAAGCACCAAGATCTTGTGTGGGTAGTAGACCTGTGCATGCAGATCCCTGTACAAGTCAGGCAGTCATTGGTATGTGAGCACTAGCTCTGGAGAAGCCATGTAGGGGCAGTGGGCATGTGAGTGCTGCTGACTGTATGTTACAGAACATGGCAATGGTCATGGGATCATAGGTGCCTGCAGAAACCAGAAAGAGACAATTAGCACTTGTTTACACGTGCCTGACATAGAAGGAGACAGAGAAGGGGAGTGAACGTGTGGGTAAAGGTTCCTGTAGTGGCCTGAGGGTGGCCTTGTGCACTCAAATGCAGGTACTTGTAAAAGATGGGTGGAGACAGCAGTCATGTTAATGTTGCTTCATACAGAGTCCAGGATGCTTAGTATCCATGTGTGCTCAGGTGGCTTTCATTGGCCAAGCATGTGTTGGCAATGTGCATTCAGATGCCTGTAGATGCCAGGGATGCAGTGGACATGTGATGCAGGTATCTGAATATGTGAGATGTGGGAGGTTGTACTGTGAGTACAGGTGTCTACAGAGGTCAGACAGAGAGGGGAATATTTTGCATGTGTGTGCTGGTGCCTGCTGAGGACATAGGGGTACAGTGGGTTACGTGTGTACAGGTACCTGCAGTGAGCAGACTTGGGCAGTATGCATGTGAGTGCAGCAACCTGCAGACAGCAGAGATGGGCAGTAAGCATGTGAGTGCAGGAACATGCAAGGAGCAGAGGTAGCCTGTGTGCCTGTGAGTGCAGGAACATGCAAGGAGCAGAGGTAGGCTGTGTGCATGTGAGTGCAGGAACATTCAGAGAGCAGAGGTAGGCTGTGTGCATGTGAGTGCAGGAACATGCAGGGAGCAGAGGTAGGCTCTGTGCCTGTGAGTGCAAGAAAATTCAAAGAGCGGAGGTAGGCTGTGTGCCTGTGAGTGCAGGTAACTGCAGAGAGCAGAGGCAGGCTGTATGCATGTGAGTGCAGTGCCTGCAGAGCCTAGAGGTGGGTATTGGGTATGAGAGTGCAGATTCTTGCAGAGGTTATGTGAGATGATCAGCATGTGACTGCTGGTACCTGAAGCCATCAGGGATGCAGTGCACATGTGAGTTCAGTATCCTTTAGAGGACTAAGCAGAGCAGAAGGCATATGAGTTCACACTCATGTAGATGTCAGCAGGGCAGTGGTCATGTGAGTTCAGACAGCAAGACCAAATGTTGGCAGTGGACATGTTCATGCAGATTCCTGCACAGACCTGGCACTCATGGGATATGTAAGTACAGTTGTCTCGAGTGTCCATAGAGGTGTCATGGACACGTGTGTGCAGAGGGACAGCGGAGCTCTGGGGATGAGTGTGTCTGTCTGCAGAGGCACGGGGCCATTGGGCGTGAGCGTTAAGGTAACTGTAGGTTATAGAAGAGGACAATGGGTGTGTGAATGCAGGTGCCTGCAGAGGACAGAGGGTGGCACTGGGACTGTATGTGCAGGTGACTGCAAAGGCCAGAGAGTGGTAGTCAGCATGGGGGCATAGCTACCTGTAGATGACAGAGGGGCAGCAGCCTGTGATGTGAGTGCAGGTGCATGCAGAGACCAGGGTGTCAGTTAACATGTGGGTGTTGTTGCCATGGGAGGAGTGGGTGGATGGCCTGTAAGTGCAGTTATCTTCAGAGGTCAGGGAGAGGAAGTGGGCCTGTGAGTGCAGGAGCATGAAGAGCAGGAAGGGTTTGGTGTGTATGTGAGTGCAGGTGCCTGAGGATGCCAGAGGAGGGCATTGTGTGTGTGAGTGCAGGTGTCTGCAGATGCAAGGAGACAGTGGGCATGTGAGTCCTGGTGCCAACAGAGGGCAGAGAGGCCAGTGGGCATGTGAGTGCAGGTGCATGCAGAGACCCCATATGTCAGTGAAGATGTGGGTGTAGGAGCCTGTGGAGGTCAGAGTCAGGAAGTCACCCTGTGAGTTCATGTTCCTTCTGAGGACAGGATAGCATTGGGCCTATGAGGCAGGAGCCTGCTGTGATTAGAAGTCAAAGGTTGCCCTGTGCTTGCTGGTGCCTTCAGAGGCCAGGCAGGGGAACTGCTCATGTGAGTCCAGCCAGCTGGTGACACTTTGCTTGTGACCGTGGGTTACAGCAGAGAACAGGCTGGCTCTAAGCATGTAGTACATGTGCGTACATGGGAGAGAAAGCAGGAGTCCTGTTGAAACAGGTTCCTGCCATGTATGAGGTTGTGGCCATGCAGGGAAAGGAGTGTGCCATGTCATTGTGTATGTATGTTTGAGTGGGGGTATGTCTAGAGTTCAGAGGTGCAGTGTGAGAGTGAGTGCAGGAGCATGCAGAGGTCAGAGGGCATTGAGCATGTGAGTGCATGTGCATGCAGAGTCCAGCAAAGGCTGTGGGCCTGGGCATGTAGCTGTGACTTCATCTGACTGCAGAGGAAAGAGAGGCAGGTGTGCCTGCAGTCCAGGTGCTGCAGAGAGCAGGTGTGAGTGGACCTGTGGGTGTAAATGCCTGCAGAGGACAGAGGTGGGAAAAGACCTGTGAGGTCATGTTCCTGCTGAGGACAGGATAGCAGTTTACCCATAGGTGTAGGTGCCTCCAGAGCTCAGATGTGGAATGGTAGTGCATGCGCTTAGAGGGGCTGACCGTGTGCATGTGAGTGCATGCGTCTGCACAAGACACATGGAGCAGTGGGACTGTGAGAGCAGCTGCCTGCAGACATCAGCAGTGGGAGGTGGGTCTGATGACTGCACGTGCCTACTAAGGTCCTGGAGGGGCAGTGGGGGTGTGACTGCAGTCACCTGCAGAGAACATTGAAGGACAGAGGCTTTGCGAACACAGGGTCTACAGAGAATATTATCATGTGGACACTGGACTGCATGATAGGGCAGTGTGCATGGGAGTTCAGGGACCTGCAGAATCCAGAGCAGGAATTGGATATGTGAGTGTAAGTTCCTGCAGAGAGCAGGATGCAGTGGGCATGTGATTGGAGGTGCATGCAGACACTAGCATGTGTCTCCAGAGGAGGAGAGGTGCATGTGAGTGTATGTGCCTGCAGTGGCTAGGGGCTTGTGGGTGTGTCGGTCCAAGTCCCTGCAGAGGCCAAAGAATGCAGCTTGTCACATGAGTGTAGGTAAGAGGAGAAGGTAAAGAAGAGGCAGTGGCCTTTGGATTATAGGGGCCTGCAGAGCCAGGGAGTGGGAGAGGGTATGTGGGTGCAGATGTCTTGGGGAGACACATAAGGCAGTGTGCATGTGAGTGTAGGGGCCTGCAGAGGCCAGGGTGGCAGTAGACGTGTAAGGGTAGACGTGGCCATAGACAAGAGATTATCAGGGAACATGAGAATGTAAGCTATTCCAGTGGACAGTTAGTGTAGAGGCATGTGCATGCACGTGTCTGCAGAGGTCAGAGGGTGTCATTGAGCATTTGTGTGCTGGTTCCTGAAGAGCCCAGGCAAGAAGTGGGCATGAGGTGCCGGTGATGGGAACAGCCAGGGAAGGGCAGTGGGCATGAGTGTACAGCTGATGGGAACAGCCAGGGAAGGGTAGTGGGCAAGAGGGTGCAGGTGATGGGAACAGCCAGGGAAGGGCAGTGGGCATGAAGGTGCAGGTGATGGGAACAGTCAGGGAAGGGCAGTGGGCATGAGGGTGCAGGTGATGGGAACAGCAGGGAAGGGCAGTGGGCATGAGGGTGCACGTGATGGGAACTGCCAGGGAAGGGCAGTGGGCATGAGGGTGCAGGTGTGCACAGAGGCCATGGCTGGGCAGTGGGATTTTGAGTGCAGAATTCTTCTCATAGAGACCAGAGAGGGATGGGTGCAGGTCTGTATGTTCAGATGCCTGGAGAGAAAAGAGGGTTGTGCCATTGGGCTTGTAAGAGCAAGTAATTCTGGAGGGCAGAGAGAGAGAGAGAGAGAGAGAGAGAGAGAGAGAGAGAGAGAGAGAGAGAGAGAGAGCATATAGCAGTATAGGTATTTGAGGACACCAGAGAGTGTTGCAGAGCCTGTGAGTACTGGTACCAGCAGAATACATCCTGGCAGACGGCCTGTGAGTGCAGACATCTCTAGAGCAGGAAGGGTTTAGTTGCTCTTTGAGCACAGGTACCTACAGATGCCAGAGGAGGGCATTGTGTGTGTGTGTGTGTGTGTGTGTGTTTGTGTGTGTGAGAGAGAGAGAGAGAGCAGATGCCTACAGATGGAAGGAGTCAGTGGGGATGTGTGTGCAGAGGCCATGGGTGTACAGTGGGTATGTGAGTTGTGTGCCTCTAGTTAGTGGCAAGGGGGCAGTGGGCTTATGAGGGCACTGTACTGCAGGGTATAGCAGGGGTCAAAACCAACTGTGTCCAGGTGCCTGCAGGTGATGGAATAGGGGGTTTACATGAGGGTACAAGGGCCTGCAGAGGGCTGAGTGGGGGGTCAGTGTGTATTTCAGTGTAGGTCCCTGCAGAGGCTAGGGAAGGCAGTGAGCATGTGAGTGTAGAGATGTGCAGAGGGAGAGGGGGCAGTGGATATGTGAGTGCAGGGGTCTGTCCAGGACAGAGAGGGGAACTGTCCATATGAGGACAATGACCTGCAGATGCCAGAGAGAAGCTGTGGGCATGTGAGTGCATGAGCCTGCTGTGACCAGAGGGGGCAGTGAGCAAGTGACCACATGTTCCTATAGAGAGCAGAGATGTGCAGTAAGAGGACAGAAGTGGGCGTGTGAATGCAGGAGCCTGCAGAAGGCAGGGTAACACAGTGAGCACGTGAGGCCAGGTCCCTACTGAGACCACAGGCACTTGGTGGTCATTGTGAGTCCGAGTACCCACAGAGAGCAGAGTAGGGCACTGGGCATGTGAGTGTGTATGCCTGCAGAGGGCAGGGTGCTTAGTGGATACATTTACACAAGGCCAAGTGTCCAGTGCACATGTGTGAGAAAAGATGCCTGCAGAGGACATAGAAGGACATTGTTCATGGGAGTGCAGGTGCAGGTAGAGACAAAGGGAGGCTGTGGACATGGGACTGCAGTTACACATCAAGACTACATGTGGGTGCTTGACATGTTAGCTCTGATTCCTGCACAGGTCAGGCAAACATTGTGCACATGTGTAGAGGTGTATGGAGCTCTGGAGAGCTGTGATTGACAGATGAGGGTGGAGGTACCTGCAGAGGCCAGACAGGGCCAGTGGCTGTAATTGGCAGATGAGGGTGGAGGTACCTGCAGAGGCCAGACAGGGCCAGTGGGCCTGTGAGCACAAGTCCACACAGGGACCAGGGTGTCAGTGCACATGTAACTGCAGGAGCCTGCAGAGGCCAGAGGGGGCCCTGTGGGTTCAAGGTCCTGGTATGGAAAGATAGCAGAGGGCCTATGTAGACGCCTCCTGATGTGAGAAGTGGGAGGTTGGTCTGTGATTATTGACGCATACAGAAGCAAGAAAGTGGGCATGGGCCTGAGACTGTGGTATCCTTCTTGGCCAAATGGCTTCAGTGGGCATGTGATTGCAAGTGCCTGCAGCGAGCAAGGTGGGGCAGTGGGTATAAAAGTATAGGTGTCTTACATGAGAAATATTTCATTAGTCTCTGTCTTTTTATTGGGGAGTTGAGTCTGTTGTTGTTAAGAGATATTAGGGAAGAGTGATTGTTGCATCCTGTTATTTTTGAAGTTATTTTTATGTTTGTGTGGGTATCTTCTTTTGGGTTTGTTGGAAGATTACTTTCTTGTTGGAAGATTACTTTCTTGCTTTTTCTAGGGTATAGTTTATCTCCTTGTGTTGGCATTTTCCCCCAATTATCCTTTGTAGGGCTGGACTTGTGGACAGATATTGTGTAAATTTGGTTTTATCATGGAATATCTTGGTTTCTCCATTTATGATGTTTGAGAGTTTTGCTGGGTATAGTAGCCTGGGTTGGCATTTGTGTTTTCTTAAGGTCGGTATGAGGTCTGCCAAGGATCTTCTAGTTTTCATCATCTTTGGTGAGAAATCTGGTGTGATTCTGATAGGTCTGCCTTTATAAGTTACGTGACCTTTTTCCCTTACTGCTTTTAATATTCTTTCTTTGTTTAGTACATTTGGTGTTTTGATTGTTATGTGCCGGGAGGACTTTCTGTTCTGGTCCAGTCTGTTTAGAGTTCTGAAGGCTTCTTGTATGTTCATGGGCATCTCTTTCTCTAGGTTGGGGAAGTTTTCTTCTGGAATTTTGTTGAAGATATTTACTGGGTCTTTAGGATGTAAATCCTCACTCTCGTCTATACCTATAATCTTTAGGTTTGGTCTTCTCATTGTGTCCTAGAGTTTGTCCATCTTTTGGGTTACCAGTTTTATGCATTTTGCATTTTTTTGACTGTTGAGTCAATGTTTTCTATGGTATCTTCAGCACCTTTGGTTCTTTCTTCTATCTCTTGTATTCTGTTGTTCCTGCACAGACCAGACACTCATTATCTATATGAATGCAAGTGTCTGGGGAGGCCAGAAGGGTGCAGTGGTCATATGAGTACATGCACATCCGTGGATCAGAGGAGGTGAGGTGTGTGAGTGTGTGTGCCTGCAGAGGCAATGTGGGTATGTTGGTTCAAGTACCCGCAGAGGCCAGAGGATGCCATTTGGCATGTGAATGCAGGTGAGTACAGTTCCCAGACAGAGGAGATGGTCACTGCAATACAAGTGCCTATAGAGGCTGAAGAGTGGCAGTGGGCCTGTGAGTGCAGGTGTCTGCAGATGTGAGTAGTGGGAGGTTGCACTGTGAGTGCAGCTGCCTACAGATGTCAGAGAGGGGAATTGGGCATGTGAGTAGTTACCTTCTGTGGACACAGGGGTGCAGAGGGTTATGTGAGTTCAGATACCTGCACAGTGTAGAGTGGTCAGTGTGCATATGATTATAGATACATGTAGACATGATAATGAACAGTGGGCATTTGAGTGCAGGTACATGTAGAGAACAGAGGTGTGCAGTGGACATGTGATTACATGTACATGAAGAAAGAAGTGTGCAGTGGGCATGTGACTGCAGGTCCATGTAGAGACCAGAAGTGTGCAGTGCACACGTGAGTGCAGGTACACTCAGAGCAGAGAATGGCGCAGTGGGCCTGTGATTTCAGGGACATGTAGAGATCATAATGGGGCAGTGTGCATGTGAGTGCAGATGACTGCAGAAGCCGTGTTCATGCCAGCACAGGGGTCCATCCAGGAGAACAGTGGACATGTGAACACAGCTAAAAGCCAGGAACAGATGCAGGCAGTGGGCATGTGAGAGCATGTGACTTTAGAGGACAGAGGCAAGCTTCAGCCATATGAATGTCTGTCCCTGCAGAGGACAGGGTTGTAGTGGTCATGTGAGTTCAGGGACCTAGAGCAGCAAGAGTAGGGCAGTGGGTATGTGAGCACAGTTGCTGACCAAGGCCATGTGGGTGCGTGTCCATGCAGAGAACAGACTGGAACATTGTACATGTGAGTGCAGGTGCCTGCTGAGGACACAGGGGTGCAGTGGGTTACTTGTGTACAGGTACCCACAGTGAGCAGAGTTGGGCAGTAAGCCTGTGAGTGCAGGAACATATAGAGAGCAGAGTTGGGCAGTAGGCCTGTGAGTGCAGGTACATGCAGAGAGTAGAGGCAGGCTGTGTGCATGTGAGTGCAGTGCCTGCAGAGCCTAGAGATGAATATTGGTCATGAGAGTGCAGATTCTTGCAGAGGTTAAGTAAGGTGATGGGCTTGTGACTGCTGGTGCATGAAGCCATCAGGGATGCAGTGGACATGTGAGTGCAGAATCCTTTAGAGGGCTAAGTGGAGCAGAGGGAGTGCGAGTTCACACTCAGGTAGATGGCAGCAGGGCAGTGGGCATGTGAGTGTAAACATCAAGAGTGCAGAGATCTGCTGAGTCCAGAGAGAGGGAGTAGGCATGCGTGTCCATGTGACTGCAGGGGACAGATGACAGACAGCACTGAGAATAGGAGTGCATGTGACTCTAAAGGCCAGAGAGTGGCAGTGGGCTTGAGACTGCATGTTCCTGTAGAGGGCAGGCTAGCAGTGGCCCATGACTTGCAGAGCCTGCACATACCAGGGATGCAGTGGGCATGTGAGTGCAGGAGCCTTCAGAGGGCTAGGTGGAGCAGTGGGCATGTGGACACACATGGTGTGGATGCCAGCAGGGCTGTCTTCATGCCAGCACAGGGGTCCATGTAGGAGAACAGTGGACCTAGAGCAGCAAGGGTAGGGCAGTGGGTATGTGAGCACAGTTGCTGACCAAGGCCATGTGAGTGCGTGTCCATGCAGAGAGCAGAGTGGGACATTGTGTGTGTGAGTGCAGGTGCCGGCAGAGCCCAGAAAGCAGTGTTTATGTTAGTCCAGATTCCTGCCCAGGCTAGAGAATCATTGCGTATATGAGGACAGGTGTCTGGAGAGGGCAGAGAGGAGCAGTGGGCACATGAGTGCAGGTGCGTGCTGAAGCCAGAGTGCAGCAGGGGACAGATAAGGACACTGGACATGGGAGTAAAGGTGCTTGCATTAGCTTGAGGGTGACATTTGCCATGCCCATGCAGGTGGCTACAGAATGCAGATGGGGTCAGTGGGCATGTGAGTGTTGGTCCCTGCAGAAGGCAGGAGGGTTAATGGCCATGTTGGACAGGTACCTTTTAGAACTGTAGTTTGCATTGGTGATGTGAATTCAGATGCCTGTAGATGTCAGGGATGCAGTGGGCATGTGATTGCAGGTGCGTGCAGAGAGCATAGGTGTGCAGTGGGCGTGTGATTGCAGGTGCATGCAGAGGACACACTGGGCAGTAGGCTTGTGAGTTCAGGCATCTGAGTGGCATTAGGGATGTGAGTGCATGAAAATGTAGAGGGCAGAGACTGACAGTGTTCATGTGAGTATCTGTGTCTGCCGAGAGATGTGCAGATGCATGGAGAGGCCAGAGAGTGGCAGCAGGCTTGAGACTGCATGTTCCTGCAGAGGACAGGCTGGTAGTGTGCATGTGGATGCAGGTGCCTGCAGAAGACAGATGAGGGTTGTGGGTTTGCGACCAGATGTGACTGCAGAGGGTAGAAGGTGACATTGGACATGTGAGTTCACATGACTTCAGAAGACATAGGGGAGCCTGTGGGTACAGGTGTCCTCAGAGGATAAAGAGTGCAGTGGGCATGAGTGCAGGGGCCTGCAGATGTCCCCAGTGGGAGGCTGGCTGTGTAAACAGGTGCCTACAAATGCCAGAGACAGGACATGCACCTGTGACTACAGTTGACATCTGAGTCCAGAGGAGTGCAGTGAGCACATGAGTCCAAGTCCCTGCAGGGAGCAGAGTGGAGCAGTGTACATATCATTGTAGGTCCTGCAGAGGCCAGATGGCTGCTGTGTGATGTGAATACATGAGACTACACAAGACCTATGATGTGCAGTGTGCATGTGTGCAGGTGCCAAGGAGGCCAGTGTGCATGTGAATACAGCTAAATACTAAGATCATATGTGGGTAGTAGACCTGTGCATGCAGATCCCTGTACAAGTCAGGCAGTCATTGGTATGTGAGCACTAGCTGTGGAGAGCCATGTAGGGGCAGTGGTCATGTGAGTGCTGCTGACAGTATGTTACAGAACATGGCAATGGTCATGGAATCATAGGTGCCTGCAGAAAGAGAAAGAGACAAGGAGCACTTGTTTGCAGGTGCCTGACATAGAAGGGGACAGAGAAGTGGAGTGGACCTGTGAGTAGCCTGAGGGTGGATGTGTGCACTTGAATGCAGTACCTGTAAAAGACGGGTCGGGACAGCAGTCGTGTAAATGTTGCTTCATACAGAGTCCAGGGTGGTTAGTGTCCATGTGTGCTCAGGTGGCTTTCATAGGCCAAGCATGTGTTGGCAATTTGAGTGCATATGCCTGTAGATGCCAGGGATGCAGTGGACATGTGATGTAGGTGCCTTCAGATGTGAGATGTGGGAGGTTGCACTGTGCGTCAGGTGTCTACAGAGGTCAGAGAGGGTAAGTGGGCATGTGACTACAGTTGCCTGCTGAGGCCACAGGGGTTCAGTGGATTATGTGAGTGCAGGTAACTGCAGAGAACAGAGGCAGGCTGTGTGCATGTGAGTGCAGTGCCTGCAGAGCCTAGACGTGGGCATTGGTCATGAGAGTGCAGATTCTTGCAGAGGTTTAGTGAGGTCATGGGCTTTTGAACGCTGGTGCCTGAAGACATCAGGGATGCAGTGCACATGTGGGTTCAGAATCATTCGGAGGACTAAGTGGGGAAGAGGGAGTGTGAGTTCACACTCACGTAGATGTCAGCAGGGCAGTGGGCATGTGAGTATAGACATCAAGTCCAGATGCTGGCAGCAGACATGTTAGTGCAGATTCCTGCACAGGCCCGGCACTCATGGGATATGTAAGTGCAGTTGTCTCAAGTGTCCATAGAGGTGTCATGGACATGTGTGTGCAGATAGACAGGGGAAGTTTTGGGGATGAGGGTTTCTGTCTGCAGGGGGCCATTGGGCATGAGAGTGAAGGTTATAGAAGAGAACAATGGGTGTGTGAATGCAGGTGCCTGCAGAGGACAGAGGGTGGCACTGGACTGTATGTGCAGGTGACTGCAAAGGCCAGAGAGTGGTAGTCAGTATGGGGGCATAGCTACCTGTAGATGCCAGAGGGTGCAGCAGCCTGTGATGTGAGTGCAGGTGCATGCAGAGACCAGGGTGTCAGTTAACATGTGGGTGTTGTTGCCATCTGGAATGGGAGGATGTCCTGTGAGTGCACGTATCTTCAGAGGTTAAGCCTCTGAAGAAGTGGGCCTGTGAGTGCAGGAGCCTGCAGAGCAGGAAGGGTTTGGAGTGTATGTGAGGGCAGGTGCATGCAGAGACCAGCAGAGGCTGTGGGGCTGTGGGCATGTAGCTGTGGGTGCATCTGACTGCAGAGGAAAGACAGGCAAGTGATCCTGCAGTCCAGGTGCTGCAGAGAGCAGGTGTGAGTGGACCTGTGGGTGTAAATGCCTGCAGAGGACAGAGGTGGGAAAAGACCTGTGAGGTCATGTTCCTGCTGAGGACAGGATAGCAGTTTACCCATAGGTGTAGGTGCCTCCAGAGCTTAGATGTGGAATGGTAGTGCATGCACTTAGAGGGACTGGCTGTGTGCATGTGAGTGCATGCATCTGCTCAAGACACATGGGGCAGTGGGACTGTGAGAACAGCTGGATGCAGACATCAGCAGTGGGAGGTGGGTCTGATGACTGCACGTGCCTACTAAGGTCCTGGAGGGGCAGTGGGGGTGTGAGTGCAGTCACCTGCAGAGAACATTGAGGGACAGAGGCCAGGCGAACACAGGGTCTACAGAGAATAATATCATGGTGGACACTGGACTGCATGGTAGGGCAGTGTGCATGGGCGTTCAGGGAACTGCAGAATCCAGAGCAGGCAATGGATATGAGAGTGTAGGTTCCTGCAGAGAACAGGATGCCAGTGGGCATGTGAGTGCAGGGACCTCCAGAGACCAGGGTGGTTAGTAGACATGTTTGTGCAGGTGTCTTTAGAAGCCTAGTCTATATCGTTGATGTGAGTGCAGATGCCTGTAGATCCAGGGATGCAGTGGGTGTGTGTTGCACATGTCTGCAGATGTGATAGGTGGGAGGTTGCAGTGTGAGTACAGTATCTACAGAGCTCAGAGAGGGGAAGTGGGTCTGTGGGTGCACTTCTATGCTGAGGATACAGGGGTGCAGTGGGCATGTGAGTACAGATACCTGCAGAGAGCAGAGGAGGGCAGTGGGCATGTGAGTATAAATACCTGCAGAGGCCAATGGTGGGCAGTGGAGATGGCAGTGCAGGTGCTTGCAGAGGAACAGAGTAGACAGTAGGTGCGTGATTGCTTGTTCCTTAGATGTGAGGGGTACAGTGGGCATTAGAGTGTAGAAGTTGTCAAAGACCAGGAGGGAAAGTGGGCATATGACATTAGAGGCCAGCAGATGCCAAGACACCACAGTACTCAAAAGTGCAGCCACATGTCAAGATCAGTGTGTTTAAGGGGCATGTAAGTGCAGATCCTGCACAGACCTACACAGTCATTGGGTATGTGAATGCAGATGTTTCTGGAGAGGTGCAGCAGGAATGTGGATTCAGGGGCATGGAGAGGCCAGAGGGCATTGAGCCTGTGAATCCAAGTGCCTGCAGAGACCAGGAAGAGGCTGTGGGCATGGGCATGTACCTGCTGGTAGAGGCCAGAGAAGGGCAGAGGGCATGCAAGTGCATTGCCTGCAGAGTAGAGGACAAGTGGGCCTGTGAGTCCAGGTACCTGCACAGACCTGGGGTTCATTAACATGTGGGTGCAGATGCCTGCAGTGGTCAGAGATGGAAATGGTCATGTGAGTTCCCATCACTGCTGAGGACAGGATAGCAGTTTAGCCATGTCTGTAGGTGTGTGCAGAGATCAGATGTGGGAGTGTGGACTGTGAGTGCACGTGACAACATAGGCTGGCAGTGAGCATGTGTGTGCATGTGCCTGCAAAAGACCCCTGGAGGCATTGAGCCTTGAGGGCAGATGTCTGCAGAGGTCAGAGAGAGGCTGTGGGTTTGTGACTACACTTGCCTGCAGGGAGCAGAGGAGGGCAGAGGACATGTGAGTCCATTTACCTGTAGAGAACAGAATGGGGCAGAGGGCATGTGGTTGCTGATGTCTGCTGACAGAAAGAGAGGTGGTGGGCATTTGTTTCCAGGAACCTGTTGTATATAGAGAGGTTCTGTGCAGGGGAGCACAGATGCTTGTAGAGTCATGTCTGGGGACAGTGTCATGTGGCTGTAGATCATGCCAAGCACAGAGCAGGCAGCAGGCCTGTGAGTGTATGCTCAGGGAGAGGACGGGATGGCCATGGACATATGCGTGTTGTTGCCTGCAGAACACAGATGGGGCAGTGGGCAGAGAGTGCAGGTGCCCTCCCTCAGAGGATGAAAGAACTCAATTATATGTGAGTGCAGCTGCCTTCTGAGGACAGAGAGGGGCAGTTGGGCTTGTGATTCCTGATGCCCTCAGAGGATGGAAGTATGCAGTGGGCATGTGGGTGCAGGTGCCTGCAGAGGCCAGATGGGGCTGTGTGTCTGAGAGTGGCCAGAAAGATAGAGAGACATTGTGATCTTTTGTGTGCAGTTACATGCAGGAGCTAGAGTTGGGTAGATTGCATGTGACTGTTGGTGCCTTCAGAATGCAGCAAGAGGCAGTGGGTATGGAAGTGTAGCTTCCTGTAGAAGCCAGAGAAGGGTAGTGGGCATGTGAGTGCAGACTCCTGCAGAGGCCAGGCTGGCAATAGGCATGTGGTTCAGGTACCTACAGAGGGAAGAGTGGGGCAGTGGGCACATGAGTATAGATGTGGGTATAGACAAGAGGTTAGCAGGGAGCAGGTGAGCACAGGTTACTTCAAGGTTCAGGTAGAGAAGAGGAACATGGGTGCAGGTTCCTGTGGAGGAAAGGCAAGAAATGAGCATGCAAATGCACTTTATGGGGCAGTCAGGGTGGGGCAGTGGGCATGTCACTGCAGGTGCAGGTAGAGGACATAGACGGGCAGTGGACATTTTATTGCAAGTTTCTTGAAGAGGCCCTAGAGAGGTGTGATGAATATGAGTTCAGAGGCCTGGAGAGGTCAGTGTGGGCATTGGGCTTCCGAGAGCTAATAAGTGTGGAGGGCAAATAGAGGCATTGGGCATGGGGAGCAGGGGCCTACAGAGGACAGAGAGAGGCAGTGGGCATGGGGAACAGGGGTCTGCAGAGGACAGAGAGAGACAGTGGGCATGGGGAACAGGGGTCTGCAGAGGACAGAGAGAGACATTGGGCACAGGGAACAGGGGTCTGCAGAGGACAGAGAGAGACAGTGGACATGGGGAACAGGGGTCTGCAGAGGACAGAGAGAGAGAGACAGTGGGCATGGGGAACAGGGGCCTGCAGAGGACAGAGAGAGACAGTGGGCATGGGGAACAGGGGTCTGCAAAGGACAGAGAGACAGTGGACATGGGGAACAGGGGTCTGCAGAGGACAGAGAGAGACAGTGGGCATGGGGAACAGGGGTCTGCAGAGGACAGAGAGACAGTGGACGTGGGGAACAGGGGTCTGCAGAGGACAGAGAGAGACAGTGGACATGGGGAACAGAGGTCTGCAGAGGACAGAGACAGTGGACATGGGGAACAGGGGTCTGCAGAGGACAGAGAGACAGTGGGCATGGGGAACAGGGGTCTGCAGAGGACAGAGAGAGACAGTGGGCATGGGGAACAGGGGCCTGCAGAGGACAGAGAGAGACAGTGGGCATGGGGAACAGGGGTCTGCAGAGGACAGAGAGAGGCAGTGGGCATGGGGAACAGGGGCCTGCAGAGGACAGAGAGAGACAGTGGGCATGGGGAACAGGGGTCTGCAGAGGACAGAGAGAGGCATTGGGCATGGGGAACAGGGGCTTGCAGAGGACAGAGAGACAGTGGGCATGGGGAACAGGGGCCTGCAGAGGACAGAGAGAGACAGTGGACATGGGGAACAGTGGTCTGCAGAGGACAGAGAGAGACAGTGGACATGGGGAACAGGGGTCTGCAGAGGACAGAGAGAGACAGTGGACATGGGGAACAGGGGTCTGCAGAGGACAGAGAGACAGTGGGCATGGGGAACAGGGACTGCAGAGGACAGAGAGAGACAGTGGACATGGGGAACAGGGGTCTGCAGAGGACAGAGAGACAGTGGACATGGGGAACAGGGGTCTGCAGAGGACATAGAGAGACAGTGGACATGGGGAACAGGGGTCTGCAGAGGACAGAGAGAGGCAGTGGGCATGGGGAACAGGGGTCTGTAGAGGACAGAGAGACAGTGGACATGGGGAACAGGGGTCTGCAGAGGACAGAGAGAGGCAGTGGGCACGGGGAACAGGGTTCTGCAGAGGACACAGAGAGAGACAGTAGGCATGGGGAACAGGGGTCTGCAGAGGACAGAGAGAGGCAGTGGGCATGGGGAACAGGGGCCTGCAGAGGACAGAGAGAGGCAGTGGGCACGGGGAACAGGGGTCTGCAGAGGACACAGAGAGAGACAGTGGGCATGGGGAACAGGGTCTGCAGAGGACAGATAGAGGCAGTGGGCATGGGGAACAGGGGCCTGCAGAGGACAGAGAGACAGTGGGCATGGGGAACAGGGGTCTGCAGAGGACAGAGAGAGACAGTGGGCACAGGGAACAGGGGCCTGCAGAGGACAGAGAGAGACAGTGCGCATGGGGAACAGGGGTCTGCAGAGGACAGAGAGAGACAGTGGACATGGGGAACAGAGGTCTGCAGAGGACAGAGAGAGACAGTGGGCATGGGGAACAGGGGTCTGCAGAGGACAGAGAGATGCAGTGGGCATGGGGAACAGGGGTCTGCAGAGGACAGAGAGAGGCAGTGGGCACGGGGAACAGGGGTCTGCAGAGGACAGAGAGAGAGACAGTGGGCATGGGGAACAGGGTTCTGCAGAGGACAGAGAGAGGCAGTGGGCATGGGGAACAGGGGCCTGCAGAGGACAGAGAGAGGCAGTGGGCACGGGGAACAGGGGTCTGCAGAGGACACAGAGAGGCAGTGGGCATGGGGAACAGGGCCTGCAGAGGACAGATAAAGGCAGTGGGCATGGGGAACAGGGGCCTGCAGAGGACAGAGAGACAGTGGGCATGGGGAACAGGGGTCTGCAGAGGACAGAGAGAGACAGTGGGCACAGGGAACAGGGGCCTGCAGAGGACAGAGAGAGACAGTGGGCATGGGGAGCAGGGGCCTGCAGAGGACAGAGAGAGACAGTGGACATGGGGAACAGAGGTCTGCAGAGGACAGAGAGAGACAGTGGGCATGGGGAACAGGGGCCTGCAGAGGACAGAGAGAGACAGTGGACATGGGGAGCAGGGGCCTGCAGAGGACAGAGAGAGACAGTGGGCATGGGGAACAGGGGTCTGCAGAGGACAGAGAGAGACAGTGGACACGGGGAACAGGGGTCTGCAGAGGACAGAGAGAGACAGTGGGCACAGGGAACAGGGGCCTGCAGAGGACAGAGAGAGACAGTGGGCATGGGGAACAGGGGTCTGCAGAGGACAGAGAGAGACAGTGGGCATGGGGAACAGGGGTCTGCAGAGGACAGAGAGAGGCATTGGGCATGGGGAACAGGGGCTTGCAGAGGACAGAGAGACAGTGGGCATGGGGAACAGGGGCCTGCAGAGGACAGAGAGAGACAGTGGACATGGGGAACAGTGGTCTGCATAGGACAGAGAGAGACAGTGGACATGGGGAACAGGGGTCTGCAGAGGACAGAGAGAGACAGTGGACATGGGGAACAGGGGTCTGCAGAGGACAGAGAGACAGTGGGCATGGGGAACAGGGACTGCAGAGGACAGAGAGAGACAGTGGACATGGGGAACAGGGGTCTGCAGAGGACAGAGAGACAGTGGACATGGGGAACAGGGGTCTGCAGAGGACATAGAGAGACAGTGGACATGGGGAACAGGGGTCTGCAGAGGACACAGAGAGGCAGTGGGCATGGGGAACAGGGGTCTGTAGAGGACAGAGAGACAGTGGACATGGGGAACAGGGGTCTGCAGAGGACAGAGAGAGGCAGTGGGCACGGGGAACAGGGTTCTGCAGAGGACACAGAGAGAGACAGTGGGCATGGGGAACAGGGGTCTGCAGAGGACAGAGAGAGGCAGTGGGCATGGGGAACAGGGGCCTGCAGAGGACAGAGAGAGGCAGTGGGCACGGGGAACAGGGGTTTGCAGAGGACACAGAGAGAGACAGTGGGCATGGGGAACAGGGTCTGCAGAGGACAGATAGAGGCAGTGGGCATGGGGAACAGGGGCCTGCATAGGACAGAGAGACAGTGGGCATGTGGAACAGGGGTCTGCAGAGGACAGAGAGAGACAGTGGGCACAGGGAACAGGGGCCTGCAGAGGACAGAGAGAGACAGTGCGCATGGGGAACAGGGGTCTGCAGAGGACAGAGAGAGACAGTGGACATGGGGAACAGAGGTCTGCAGAGGACAGAGAGAGACAGTGGGCATGGGGAACAGGGGTCTGCAGAGGACAGAGAGATGCAGTGGGCATGGGGAACAGGGGTCTGCAGAGGACAGAGAGAGGCAGTGGGCACGGGGAACAGGGGTCTGCAGAGGACAGAGAGAGAGACAGTGGGCATGGGGAACAGGGTTCTGCAGAGGACAGAGAGAGGCAGTGGGCATGGGGAACAGGGGCCTGCAGAGGACAGAGAGAGGCAGTGGGCACGGGGAACAGGGGTCTGCAGAGGACACAGAGAGGCAGTGGGCATGGGGAACAGGGCCTGCAGAGGACAGATAAAGGCAGTGGGCATGGGGAACAGGGGCCTGCAGAGGACAGAGAGACAGTGGGCATGGGGAACAGGGGTCTGCAGAGGACAGAGAGAGACAGTGGGCACAGGGAACAGGGGCCTGCAGAGGACAGAGAGAGACAGTGGGCATGGGGAGCAGGGGCCTGCAGAGGACAGAGAGAGACAGTGGACATGGGGAACAGAGGTCTGCAGAGGACAGAGAGAGACAGTGGGCATGGGGAACAGGGGCCTGCAGAGGACAGAGAGAGACAGTGGACATGGGGAGCAGGGGCCTGCAGAGGACAGAGAGAGACAGTGGGCATGGGGAACAGGGGTCTGCAGAGGACAGAGAGAGACAGTGGGCATGGGGAACAGGGGCCTGCAGAGGACAGAGAGAGACAGTGGGCACGGGGAACAGGGGTCTGCAGAGGACAGAGAGAGACAGTGGGCACAGGGAACAGGGGCCTGCAGAGGACAGAGAGAGACAGTGGGCATGGGGAGCAGGGGCCTGCAGAGGACAGAGAGAGACAGTGGACACGGGGAACAGGGGTCTGCAGAGGACAGAGAGAGACAGTGGGCACAGGGAACAGGGGCCTGCAGAGGACAGAGAGAGACAGTGGGCATGGGGAACAGGGGTCTGCAGAGGACAGAGAGAGACAGTGGACCTGGGGAACAGAGGTCTGCAGAGGACAGAGAGAGACAGTGGGCATGGGGAACAGGGGTCTGCAGAGGACAGAGAGAGGCAGTGGGCATGGGGAACAGGGGTCTGCAGAGGACAGAGAGAGACAGTGGGCATGGGGAACAGGGGCCTGCAGAGGACAGAGAGAGACAGTGGGCATGGGGAACAGGGGCCTGCAGAGGACAGAGAGAGACAGTGGACATGGGGAACAGGGGTCTGCAGAGGACAGAGAGAGGCAGTGGGCATGGGGAACAGGGGTCTGCAGAGGGCAGAGAGAGGCAGTGGGCATGAGGAACAGGGGTCTGCAGAGGACGGAGAGAGGCAGTGGGCATGGGGAACAGGGGCCTGCCGCGTCTAGAGAAGGGCAGTGGGCATGTGATTCCTGGGCCTGCAGGTCTCAGGGGTGTCCGTGGACATGTAGGAGCAGATGCCTGTACAGGCCAGAAAGAGGAAGTGAGATTGAGAGTCCAGATTACTGCAGACGACAGAACAGCAGTGGGCTTATTGGTGCCAGTGTGGGCAGAGGTTAGATGCTGCTCAGTAGCACCATGTGAGTGTAGCTATGTTCATATACAGGGCAGAGAGGGGAGTGTGCATGTGAATACAGTAGCTTTCACAGGATAAAGAAGTATAGTGGGCCTGTGAGGGAGATCAGATGGGTGGAGTGCGCCTGTGAGTGCAGGTGCCTGCAGACAAAGAGAAGGCAAGTGTGCATGTGGGTGCAGGTGCCTGCAGACAAAGAGAAGGCAAGTGTGCATGTGGGTGCAGGTGCCTGCAGACAAAGAGAAGGTAAGTGTGCATGTGGGTGCAGGTGTCTGTAGACAAAGAGAAGGCAAGTGTGCATGTGGGTGCAGGTGCCTGCAGAGACAAGGGTGCTGTGCACATGCAGGTATAGATGTCTGTAGAGTACAGAGGGGGCAGACTGGGCCTGTGAGTTCACGTTCCTACTGAGGACAGGATAGCTGTGTGCCCTTAAGCACAGGTCCCTGCTGAGATCAGAAGTGGGAGGGTGTCCTGTGAATTCAGGAGCCTGCAGAATCCAGGCAGGGGCAGTATGCATGTGAATACATCAACATGGCTGTCTGCATGTGAGTGCAGGTCATGCAGGAGACAGAATGGGGCAGTCTACATGTGAATAGAGGAGACTGCTGAGGCCAGAGGGGAGCTGTGAGCATGTGAGTGCATGTGTGTACCAACAGCACATATGTACAGTGGACATGTTAGTGCACATTCCTGCACAGGCCAGCAGTCTTGTGTATGTGAATGCAGTGTCTGTAGAGGTCAGAGAGGTACAGTGAACAGGTCAGGTTAGGTGAGTGCAGAGGCCATTGGTGGGCAGTGGGTATGTGACTGTATGTGCCTGAAGTCAAGGGAGCAGTGGGCATGTGAGTGCAGCTAAGTACCAGGATCAGATGTACACAGTGGACATGTTAGAGCAGACTCCTGCACAGACCGGGCAGTCATCAGGGTTGTGAATGCAGCTATCTTGAGAGGCCAAAGACGTGAAATTGGCAAGGGATGGTAGTTTCATCCAGAGGACATTGTGGGGTGGTGGCTATATGAGGGGATGTCACTGCAGAGGCGAGGGGGCAGAGCTCATGGGAGTGCAGGTGTCAGCAGAATAGAGATGGGGACAGTGGGCATGAGAGTGCAGGTGTCCTCTAAGGATAGAGGATTTCAATGGTTGTGTGAGTGCAGGTGCATGCAGATGTCAGAGGAGAATAGGAACCTGAGAGCCCATGCCTTCAGGAGCCACATCTATGCAGTGAGTTCTTTTAGAGACAAGATTAGGGCAGTGGAGATGGGAGGCCATGTAGCAGGAGAGTGCATGGGGCACATTGTATTTGTGAGTGCAGAGGTCCTTGGAGGACAAAAGAGTGTTTTAGGCATGAGTGCCAGTACCTGCAGGGGTCCCCAGTGGGAGGTTAGCTGTGTGAACAGGTGCCTGCAAAGGCCAGAGTTCAGGAATATGCAGGTGAGTAGAGTTTCCTGCTAGGACCAGAGGAGGGCAGTGGATACATGTGCCATCAGATGCCAGGAGGGGAGACATGCCAGTGTAGCTACCAAGAAGACCAGAGGTGGGCAGTGGACATGATAATACAGATTCCTGCACAGGACAGGCAGTCAGTGTGCATGTGATTGGAGGTGTCTACAGGGAGGACAGAGAACTGCAGTGGGCAGGTGAGGGTAGTGGAGTGCAGAGGCCTTTGTGGACAGTGTGTGTGTGAGTGCATGTGCATGCAGAGGTGGGGTGGGGCAACAATGGTGATGTGAATGCAGGTCCCTGCAGAGACCAGAGAGAGGCAGATTTTGTAAATGCAGCTTCCTGGTATGGCCACAAGGGGGCAGTGTGCCTGTGAATGAGGTGCATGCCAAGAGCAGAATGGGGTATTGGGTATGTGAGTGCAGATGCCTGCAGATGTCAGCAGGGCCGTGGACATCATAGTGCAGCAGATTCCTGCAGAGACCAGGCAGTCATGGTGTGTGTGAATGCTGGCTCCTGGAGATGGCATTGCAGCTGGCTGCAATGGACCTGTGAGTGTGGAGGCCTAGGCGGTCATCTGAGTATGAGTGTCTGAGGCTGGAGAGCCCAGAGGGTACAAAGGTCATATGCAGGTGCATGCACAGGTCAGAGGAGGAGACGTGCATGTGAGCATATGTGCCTGCAGAGGCTAGGGGCTGGTGGGTGTGTCGGTCCATGTCCCTGCAGAGGCCAAAGAGTGCAGCTTGTCACATGAGTGTAGGTAACAGGAGAGGCTAAAAAGAGGCGGTGGCCTTTGGATTACAGGGGCCTGCAGAGCCAGGGAGTGGCAGAGGGTATGTGGGTGCAGATGTCTGGGGGAGACACATAAGGCAGTGGGCATGTGAGTAGAGGGGCCTGGAGAGGCCAGGGTGGCAGTGGACATGTAAGGGTAGGCGTGGCCATAGACAAGAGGTTATCAGGGAACATGAAAATTTAAGTTATTCCAGAGGACAGTCAGGGTAGAGGCATGTGATGGGAAGAGCCAGGGAAGGGCAGTGGGCATGAGGGTGCAGGTGATGGGAAGAGCCAGGGAAGGGCAGTGGGCATGAGGGTGCAGGTGATGGGAACAGCCAGGGAAGGGCAGTGGGCATGAGGGTGCAGGTGATGGGAACAGCCAGGGAAGGGCAGTGGGCATGAGGGTGCAGGTGATGGGAACAGCCAGGGCAGGGCAGTGGGCATGAGGGTGCACGTGATGGGAACAGCCAGGGAAGGGCAAGGCTATCTGGAGCAGTGGGAATGGGAAGGCACATTCCTGCAGATACCAGGAAGTAGGTGGGCATGTGTGAGAGAGATACGGGGGTCATATGAGTGTAGGTGCCTGCAGGGGACAAATGGGGTGGTGGACTTACGACTGCAGCTGCTGAGTGGCCCAGGATGGCATTGGGCATGTGAGTGCATGTAAATATAGAGACCAGAGAGTGACAGTGTGCATGTCTGTACAGTTGTCTTCAGAGACAAGTGCAGATGTGTAGAGAAGCTAGAGAATGGGTTGTAGGCTTGAGACTGCATGTTCCTGCAGAGGACAGGCTGGCAGTGGGCATGTGGATGCAGGAGCTCACTGACCTTATATGTGCAGGTTCCACTCAGTAGGCAAGAACACAGTAGACATGCAAGTGCGGATCCCTGTAGAGGCCAGAGAAGGGTAGTGTGCACAAGAGTGCATGTGGCTCTGCAGGGGAAATGAAGACAGTGGGCATGTAGGGCTGGAGTCTGCAGATTACAGATGGGCAGTGGGCCTTTGCATTCAGGATGCTCCAGATGGCTAAGTGGGCAGTGGGTATGTGAGTGTACACACTTGTGGATGCCAGCAGGGCAGTGTGCATGTGAGGGCAGCTATGGGCCAAGGCCACATGTTGGCAGTGGACATTTCAGTTCAGATTCCTGCATAGGACAGGCAGTCATTGGGGATGTGAGCACAGGTGTCTGGGGAGGACAGAGAGGATCAGTGGGCACATGAGTGCAGACGTGCCTGCTGAGGGCAGAGGCAGGCAGTAGGTATGTGAGTGTGTGTGCCTGCAGAGACAAGGGGACTGTGGTGTGTGAGTGCAGGTGTGTTCAGGGTACAGAAGAGGGCACAGGCATGTGAGTCCATGCATCTGCAGAGGTCAGAGAGAGACAGTAGTCATGTGTGTGCAGTTGCATTCACAGGACAGGGAGGGGCAGTCTGCATGTGACTGCTTGTGCTTGTAGATCCCACAGAGGGTCAGTGGTCCTTTGAGTGCAGGTGACTGCAGAGGGTAGAAGGTAGCATTGGACATGTGAATGCCCGTGACATCAGAAGACAGAGAGGAGCCTGTGGGTACAGGAGTCCTCAGAGGATAAAGAGTGCAGTGGGCATGAGTGCAGGGGCCTGCAGATGTCCCCAGTGGGAGGCTGGCTGTGTGAACAGGTGCCTACAAAGGCCAAAGATAGGACATGCACATGTGACTGCAGTTGACATCTGAGTCCAGGGGAGGGCATTGAGCAAGTGAGTCCAAGTCCCTGCAGGGAGCAGAGTGGAGCAGTGTACATATCATTGTAGGTCCTGCAGAAGCCAGATGGCTGCTGTGTGATGTGAATACATGAGACTACACAAGACCTATGATGTGCAGTGTGCATGTGTGCAGGTGCCAAGGAGCCCCCTGTGCATCTGAATGTAGCTAAGCACCAAGATCATGTGTGGGTAGTAGACCTGTGCATGCAGATCCCTGTACAAGCCAGGCAGTCATTGGTATGTGAGCACTAGCTGTGGAGAAGCCATGTAGGGGCAGTGGGCAGGTGAGTGCTGCTGACTGTATGTTACAGAACATGGCAATGGTCATGGGATCATAGGTGCCTGCAGAAACCAGAAAGAGACAATTAGCACTTGTTGCAGGTGCCTGCAGGGGACAGAGAAGGGGAGTGGACCTGTGAGTTAAGGTCCCTGCAGTGGCCTGAGGGTGGTCCTGTGCACAAGAATGCAGGAGCCTCCAGACGAGTGGCGGGGAGAACAGTCATGTGAATGTTGCTTCATGCATAGGCCAGGATGGTTAGTGGACATGTGTGGACAGGTGGCTTTCATAGGCCAAGCATGTGTTGGCCATGCGCATGGAGATGCCTGTAGATGCCAGGGATGTAGTGGACATGTGATGCAGGTGCCTGCAGATGTGATAAGTGGGAGGTTGCACTATGAATGCAGGTATCTACATAGGTCACAGAGGAGAATATTGGGCATGTGGGTGCAGGTGCCTGCTGAGGACACAGGGGTGCAGTGGGTTACTTGTGCACAGGTACCTGCAGTGAGCAGAGTTGGGCAGTAAGCCTGTGAGTGCAGGAACATGCAGAGAGCAGAGGCAGGCTGTGTGCCTATGAGTGCAGGTAACTGCAGAGAACAGAGGTAGGCTGTATGCATGTGAGTGCAGTGCCTGCAGAGCCTAGAGGTTGGCATTGGGCATGAGAGTGCAGATTCTTGCAGAGGTTAAGTGAGGTGATGGGCTTGTGACTGCTGGTGCCTGAAGACATCAGGGATGCAGTGCACATGTGAGTGCAGAATCCTTCAGAGGGCTAAGTGCCGGTGTCTTCTGATGCCAGAGGAGCATTGAACATGTGACTGCAGCAGTCTCAGTGAGCTAACTGTAGCAGTGGGTAGGTGAGTGTACATGCGCTTACTAATGCCATGAATGCTGTGGGCATGCGAGTGCGTGTACCATCAGATGCCAGGAGGGCAGTGGGCATGTGAATGGAGGTGACTAATGAGGGTACTTGTGGGCACCGTTTATGGGCACAGATGCCCACAGAGGCCAGAGAGAGGCAGTGGGCGTGTGGCAAGGGTAGAGGACAGGATCAGGCATGTGAGAACGCATGTACATACAGAGAGCAGAGTGGGACATTGTGTGTGTGTGTGTGTGTGTGTGTGTGTAGGTCCATGCAGAAGCCCGGGATGGCACTGAGCATGTGAACTTTAGTTTCTGCAGAGTGCAGGGTAGCAGTAGACATGAAGGACGGTACCAGCAGAAGACAAATGGGGGCAGTGACTCTAGGCACCATCAGTATGGGGTAGTGTTTATGTGAAAGTTGGTTCATGCAGAGGCCAGGGTTGTTAGTGGCCATGTTTGCACAGGTGCATTTTATAGTACCTGTGGACATATGAGTGTGTGTTTTTACACAGGATAGTATACCCATGAGCATTTAATGCTGGTGTCTGCAAAAGACAGGTGGAGGTGGTGGGCATGTGATTGCAGGAACATGTAGATAGCAGAGTATGGCAGTGGCCCTGTGAGTGTTGGTTCATCCAAAGCCCAGGGTGGCCATTTTTCTCAGGTGTCTTTCAGAGACCTAGTGTGCATTAATGATGTGCATGCTGATGCCTGTAGATGCCAGGGATGCAGTGGACATGTGATGCACGTGCCTACAGATGTGATAAGTGGGAGGTTGTACTGTGAGTGAGGTGGCTACAGAGACAAGAGACAGGAATTGTTCATGTGACTCCAGTTGCCTGCTGCAGACAGAGGGGTGCAGTGGGTTATGTGAGTATAGATAAATACAGAGAACAGAGGTAGGCAGTGGGCATGTGAGTCCAGAGAACAGAGGGGTGAGGTATATATTTCCATGGGAATGTGAGTGCAGCTGCCTGCAGAGACCAGAGGGTGGTTGTGTGCATGTGAGTGCAGGCTTCTCCACAGGACAGGCTGTCAGTGGGCATGTGACTGCATGTGCATGAACAGGACACATGGGGCCCGTGGGCCTTGAGTGCAGGTGCCTGCTGAGGTCAGAGAGGTGCAGTTGGACTGTGCATGAAGACGCCCAGAGAGGACAGATGGAAGCAGTGGCCATGTGAGTGCAGAATCTTACAGAGGGCAGCTTGGGCCTGCATGTATGTGAGTGTAAGTTCATGCAGGGGCCATAGTCAGTGGGCATGTGTGTAGGTTCTGCTGATGGGAAGATAACAGTGGGCATGTGAGTGCAGGTGCCTGCAGAAGACATGTGGGGGCAGTGGGCATGTCAGTGCAGGAGCCTGCAGATGCACTGAGAGAGGCAGTGGGTGTGTGAGTCCAGGTCCATGCTGAGTCCAGAGAAGGGCAGTGAGCATGTGAGTGCAGGAACACACAGAGAGCAGGGTAGGCTTACGAGAATGCAGGTTCTGTCAGAGGGAAGAAGTGTGCTGTGGACATGTGAGTGCAGCTTTGCACAGAGGCCAGTGTGCCTGTGAGTTCATGTTCCTACTGAGGGCAGATTGTGATGGGCACAGAAGTGAAGGTGCCTGTGGATGGCACACATTGGGGATCAGCCTGTCACTGCAGGTGACTGCAGAGGTCAGGGAGGGGACCTGGGCATATGAGTCCAGGAGCCTTCAGAGCGCTAAGTTACACTGTGGCTTTTTGAGTGTCCATGACTGCAGTTGTCATGAAGGCATTGGGGATGTGACTGCAGGTCCATGCTGAGTCCAGAGAAGGGCAGCGGGCATGTGAGTGCAGGAACATGCAGAGAGCAGAGTAGGGCAGTGTGAGCATGGGAGTATAGCTGCCTGTAGATCCCTGAACAAAGCAGTGTGCAGGTGAGTGCAGGTGTCTGCAGTGTGTAGGGAATCAATGGACATGGAGGTGCAGATGCCTGTAGTGAGCAGGGTTGGGTGTTGGGCATGAGAGTGCAACTGCCTGTAGAGACAAAGGAAGGTGAATGGCATGTGACTGTATGTTCTTGTTGATGCCATGGGGCAGTGTGCATGTGAGTGCAGGTGCCTTCTGATGCCAGTGGAGCACTGAACATGTGACTGCAGCAGTCTCAGTGAGCTAACTGCAGCAGTATGTGAGTGCACATGCCTACTAATGCCATGAATGCTGTGGGCATGCGAGTATGTATACAGTGTGACTGTATGTGCTTGTTGATGCCAGGAGGGCAGTGGGCATGTGACTGCAGGTGCCTTCTGATGCCAGAGGAGCATTGAACATGTGACTGCAGCAGTCTCAGTGAGCTAACTGCAGCAGTGGGTAGGTGAGTGCACATGCCTACTAATGCCATGAATGCTGTGGGCATGTGAGTGTGTGTACCATCAGATGCCATGGGGCAGTGGGCGTGTGACTGCAGGTGCCTTCTGAAGCCAGAGGAGCATTGAACATTTGACTGCAGCAGTCTCAGTGAGCTAAAGGCAGCAGTGGGTAGGTGAGTGCACACGCGCTTACTAATGCCATGAATGCTGTGGGCATGTGAGTGCGTGTACCATCAGATGCCAGGAGGGCAGTGGGCATGTGAGTGCAGCTGCCTGCAGAGTCTAGAGAAATGCAGTGGGCATGTGAGTGTAGCTGCCTGCAGAGTCTAGAGAAATGCAGTGGGCATGTGAGTGCACCTGCCTGCAGAGGAAAGAGTGGGCCAGTGGGAGTGAGAGCCCATGTGCCTGTCTAGACCATGGGCTGTGTGCCCATGAGTGCAGGTGCCTGCTGAGATCAGAGGTGGGAGGTCAGTCTGTGAGTGGAGGTGCCCACAAGGGCTGGCACTGAGCATGTGGAGGCAGGTGTTTACACACAACATATGGGTCAGTGGGACCTGAGTGCAGGGGCCTGCAGAAGCCAGGGAGTGGGTTGTGAGTTCACAAGATGGAGTTCACAACACAAGATGTTATCTGGAGACAACACAATGTCTCCCTCTGCAGACATGTGCCCTCACATACCCTCTACCCCGTTCTGCTCTCTGCAGATGTCTGTATTCACATGACCCACTGCACCCCTGTGTCCTCAGCAGGAAACTGTAGGTGGGCTTAACTGTAGGTTTCTTCAGATTATATCATAGCAGTGAGTATTGAGTGCATGCACATGCAGCATACTGCTGGGGACAGTCACCATGTGAGCGCAGGTGTCTGCAGAGAGCAGAGAGAGGCAGAGGACAGGTATGTGCAGGTGCCTGCACAGGACAAAGTACATGCACTACATGGTAGTGTAGCTATGTTCAAAAACACACGTGGGCACTGCAAATGTTAGTTCAGATTCCTGTACAACAGGCAGTCACTGTGCATGTGAATGCTGGTTCCTGGACAGGCCAGGTGGCTGCCATGGGCCTGTGGGTGTAGAGGCACAGGGGGCTGTGGTGTGAGTGTAGGAGCATACAGAGGTCAGGAGGCAGGGGGCATGGGACTGCAGGTGTCTGCAGAAGACAGATGGGGCAGTGGGCATGAGAGTGCAGGTGCCCTCTGCAGATGGAAGATTTCAATGGTCATGTGAATGCAAGTGTCTGCAGAGGTCAGAGTGTGGGGTATTGGGAATGTGCATGCCCATGGCTGCAGGGGTAAGGAGTGTGTTGTAGGCATGCGATTCCAGGTACCTACAGAGCGATGAGTAGGGCAGTGTGTATGTGAGTGTAGGAGCCTGAAGAGCACAGAGCGGGACATCTACCATGTGAGTGCAGATGCATACAGGTGCCAGAATGGGACAGCATGCCATTGAATGCAGGTTTTCTGGATAGTTCAGAGAGGGGTGCAGTGTATGTGAGTTCAGATGCCTGGAGAGGCCAGAGAGTAGGAATGTGCTTTTATGAACACATAGCTATAGAGGGCAGGTAGAGACCGTGCACATAGGGGTACAGGGGCCTGCAGAGATCAGAGAGAGTCAGGGGGTACATGAATGCAGGTGTCTTCAGAGGGCAGAGAGGAGCAGTAGGCCTGTCCGTGCAGGAGCCCTCAGAGGACAGACGAGTGGAATGGATGGTGAGTTCAGGTACTGCAGAGTCCAGAGAAGGGCAGTGGGCGTGAGAGTTCATGTCCATGGGGAGGGAAGGGAGGTGCAGTGGTAACATGGGTGCACATGCCTGCAGAGGCCAGCAGGCAGTGTGCATGATAATTCATGTGTGAATGTGAGAGGGCAGAGAGGTACAATGGCCCAGAGAATGCAGATGATTGCAGAGGCAGAGGGGCCAGCGGGTGTGAGTGCATCTGTCCACAGGCAGTGGTTGTCATGTGCTTGTAATTCATTGTGGGTTATGAAGAGGACCATGGGTATATGATTGTAGGTGCCTGCAGAGACCAGGGATAGGCAGTGTGTATGAGTGTATCTACCTCCGATGCCAGAGTCGGGCCATGGGAACGTGGGTGCAGTTGCCTGCAGAGACCAGCTTTTGTTTTTTCTACTGAGTCCATATTCTGCACAGGTCAGAGGGCTGAAGTGGGCATGTTAGTCTAGGTTCTTGTAGAGGTCTTGATAGCAGTAGGCCCTTGACTTTGGGTTCTTTGGGGAGAACAGGATAACAGTGGGCCTGTGAGTTCAGGTTCCTTTGGAGCACATGATAGCAGAGGGCCCTTGAGTGCAGGTCCCTGCAGAGGACATCGGGAAATTGGATATGTGAGACTACAACCTGTAGAGAAATGTGCAGGCTGTAAATGATTGATTGTCTGAGACTGCAGATGGTGGGATACCACTGGGCATGTGAGTACATCTGCCTGCAGAGGAAAGTGCATCTGTGGGCATGAGTGCCCATGTGCATATAGAGACCAGTGTTTCATCAATATGTGTGTGTGGATGCCCACAGATATCAGTGTTGGGCACAAAGTGTGCATGTGTGTTCACATTCTGGGACAGTGCCGTGTGCTCATGACTGTAGATGTCTCCATAGGGCAGAAGTGGGAGGTTGTACTGTGAGTGCAGGTACCTCCAAGGGTTGGCACTGAGCATGTCAGGGCCTGTGACTGCATAAGATATATGGCGCAGTGGGACTCAAGTGCAGATGCCTGCAGAAGGCGTGGAGGGGAGTGGTCATGAGACTACATTTGCCTGCTGAGGTCAGAGTGTGACCCTTGGTATGTGAGTACAGGGGTCTGGAAAGTCCAGAGATGTGCAGGAGGAAACTGAGTGCAGAGGCCTGCAGAGATCAGGGATGAGGCTGTGAGTTCACAGGACAGCAGTTGGCGTAACTATAGGAGCCTGCTGTGACCAGAGGGGGCAGTTCCTCTAGAGAGCAGAGATGTGCAATAAGAGGATAGAAGTGGACATGAATACAGGTCCCTGCAGAATGCAGATAGCACAGTGGACATGTATGTGACTCTAGGCACCAGCAGAGATCAGGGTGGGGCAGTGTTTATGTGAGTGTTCATTCCTGCAGAGCCAGGATGTTTGGTGTCCATGTGTGCTCAGGTGCCTCTTATAGGCCAAGCATGTGTTGGCAATGTGAATACAGATGCCTGTAGATGCCAGGGATGCAGTGGGCCTGTGATGCAGGTGTCTGCAGATGTGATAAGTGGGAGGTTGCACTGTGAGTGCAGGTACCTGCAGAGGTCTGAGGGGGCAATTGTGCATGTGAGTGCAGGTGCCTCCTGAGGACACAGGGGTGCAGTGGGTTATGTGAGTGTAGATACCTGCAGAGAGCAGAGGTGGACAGTGAACATGGGAGTCTACGGAACACAGGTGTGTAATATACATGTGAATGCAGGTACACACAGACAGCAGAGGTGTGCAGGGAGCACATGAGTGCTGGTGCATGCAGAGTACAGATGAGGGCAGTTGGCGTGTAAGTGCAGGTATCTGCAGAGGTCAGAGGGGGCAATTGTGCATGTGAGTGCAGGTGCCTGCTGAGGACACAGGGGTGCAGTGGGTTATGTGAGTGTAGATACCTGCAGAGAGCAGAGGTGGACAGTAGATATGGGAGTCTAAGGAACACAGGTGTATAATATACATGTGAATGCAGGTACACACAGACAGCAGAGGTGTGCAGAGAGCACATGAGTGCTGGTGCATGCAGAGTACAGATGAGGGCAGTTGGCGTGTGAGTGCAGGTATGTGCAGAGGGCAGAAGTGTTCAGTGAGAATGTTGGTGTAGAGACATGCAGAGAGCAGATATGGGTAGTAGATATGTGAGTGTTGGTACATGCAGAGAGCAGACATGTGCAGTGTGCATATACATGCAGGGATAATGCAGAGTGCAGCATGGGACAGTGGACATGTGAGTGCAGATGTCTGCAGAGAGAAGAGGTAAGCATTGGGCACGACTGTGCAGGATCCTGCACAGGCAGAAGGGAGGCAGTGGCCGTGTGATGGCTCGTGCCTGTAGGTGCCAAGGATACAGTAGGCCTTTGAGTGCAGTTGTACTCACAACATGTATGTGAGTATAGGTTCATACAGGGGCCAAAGTCAGTGAGCATGCGTGTAGGTTCTGCTGATGGGAAGATAACAGTGGGAATGTGAGTGCAGGAGCCTGCAGAAGACAGGTGGGGGCAGTGGGCATGTCAGTGCAGGTGACTGCAGATGCACTGAGAGAGACAGTGGGTGTGTGAGTCCAGATCCATGCTGAGTCCAGAGAAGGGCACTGTGCATGTGAGTGCAGGAACATGCAGAGAGCAGAGTGGTGCAGTGTGTACATGGGAGTATAGCTACCTGTAGATCCCAGAACAAAGCAGTGTGCAGGTGAGTGCAGGTGTCTGCAGTGTGTAGGGAATCAACGGACATGGAGGTGCAGATGCCTGTAATGAGCAGGGTTGGGTGTTGGGCATGAGAGTGCAGCTGCCTGTAGAGACAAAGGAAGGTGATTGGCATGTGACTGTATGTGCTTGTTGATGCCATGGGGCAGTGTGCATGTGAGTGCAGGTGCCTTCTGATGCCAGTGGAGCATTGAACATGTGACTGCAGCAGTCTCAGTGATCTGACTGCAGCAGTGGGTAGGTGAGTGCACATGCCTACTAATGCCATGAATGCTGTGGGCATGTGAGTGCGTGTACCATCAAATGCCAGGAGGGCAGTGGGCATGTGACTGCAGGTGCCTTCTGATGCCAGTGGAGCATTGAACATTTGACTGCAGCAGTCTCAGTGAGCTAAAGGCAGCAGTGGGTAGGTGAGTGCACATGCCTACTAATGCCATGAATGCTGTGGGCATGCCAGTGTGTATACCATCAGATGCCAGGAGGGCAGTGGGCATGTGACTGCAGGTGCCTTCTGATGCCAGAGGAGCATTGAACATTTGACTGCAGCAGTCTCAGTGATCTGACTGCAGCAGTCTCAGTGAGCTAACTGCAGCAGTAGGTAGGTGAGTACACATGCCTACTAATGCCATGAATGCTGTGGGCATGAGAGTGCAGGTGCCCTCTGAGGATAGAAGATTTCCATGCCCATGGCTGCAGGGGTAAGGAGTGTGCAGTGGGCATGAGATTCCAGGTACCTACAGAGAGATGAGTAGTGCAGTGTGTATGTGAGTGTGGGAGACGCCTCCTGATGTGAGAAGTGGGAGGTTGGTCTGTGATTATCGATGCATACAGAAGCAAGAAAGTGGGCGTGGGCCTGAGACTGTGGTATCCTTCTTGGCCAAATGGCTTCAGTGGGCATGTGATTGAAAGTGCCTGCAGCGAGCAAGGTGGGGCAGTGGGTATAAAAGTATAGGTGTCTTACATGAGAAATATTTCATTAGTCTCTGTCTTTTTATTGGGGAGTTGAGTCTGTTGTTGTTAAGAGTTATTAGGGAATAGTGATTATTGCTTCCTGTTATTTTTGAAGTTATTTTTATGTTTGTGTAGGTATCTTCTTTTGGGATTGTTGGAAGATTACTTTCTTGCTTTCTAGGATGTAGTTTCCTGCCTTGTGTTGGCATTTTCCATCAATTATCCTTTGTAGGGCTGGATTTGTGGACAGATACTGTGTAAATTTGTTTTTATCATGGACTATCTTGGTTTCTCCATCTATGATGATTGAGAGTTTTGCTGGGTATAGTAGCCTGGGCTGGCATTTGTGCTCTCTTAGTGTCTATATGAAGTCTGCCCAGGATCTTCTAGCTTTCATCAACTCGGGTGAGAAGTCTGGTGTGATTCTGATAGTTCTGCCTTTATAAGTTACTTGACCTTTTTCCCTTGCTGCTTTCAATACTCTTTTCTTTGTTTAGTGAATTTGGTGTTTTGATTATTATGTGCCAGGAGGACTTTCTGTTCTGGTCCAGTCTGTTTAGAGTTCTGAAGGCTTCTTGTATGTTCATGGGCATCTCTTTCTCTAGGTTGGGGAAGTTTTCTTCTGCAATTTTGTTGAAGATATTTACTGGGTCTTTAGGATGTAAATCCTCACTCTCGTCTATACCTATAATCTTTAGGTTTGGTCTTCTCATTGTGTCCTAGAGTTTGTCCATCTTTTGGGTTACCAGCTTTATGCATTTTGCATTTCTTTGACTGTTAAATCAATGTTTTCTATGATATCTTCAGCACCTGAGGTTCTTTCTTCTATCTCTTGTATTCTGTTTTTCCTGCACAGACCAGTCATTATCTATATGAATGCAAGTGTCTAGGGAGGCCAGAAGGGTGCAGTGGTCATATGAGTACATGCACATCCGTGGATCAGAGGAGGTGAGGTGTGTGAGTGTGTGTGCCTGCAGAGGCAATGTGGGTATGTTGGTTCAAGTACCTGCAGAGGCCAGAGGATGCCATTTGGCATGTGAATGCAGGTGAGTACAGTTCCCAGACAGAGGAGATGGTCACTGCAATACAAGTGCCTATAGAGGCCGAAGAGTGGCAGTGGGCCTGTGAGTGCAGGTGTCTGCAGATGTGAGTAGTGGGAGGTTGCACTGTGAGTGCAGCTGCCCACAGAGGTCAGAGAGGGGAATTGGGCATGTGAGTAGTTACCTTCTGAGGACACAGGGGTGCAGAGGGTTATGTGAGTTCAGATACCTGCACAGTGTAGAGGGGTCAGTGTACATATGATTATAGATACATGTAGACATGATAATGAACAGTGGGCATTTGACTCTAGGCACCAGCAGAGATCAGGGTGGGGCAGTGTTTATGTGAGTGTTCATTACTGCAGAGCCAGGATGGTTAGTGTCCATGTATGCTCAGGTGCCTCTTATAGGCCAAGCATGTGTTGGCAATGTGAATACAGATGCATGTAGATACCAGGTATGCAGTGGGCATGTGATGCACGTGTCTGCAGAGGTGATAAGTGGGAGGTTGCACTGTGAGTGCAGGTATCTGCAGAGGTCAGAGGGGACAATTGTGCATGTGAGTACAGGTGCCCGCTGAGGACCCAGGGGTGCAGTGGGTTATGTGAGTGTAGATACCTGCAGAGAGTAGAGGTGGACAGTGGACATGGGAGTCTAAGGAACACAGGTGTGCAATATACATGTGAATGCAGGTACACACACACAGCAAAGGTGTGCAGGGAGCACATGAGTGCTGGTGCATGCAGAGTACAGGTGTTGGTAATTGGCGTGTGAGTATAGGTATGTGCAGAGGGCAGAGGTGTGCAGTGAGAATGTTGATGTAGAGACATGCAGATATGGGTATTAGACATGTGAGTGTTGGTACATGCAGAGAGCAGACATGTGCAGTGTGCATATACATGTAATGATAATGCAGAGTGCAGCATGGGACAGTGGACATGTGAGTGCAGATATCTGCAGAGGGAAGAGGTAGGCATTGGGCATGACTGTGCAGGATCCTGCACAGGCAGAAGGGAGGCAGTGGGCATGTGATGGCTCGTGACTGTAGGTGTCAAGGGTACAGCAGGCCTTTGAGTACAGGTGCCTTCAATGGGCTCCATGGAGCCGTGGGCCTGTGAGTACAGTTGCCATCAGATCCCAGGAAAACAGTTGGCATATTAGTGTGAGGCAAGGGAAACAGTGGGCATGTGAGGACAGGATTCTGCAAAAGACATGTGGGTTCAGTGGGCATGAGAGTGCAGGTGCCCTCTGAGAGTAAATTTCCATGGGAATGTGATGGCAACTGCCTGCAGAGACCAGAGGGTGGTTGTGTGCATGTGAGTGCAGGCTTCTCCACAGGACAGGTTGTCAGTGGGCATGTGAGTGCATGTGCATGAACAGGACACATGGGGCCTGTGGGCCTTGAGTGCAGGTGCCTGCTGAGGTCAGAGAGGTGCAGTTGGACTGTGCATGAAGATGCCCACAGAGGACAGATGGAAGCAGTGGCCATGTGAGTGCAGGATCTTACAGAGGGCAGCGTGGGCCAGCATGCATGTGAGTGTATGTTCATGCAGAGGCCAGAGTCTGTGGGCATGTGTGTAGGTTCTGCTGATGGGAAGATAACAGTGTGGCATGTGAGTGCAGTTGCCTGCAGAATACAGGTGGGTACAGTGGGCATGTCAGTGCAAGAACCTGCAGACGCATTGGGAGAGGCAGTGGGTGTGTGAGTCCAGGTCCATGCTGAGTCCAGAGAAGGGAAGTGAGCATGTGAGTGCAGGAACACACAGAGAGCAGGGTAGGCTTACGAGAATGCAGGTTCTGTCAGAGGGAAGAAGTGTGCTGTGGACATGTGAGTGCAGCATTGCACAGAGGCCAGTGTGCCTGTGAGTTCATGTTCCTACTGAGGGCAGATTGTGATGGGCACAGAAGTGAAGGTGCCTGTGGATGGCACACATTGGGGATCAGCCTGTCACTGCAGGTGACTGCAGAGGTCAGGGAGGGGACCTGGGCATATGAGTCCAGGAGCCTTCAGAGCGCTAAGTTACACTGTGGCTTTTTGAGTGTCCATGACTGCAGTTGTCATGAAGGCATTGGGGATGTGACTGCAGGTCCATGCTGAGTCCAGAGAAGGGCAGCGGGCATGTGAGTGCAGGAACATGCAGAGAGAAGAGTGGTGCAGTGTGGACATGGGAGTATAGCTGCCTGTATATCACCTGAACAAAGCAGTGTGCAGGTGAGTGCAGTGACATTCAGAGTCCAGGATTGCATGGGCATGTGAGTGCAGCTGCCTGCAGAGCCCAGAGTGCGCAGTGATTCTGAGAGTGCAGGTGCATACACAGGCCAGTGTGTTTGGTGAGCATGTGCATGCAGGTTCCTGCAGAGGCCAGGCTGAGAGGACTTGTGAGTTCTGTTACCTAGACAGAGCACTGTAGGGCAGTGGACATGTAAGTCCTGGTGCCTGCAGACAGGATTGGAAGCACGGTGGGTAAGTGAGTGCAGGCCATTTCAGAAGCCAGGGGAGGGTTGGCATGTCACTTCAATTGCATGTAAACTTTAGAGAGGGACAGTGCACAGGTGAGTGCAGATGCCTGAGTGTGCAAAGTGTGGCATTGGGCATGTGTGTGCATGTACATGGAGGGACCAGATGTGAGGAGAGGCCAGAGTGTGGCAGCAGGCTTGAGAGTACTTGTTCTGCCCAGGACAGGGTGGCAGTGGGCATGTGACTGCAGGTGCCTGGAGAAGACAGATGAGGGTTGTGGGTTTGCGACCAGATGTGACTGCAGAGGGTAGAAGGTGGCATTGGACATGTGAGTGCCCATGAGTTCAGAAGACAGAGAGGAGCCTGTGGGTACAGGTGTGCTCAGAGGATAAAGAGTGCAGTGGGCATGAGTGCAGGGGCCTGCAGATGTCCCCAGTGGGAGGTTGGCTGTGTGAACAGGTGCCTACAAAGGCCAGAGACAGCATGTGCACATGTGACTGCAGTTGACATCTGAGTCCAGAGGAGGGCAGTGAGCAAGTGAGTCCAAGTCCCTGCAGGGAGCAGAGTGGAGCAGTGTGCATGTGACTGCTGGTGCATGTAGCTGCCAGGGATGCAGTGGGCATTGGAGTGTAGGAACCTGCTGAGGGCTAAGTGGAGTTGTGGGGTGTGAGGGCTGTGTCTACAGTTGAGAGAGGGCAGTGGGCACATGAGCACAGTGCCAGAAGGGCCAGGGAGACAGTGTGAATGGGAATGAATCAAGATCCCATGTTGTCAGTTTACATGTGAGTGCAGATTCCTGTAAAGGACAGACAGTCATTGTGTGTGTGAGTGCAGGTGTGTCTAGAGTGCAGAGAGGTGCAGTGGGTCTGTGAGTGCAGGAGCATGCAGAGTCAGAGTGCTTTGTATATGGGAGTGCAAGTGCATGCAGAGACCAGCATATGGCTACATGTGTGTCATTGGAGGTGGGTTTCGGTATATGGTAAAGAAAACCTTAATTAAAAAGAATTAAAATCATTTAAATTTATACATTAAATATTTATAAAAAATCGGAAGTTAGATGTTAAACAATAATTAACCATAGGGGCTGGAATCTTTGCTCAACAGTTAAGAACACTGATCATAAAGATTTATTAACATGTTAATGAGAATATGCCACTACCCTTGGAAGACTGCCCTATTAACTACTTCCTTTTAGAACTGTTCTATCTTGATGATTTATATTATTAATGATGATGTTACCTGTTCTGTTTCTGATTCACTGAACATGTAGTGTCAGAGTTATGATGTTTACATGATTTTTATACTTTACTGTGCCAAATGATTTTTGTTGGTATTACTGATTGGTTCACTAGATACAGTTTCTAAGAGTTGTTATGTTTGGGTTATAATGTATAAAAACCCTTGCTTGAGAGCTATAAAATACACTGTGTTTGTTTCTGTTTGTCACTGCCAAATCTTTATCCTTATGGATGTTGAAGACCCTCATCCTAGGGACCCCCCATACCCGGCTGGGATGGTCCATGGCAGCTGTCACCCAACATGGGGGCTCGAGGCAGGTAAGCTTTCTCTCTGTATTGGCTGGTTTTGTGTGTCAACTTGACACAGGCTGGAGTTATCACAGAGAAAGATGCTTCAGTTGGAAAGTGCCTCCATGATATCCAGCTGTGGGGCATTTTCTCAATTAGTGATCAAGTGGGGAGGGTCCCTTGTGGGTGGTTCCACCTTTGGGCTGGTGCTCTTGGATTCTATAAGAGAGCAGGCTGAGCAAGCCAGGGGAAGCAAGCCAGTAAGAAACATCCCTCCATGGCCTCTGCATCAGCTCCTGCTTCCTGACCTGCTTGAGTTCCAGTCCTGACTTCCTTTAGTGATGAACTGCAATGTGGAAGTGTAAGCTGAATAAAGCCTTTCCTCCCCAACTTGCTTCTTGGTCATGATGTTTGTGCAGGAATAGAAACCCTGACTAAGACACTCTCCTTTTTCTAAAATACTTTTTCAGGTAGAGGATAGGACCTCGTCAAGAGTGCTGCAGACTCCTTGATAGAGACACATCGAAATAAGATGACGAGAAGGTAAGAATCATGGGCATTCACAGTCCCAAAACAGAGGCTTGTTCCTGGGAGTATTGAGTCATATGTTAGAAAGTAGATGTGTTAAAACCTCAGAGAACTGGTGCGGTGCTGGCACACACCTTTAACCCCAGCACTCGGGAGGCAGATGCAGGCAGATTTCTGAGTTCAAGGACAGCCTGCTCTACAGAGTGAGTTCCAGGACAGCCAGGGCTATACAGAGAAACCCTGTCTCAAAAAACAAAACAAAACAAAACAAAACAAACAAACAAACAAACAAACAAACAAACAAAAAGAGAAACCTCAGAGAAGAGTTTGGCAGCATTTTATGACTTTGTACTTAGGGTCAGTCCATGGTTCTCAGAGGGAGGAAGCCTGTCTTTAAAAAATTGGAGAAAGGTAGAGAAGAGATGGAGAGATTTTATGAATGCCATGGTCCTAAACAGGTCCAGGTTCAAACATTCTCACTTTGGATACAAATGAGAGACCTCCTTTCAGAACTTCTTTACAGAAAAAGCTCCCTCAGAGGATGAGGAAATATGCAGGTGAGTAGAGTTTCCTGCTAGGACCAGAGGAGGGCAGTGGATACATGTGCCATCAGATGCCAGGAGGGGAGACATGCCAGTGTAGCTACCAAGAAGACCAGAGGTGGGCAGTGGACATGATAATACAGATTCCTGCACAGGACAGGCAGTCACTGTGCATGTGATTGGAGGTGTCTACAGGGAGGGCAGAGAACTGCAGTGGGCAGGTGAGGGTAGTGGAGTGCAGCGGCCTTTGTGGACAATGGGTGTGTGAGTGCATGTGCATGCAGAGGTGGGGTGGGGCAATGGTCATGTGAATGGAGAGGACATGTTAGTGCACATTCTTGCACAGGCCAGCAGTCTTGTGTATGTGAATACAGTGTCTCTAGCGGTCAGAGAGGCACAATGAACAGGTCAGGTTAGGTGAGTGCAGAGGCCGTTGGTATGCAGTGGGTATGTGACTGTATGTGCCTGCAGTCAGGGGAGCAGTGGTCTTGTGAGTTCAGGTGTGTTCAAAAGACAGATGTGTGCAGTGGGCGTGTGAATAGAGCTGCCTGCTGAGGGCATTGTTGTGATGTGAGCATGTCAGACCAGGTGCCTGTCAAGACCTGAGTTAGGAATTATGTATGAGAATGCAAGGACCTGCAGAATCCATAGAGAGACAGTGGGTATGTGAGCAGAGATGCCTGCTGAGGGCAGAGGAGGGCAGCGGGCCTGTGAGCTGATGTACATGCAGAGAGCAGAGTGTGGCATGCCAGTGCATGTGCCGTTGGATGCCAGCATGGTGGTGAGTATGTTGAGTGTAACTAGCAGGAAGACCAGAGGACTAAGTGGAGATGAGGGAGTGTGAGTTCACACTCACGTAGGAACAGGGGCCTGCAGAGTCTACAGAAGTGCAGTGGGCATGGGGAACAGGGGTCTGCAGAAGACAGAGAGAGGCAGTGGGCATGCGGAACAGGGGTCTGCAGAGGACAGAGAGAGACAGTGGGCATGGGGAACAGGGGTCTGCAGAGGACAGAGAGAGGCAGTGGGCATGGGGAACAGGAGTCTGCAGAGGACAGAGAGAGGCAGTGGACATGGGGAATAGGGTTCTGCAGAGTCTACAGAGAGAGACAGTGGGCACGGGGAACAGGGGACTGCAGAGGACAGAGAGAGACAGTGGGCACAGGGCACAGAGGACTGCAGAGGACAGAGAGAGACAGTGGACATGGGGAACAGGGGTCTGCAGAGGAGAGAGAGAGACAGTGGACATGGGGAACAGGGGTCTGCAGAGGACAGAGAGAGGCAGTGGGCATGGGGAACAGGGGACTGCAGAGGACTGAGAGAGACAGTGGGCATGGGGAACAGAGGTCTGCAGAGGACAGAGAGAGACAGTGGACATGGGGAACAGGGGTCTGCAGAGGACAGAGAGAGACAGTGGGCATGGAGAACAGGGGACTGCAGAGGACAGAGAGAGACAGTGGGCATGGGGAACAGGGGTCTGCAGAGGACAGAGAGAGACAGTGGGCACAGGGAACAGGGTCTGCAGAGGACAGAGAGAGAGGCAGTGGGCATGGGGAACAGGGGTCTGCAGAGGACAGAGCGTGGCAGTGGGCATGGGGAACAGGGGTCTGCAGAGGACAGAGAGAGACAGTGGGCACAGGGAACAGGATTCTGCAGAGGATAGAGAGAGTCAGTGGGCATGGGGAACAGGGTCTGCAGAGGACACAGAGAGAGGGGGTGGGCATGGGGAACAGCGGTCTGCAGAGGACAGAGAGACAGTGGACATGGGGAACAGGGGTCTGCAGAGGACAGAGAGAGACAGTGGGCATGGGGAACAGGGGTCTGCAGAGGACAGAGAGAGACAGTGGGCATGGGGAACAGGGGGCTGCAGAGGACAGAGAGAGACAGTGGGCATGGGGAACAGGGGTCTGCAGAGGACAGAGAGAGGCAGTGGGCAAGGGGAACAGGGGTCTGCAGAGGAGAGAGAGACAGTGGGCATGGGGAATAGGGGTCTGCAGAGGACAGAGAGAGACAGTGGACATGGGGAACAGGGGTCTGCAGAGGACAGGGAGAGACAGTGGTCATCGGGAACATGGGTTTGCAGAGGACAGAGAGAGAGAGACAGTGGACATGGGGAACAGGGGCCTGAAGAGGACAGAGAGAGACAGTGGACATGGGGAACAGGGGTCTGCAGAGGACAGAGAGAGACAGTGGGCATGGGGAACAGGGGTCTGCAGAGGACAGAGAGAGACAGTGGGCGTGGGGAACAGGGGTCTGCAGAGGACAGAGAGAGACAGTGGGCATGGGGAACAGGGGTCTGCAGAGGACAGAGAGAGACAGTGGGCACGGGGAACAGGGGTCTGCAGAGGACAGAGAGAGACAGTGGACATGGGGAACAGGGGTCTGCAGAGGACAGAGAGAGAGACAGTGGACATGGGGAACAGGGGTCTGCAGAGGACAGAGAGAGACAGTGGACATGGGGAACAGGGTCTGCAGAGGACACAGAGAGACAGTGGGCACGGGGAACAGGGGTCTGCAGAGGACAGAGAGAGACAGTGGACATGGGGAACAGGGGCCTGCGGAGGACACAGAGAGACAGTGGGCATGGGGAACAGGCGTCTTCAGAGGACACAGAGAGACAGTGGACATGGGGAACAGGGGTCTGCAGAGGACAGAGAGAGACAGTGGACATGGGGAACAGGGTCTGCAGAGGACACAGAGAGACAGTGTGCACGGGGAACAGGGGTCTGCAGAGGACAGAGAGAAACAGTGGGCACGGGGAACATGTGGCTGCAGAGGACAGAGACACAGTGGGCATGAGGAACAGGGACCTGCAGAGGACAGAGAGAGACAGTGGTCACGGGGAACAGGGGTCTGCAGAGGACAGAGAGACAGTGGGCACGGGGAACAGGGGTCTGCAGAGGACATAGAGAGACAGTGGACATGGGGAACAGGGCCTGCAGAGGACAGAGAGAGACAGTGGACATGGGGAACAGGGGTCTGCAGAGTGTACAGAAGGACAGTGGGCATGGGGAACATGGGTCTGCAGAGGACAGAGAGAGACAGTGGGCATGGGGAACAGGGGCCTGCAGAGTCTACAGAAGGGCAGTGGGCATGGGGAACAGGGGTCTGCAGAGGACAGAGAGAGGCCGTGGGCACAGGGAACAGGGTCTGCAGAGGACAGAGAGAGACAGTGGACATGGGGAACAGGGGTCTGCAGAGGACAGAGAGAGGCAGTGGACATGGGGAACAGGGGTCTGCAGAGGACAGAGAGAGACAGTGGGCACAGGGAACAGGGGTCTGCAGAGGACAGAGACAGTGGGCACGGGGAACAGGTATCTGCAGAGGACAGAGAGAGACAGTGGACATGGGGAACAGGGGTCTGCAGAGGACAGAGAGAGACAGTGGGCATGGGGAACAGGGGCCTGCAGAGTGTACAGAAGGGCAGTGGGCATGGGGAACAGGGGTCTGCAGAGGACAGAGCGTGGCAGTGGGCATGGGGAACAGGGGTCTGCAGAGGACAGAGAGAGACAGTGGGCATGGGGAACAGGGGCCTGCAGAGGACAGAGAGAGACAGTGGACATGGGGAACAGGGGTCTGCAGAGGACAGAGAGAGACAGTGGGCATGGGGAACAGGGGTCTGCAGAGGACAGAGAGACAGTGGGCAGGGGAAACAGGGGTCTACAGAGGACAGAGAGAGGCAGTGGTCATGGGGAACAGGGGTCTGCAGAGGACAGAGAGAGACAGTGGGCATGGGGAACAGGGGCCTGCAGAGTGTACAGAAGGGCAGTGGGCATGGGGAACAGGGGTCTGCAGAGGACAGAGAGAGACAGTGGACATGTGGAACAGGGTCTGCAGAGGACAGAGAGAGACAGAGGGCATGGGGAACAGGGGCATGCAGAGTCTACAGAAGGGCATTGGGCATGGGGAACAGGGTTCTGCAGAGGACAGAGAGAGGCAGTGGACATGGGGAACAGGGGTCTGCAGAGTCTACAGAGAGAGACAGTGGACATGGGGAACAGGGGCCTGCAGAGGACAGAGACAGTGGGCATGGGGAACAGGGGTCTGCAGAGGACAGAGAGAGAGGCAGTGGGCATGGGGAACAGCGGTCTGCAGAGGACAGAGAGAGACAGTGGACATGGGGAACAGGGGTCTGCAGAGGACAGAGAGAGACAGTGGACATGGGGAACAGTGGTCTGCAGAGGACAGAGAGGGACAGTGGGCATGGGGAACAGGGAACTGCAGAGTGTACAGAAGGGCAGTGGGCATGGGGAACAGGGGTCTGCAGAGGACAGAGAGAGACAGTGGACATGGGGAACAGGGTCTGCAGAGGACAGAGAGAGACAGTGGGCATGGGGAACAGGGGCCTGCAGAGTCTACAGAAGGGCAGTGGGCATGGGGAATAGGGGTCTGCAGAAGAGAGAGAGAGGCAGTGGGCATGGGGAACAGGGGTCTGCAGAGGTCAGAGAGAGGCAGTGGGCATGGGGAACAGGGGTCTGCAGAGGACAGAGAGAGGCAGTGGGCATGGGGAACAGGAGTCTGCAGAGGACAGTGATAGGCAGTGGACATGGGGAACAGGGGTCTGCAGAGTCTACAGAGAGAGACAGTGGGCACGGGGAACAAGGGACTGCAGAGGACAGAGAAAGACAGTGGGCACAGGGAACAGGGGACTGCAGAGGACAGAGAGAGACAGTGGACATGGGGAACAGGGGTCTGCAGAGGACAGAGAGAGACAGTGGGCATGGGGAACAGGGGTCTGCAGAGGACAGAGAGACAGTGGGCATGGGGAACAGGGGTCTGCAGAGGACAGAGAGAGACAGTGGGCACAGGGAGCAGGGGTCTGCAGAGGACAGAGAGAGACAGTGGACATGGGGAACAGGGGACTGCAGAGGAGAGAGAGACAGTGGACATGGGGAACAGGGGTCTGCAGAGGACAGAGAGGCATTGGGCATGGCGAACAGGGGCCTGAAGAGGACAGAGAGAGACAGTGGTCATGGGGAACAGGGGTCTGCAGAGGACAGAGAGAGGCAGTGGGCATGGGGAACAGGGGACTGCAGAGGACAGAGAGAGACAGTGGGCATGGGGAACAGGGGTCTGCAGAGGACAGAGAGAGACAGTGGACATGGGGAACAGGGGTCTGCAGAGTACAGAGAGAGACAGTGGGCATGGGGAACAGGGGACTGCAGAGGACAGAGAGAGACAGTGTGCATGGGGAACAGGGGTTCCCTGCAGAATACAGCCTGGCAGTGGGCCTGTGAGTGCAGCAGACTGCAGATGTCAGAGGAAGGGACTGTGTGTGATAGAGAACAGATGCCTACAGAGGCAAGGGGGCAGTTGGCATGTTGTGTAGAGGCCGTGGGGGACAGTGGGTATGTGAGATGTGTGCCTGTAGTGACCAGCAAGGGGGCAATGACATATTAAGGCACTTTACTGATGGGTAGAGAAGGGGTCAAATCAAGTGTTTCCAGGTGACTGCAGGTGATGGATTGGGGTGGTTTGCTTGTGAGTCCATGTGTCTGCAGAGGCCAGAGAGGGACAGTGGTCATGTGTGTGCAGGTGCAACCAAAGGACAGAGAGGGGTAGCTTGCATGTGACTCCATGTGTTTGTAGAGCCCACAGAGGGTCAGTAGGACTTTGAGTGTGGGTGCCTGCCAAGGCTCAGGTGGTCAGTGACCGTGTGAGCACAGTAGCCTGTGGAGAATAGTTCAGTGGACATGGGAGTGCACATACCCACAGAGGATAGTGTGGGACAGTGTACATGTAAGGGTAGGTACGTGCAGAGGTCAGGGAAGGCAATTGTTATATGAAGGTGTCATGGACACGTAGGTGAGCTATCTACAGAAATCAGATGGGTAAAGTGGGCTTGTGGGTACAGGGGCCTGCAGAGGGCAGAGTGGGTCAGTGTGTGTTTCAGCATAGGTGTCTTCAGAGTACAGAGGAGGGCAGTGTTTATCTGAGTGTACAGAGAGGACAGTGTTTATCTATGCACATGCCTGCAGGATCACAGGGTAGTTGGTGAGCATCTGAATGCAGATTCCTGCCCATGCATGAATGCGCCTGCCGAGGTCAGTGTGGGATGTTGAACTGTGAGTGCAGGTGCCTACAGAGGCCAGGGAGGGGAGCTGGGTATGTGTGTGCAGGAGCCTTCCGAGGGCAAAGTTAAACAGTGCATATTTGATCGTACATTTCTGCAGAGGCCATGAAGACAGGGACATGTGAGTGGAAGTGTGGATACAGATCAGAGACTCCCAGGGAGCATGAGAGTAGAGGTTCCTTCAGAGCCCAGGCAGGGAGGAAGCATGTGCCTGCAGAGGTCAGAGGGTGGCAGTGAGCATGTCAGCTCAGGTTCCTACAGAGGCCAGGCAAGAAGTGGTCATGTGAATGCAGGAGACAGGAGCAGCCAGGGAAGGACATGTGAGTGCAGGTGTGTCACTGCAAGTGCTTGGGAAAGCCTGGCAGGTATATGCATGTGACTGCAGGTTCCTGTGCATGCCGAGCATGCAGTGCACCTGTGTGGGCTGCAGCCATCAGAGATCTAGTTGTAGCAGTGGGAATGGGAATGCACATTCCTGCAGATGTCAAGACGGTAGTGTGCATGTGACATCAGATGCCAGGAAGGTGGTAGACATGTAATGTAGACAAGACAGCAGGTGGGCAGCAGAAATGTCAATCCATAGTATTGTACAGGCCAGGCAGTCATTGTGTATGTGGATCTTGGTGAGTTGAGGGGTCAGAAAGGGAAAATTGTTATGTGAGTGTAGGTGAGTGTATAGGCCATTGGGCACAGTGGGCATGTGAGTCTGTTTGACTGCAATGTTAAGTGGGCAATGGTCATGTGTGTGCAGGTGACTGCAGACACTAGAGAGTATTCATGTGAGAACATTTGTTTGCAGAGACAAGTGCAGATGGGTGGACAGTTGAGAGGAAGGTAGTGGGCAGAGTGTATGTGACTGTATGTGCCTGCAGTCAAGGGAGCAGTGGTCATGTGAGTGCAGGTGTGTGCAAAAGACAGATGGGTGCAGTGGGTGTGTAATTAGCTGTGCCTACTGAGGGCAATATTGGGATGTGAGTATATCAGTCCAGGTGCCTGCCAAGACTTGAGTTAGGAATTGTATATGAAAATGCAAGGACCTGCAGAATCCATAGAGAGACAGTGGGTAAGTGAGCACAGATGCCTGCTGAGGGCAGAGGAGAGGAGTGGGCATGAGAGGGCATGTCCAGGCAGTGAGAAGAGTGTGGCACTGAGTATGTGTGTGCAGGTTTAGTGCCCATGTGTGTGTGTGAGGTGCCTCTCAGGGTCCATGAATGTAATGGACATGTGAGTGTGGATTCCTACTGACACCAGAGGTAGGGGCAGCATGTGTGAGTTCTGAAGCCTGTAGAGGCCAGAGAGGACAAGAAGTGAGGATGTGAGCAGATGTGCCTGCTGAGGGCAGAGGCAGGCAGTGGGTATGTGAGTGTGTGTGCCTGCAGAGACCAGGGGACTGTGGTGTGTGAGTGCAGGTGTGTTCAGGGTACAGAAGAGGGCACAGGCGTGTGAGTCCATGTGTCTGCAGAGGGGGGAGAGAGACAGTGCTCATGTGTGTGCAAGTGCATCCAGGGGACAGACAGGGGCAGGCTGCATGTGACTGCATGTGTTTGTAGAGCCCACAGAAGGTCAGTGGCCCTTTAAAATGAGATGTTAACTAATAATTAACCATAGGGGCTGGACTGTTTGCTCAGCAGTTAAGAACACTGACCATATAGATTTATTAACCTGTTCATGAGAGTATGCCACTAGCCTTGGAAGACTGCCCTATTAAATACTTCCTTTTAGAATTGTTATATTTTGATGATGTATATTATTAATGATGCTGTTGCCTGTTCTGTTTGTGATTCACTGAACATGTAGTTTCAGAGTTGTGATGCTTAGATGAATTTTATATTTTACTGTGCCAAATGATTTTTGTTGGTATTACTGATTGTTTCACTAGATACAGTTTCTAAGAGTTGTTATGTTTGGTTTTTAATGTATAAGAACCCTTGCTTCAGAGCTACAAAATACACTCAAATTCAAACTGTCTCTGTGTTTGTTTCTGTTTGTCACTGCTGAATCCTTACCCTTCTGGACTTCAAAGACCCTCATTGCAGGGACCCCCATACCCAGCTGGGATGGTCCATGGCAGCTGTCGCCCAACATGGGGCTCGAAGCAGGGAAACTTTCTCTCCGTTTTCAAAAATACTTTTTCAGGTAGAGGATAGGACCTCGTCACGAGAGCTACAGACTCCTTGATAGAGACACATCGGGTTAAGAAGTTCAGAAGGTAAGAATCATGGGCATTCACAGTCCCAAAACAGAGGCTTGTCCCTGGCAGTATTGAGTCATATGTTAGAAAGTAGAGGTGTTAAAACCTCAGAGAAGACTTTGGCAGCATTTTATGACTTTGTACTGAGTGTCAGTCCATGGTTCTCAGAGGGAGGAAGCCTGTCTTTAAAAAATGGAAAAAGGTAGGAGAAGAGATGGAGAGATTTTATGAATGCCATGGTCCTAAACAGGTCCTGGTTCAAACATTATCACTATGGATACAAATGAGAGACCTCCTTTCAGAACTTCTTTACAGAAAAAGCTCCCTCAGAGGATGAGGAAATATGCAGGTGAGTAGAGTTTCCTGCTAGGACCAGAGAAGGGCAGTGGATACAGGCAGTCACTGTGCATGTGATTGGTGGAATCTGGGGAAGGCAAAGAAGTGCCATGGGCAGGAGAGGGTAGGGGAGTGCAGAGGCCTTTGTGGACAGTGAGTGTGTGAGTGCATGTGCATGCAGAGGTGGGGTGGGGCAACAATGGTCATGTGAATGCAGGTCCCTGCAGAGGCCAGAGAGAGGCAGATTTTGTAAAGGCAGCTTCCTGGTATGGCCACAAGGGGGCAGTGTGCCTGCGAATGAGGTGCATGCCAAGAGCAGAAAGGGGTACTGGGTATGTGAGTGCAGATGCCTGCAGATGTCAGCAGGGCCGTGGACATGGTAGTGCAGCAGATTCCTGCAGAGGCCAGGCGGTCATGGTGTGTGTGAATGCTGGCTCCTGGAGATGGCATTGCAGCTGGCTGCAATGGACCTGTGAGTGTAGTGGCCTAGGCAGTCTTCTGAGTATGAGTGTCTGAGGCTAGACAGCCCAGAGGGTACAAAAGTCATATGCAGGACAAAGGATAGCAGTGGACATGTGAGTGCAGGTGCCTTCAGAGGACAGAGGACAGCAGTGGACATGTGAGTGCAGGTGCCTTCAGAGGACAGAGGACAGCAGTGGACATGTGAGTGAAGGTACCTTCAGAGGACAGCAGATTTCAGTGGACATGTGAGTGCAGGTGACTTCAGAGGACAAAGGATAGCAGTGGACATGTGAATGCAGGTGCCTTCAGAGGACAGAGGACAGCAGTGGACGTGTGAGTGCAGGTGACATCAGAGGACAGAGGACAGCAGTGGACATGTGAGTGCAGGTACCTTCAGAGGACAGAGGACAGCAGTGGACATGTGAGTGCAGGTGACTTCAGAGGACAGAGGACAGCAGTGGACATGTGAGTGCAGGTGACTTCAGAGGACAGAGGACAGCAGTGGACATGTGAGTGCAGGTGCCTTCAGAGGACAGAGGACAGCAGTGGACATGTGAGTGCAGGTGACTTCAGAGGACAGAGGACAGCAGTGGGCATGTGAGTGCAGGTGCCTTCAGAGGACAGCGGGTTGCAGTGGACATGTGAGTGCAGGTGCTCAGTGGCTATGTTTTTGCAGGTATCTCTCATGACCCAAGAATGTAGTGGACATGTGAGGGGATATTCCTAATGAGGCTAGAAGTTGGGGTAGTGCACATAAGTTTTGATGCCTGTAGAGGCCAGAGAGAATATGTGGGAATGTGAGCACAGGAACCTGCAGAGAATAGTTCAGTGAACATGTGCGTGCAGATACCCACAGAGGATAGTGTGGGGCTTGTGTGCATGTGAGGGTAGGTACATGCAGAGGCCAGGGAAGGCAGTGGTTAATTGAGTGTGTTCCTGTATAGGATAAGATACATGTGGGCATGTGACTGCAGGTGCATGCAGGAGATTGTGTGGACTCAGAGGGTATGTCAATGCAGGAACATGCATAGGGCAGAGGGTGGTAGTGGTCCTGTGAGTTTTGGTTAATGCAGACTCCACAGTATTTAGTGACCACGTTTGCACAGGTGCTTTTCAGAGGCCAAGTGTGCATTGGTAATGTGAATACAGATGCCTGTAGGTGCCAGAGATGCAGTGGGAATATGAGTGCTGGTGCCAAAGATGTGATAAGTGGGAGATTGCCCTGTGAGTGAGGTGTCTACAGAGGTCAGAGACTGGAATTGGGCATGTGAGTGCAGATACCTTCAATAAGCAGAGGTGGGCAGTAAGCATGTGAGTGCAGGAACATGCAGAAAGCAGAGATAGACAGTTAGCATGTAAGTGCAGGAATATGCAGAGAGCAGAGGTAGACAGTTAGCATGTGAGTGCAAGAACATGCAGGGAGCAGAGGTAGACAGTTAGCATGTGAGTGCAGGAACATGCAGGGAGAAGAGGTAGACAGCATGTGAGTGCAGGAACATGCAGGGAGCAGAGGTAGACAGTTAGCATGTGAATGCAGGAACATGCAGGGAGCAGAGGTAGACAGTTAGCATGTGAATGCAGGAACATGCAGGGAGCAGAGGTAGGCTGTGTGCATGTCTACCTCTGTTTCTGTAAGTCAAAGGACACTGTCAAAAGGACAAAACATCAACCAACAGATTTGGAAAGGATTTTCACCAACCCTAAATCTGACAGAGGGCTAATATCTAATATATATAAAGAACACAAGAAGGTAGAACCAAGAGAACCAAATAACCCCATTAAAAAGTGGGGTACAGAGCTAAACAAAGAATTTTCACATGAAGAACTTCGGAGAGCTGAGAAACACCTTAAGAAGTGTTCAACATCATTAATCATTAGGGAAATGCAAATCAAAACAACCCTGAGATTTCACCTCACACCAGTCAGAATGGCTAAGGTCAAAAACTCAGGAGACAACAGGTGTTGGTGAGGATGTGGAGAAAGAGGAACACTCCTCCACTGCTGGTGGGATTGCTAGATGGAGCAACCACTTTGGAAATCAGTCTGGCAGTTCCTCAGAAAACTGGGCATGACACTTCCTGAGGACCCTGTTATACCACTCCTGGGCATATATCCAGAGGATTCTTCAGCATGCAATAAGGACACATGCTCCAATATGTTCATAGCAGCCCTATTTGTAGTATCCAGAAGCTGGAAAGAACCCAGGTGTCCTTCAACGGAGGAATGAATACAAAAAAATGTGGTATATATACACAATGGAATACTATTCAGCCATTAGAAACAATGAATTCATGAAATTCTTAGACAAATGGATGGAGCTGGAGAACATCATACTAAGTGAGGTAACCCAGTCTCAAAAGATCAATCATGGTATACACTCACTGATAAGTGGATATTTGCCTAGAAACTTTGAATACCCAGGACATAATCTACAAATTAAATGATGTTCAAAAAGAATGGAGGAGTGGCCCCTGGTTCTGGAAAGACTCAGTGCAAGAGTATAGGGGAATTCCAGAACAGGGAAGTGGGAAGGGGTAGATGGAGGAACAGGGGGACGGAAGAGGGCTTATGGGATTTGCGGGGAGTGGGGACCCAGAAGAGGGGAAATCATTTGCAATGTAAATAAAAAATATATCAATTAAAAAAAAAGAAAGCAGAGGTGGCGGGCAGTAAGCATATGAGTGCAGGAACATGCAGACAGAAGAGGTGGGTATTGGGAATTTTAGTGCAGGAACATGCAGAGAGCAGAGGTAGATCGTGGGAATTTTAGTGCAGGAACATGCAGAGAACAGAGGTAGGCTGTATGCATGTGAGTGCAGTGCCTGCAGAGCCTAGAGGTGGGCATTGGGTATGAGAGTGCAGATTCTTGCAGAGGTTAAATGAGGTGATGGGCTTGTGACTGCTGGTGCCTGAAGACATCAGGGATGCAGTGCACATGCAAGTGCAGAATCCTTCAGAGGGCTAAGTGAATCAGAGGGAGTGTGACTCACGTAGATGTCAGCAGGGCAGTGGTCATGTGAGTTCAGACATCAAGACCAGATGTTGGCAGCAGATATGTTAGTGCAGATTCCTGCACAGGCCTGGCACTCATGGGATATGTAAGTGCAGTTGTCTCAAGTGTCCATAGCATTGTCATGGACATGTGTGTGCAGAGGGACAGGGGAGCTCTGGGGATGAGTGTGTCTGTCTGCAGAGGCAGGGGACCATTGGGCGTGAGAGTGAAGGTGATTGTAGATTATAGAAGAGGACAATGGGTGTCTGAATGCAGGTGCCTGCAGAGGACAGAGGGTGCCACTGGGACTGTGTGTGCAGGTGACTGCAAAGGCCAGAGAGTGGTAGTCAGCATGGGGGCATAGCTACCTGTAGATGACAGAGGGACAGCAGCCTGTGATGTGAGTGCAGGTGCATGCAGAGACCAGGGTGTCAGTTAACATGTGGGTGTTGTTGCCATCTGGAGTGGGAGGATGGCCTGTGAGTGCAGGTATCTGCAGAGGTCAGGGAGGGGAAGTGGGCCTGTGAGTGCAGGAGCCTGCAGAGCAGGAAGGGTTTGGTCTGTAGGTGAGTGCAGGTGTCTGAGGATTCGAGTGCTCAGTGAGCATGGGACTGCTGGTGTGTTCTGATACCAGCGGAACCTTTCACATTTGAGTGCAGCAGCCTTCAGAGAGCTAAGTGGAACAGTTGATATTTGAATGCATGTACCTGCAGATACCATGAGTGCAGTGGGCCTGCCAGTGCATGTTCCATTGGATGCCAGCAGGACAGTGGGCATGTGAGTGTAGCTACCAAGAATACTAGAGTTTGGCAGTGTACATGTTAATGCAGATTCCTGCACAGGCCAGGCAGTCAGGGTATCTCATTAGAGTTGTCTGGAGAGGCCAGAGAGGTACAGTTGACAGGTGAGGGTAGGTTAGTGCAGAGGGCTTCGGGGGGCTTTGGAATGTGACTGCATGTACATGAGAGTTTGGGAGGAGCTGTTGTCATGTGAACGCTGCTGCCTCCAGGCTATAGAAGAGGGCAGTGTGCATGTGAGTGCAGGTCATGCAGGAGACAGATGGGGGCAGTCTGCATGTGAATAGAGGAGGCTGCTGAGGCCAGAGGGGAGCTGTGAGCATGTGAGTGCATGTGTGTGCCAACAGCACATATGGACAGTGGACATGTTAGTGCACATTCCTGCACAGGCCAGCAGTCTTGTATATGTGAGTGCAGTGCCTGTAGATGTCAGAGAGGTACAGTGAACAAGTCAGGTTAGGTGAGTGCAGAGGCCGTTGTTGGGCAGTGGGTATGTGACTGTATGTCCCTGCTGTCAAGGGAGCAGTGGTCATGTGAGTGGAGGTGTGTGCAAAAGACTGATGGGTGCAGTGGGCATGTGAATAGAGCTGCCTGCTGAGGGCATTGCAGGGATGTGGGCATCTAAGAGAGACACAGTGGGTATGTGAGCACAGATGCATGATGAGGGCAGAGGAGGGGAACGGGCATGAGGGTGCATGTCTATGCAGAAAACAGAGTGTGGCATTGAGTATGTGAATGCATGTGCCAGGGTGCCCATGTGTGTATGTGGGTGTCTCTTAGGGTCCATAAATCTAATGGACATGTGAGTGTGCATTCCTAATGACACCAGAGGTGGGGCAGCATGTGTGAGTTCTGAAGCCTGTAGAGGCCGGAGAAAAGAAGTGGGGATGTGTGCAGATGTGCCTGCTGAGGCCAGAGGCAAGGAGTGCCCATGAGAGTGCAGGTTCTTGCAGAGAACAGAGTGTGGCATTGGGTGTGTGAGGGCACATGCTTGCAGATGCCAGCAGGGCAGCATGCTTGCTAGTGCAGCTATGAGTGAAGATGAGAGTTGGGAAATGGACATGTTAGTGCAGCTTCCTGCACAGGACAGGCAGTCATTGTCAGTGTGAGTACAGGTGTCTGGAGATCGCAGACAGGAGCAGTGGGCACATGAGTGCAGGTGCCTGCTGAGGGCAAAGGCGGGCAGTGAGTATGAGAGTGCATGTGCCTGCAGAGGCCAGAGAGAGGCAATGAGTATGTTTCAAGAGACAGAGAGTGGGCAGTTTGCATGTGAGTGATGTTGGTTTTTAGAAGCCACAGAGGATCAATTGGACTTTGTGTGTAAATGCCTGCAGAGGCTCAGGTGGCAGTGGCCATGTGAGCACAGGAGCCTGCAGAGAATAGATGTTCAGTGAACATGTGAGTGTAGATACCAACAGAGGATAGTGTAGGGCAGTGTGCATGTGAGGGTAGGTACGTGCAGAAGTCAGGGAAGGCAGTGGTTAATTGAGTGTGTTCCTGTATAGGATAGGATACATGTGGGCATGTAAATGCAGCTGCATGCAGGAGATGGGTGGGCACAGGGTATGTCAGTGCAGGAACATGCAGAGGATAGAATGAGGTAGTGACCCTGTGAGAGTTGGTTCATGCAGAGTTCATGGTGTTTAGTGGTCATGTTGCTCAGTTGCCTTTCAGAGTCCAAACATGCATTGGTGCTGTGAATACAGATGCCTGTAGATGCCCGGGATGCAGTGTGCATGTGATTCAGGTGCCTACAGATGTGATAAGTAGGAGGTTACCCTGTTAGTGCAGGTGTCTATCGTTGTGATAGAAGGTTGTACTGTGAGTGCAGGTGCCACAGAGGTCAGAGAGGGGAATTGTGCATGTGAGTACAGTTGCCTGCTGAGGACACAGGGTGCAGTGGCTTATGTGAGTACAGATGCCTGCAGAGAGCAGAGATGAGCAGGGGGCATGTGAGTGCAGATCAATGCATAAGACAGAGGAATGTAGTGGACATGTGACTATGTATATATGTAGAGAGCAGAGTCAGACATTGGTCTGTGGGTTCACATGTTTGTAGATTCCAGCAGGCAGTGTGCATGATAGTTCACATTCCTCTACAGGCCATGGAGTCATTAGGAAATGAATATATGTGTGTGGAGAAGCCACAGAGGAGCAGGAGGCTCATGAGTACAGGCTCATGCAGAGAGCAGAGTGTGCAGTGCACACGTGAGTGCAGGTACACTCAGAGAAGAGAATGAATCAGTGGGTATGTGATTTCAGGGACATGTAGAGATCAGAATGGGGCAGTGTGCATGTGAGTGCAGTTGACTGCAGAGGTCAGAGGTGGGCATTGTGCATGACAGTGCAGGATCCTGCACAGGTGAGACAGAAGCAGTGTGCATGTGACTGCTGGTGCATGTAGATGTCAGGGATGCAGTGTGCATTGGAGTGCAGGATTCTGCTGAGGGTGAGTGGAGCTCTGGGATGTGATGGCATGTGTCTGCAGATTCCAGAAGGGCAGTGGGCATGTACGTGCAGGTGCCAGAAATGCCAGGAGCTCAGTGTGCATGTGAATGAAGCTAAACACCAGTACCATATGTGGGCAGTGAGCATGTGAGTGCAGATTCCTGCACAGGCCAGGCAGCCATAGGGTGTGTGAATGCTGGTGTGTCGAGAGGGCAGAAAGGTGCCATGGCCCAGAGAATGCAGATGATTTCAGAGGCAGGGGGGCCAGCAGGTGTGAGTGCATCTGCCCACAGGCAGCGGTTGTCTTGTGCTTGTAGTTCATTGTGGGTTATGAAGAGGACCATGGGTATATGATTGTAGGTGCCTGCAGAGACCAGGGATAGGCAGTGTGTATGAGTGTACCTACCTCAGACGCCAGAGTAGGGCCGTGGGAACGTGGGTGCAGTTGCCTGCAGAGGCCAGCTTTTGTTTTGACTACTGTGTCCATATTCTGCACAGGTCAGAGGGCTGAAGTGGGCATGTTAGTCTAGGTTCTTGCAGGGGACTTGATAGCAGTAGGCCCTTGACTTCGGGTTCTTTGGGGAGAACAGGATAACAGTGGGCCTGTGAGTTCACGTTCCTGGAGCACGTGATAGCCGAGGGCCCTTGAGTGCAGGTCCCTGCAAAGGACATCGGGAACCTGTGGATATGTGAGATTAGAATCTGTAGAGAACAGAAATGTGCAGGGTGTACATGAGTGTAGGAGCCTGCAGAAGACAGGCTCCAAGACAGTGCGCATGTCCATGAAGGTGACTTACAGACGCATTGAGATACACAGTGGGCATGTGAGTACAGATTCCTGCTGAGTCCAGAGAAGGGCAGTGGGCCTATGAGTGCAAGAACATGCAGAGCCGAGTGGGGTGGTGGGCATGGGATTAGAGCTCTATGTAGAGACCAGAACAAAGCAGTGATCATGTGAATGCCAGTGCCCACTGAGTCCAGAGGGATGCAGTGGGCATGTCAGTGAAAGTGTCTGCAGGTGCATAGGAGAGGCAGTGGGCATGTCAGTGCAGGAGCCTGCAGGTGCATAGGAGAGGCAGTGGGCATGTGAGTGCAGGTCCATGCTGAGTCCAGAGAAGGGGAACGGGCATGTGAGTACAGGAACATGCAGAGAGCAGAGTGGTGCAGTCAGGACATGGGAGTATAGCTACCTGTAGATACCAGCACAAGCAGTGTGCAGGTGAATGCAGGTGTCTCCAGTGTGTAGGGAATCAATGAACCTGTACATGCAGATGCCTATAATGAGCAGGGTTGGGTGCTGGGTATGAGAGTGCAGATGCCTGTAGAGAGAAAGGAAGGTGATTGGCATGTGAGTGTATATGCTTGTTGATGCCATGGTGCAGTGGGCATGTGACTGCTGGTGCCTTCTGATGCCAGACATGTATCTGCTTAGTCCAGAGAGAGGGAGTAGGCATGCGTGTCCATGTGCCTGCAGAGGACAGATGGCAGCAATGAGAATAGGAGTGCATGTGAATCTCAAGGTCAGAGAGTGGCAGTGGGCTTGAGACTGCATGTTCCTGTAGAGGGCAGGCTGGCAGTGGCCCCTGACTTGCAGAGCCCGCACATACCAGGGATGCAGTGAGCATATGGGTGCAGGAACCATCAGAGGGCTAGGTGGAGCAGTGGACATGTGAACACACATGTTGTGGATGTCAGCAGGGCCATGTTCATGCCAGCAGAGGGGTCCATCCAGGAGAACAGTGGACATGTGAGCACAGCTAAAAGCCAGGAACAGATGCGGACAGTGGGCATGTGAGAGCAGGTGACTTTAGAGGACAGAGGCAAGCTTCAGCCATATGAATGTCTGTCCCTGCAGAGGACAGGGTTGTAGTGGTCATGTGAGTTCAGGGACCTAGAGCAGCAAGAGTAGGACACTGGATATGTGAGCACAGTTGCTCACCAAGGCCATGTGAGTGCGTGTCCCTGCAGAGAGCAGACAGTTGTGATGTTTAGATTTTTATATTTTACTGTGACAAATGACTTTTGTTGGTATTAGTGATTGTTTCACTAGATACAGTTTCTAAGAGTTGTTATGTTTGGTTTTTTATGTATAACTGCCCCCCCCCAAAAAAAATCCCTTGCTTGAGAGCTACAAAATACACACAGATTCAAACTGTCTCTGCATTTATTTCTGTTTGTCACCGCTGAATTCTTACCCTTCTGGATGTTGAAGACCCTCATCACAGGGACCCCCATACCCAGGTGGCATGGACCATGGCAGCTGTAGCCCAACATGGGGCTCGAAGCAGGTAAGATTTTTCTCCTTTTTCTAAAATACTTTTTCAGGTAGAGGATAGGACCTCGTCACAGGAGCTACAGACTCCTTGATAGAGACACATAGGGTTAAGAAGTTGAGAAGGTAAGAATCATGGGCATTCACAGTCCAAAAACAGAGGCTTGTTCCTGGCAGTATTGAGTCATGTGTTAGAAAGTAGGGGTGTTAAAACCTCAGAGAAGAGTTTGGCAGCATTTTATGACTTTGTACTGTCAGTTCATGGTTCTCAGAGGGAGGAAGCCTGTCATTAAAAAATGGAAAAAGGTAGGACAAATGATGAGGACAGTTTATGAATGTCATGGTCCTAAACAGGTCCTGGTTCAAACATTCTCATTAAGGATACAAATTAGAGACCTCCTTTCAGAAAAATGAGAAATGAACTTCTTTACAGAAAAAGCACACTCAGAGGATGAGGAATATGCAGGTGAGTAGAGTTTCCTGCTAGGACCAGAGGAGGGCAGTGGATACATGTGCCATCAGATGCCAGGAGGGGAGACATGCCAGTGTAGCTACCAAGAAGACCAGAGGTGGGCAGTGGACATGATAATACAGAATCCTGCACAGGGCAGGCAGTCAGTGTGCATGTGATTGGAGGTGTCTACAGGGAGGATAGAGAACTGCAGTGGGCAGGTGAGGGTAGTGGAGTGCAGAGGCCTTTGGGGACAATAGTTGTGTGAGTGCATGTGCATGCAGAGGTGGGGTGGGGCAACAATGGTGATGTGAAGGCAGGTCCCTGCAGAGGCCAGAGAGAGGCAGATTTTGTAAATACAGCTTCCTGGTATGGCCACAAGGGGGCAGTGTGACTGTGAATGAGGTGCATGCCAAGAGCAGAATGGGGTACTGGGTATGTGAGTGCAGATGCCTGCAGATATCAACAGGGCCGTGGACATGGAAGTGCAGCAGATTCCTGCAGAGACCAGGTAGTCATGGTGTATGTGAATGCTGGTTCCTGGAGATGGCATTGCAGCTGGCTGCAATGGACCTGTGAGTGTGGAGGCCTAGGCGGTCTTCTGAGTATGAGTGTCTGAGGCTGGACAGCCCAGAGGGTACAAAGTTCATATGCAGGTGCATGCACAGGCCAGAGGAGGATTGGCGCATGTGAGCGTATGTGCCTGCAGAGGCTAGGGGCTTGTGGGTGTGTCAGTCCAAGTTCCTGTAGAGGCCAAAGAGTGCAGCTTGTCACATGAGTGTAGGTAACAGGAGAGGCTAAAAAGAGGCGTTGGCCTTTGGATTACAAGGGCCTGCAGAGCCAGGGAGTGGCAGAGGGTATGTGGGTTCAGATGTCTGGGGGAGACATACCTAAGGCTGTGTGCATGTGAGTGCAGGGACCTACAGAGGCTGTGTGGCAGTGAACATGTAAGGGTAGGCCTGGGAGTCCAGGTGCTGGTATACACCAAGGGAGGCTATGGGAATGGAACTGCGGTTACACAGGAAGACTTGAGCTTTGTGGATGACATGTCAGATTCGGTCAGAGACCACACAGTCAATGCTTCTGTAGAGTGCAGAGAGGTGCAGTGGGATAGTGAGTGCAGGTGCATGCAGAGGTCAGAGTTCCATTGAGCATGTGAGTGCAGGTGCCTGCTGAGAGCAGCAGTAGATTATGGGCATGGGCATGAATCTCCCCATAGAAGTCAGAGAAGGGCAGTGGGCATGTGAGTGCAGGGATCTGCTGAGTCCAGAGAGAGGGAGTAGGCATGTGTGTCCATGTGCCTGCAGGGGACAGATGACAGCACTGAGAATAGGAGTGCATGTGAGTCTCAAGACCAGAGAGTGGCAGTGGGCCTGAGATGGCAGGTGCTTGTAAAGGGCAGGCAGGCAGTGGGCATGTGAGTACAGGAGACTTCAGAGGGCTAATTGGAGTATTGGGAATGGGAAGGCACATTCTTAAAGATGTCAGTAAGATGGGGAGCACATGAATTCCAGGACGGTGGTATGCATGTGAGTGTAGCTAGCAACAAGTCAAGAGGTGGCAGTGGAAACGTCAGTGCAGAAGTTTGCACAGGACAGGTGGTCATTAGGTATGTGATTCCCCATGTCTGGAGATGTCAGCTTGGTGCAGTGGGCCAGTGATGGCATGTGCCTACAGAGGCAGGGGGCAGTGGTCACGTGACGGCAGAGGTCAAAGAGAGACAGGGACAGTATTTGTGCAGGTTCCTGTCTGCAGGGGACAGAGGGAGCAGTGGACATGTGAATGCATTCATCTGAAGAGACAAGTACAGGTGAGTGGAGAGGCCAGAGAGTGACAATATGCTTGGGAGAGCATGATTGTGCAGAGGACAGGCTGGCAGTGAACTCAGGTGCCAGCAAGGGACAGATGGGGCAGTGGCTATGTGAGTAATGCATGTGTCTGCAGAGGTCAGAAGGGGGCAGTTTACATGTAAGTGCAGATTCTTGCACAGGCCAGTCATTGTGTATGTGAGTGCATGTGTGTCTAGAGTGCAGAGAGGTGCAGTGGGAGAGTGAGTGCAGGAGCATGCAGAGATCAGAGGGCATTGAGCATGGAAGTGCAAATGCATGCAGAGACCAGCAAGAGGCTATAGGTATGGGCATGCACCTGCCTGTAGAGTCCAGAGAAGGACAGTGGGTACATGAGTGCATCTGACTGCAGAGGAAAGAGAGGGCAGGTGGGCTTGCAGTCCAGGTGCCTGCAGAGAGCAGGCGTGAGTAGACATGTGGGTGTAAATGCCTGCAGTGGACAGAGGACACGTCAGCAGGTGAGGTCATGTTCCTGCTGAGGACAGGATGGCTGTGTCCTCAGGAGAGTTGGTGCCTGCTGAGATCAGAGGTGGGAGGATGGCCTGGGAGTGCAGGAGCCTGCAGGAGACAGAGGACAGCAGTGGACATGTGAGTGCAGGTGACTGCAGAGGACAGAGGAAGGCAATGGACATGTGAGTGCAGGTGCCTTCAGAGGACAGAGGACAGCAGTGGACATGTGAGTGCAGGTGACTTCAGAGGACAGAGGACAGCAGTGGGCATGTGAGTGCAGGTGCCTTCAGAGGACAGAGGACAGCAGTGGGCATGTGAGTGCAGGTGACTGCAGAGGACAGAGGACAGCAGTGGACATGTGAGTGCAGGTGTCTTCAGAGGACAGAGGACAGAAGTGGACATGTGAGTGCAGGTGCCTTCAGAGAACAGAGGAAGGCAGTGGGCATGTGAGTGCAGGTGCCTTCAGAGGACAGAGGACAGCAGTGGACATGTGAGTGCAGGTGACTTCAGAGGACAGAGGACAGAAGTGGACATGTGAGTGCAGTTGCCTTCAGAGGACAGAGGAAGGCAGTGGACATGTGAGTGCAGGTGACTTCAGAGGACAGAGGAAGGCAATGGACATGTGAGTGCAGGTGCCTTCAGAGGACAGAGGACAGCAGTGAGCATGTGAGTGCAGGTGCCCTCAGAGGACAGAGGACGGCAGTGGACATGTGAGTGCAGGTACCTTCAGAGGACAGAGGAAGGCAATGGACATGTGAGTGCAGGTGCCTTCAGAGGACAGAGGAAGGCAGTGGACATGTGAGTGCAGGTGACTTCAGAGGACAGTAGTGGACATGTGAGTGCAGGTGACTTCAGAGGACAGAGGACAGCAGTGGACATGTGAGTGCAGGTGACTTCAGAGGACAGCAGTGGACATGTGAGTGCAGGTGCCCTCAGAGGACAGAGGACAGCAGTGGACATGTGAGTGCAGGTGCCTTCAGAGGACAGAGGACAGCAGTGGACATGTGAGTGCAGAAGCCTTCAGAGGACAGAGGACAGCAGTGAGCATGTGAGTGCAGGTGACTTCAGAGGACAGAGGACAGCAGTGGACATGTGAGTGCAGGTGCCTTCAGAGGACAGAGGACAGCAGTGGACATGTGAGTGCAGGTGCCTTCAGAGGACAGAGGAAGGCAGTGGACATGTGAGTGCAGGTGCCTGCAGGAGACAGAGGACAGCAGTGGACATGTGAGTGCAGGTACCTTCAGAGGACAGAGGACAGCAGTGGACATGTGAGTGCAGGTGCCTTCAGAGGACAGAGGACAGTAGTGGGCATGTGAGTGCAGGTGACTTCAGAGGACAGAGGAAGGCAGTGGACATGTGAGTGCAGGTGACTGCAGAGGACAGAGGACAGCAGTGAGCATGAGAGTGCAGGTGCCTTCAGAGGACAGAGGACAGCAGTGGACATGTGAGTGCAGGTGACTTCAGAGGACAGAGGACAGCAGTGGGCATGTGAGTGCAGGTGACTTCAGAGGACAGAGGACAGCAGTGGACATGTGAGTGCAGGTGCCTTCAGAGGACAGAGGACAGCAGTGGACATGTGAGTGCAGGTGACTTCAGAGGACAGAGGACAGCAGTGGACATGTGAGTGCAGGTGCCTTCAGAGGACAGAGGACAGCAGTGGGCATGTGAGTGCAGGTGACTTCAGAGGACAGAGGACAGCAGTGGACATGTGAGTGCAGGTACCTTCAGAGGACAGAGGACAGCAGTGGGCATGTGAGTGCAGGTGCCTTCAGAGAACAGAGGACAGCAGTGGACATGTGAGTGTAGGTGCCTTCAGAGGACAGAGGACAGCAGTGGGCATGTGAGTGCAGGTGACTTCAGAGGACAGAGGACAGCAGTGGACATGTGAGTGCAGATGACTTCAGAGGACAGAGGACAGCAGTGGACATGTGAGTGTAGGTGCCTGCAGAGGACAGAGGACAGCAGTGGACATGTGAGTACACATGACTGCAGAGGACAGAGGAAGGCAGTGGACATGTGAGTGCAGGTGACTGCAGAGCATAGAGAGCCCAATATTTTTTGTGGATGTAACTATCTGCTGAAAACACAGAGGGGTAGTGGGCATGTGCATGCATGTCCATGCTGAGAGAAGACTGGTGCAATGAATATGCAGGTTCACATGCCTGCAGAGGTCAGAGTTGGGCATTGGGCATAAGAGTGCAGATGCATGCAGAGGTCAGAGGTAGGCATTGGGGATGCGAGTGCAGGTGCATGCAGAGGTGTAGGGAGACAATAGACATGTAACTACAGGTTCCTGCATGTGCCAGTGATGCAGTAATGATGTGAATGCAGGAGCCTTAGGAGGGCCAATTGCATCAGTAGGACTGTCCATGCACATTCCAGCAGATGCCAGGAGAGCAGTGCTCATGTAGTGCACATAAGCAGCAGGAAGAGTTGTGGGCAGTGGACATGGTAGTGAAGATTACAGCATAGAACTCTCAGTCACTAGAGTTGGGGTGTGATACAGGTGTCTCTAGAGTGCAGAGGGGTGCAGTGGGAGAGTGAGAGCAGGTGCATGCAGAGGCCTGAAGTTGGACATTGTCCTGTGAATGCAGGTGCATGCAGAGGCCTGGGATTGTGTTGTGAGTACTGGGGCCAGCAGAGCCCAGAGAGAGGTTATTGGGCATGCGAGTGTGTTTACCTTCTGAGGTAGAGGGAGGCAGTGGGAATCTGAGGGTAGATGTCTGCAGAGCCCACAGTGTCCACCTGAGCACAGACTCCTGCAAGGCCACACAGTCATTGCTTATGTGAATGCATGTGACTGCAGAAGTCAGAGAGGCACAGAGGGCATGTGAGTGCACAGTCCGTGGGGACATTGGGTATGTGAGAGTGTGTGCCTGCCAAAGCAAAGGAACTGTGGTCACATGAGGACACTGTACTGCAGTGTACAGAAGGTGTCATGAGCATGTGTGTCCAGGTGCCTGCAGGTGATGGAGTGTGGTAGTTTGCATGTGAGTGCAGGGGCCTGTAGAGGCTAAAGGTGTGTGTGTGTGTGTGTGTGTGTGTGTGTGTGTGTGTGTAGGGGTAAAGCTTTATGTCAAGATTAGAACTGGTTGGTTGACATGTTAGTGCAGATTCCTGCCCAGGCCATTCAGCCCCTGAGTATGGGAGTGCAGGTATCTTTAGAGAGGTGCAGTGGGAATGTGGATTCAGGGACATGCAGAGGCCAGAAGGACATTGAGCCTGTGAATCCAAGTGCCTGCAGAGACCAGATGTGGGCATGGGCTTGTACCTGCTGGCAGAGGGCATGCAAGTGGAATACATTGTCTGCAGAGTAGAGGACAATTGTCCTGTGAGGCCTGGTGCCTGCACAGACCTGGGGTTCATTAACATGTGGGTGCAGATGCCTGCAGTTGTCAGAGGGGACAATGGTCATGTGAGTTCCCGTTCCTGCTGAGGACAGGATAGCAGTTTACCCATGTCTGTAGGTGTCTGCAGAGATCAGATGTGGGAATGTGGACTGTGAGTGCATGTGCTGACATAGGCTGGCAGTGAGCATGTGTGTGCATGTGCCTGCAAAAGATACCTGTTTGCAGAGAGCCTTGAGGGCAGATGTCTGTAGAGATCAGAGAGAGGCTGTGGGCATGAGAGTGCAGATGTCTTCAGAGAACAGAGAGGTGCAGTAGGCCTGTCCGTGCAGATGCCCTCTGAGGACAGAAGTGTGGTATGGACAGTGAGTTCAGGTAACTGCAGAGTTCAGAGAGAGGCTCTGGGCATGGGAGTGCAGGTGTCTTCAGAGAACAGAGAGGAGCAGTAGGCCTGTCTGTGCAGGTGTCCTCAGAGGATAGAAGAGTGGGATGGACAGTGAGTTCAGGTAACTGCAGAGTCCAGAGAGAGGCAGCTGGCATGGGAGCACAGGGCCCTGCAGAGTCCAGAGAAGGGCAGTGGGCATGGGAGTTCATGTCCATGGGGAGGGAACAGAGGTGCAGTGGTAACATGGGTGTATGTGTCTGCAGAGGCCAGAGAGTGTCAGAGAGTGTGTGAGTGCAGGAGCCTGCAGAATACAGCCTGGCAGGCGACATGAGAGTGCATGTGCCTGCAGAGGAGACAGAGCTGCTAGCTATGCCCATGTAAATGCCTGTTCCTGAAGAGAACATGCAGAGGTCAGAAGGGGACATTTTGCCTGTGACTGAAGTTACCTGTAGAGGACATATGGGGACAAGGGGACAAGTATGGGACAAATGAGTATAGGTGTCTACATGGGTCAGATTGGACAGTGCGCACATGAACACAGGTATCCAGGGAAGACAGAGTGGGTCACTGGGCATGGGACTTCATCTTCTTGTATGGAGCAGAGTTGTACTATGGGCATGTGGGCGTGTGTTTCTCTAGTATACAGTATAGTATGGGGCATGGGGCATGAATGCAGGAGCCTGCAGAAGACAGGTGAAGGCTGTGGGCATGTGAGTAGAGATGCCTCCTGAGGGGAGATGTGGGCTGTAAGTATGTCAGAGCAGCTGCCTGCAAATGACTGAGTTGGGCATTGTGTATGAGAATGCAGGTGTGTGCATGCATGTGTATGAGAGAGAGAGAGAGAGAGAGAGAGAGAGAGAGAGAGAGAGAGAGAGAGAGAGAGAGAGAGAGAGAATCAGAGACACAGTGACACACAGAGAGAGAAGCAGAGACACAGTGACACACAGAGTGACTGAGATTGTTCATGTGCCTCCAGGGCACAGAGGTTGCAATCAATCACATGAGTACAGATAACTCTAGAGGCTAGTGTGAGGTGTAGGCATTGGATTATAGGTGCCTGCAGAGGCTCAAGTGGTCAGTGGCCATGTGAGCACAGGAGCCTGCCTAATGCAGAGGCAGGGAGCAGATCTGTGAGTTCGTGTACATGCAGAGAGCAGAGTGTGGCATTGGGGCTGTAGGTTCCTGCAGATGCCAGGGTGCTCAGTGGTTATGTTTTTGCAGGACTCTCTCATGGTCTAAGAATGTAGTGGACATGTGAGTGGACATTCCTACTGAGGCTAGAGGTAGCTGCAGTGCACATGAGTTTTGATGCCTGTAAAGGCCAGAGAGAATAAGTAGGAATGTGAGCACAGGGGCCTGCAGAGAATAGGAGTTCAGTGGACATGTGAGTGCAGATACCCACAGAGGATAGCGTGGGGCAGTGTGCATGTGAGGGTAGGTATGTGCAGAGTCCAGGGAAGGCAGTGGTTAATTGAGTGTGTTCCTATACAAGATAGGACATGTGTGGGCATGTGACTGCAGGTCCATGCAGGAGATTGGGTGGACACAGAGGATATGTCTGTGCAGGAACATGCCAAGGGCAGAGGGTGGCAGTGGTCCTGTGAGTTTTGGTTAATGCAGACTCCACAGTATTTAGTGACCACATTTGCACAGGTGCTTTTCAGCAGCCAAGTGTGCATTGGCAATATGAATGCAGATGCCTGTAGGTGCCAGGGATGCAGTAGGGATGTGAGTGCAGGTGCCTACAGATGTGATAAGTGGGAGATTACTCTGTGAGTGAGGTATCTACAGAGGTCACAGACTGGAATTGTATACGTTAGGTATTTCCTGCTGAGGTCACAAGGGTGCAGATAGTTATGTGAGTACAGATACCTTCAATGAGCAGAGGTGGGCAGTCAGCATGTGAGTGCAGGAACATGCAGAGAGCGGGGGTGGGGTGGGGGATGGGGGTGGGCAGTCAGCATGTGAGTGCAGGAACATGCAGAGGGGGGGGGGCAGTAAGCATGTGAGAGCAAGAACATGTAGACAGCAGAGGGGGGGCAGTAAGCATGTGAGTGCAGGAACATGCAGAGAGCAGAAGTGGAGGCAGTAAGCATGTGAGTGCAGGAACATGCAGAGAGCAGAGGTGGGGGCAGCAAGCATGTGAGTGCAGGAACATGCAGAGAGCGGGGGTGGGGTGGGGGATGGGGGTGGGCAGTCAGCATGTGAGTGCAGGAACATGCAGAGGGGGGGCAGTAAGCATGTGAGAGCAAGAACATGTAGACAGCAGAGGGGGGGGCAGTAAGCCTGTGAGTGCAGGAACATGCATGGAGCAGAGGCAGTCTGTGTGCCTGTGGGTGCAGGAACATGCAGAGGGCATTGGTAGGCTGTGTGCATGTGAGTGCAGTGCCTGCAGAGCCTAGAGGTGGGCATTGGTCATGAGAGTGCAGATTCTTGCAGAGGTTAAGTGAGGTGATGGGCTTGTGACTGCTGGTGCCTGAAGACATCAGGGATGCAGTGCACATGTGAGTGCAGAATCCTTCAGAGGGCTAAGTGGAGCAGAGGGAATGTGAGTTCTGCAGGTGTGTTCTGATACTAGCAGAACATTGCACTTTTGAGTGCATCAGCCTTCAGAGAGCTAAGTGGAGCAGTGGGTATTTGAATGCATGTACCTGCTGATGCCATGAGTGCAGTGGACATGCCAGTGCATGTATCATAGCATGCCAGCAGGACGGTGGGAATGTGAGTGTAGCTAACAAGATGACCATAGTTGGGCAGTATGTAGGTATGGAGATCTGCGATGCCTGTGATGCCATACAGGCTACAATTAGGACAGTGTATAGGTCTGTTGCCAAGGCAACAGCCGCCATATACCCAGAATTCAATTTGTCTGCATTGCTGCAGTGGTGCACTAGTCATGTGAGTGCAGGTGTCTGCAAAGTCCAGAGTGATGCAGTGGGCATGCATATACAGGTGGATGCAGGAGACAGAGGAAACAGCTGGCATGGGAGTGCAGGTGTCTGTGTCCAGAGGGTGGTATTCAGGATGTGAGTGCAGGTAAATGCAGAGTCCAGAGAGTGGCAGTGTGCACAGGAGTGCATGTACAAAAAAGGCCCAGAGGAGGTAAGGTGCATGTGAGTGTGAACGCCTGTGTAACAAGGGGCTTGTGGGTTTGTGAGTTCAAGGATCTGCAGAGCCCAGAGGGTGCAATTTGGCCAGTGAGTGCAGGGAAGTCTAGAGGCTAGGCCGAGGCAGTGGCCCCTGGAATCCAGGTGTCTGCACAGGCCAGACAGTGGTCGAGGGCATTTAAGTGTACATGTCTGCAAGAGATAAGCATGGAGGTGGACCAGTGAGTGCACGTGCCTGTGGAGGACACAAGGCATCTCTGACCATGTGACTGCATGTTCCTACAGAGGACAGGCAGGCATGTGAGTTCAGATGCCTGCAGAAGTCAAAGAGAAGCAACTGTGTGTGCATGTGTCTGCAGAGGCCAGATGGGGACAGTGACCATGAGAGTGTACTTGCCTATACAGGTCAGATTGCACACAGGACATAGATACAGACATCCGTTGAGGGCAGAGTGGGTAAGTGAGTGTAGTCAAGGGTAGGTTCCTGCAGAGGCCAGCACAAGAATTAGGCATGCAGAGGACAAGCTGGCAGCATGCATATGAATGCGGTTTCCCTGAGAAGACAGATGGGGCAGTGGGCATTAGTGCAGGTTCCCTATGAGGATAGAAGGATTCAGTGGGCATGGAAGTGCAGGTCCCTGCAGAGGACAGAAGACAGCAGTTGATATGAGACTGCATGTGTGTGCTGAGGCCCCAGTTGGCAGTGGGCATGTCAATGCAGGTGCCCACGGGTGCCAGAGAGAGGCAGTGATCTTGTGAGTGAAGCTGAGGCCACCGTGGGGCAGGGTTCCTGGGAGTGAAGGAGCCTTGCTGAAGCCACCAGGGGACAGTGGATGTGTGAGTCCAAGGACCTGCAGAGGGCCGAGTGCTGTAGGAAGGATGTGAGGAAGGGTTCCAGGGCATTTGAACCCAGGGCCTGCAGCAGAGAGATGGGCACAGTGTGCATGAGAGGGCAGATGCCGAGTGAACCCAGAGTGAGGAAGGGATGTGTGAGTGAGTGTGCCTGTTGAGGAAGGGGAGCAGTGGGCCTGTGAGCTTAGGTTCCTGCAGGAGACAGACAGACAGTGAGCATGTGACTAGAGGAGCCTGCTGAAGCCAGAGGTGATCCCTGAGCAGGTCAGTGCAGGTGCCTGCAGATGCCTGACAGAGCCAGTGGATATGTGAGCACAGGTTCTTGCTGAGGACAGAGAGGTGGGGCCTTGGGTTTGTGAGTTCTGTAATGTGCAGTAAGCAGTGTCACGCAGATGGTGTGTGAGTGTAGGGGCCTGCAGAGCCTCTGTGGTCAGTGGTCATGTGTGTGCAGTAACTTTCAGAGTCCACGAGTGCAGTGGGCATGTGAGTGCAGCTGCCTGCAGAGCCCAGAGTTAAGCATTGAGCATGGACATGTAGGTGCCTGCCAATGGGAAAAGGAGGTGCATACATGGGCCAACATGTGGTCGTTGAGCATGTGAATGCAGGTTCCTACAGAGGCCAGGCTGAGAGGACATGTGAGTTCAGGTGCCTAGATAGAGCACAGTAGGGCAGTGGACATGGTGCCTGCAGACGGGATGGGCGCACACTGGGTAAGTGAGTGCAAGTGATTTCATCAGGCAGAGGGGGAAGGTAGCATGTGACTTCAATTGCATGTAAACTTTAGAGGGGGACTGAGCACAGGTGAGTGCAGGTGCCTGAGTGTGCCAAGCATAGCATTGGCCATGTGTATGCTCGTACATGGAGGGATCAGATGTGAGCAGAGGCTAGAGTGTGTCAGCAGGCTTGAGAGTGCATGTTCCTGCCCAGCACAGGGTGGTTGTGGGCATGTGACTGCAGGTGCCTGCAGAAGACAGGTGAGGATTGTGGGTATGTGACCAGGTGTGACTGCAGAGGCCATAAAGAGTGACACTAGGCACCAGCAGTGTTGGGTAGTGAGCAAGTGAGTGTTGGTTCATGTAGAGTCCAGGTTGGTTAGTAGACATGTTTATGTAGGTGTCTTTCGGAGTTCTAGTGTGCATGGGAGATGTGAGTGCTGATGCCTGTAGATGCCAGGGGTGCAGTGGGCATGGGATTGCAGGGCTCTGCAGAGTCTAGAGAAATGCAGTGGGCATGTGAGTGCAGCTGCCTGCAGAGGAAAGAGTGGGCCAGTAGGAATGAGAGCCCATGTGCCTGTCTAGACCAGTGATTAATTCACAGGCAGCTGCAGGTGCCTGCAGGTGTCAGAGTTGGGGAACATTGGGCACGTGAGTTCACGTTCCTGCTGAGGACAGGATGGCTGTGTGCCCATGAGTGCAGGTGCCTGCTGAGATCAGAGGTGGGAGGTCAGTCTGTGAGTGGAGGTGCCCACAAGGGCTGGCACTGAGCATGTGGAGGCAGATGTTTGCACACAACATATGGGTCAGTGGGACCTGAGTGCAGGGGCCTGCAGAAGCCAGGGAGTGGGTTGTGAGTTCACAAGATGGAGTTCACAACACAAGATGTTATCTGGAGACAACACAAGGTCTCCCTCTGCAGGCATGTGCCCTCACATACCCTCTACCCCATTCTGCTCTCTGCAGATGTCTGTATTCACATGACCCACTGCACCCCTGTGTCCTCAGCAGGAAACTCTAGGTGGGCTTAAGTGTAGGTTTCTTTATATTATAACATAGCAGTGAGTATTGAGTACATGCACATGCAGCATACTGCTGGGGACAGTCACCATGTGAGTGCAGGTGTCTGCAGAGAGCAGGGAGAGAGACAGAGGACATGTATGTGCAGGTGCCTGCACGGGACAAAGTACATGCACTACATGGTAGTGTAGCTATGTTTAAAGACACACGTGGGCACTGCACATGTTAGTTCAGATTCCTGCACAACAGGCAGTCACTGTGCATGTGAATGCTGGTTCCTGGACAGGCCAGGTGGCTGCCATGGGCCTGTGGGTGTAGAGGCACAGGGGGCTGTGGTGTGAGTGTAGGAACATACAGAGGTCAGGAGGCAGGGGGCATGGGACTGCAGGTGTCTGTAGAAGACAGATGGGGCAGTGGGCATGAGAGTGCAGGTGCCCTCTGCAGATGGAAGATTTCAATGGTCATGTGAATGCAGGTGTCTGCAGAGGTCAGAGTGTGGGCATTTGGGAATGTGCGTGCCCATGGCTACCGGGGTAAGGAGTGTGTTGTAGGCATGCAATTCCAGGTACCTACAGAGCGATGAATAGGGCAGTGTGTATGTGAGTGTAGGAGCCTGCAGAGCACAGAGGGGGACACCTACCATGTGAGTGCAGGTAATGGGAACAGTCAGGGAAGGGCAGTGGGCATGAGGGTGCAGGTGATGGGAACAGCCAGGGAAGGGCAGTGGGCATGAGGGTGCAGGTGATGGGAACAGCCAGGGAAGGGCAGTGGGCATGAGGGTGCAGGTGATGGGAACAGCCAGGGAAGGGCAGTGGGCATGAGGGTGCAGGTGATGGGAACAGCCAGGGAAGGGCAGTGGGCATGAGGGTGCAGGTGATGGGAACAGTCAGGGAAGGGCAGTGGGCATGAGGGTGCAGGTGATGGGACCAGTCAGGGAAGGGCAGTGGGCATGAAGGGTGCAGGTGATGGGAACAGCAGGGAAGGGCAGTGGGCATGAGCGTGCAGGTGTGTGCAGAGATCATAGCTGGCCAGTGGGCTTTTGAGTGCAGGCTTCTTCTTATCGAGACCAGAGAGGGGTGGTAGCAGGTTGAGTGTGTTCAGATGCTTGGAGAGGAGAGAAGGCCGTGTCATTGGGGTTGTGAGAACAAGTAACTGTGGAGGCCAGAGAGAGAGAGACAGTGGACATAGGGGTACAGGTACCTACTGATGTCAGAGAGAGAGTCAGCGGGCATGTGAGTGCAGGTGCCTGCAGATTCCAGAGGAGGGCATTGTGTGTGTGTGAACAGATGCCTACAGAGGACATAGGAGGACATTGGCCATGGGAGTCCAGGTGGTAGTAGAGACAAAGGTAATCTGTGGACATGGGACTGCAGTTACACATCAAGACTTGAGCTGTGTGGTTGACATGTTACTTCTGATTCCTGTCCAGTCAGACTGTCATCATTTATGTGAGTGCGGGTGTCTGTAGAGTGCAGAGAGTTGCAGTGGGAAGTTGAGTGCAGGTGCATGCAGAGGTCAGAGTGCATTGAGCATGTGAGTGCAGGTGCCTGCTGACAGCAGCAGGAGGCTGTGGGCATGGGCATGAATCTCCCCATAGAAGTCAGAGAAGGGCAGTGGGCATGTGAGTGCAGGACTCTGCTGAGTCCAGAGAGAGGGAGTAGGCATGCGTGTCCATGTGCCTGCAGGGGACAGATGACAGCACTGAGAATAGGAGTGCATGTGAGTCTCAAGACCAGAGAGTGGCAGTGGGTTTGAGACTGCATATTACTGCAGAGAACAGGCAGGCAGTAGGCATGTGCGTACAGGAGCCTTCAGAGGGCTACGTGGAGCAGTGAACATGTGAACACACATGCTGTGGATGCCAGCAGGCCAGAGTAGGGCAGTGGGTATGTGAGCACAGTTGCCTACCAAGGCCAGAGAAGGGCAACAGGCATGTGAGTGTGTGTCCATGCAGAGAGCAGACTGGGACATTGTGTGTGTGAGTGCAGGTGCCTGCAGAGCCCAGAAAGCAGTGTTTATGTTAGTCCAGATTCCTTCCCAGGCTAGAGAATCATTGTGTATGTGAGCACAGGTGTCTGGAGAGGGCAGAGAGGAGCAGTGGGCACACGAGTGCAGGTGTATACTGAAGCCAGAGTGCAGCAGGGGACAGATAAGGACACTGGACCTGGGAGTAAAGGTGCCTGCATTAGCTTGAGGGAGGCATTTGCTGTGTCCATGCATGTGGCTACAGAATGCAGATGGGGTCAGTGGATTTGTGAGTGTTGGTCCATGCAGAAGACAGGAGGGTTAGTGGCCATATTTGCCCAGGTGACTTTCTGAGCCCTAGTTTGCAATGGAGATGTGAATTACATTGCCTATAGATGCCAGGGATGCAGTGGGCATGGAGTGCAGGTGCATGCAGAGATCAAATGGGGGCAGAGGTCATGTGATTGCAGAGAGCAGAGGTGGGTTGTGGACATGTGAGTGCAGGTGCATGCAGGAGACATAAAGAGCAGTAGGTTTGTGAGTTCTTGCATCTGAGTGGCTAGCGGTGGGACTGGGGATGTAAGAACATGAAAATATGGAGGCTAGAGATTGGCAGTGTTCATGTGAGAACATTTGTCTGCAGAGACATGTGCAGATGCACAGAAAGGCCTGAATGTAGGAGTAGACTTGACAGTGAATGGTCCTGCAGAGCACAGGCTGTCAGTGGGCATCTGAGTGCAAGTGTCTGCTGTGTGCAGAGTGAGAAGCATTGCACATGAGTGTAGGTGTCTTCAGAATTTAGCAGGAGGCAGTAGGCATGGAGGTATAGCTACCTGTAGATGCAAGAGGAGAGGAGTGGGCATGTGAATGCAGGTGCCTGCAAAAGAGAGACTGGGGCTGTGGACATGTGAATAGAGGTGCCTGCTGAGGGGAGAAGTGCGCTATGGGCATGTCAGAGCAGGTGCCTGCAAAGGCCTGAGTTTGGCATTGACTATGAGAATGCAGGGGTCTGCAGAGACCAGAGACTTGCATTCACCAGTGGGCATGTGAGTACAAGTGAATGTGGTGACTAGGGAGTCAGGAAACATATTGGTGTTGAAGCCTGCACAGTTCAGAGGAAGGAAGTGGGCCTGTGGGTTCACATTTCTGCTGAGGACACATGGGGGCAGTGGACTTGTGGATCTAGGTACTTAAGAGGACAGGAAGAAACAATTGTCAGGTGTGGGGAGGTGAGTGCAGAGGCCCTTTGGTGCCTATGGGTATGAGTGTATTTGTCTGCATGGGTGTGGTGGCGCAGTACAAATGTATCTGCAGGTATCTGCAAAGTCCAGAGAGAGGCTGTGAGCATGCATGTGCAGGTGCCTGCAGGGGACAGAGGAAGCAGCAGGCATGTGAGTGCAGGTGCCTCTGTGTCCAGAGGTTGGTATTCAGGATGTGAGTGTAGGTAAATGCAGCATCCAGAGTGGCAGTGGGCACAGCAGTACACATGCATGCATCACCCAGAGGAGGTGAGGTGCATGTGAGAGTAAGTGTCCAGTGGACACATGAGTGCAGGTGCATACAGAGGGCAGAGGCAGGCTGTGGGTATGTGAGTGTGTGTGCAGAGATAAGGGGACTGTGGTGTGTGAGTGCAGGTGTGTTCAGAGTACAGAAGAGGTCACAGGCATGTGAGTCCATGTGTCTGCAGGGGCCAGAGAGATACATTGTTCATGTGTGTGCAGGTGCACCCAGGGGACAGAGGGGCAGTCTATATGTGACTGCATGTGTTTGTAGAGCCCACAGAGGGTCAGTGGTCCTTTGAGTGCAGGTTCCCACAGAGGTAGAAGATGACATTGGACATGTGAGTTCACATGACTTCAGAAGACAGAGAGGAGCCTGTGCGTACAGGTGTCCTCAAAGGATAAAGAGTGCAGTGTGCATGAGTGCAGGGGCCTGCAGATGTCCCCAGTGGGAGGCTGGCTGTGTGAACAGGTGCCTACAAAGGCCAGAGACAGGACGTGCACATGTGACTGCAGTTGACATCTGAGTCCAGAGGAGGGCAGTGAGCATGTGAATCCAAGTCCCTGCAGGGAGCAGAGTGGAGCAGTATGCATGTGACTGCTGGTGCATGTAGCTGCCAGGGATGCAGTGGGCACTGGAGTGCAGGATCCTGCTGAGGGCTAAGTGGAGTTGTGGGGTGTGAGGGCTGTGTCTGCAGATGAGAGATGGGCAGTGGGCACATGAGCACAGTGCCAGAAGGGCCAGGGAGACAGTGTGAATGGGAATGAGTCAAGATCCCATGTTGTCAGTTTACATGTGAGTGCAGATTCCTGCACAGGCCAGACAGTCATTGTGTGTGTGAGTGCAGGTGTGTCTAGAGTGCAGAGAGGTGCAGTGGGTCTGTGAGTGCAGGAGCATGCAGAGGTCAGAGGACATTGAGCATGGGAGGGCAAGTGCATGCAGAGACCTCATGAGTGCATCTGACTGCAGAGGAAAGAGATGGCAGTGGGCCTACAGTCCAGGTGCTGCAGAGAGCAGCTGTGAGTGGACATGTGGGTGTGAATGCCTGCAGAGGACAGAGGAGAAGTCAGCAGGTGAGTTCCTGTTCCTGCTGAGGACAGGATGGCAGTTTAACCCTGGTGCCTTCAGAGGTCAGATGTGGAGGATGGGTTGTGAGTGGATGTGCTAACAGGGGCTGTCAGTGAGCATGTGAGTGCATGTGAGTGCACGTGACACCTGGGGCAGTGGGACTGAGTGCAGGTTTCTGCATAATACAGATAGGGCAGTGGGCATGGCATAGAAGTGCCAAGGGTGAAACATTTCTGTGTGTGAGTGTGTGTGTGTGTGTGGGGGGGGGTCCATGCAGAGGTCAGGGAAGGCAGTGTGCATATGAAACTGTGTTTCTGCAGAGTGGAAAGTAGCAGTGGACATGAATGCAGGTTCCTGCAAAAGGCAGATGGTCCAGTGAACATGTGACTCTAGGCGGCAACAGAGAGCAGAGTGCGTGGTGTTTATGTGACTGTCGGTTCCTGCAGAGTCTAGGATGGTTAGTGTCCAGGTGTGCTCAGGTGCCTCTTACAGGCCAAGCATGTTTTGGCAGTGTTCATGTAGATGCTTGTAGATGCCAGGGATGCAGTGAGCATGTGATGGACATGTCTGCAGATGTGAGAAGTAAGAAGTTTCCCTGTGAGTGCAGGTGCCTGCTGAGGGCACAGGGTGCAGTGGGTTATGTGAGTGTAGATACCCGCAGAGAGCAGAGGTGGACAGTGGACATGGGAGTCTAAGGAACACAAGTGTGCAATATACATGTGAATGCAGGTACACGCAGACAGCAGAGGTATGCAACATGCATGTGAGTGCTGGTGCATGCAGAGTACAGATGAGGGCAGTAGGCGTGTAAGTGCTCATATGTGCAGAGAGCAGAAGTGTGCAGTGAGAATGTTGGTGTAGAGACATGCAGAGAGCAGACATGTGCAGTGGGCATATACATGCAGGGATAATGCAGAGTACAGCATGGGACAGTGGGCATGTGAGTGCAGATGTCTGCAGAGGGAAGAGATGAGCATTGGGCATGACTGTGCAGGATCCTGCACAGGCAGAAGGGAGGCAGTGGGCATGTGATGGCTCGTGCCTGTAGGTGCCAAGGGTACAGCAGGCCTTTGAGTGCAGGTGCCTTCAATGGGCTCCATGGAGCCGTGGGCCTGTGAGTGCAGTTGCCATCAGATCCCAGGAGAACAGTTGGCATACTAGTGTGAGGCAAGGGAGACAGTGGGCATGTGAGGACAGGATTCTGCAGATGACAGGTGGGTGCAGTGGGCATGAGAGTGCAGGTGCCCTCTGAGAGTAAATTTCCATGGGAATGTGAGTGCAGCAGCCTGCAGAGACCAGAGGGTGGTTGTGTGCATGTGAGTGCAGGCTTCTCCACAGGACAGGCTGTCAGTGAGCATGTGAGTGCAGGTGCATGAACAGGACACATGGGGCCCGTGGGCCTTGAGTGCAGATGCCTGCTGAGGTCAGAGAGGTGCAGTTGGACTGTGCATGAAGACGCCAACAGAGGACAGATGGAAGCAGTGGCCATGTGAGTGCAGGATCGTACAGAGGGCAGCTTGGGCCAGCATGTATGTAAGTGTAGGTTCATGCAGGGGCCAGAGTCAGTGGGCATCCATGTAGGTTCTGCTGATGGGAAGATAACAGTGGGCATGTGAGTGCAGGAGCCTGCAGAAGACAGGTGGGGGCAGTGGGCATGTCAGTGCAGGTTCTTGCAGATGCACTGAGAGAGGCAGTGTGTGTGTGAGTTCAGATCCATGCTGAGTCCAGAGAAGGGCACTGTGCATGTGAGTGCAGGAACATGCAGAGAGCAGAGTGGTGTAGTGAGGACATGGGAATATAGCTCCCTGTAGTTCCCAGAACAAAGCAGTGTGCAGGTGTCTGTAGTGTGTAGGGAATCAATGGACATGGAGGTGCAGATGCTTGTAATGAGCAGGGTTAGGTGTTGGGTATGAGAGTGCAGCTGCCTGTAGAGAGAAAGGAAGGTGATTGGCATGTGACTGTATGTTCTTATTGATGCCATGGGGCAGTGGGCAGGTGACTGCAGGTGCCTTCTGATGCCAGAGGAGCATTGAACATGTGACTGCAGCAACCTCAGTGAGCTTAAAGCAGCAATGGGCATGCGAGTGTGTGTACCATCAGATGCCATTAGGGCAGTAGGCATGTGATGCATCTAAGGTAAAGACAAGATATGGGCAGTGAGCATGTCAGTGCAGATTCCTGCACCGACCAGACAATTCCATGGGTATGTGAATGCATGTCCTCAAGAGTGCTGAGAGGTGCAGTGGAGAACTGAGTGCAGGTGCATGCACAGAAGGAAATGGGTTGGTGAGAGCAAGTGTCTGCAGGGGCCAGAGAGAGGAGGTGGGCCTGGGCATATAGTTATCTGTACAGGCTTGTAAAAGGTAGTGGCATGTGAGTCCATGCCTGCAGAGCCCAGGGGTGTCAGTGGATCTGTAGCTGCAGATGTCTGCACAGGCCAGATGTGGGAAGTGAGCATTGAGTTCAGGATTCAGAGCAGGAACAGTGGGCACATGAGTGCAGGTGTATGCTGAGGGCAGAGGCAGGCAGTGGGTATGTGAGTGTGTGTGCCCGCAGAGGCAAGGGGTCTGTGGTGTGTGCATGCAGATCTGTTCAGGGTACAGAAGAGGGCACAGGCATGTGAGTCCATGTGTCTGCAGAGGTCAGAGAGAAGGTGGTCATGTGAGTGCAGGTGCATCCAGCAGTTAGAGGGGGTTATTTTGCCTGTGAGTGCGCTTGCCTGTAGAGGCCACAGAGGATCAGTTGGACTTTGAGTGTGGGTGCCTGCAGAGGCTCAGGTGGTCAGTGGCCATGTGAGCACAGGAGCCTGCAGAGGATAGTTTAGTGGACATGTGGGTGCAGATACCCACAGAGGATAGTGTGGGGCAGTGTGCATGTGAAGGTAGGGATGTGCAGAGGCCAGGGAAGGCAGTGTTCAATTTAGTGTGTTCCTGTATAGAATAGGATTTATGTGGGCATGCAAATGCAGGTTCCTGTAGAAGATGGGTGAAGGCTGTGGGCATGTGAGTGCAGATTCCTGCACAGACCAGACATGTGTAGTGTGTGTGAATGCTGGTGTGTCGAGAGTGCAGAGAGGTACAGTGTGAGAGTGAGTGCAGGATCATGCAGAGGTCAGAGGGCATTGAGCATGTGAGTGCAAGTGCGCGTGCTTGCAGAGACCACCATGAGGCTGTGGGGTTGTAGGCATGTAGCTGTGAGTGCATATGACTGCAGAGGAAAGAGAGACAAGTGTGCCTGCAGTCTAGGTGTTGCAGAGAGCAGGTGTGAGTGGACCTGTGGGTGTAAATGCCTGCAGAGGACAGAGGCGTGAAAACACCTGTGAGGTCATGTTCCTGCTGAGGACAGGATAGCAGTTTACCCGTAGGTGTAGGTGCCTCCAGAGCTCAGATGTGGAATGGTAGTGCATGCGCTTAGAGGGGCTGGCTGTGTGCATGTGAGTGCATGCATCTGCACAAGACACATGGGGCAGTGGGACTGTGAGAGCAGCTGCCTACAGACATCAGCAGTGGGAGATGGGTCTGATGACTGCACTTGTTTCCGGGAACCTGTTGGATATAGAGAGGTTCTGTGCAGGGGAGCACAGATGCTTGTAGAGTCATGTCTGGGGACAGTGTCATGTGGCTGTAGATCATGCCAAACACAGAGCAGGCAGCAGGCATGTGAGTGTATGCTCAGGGAGAAGATGGGATGGCCGTAGACATATGAGTGTTGTTGCCTACAGAACACAGATGGGGCAGTGGGCACGAGAGTGTAGGTGCCCTCCCTCAGAGGATGAAAGAACTCAATTATCTGTGAGTGCAGCTGCCTTCTGAGGACAGAGAGGGCAGTTGGGCTTGTGATTCCTGATGCCCTCAGAGGATAAAAGTGTGCAGTGGGCTTGTGGGTGCAGGTGCCTGCAGAGGCCAGATGGGGCTGTGTGTCTGAGAGTGGCCAGAAAGATAGAGAGACATTGTGATCTTTTGTGTGCAGTTACACGCAGGAGCTAGAGTTGGATAGATTGCATGTGGCTGTCGGTGCCTTCAGAATGCAGCAAGAGACAGTGGGTATGGAAGTGTAGCTTCCTGTAGAAGCCAGAGAAGGGTAGTGGGCATGTGAGTGCAGACTCCTGCAGAGGCCAGGCTGGCAATAGGCATGTGGTTCAGGTATCTACAGAGGGAAGAGTGGGGCAGTGGGCATGTGTGTGTAGGTGTGGACATAGACAAGAGGTTAGGGGGAGCAGGTGAGCACAGGTTACTTCAGGATCCAGGTAGAGAAGAGGAACATGGTTGCAGGTTCCTGAGGAGGAAAGGCAAGAAATGAGCATGCAAATGCAGTTTATGGTGCAGTCGGGGTGGGGCAGTGGGCATGTCACTGTAGGTGCATGCAGAGGACATAGACGTGCAGTGGGCATTTTATTGCAGGTTTCTTGAAGAGGCCCTAGAGAGGTGTGACGAATATGAGTTCTGAGACCTGGAGAGGTCAGTGTGGGCATTGGGCTTCCGAGAGCTAATAAGTGTGGAGGGCAAAAAGAGGCATTGGGCACGGGGAGCAGGGGCCTGCCGAGGACAGAGAGAGGCAGTGGGCATGGGGAACAGGGGTCTGCAGAGGACAGAGAGAGGCAGTGGGCATGGGGAACAGGGGTCTGCAGAGGACAGAGAGAGACAGTGGGCATGGGGAACAGGGGTCTGCAGAGGACAGAGAGAGGCAGTGGGCATGGGGAACAGGGGTCTGCAGAGGACAGAGAGAGACAGTGGGCATGGGGAACAGGGGTCTGCAGAGGACAGAGAGAGGCAGTGGGCATGGGGAACAGGGTCTGCAGAGGACAGAGAGAGGCAGTGGGCATGAGGAACAGGGGTCTGCAGAGGAAAGAGAGAGACAGTGGGCATGGGGAACAGGGGTCTGCAGAGGACAGAGAGAGACAGTGGACATGGGGAACAGGGGTCTGCAGAGGACACAGAGAGACAGTGGGCATGGGGAACAGGGGCCTGCAGAGGACACAGAGAGACAGTGGGCATGGGGAACAGGGGTCTGCAGAGGACACAGAGAGAGACAGTGGACATGGGGAACAGGGGTCTGCAGAGGTCAGAGAGAGACAGTGGGCATGGGGAACAGGGTCTGCAGAGGACAGAGAGAGACAGTGGACATGGGGAACAGGGGTCTGCAGAGGACAGAGAGAGACAGTGGGCATGGGGAACAGGGGTCTACAGAGGACAGAGAGAGACAGTGGGCATGGGGAACAGGGGCCTGCAGAGGACAGAGAGAGACAGTGGGCATGGGGAACAGGGGTCTGCAGAGGACAGAGAGAGACAGTGGGCATGGGGAACAGGGGTCTGCAGAGGACAGAGAGAGAGACAGTGGGCATGGGGAACAGGGGTCTGCAGAGGACAGAGAGAGGCAGTGGGCATGGGGAACAGGGGCCTGCAGAGGACAGAGAGAGAGACAGTGGGCATGGGGAACAGGGGTCTGCAGAGGACAGAGAGACAGTGGACATGGGGAACAGGGGCCTGCAGAGGACAGAGAGAGGCAGTGGGCATGGGGATCAGGGGTCTGCAGAGGACAGAGAGAGACAGTGGGCATGGGGAACAGGTGTCTGCAGAGGACAGAGAGAGACAGTGGGCATGGGGAACAGGGGTCTGCAGAGGACAGAGAGAGGCAGTGGGCATGGGGAACAGGGGCCTGCAGAGGACAGAGAGAGAGACAGTGGGTATGGGGAACAGGGGTCTGCAGAGGACAGAGAGACAGTGGACATGGGGAACAGGGGCCTGCAGAGGACAGAGAGAGACAGTGGGCATGGGGAACAGGGGTCTGCAGAGGACAGAGAGAGACAGTGGGCATGGGGAACAGGGGTCTGCAGAGGACAGAGAGAGAGACAGTGGGCATGGGGAACAGGGGTCTGCAGAGAAAGAGAAGGTAAGTGTGCATGTGGGTGCAGGTGCCTGTGGAGACAAGAGTGCTGTGCACATGCAGGTATAGATGTCTGCAGAGTACAGAGGGGGCAGATTGGGCCTGTGAATTCACGTTCCTACTGAGGACAGGATAGCTGTGTGCCCTTAAGCACAGGTCCCTGCTGAGATCAGAAGTGGGAGGGTGTCCTGTGAATTCAGGAGCCTGCAGAATCCAGGCAGGGGCAGTATGCATGTGAATACATCCAGATGGCTGTCTGCATGTGAGTGCAGGTCCTGCAGGAGACAGATGGGGGCAGTCTGCATGTGTATAGAGGAGGCTGCTGAGACCAGAGGGGAACTGTGAGCATGTGAGTGCATGTGTGTGCCAACAGCACATATGGACAGTGGACATGTTAGTGCACATTCCTGCACAAGCCAGCAGTCTTGTGTATGTGAATGCAGTGTCTGTAGAGGTCAGAGAGGTACAATGAACAGGTCAGGATAGGTGAGTGCAGAGGCCATTGGTGGGCAGTGGGTATGTGACTGCATGTGACTGCAGTCAAGGGAGCAGTGGGCATGTGAGTGCAGGTGTGTGCGAAAGTCAGGTGGGTGCAGTGGGTGTGTGAATAGAGGTGCCTGCTTAGGGCATTGTTGGGATGTGAGCATGTAAGAGAGAGGCGGTGGGTATGTGAACACAGGTGCCTAGTGAGGGCAGAAGAGGGGAGCGGGCATGCGAGTGCATGTACATGTAGAGAGCAATGTGGCATTGGGTGTGTGAGGGCACATGCTTGCAGATGCCAGCAGGGCAGTGTGTAATTTACTCCACCTAGGTTGAAGACAGGGGTTGGGCAGTGGACAAGTAATTCCTGCACAGGACAGGCACTTACTAAGAGTGTGACCACAGCTGTCTGGAACATTGTGGGTGTCTGCAGAGGTCATGTGTGTGCAGGTGCATGCATGGGACACAGAGAGGGGCAGTCTGCATGTGACTGCATGTGGTTGTAGAGCTCACAGAGTGTTAGTAGTCCTTTGAGTGCAGGTGACTACAGAGGGTAGAAGGTAACATTGGACATGTGAGTGCCCGTGACTTAGAATACAGAGAGGAGCTTGTAGATACCAGTATTCTCAGAGGACAAAGAGCGCAGTCAGTGGGCATGCAGGTATCCCCAGTGGGAGGTTGGCTGTGTGCACAGGTGCCTACAAAGGCCAGAGACAGGACATGCACCTGTGACTGCAGTTGACATCTGAGTCCAGAGGACGGCAGTGTGCAAGTGAGTCCAAGTCCCTGCAGGGAACAGAGTGGAGCAGTGTGCATATTATTGTAGGTCCTGCAGAGGCCAGATGGCTGCTGTGTGATGTGAATACATATGACTACACAAGACCTAAGATGTCCAGTGTGCATGTGTGCAGGTACCAAGGAGTCCCGTGTGCATGTGACTACAGCTAAACACTAAGATCATGTGTGGGTAGTAGACCTGTGCATGCAGATCCCTGTACAAGTCAGGCAGTCATTGGTATGTGAGCACTAGCTGTGGAGAAGTCATGTAGGGGCAGTGGTCATGTGACTGCCGCTGACTGTATGTTACAGAACATGGCAATGGTCATGGGATCATAGGTGCCTGCAGAAACCAGAAAGAGACAATTAGCACTTGTTTGCACGTGCCTGACATAGAAGGAGACAGAGAAGGGGAGTGGACGTGTGGGTAAAGGTTCCTGTAGTGGCCTGAGGGTGGCCTTGTGCACTCAAATGCAGGTACTTGTAAAAGATGGGTGGAGACAGCAGTCATGTGAATGTTGCTTCATACAGAGTCCAGGATGCTTAGTATCCATGTGTGCTCAGGTGGCTTTCATTGGCCAAGCATGTGTTGGCAATGTGCATTCAGATGCCTGTAGATGCCAGGGATGCAGTGGACATGTGATGCAGGTATCTGAATATGTGAGATGTGGGAGGTTGTACTGTGAGTACAGGTGTCTACAGAGGTCAGACAGAGAGGGGAATATTTTGCATGTGTGTGCAGGTGCCTGCTGAGGACACAGGGGTACAGTGGGTTACGTGTGTACAGGTACCTGCAGTGAGCAGACTTGGGCAGTATACATGTGAGTGCAGCAACCTGCAGACAGCAGAGATGGGCAGTAAGCATGTGAGTGCAGGAACATGCAGACAGCAGAGGTAGGCTGTGTGCCTGTGAGTGCAGGAACATGCAAGGAGCAGAGGTAGGCTGTGTGCATGTGAGTGCAGGAACATTCAGAGAGCAGAGGTAGGCTGTGTGCATGTGAGTGCAGGAACATGCAAGGAGCAGAGGTAGGCTGTGTGCCTGTGAGTGCAGGAACATGCATGGAGCAGAGGTAGGCTCTGTGCCTGTGAGTGCAGGAGCATGCAGAGAGCAGAGGTAGGCTGTGTGCCTGTGAGTGCAGGAACATGCAGGGAGCAGGGGTAGGCTGTGTGCCTGTGAGTGCAGGAGCCTGCAGAGAGCAGAGGTAGGCTGTGTGCATGTGAGTGCAGGAACATGCAGGGAGCAGGGGTAGGCTATGTGCCTGTGAGTGCAGGAACATTCAGAGAGCAGAGGTAGGCTGTGTGCCTGTGAGTGCAGGAACATGCATGGAGCAGAGGTAGGCTCTGTGCCTGTGAGTGCAGGAGCATGCAGAGAGCAGAGGTAGGCTGTGTGCATGTGAGTGCAGGAACATGCAGGGAGCAGGGGTAGGCTATGTGCCTGTGAGTGCAGGAGCCTGCAGAGCAGGAAGGGTTTGGTGTGTAAGTGAGTGCAGGTGCCTGAGGATGCCAGAGGAGGGCATTGTGTGTGTGTGTGTGTGTGTGTGTGTGTGTGTGTGTGCGCGTTTTATTCAGAAACTTAATTGAGGTGGATAGCAAGCCCATGCTGGACTTTATTTATTAATAATTAATTCAACAGAGGTCAGATATGGGAAGTGGATCTGCGAGTTCACATTCCTGCCAAGGACAAGAATGTCCCATGCATGAATGTGCCTGCGGAGGTCAGTGTGGGATGTTGAACTGTGAGTGCAGGTGCCTACAGAGGCCAGGGAGGGGAGCTGGGCATGTGAGTGCAGGAGCCTTCCGAGGGCTAAGCTAAACAGTGCATATTTGAGCGTACGTGTCTGCAGAGGCCATGAAGACAGGGACATGTGAGTGGAAGTGTGGATACAGATCAGAGACTCCCAGGGAGCATGTGAGTAGAGGTTCCTTCAGAGCCCAGCAGGGAGGAGACATGTGCCTGCAGAGGTCAGAGGGTGGCAGTGAGCATGTCAGCTCAGGTTCCTATAGAGGCCAGGCAAGAAGTGGTCATGTGAATGCAGAAGACAGGAGCAGCCAGGGAAGGGCATGTGAGTGCAGGTATGTCACTGCAAGTGCTTGGGAAAGCCAGGCAGGTATATGAACGTGACTGCAGGTTCCTGTGCATGGCAGGCATGCAGTGCACCTGTGTGGGCTGCAGCCATCAGAGATCTAGTTGTAGCAGTGGGGATGGGAATGCAAATTCCTGCAGATGTCAAGACAGTAGTGTGCATGTGACATCAGATGCCAGGAAGGTGGTAGACATGTAATGTAGACAAGACAGCAGGTGGGCAGCTGAAATGTCAATCCATAGTATTGCACAGTCCAGGCAGTCATTGTGTATGTAGAGCTTGGTGAGCTGAGGGGTCAGAAAGGGAAAATTGTCAGGTGAGTGTAGGTGAGTGTACAGGCCATTGGGGACAGTGGGCATGTGAGTCTGATTGACTGCAATGTTAAGTGGGCAGTGGTCATGTGTGTGCAGGTGACTGCAGACACCAGAGAGTATTCATGTGAGAACATTTGTTTGCAGAGACAAGTGCAGATGGGTGGACAGTTGAGAGGAAGGTAGTGGGCAGAGTGTATGTGACTGTATGTGCCTGCAGTCAAGGGAGCAGTGGTCATGTGAGTGCAGGTGTGTGCAAAAGACAGATGGGTGCAGTGGGTGTGTAATTAGCTGTGCCTACTGAGGGCAATATTGGGATGTGAGCATTTCAGTCCAGGTGCCTGCCAAGACCTGAGTTAGGAATTGTGTATGAGAATGCAAGGACCTGCAGAATCCATAGAGAGGCAGTGGGTAAGTGAGCACAGATGCCTGCCGAGGGCAGAGAAGGGAAGCGGGCATGTGAGTGCATGTCCGTGCAGTGAGCAGAGTATAGCATTTGGTATGTGTGTGCAGGTGCCAGGGTGCTGCCCATGTGTATGTGGGTGCCTTTCAGGGCCATGAATGTAATGGACATGTGAGTGTGGATTCCTACTGACACCAGAGGTAGGGGCAGCATGTGTGAGTTCTGAGGCCTGTAGAGGCCAGAGAGGAGAAGAAGTGAGGATGTGAGCAGATGTGCCTGCTGAGGGCAGAGGCAGGCAGTGGGTATGCGAGTGTGTGTGCCTACACAGACCAGGGGACTGTGGTGTGTGACGGCAGGTGTGTTCAGGGTACAGAGGAGGGCACAGGCATGTGAGTCCATGGGTCTGCAGAGGGTAGAGAGAGACAGTGGTCATGTGTGTGCAGGTGCACAGACAGGGGCAGGCTGCATGTGACTGCATGTGTTTGTAGAGCCACAGGTCGGTGGTCCTTTAAAATGAGATGTTAACTAATAATTAACCATAGGGTCTGGAATGCTTGCTCCATAGTTAAGAACACTGACCATAAAGATTTATTAACCTGTTCATGAGAATATGCCGCTAGCCTTGGAAGACTGCCCTATTAAATACATCCTTTTAGAACTGTTATATTTTGATGATTTATATTATTAATGATGATGTTACCTGTTCTGTTTGTGATTCACCTGTTCTGTTTGTGATTCACTGAACATGTAGTTTCAGAGTTGTGATGCTTAGATGATTATTATATTTTACTGTGCCAAATGATTTTTGTTGGTATTAGTGATTGTTTCACTAGATACAGTTTCTAAGAGTTGTTATGTTTGGTTTTTAATGCATAAGAACCCTTGCTTGAGAGCTAAAAAATACACTCAGATTCAAACTGTCTCTGCATTTGTTTGTCTGTCACTGCTGAATCCTTACTCCTCTGGACTTTGAAGACCCTCATCCCAGGGACCCCCCCATACCCAGCTGGGATGGTCCATGGCAGCTGTGGCCCAACATGGGGCTCGAAGCAGGTAAGATTTCTCTCCTTTCTCTAAAATACTTTTTCAGGTAGAGGATAGGACCTCGTCACGAGAGCTACAGACTCCTTGATAGAGACACATCGGGTTAAGAATTTGAGAATGTAAGAATCATGGGCATTCACAGTCCAAAACAGAGGCTTGTTCCTGGCAGTATTGAGTCATATGTTAGAAAGTAGAGGTGATAAAACCTCAGAGAAGAGTTTGGCAGCATATTATGACTTTGTACTGAGTGTCAGTCCATGGTTCTCAGAGGGAGGAAGCCTGTCTTTAAAAAATTGGAAAAAGGTAGAGAAGAGATGGAGAGATTTTATGAATGCCATGGTCCTAAACAGGTCCTGGTTCAAACATTCTCACTATGGATACAAATGAGAGACCTCCTTTCAGAACTTCTTTACAGAAAAAGTGCCCTAGGGGGATGAGGAAATATGCAGGTGAGTAGAGTTTCCTGCTAGGACCAGAGGAGGGCAGTGGATACATGTGCCATCAGATGCCAGGAGGAGAGACATGCCAGTGTAGCTACCAAGAAGACCAGAGGTGGGCAGTGGACATGATAATACAGAATCCTGCACAGGACAGGCGTATGTGATTGGAGGTGTCTACAGGGAGAACAGAAAACTGCAGTGGGCAGGTGAGGGTAGGGGAGTGCAGAGGCCTTTTTGGACAGTGGTTGTGTGAGTGCATGTGCATGCAGAGGTGGGGTGGGGCAGCAATGGTCATGTGAATGCAGGTCCCTGCAGAGCCCAGAGAGAGGCAGATTTTGTAAATGCAGCTTCCTGGTATGGCCACAAGGGGGCAGTGTGCCTGTGAATGAGGTGCTTTGCAAGAGCAGAATGGGGTATTGGGTATGTGAGTACAGATGCCTGCAGATGTCAGCGGGGCCGTGGACATCGTAGTGCAGCAGATTCCTGCAGAGGCCAGGCTGTTATGGTGTGTGTGAATGCTGGCTCCTGGAGATGGCATTGCAGCTGGCTGCAATGGGCCTGTGAGTGTAGAGGCCTAGGCGGTCTTCTGAATATGAGTGTCAGAGGCTAGACAGCCCAGAGGGTTCAAAGGTCATATGCAGAAAGATGCACTGGCCAGAGGAGGAGAGGTGCATGTGAGCATATGTGTCTGCAGAGGCTAGGGGCTTGTGGGTGTGTCTGTCCAAGTCCCTGCAGAGGCCAAAGAGTGCAGCTTGTCACATGAGTGTAGGTAACAGGAGAAGATAAAAAGAGGCGGTGGCCTTTGGATTACAGGGGCCTGTAGAGCCAGGGAGTGGCAGAGGGTATGTGGGTGCAGATGTCTTGGGGAGACACATAAGGCAGTGTGCATGTGAGTACAGGGGCCTGCAGAGGCCAGGGTGGCAATGGATGTGTACGGGTAGGCGTGGCTATAGACAAGAGGTTATCAGGGAACATGAGAATGTAAGGTATTCCAGAGGACAGTCAGGGTAGAGGCATGTGCATGCAAGTGTCTGCAGAGGTCAGAGGGTATCAGTGAGCATTTGTGTGCTGGTTCCTGAAGAGCCCAGGCAAGAAGTGGGCATGAGGGTGCAGGTGATGGGAACAGCCAGGGATGGGCAGTGGGCATGAGGGTGCAGGTGCTGGGAACAGCCAGGGAAGGGCAGTGGGCATGAGGGTGCAGGTGATGGGAACAGCCAGGGAAGGGCAGTGGGCATGAGGGTGCAGGTGATGGGAACAGCCAGGGAAGGGCAGTGGGCATGAGGGTGCAGGTGATGGGAACAGCCAGGGAAGGGCAGTGGGCATGAGGGTGCAGGTGATAGGTACAGTCAGGGAAGGGGAGTGGGCATGAGGGTGCAGGTGATGGGAACAGTCAGGGATGGGCAGTGGGCATGACAATGCAGGTGATTGGAACAGCCAGGGAAGGGCAGTGGGCATGAGGGTGCAGGTGATGAGAACAGTCAGGGAAGGGCAGTGGGCATGAGGGTGCAGGTGATGGGAACAGTCAGGGATGGGCAGTGGGCATGAGGGTGCAGGTGATGGGAACAGCCAGGGAAGGGAAGTGGGCATGACAATGCAGGTGATTGGAATAGCCAGGGAAGGGCAGTGGGCATGAGGGTGCAGGTGATGGGAACAGCCAGGGAAGGGCAGTGGGCATGAGGGTGCAGGTGATGGGAACTGCCAGGGAAGGGCAGTGGGTATGAGGGTGCAGGTGATGGGAACAGCCAGGGAAGGGCAGTGGGCATGAGGGTGCAGGTGATGGGAACAGCCAGGGAAGGGCAGTGGGCATGAGGGTGCAGGTGATGGGAACAGCCAGGGAAGGGCAGTGGGCATGAGGGTGCAGGTGATGGGAACAGCCAGGGAAGGGCAGTGGGCATGAGGGTGCAGGTGATAGGTACAGTCAGGGAAGGGCAGTGGGCATGAGGGTGCAGGTGATGGGAACAGTCAGGGATGGGCAGTGGGCATGAGGGTGCAGGTGATGGGAACAGCCAGGGAAGGGAAGTGGGCATGACAATGCAGGTGATTGGAACAGCCAGGCAAGGGCAGTGGGCATGAGGGTGCAGGTGATGGGAACAGCCAGGGAAGGGCAGTGGGCATGAGGGTGCAGGTGATGGGAACTGCCAGGGAAGGGCAGTGGGTATGAGGGTGCAGGTGATGGGAACAGCCAGGGAAGGGCAGTGGGCATGAGGGTGCAGGTGATGGGAACAGCCAGGGAAGGGCAGTGGGCATGAGGGTGCAGGTGATTAGAATAGCCAGGGAAGGGCAGTGGGCATGAGGGTACAGGTGATGGGAACTGCCAGGGAAGGGCAGTGGGCATGAGGGTGCAGGTGATGGGAACAGCCAGGGAAGGGCAGTGGGCATGAAGGTGCAGGTGATGGGAACAGTCAGGGAAGGGCAGTGGGCATGAGGGTGCAGGTGATGGGAACAGCCAGGGAAGGGAAGTGGGCATGACAATGCAGGTGATTGGAACAGCCAGGCAAGGGCAGTGGGCATGAGGGTGCAGGTGATGGGAACAGCCAGGGAAGGGCAGTGGGCATGAGGGTGCAGGTGATGGGAACTGCCAGGGAAGGGCAGTGGGTATGAGGGTGCAGGTGATGGGAACAGCCAGGGAAGGGCAGTGGGCATGAGGGTGCAGGTGATGGGAACAGCCAGGGAAGGGCAGTGGGCATGAGGGTGCAGGTGATTAGAATAGCCAGGGAAGGGCAGTGGGCATGAGGGTACAGGTGATGGGAACTGCCAGGGAAGGGCAGTGGGCATGAGGGTGCAGGTGATGGGAACAGCCAGGGAAGGGCAGTGGGCATGAAGGTGCAGGTGATGGGAACAGTCAGGGAAGGGCAGTGGGCATGAGGGTGCAGGTGATGGGAACAGCCAGGGAAGGGCAGTGGGCATGAAGGTGCAGGTGATGGGAACAGTCAGGGAAGGGCAGTGGGCATGAGGGTGCAGGTGATGGGAACAGACAGGGGAGGACAGTGGGCATGAGGGTGCAGGTAATTGGGAACAGCCAGGGAAGGGCAGTGGGCATGAGGGTGCAGGTGTGTGCAGAGGCCATAGCTGGGCAGTGGGCTTTTGAGTGCTGGCTTCTTCTCATAGAGACCAGAGAGGGGTGGGTGCAGGGTATGTTTGTTTAGATGACTGCAGAGGACAGAGGGTTGTGACATTGGGCTTATGAGAGCAAGTAACTGTGGAGGGGAGGGGAGGGCAGGGGAGGGGAGGGGAGGGGAGAGAGAGAGAGAGAGGAGAGAGAGAGAGAGAGAGAGAGAGAGAGAGAGAGAGAGAGAGAGAGAGAGAGAGACTCTGAGACTGTGTACATAGGTGTCCATGTAGTGGACTGTAGAGTTCAGAGAGAGTCTGTGGGCATGGGAGTGCAGGTGTCTTCAGAGTACAGAGAGCAGCAGTAGGCCTGTCCGTGCAGGTGTCCTCAGAGGATAGAAGAGTGGGATGGACAGTGAGTTCAGGGAACTGCAGAGTCCAGAGAGTGGCAGCAGGCATGGGAGCACAGGGGCCTGCAGAGTCTAGAGAAGGGCAGTGGGCATGGGAGTTCATGTCCATGGGGATGGAGCAGAGGTGCAGTGGTAACATGGGTGTATGTGCCTGCAGAGGCCAGAGAGTGTCAGAGAGCGTATGAGTGCAGGTTTCTGCAGAATCCAGCCTGGCAGTGGGCATGTGAGTGCAGGAACATGCAGGGAGCAGAGGAGGGTAGTATGCATGGAGGTAAGGAGAGTTAGGGATTTAAAGGGACAGTGGTCATGTGAGTGCAGGTGTCTGCAGAGAGCAGAGGGAGGCAGAGGGCATGTATATGCAGGTGCATATACAGGGTCAGAAGCAGAATCCAGCCTGGCAGTGGGCATGTGAGTGCAGGAACATGCAGAGAGCAGAGGAAGGTAGTACGCATGGAGGTAAGGAGAGTTAGGGATTTAAAGGGACAGTGGTCATGTGAGTGCAGGTGTCTGCAGAGAGCAGAGAGAGGCAGAGGGCATGTATATGCAGGTTCCTACAGGGGTCAGAAGGGTTAGTAGGCTTGTGAGTGCACGTGGCTGAGTGTCTGGAGGGTGGCAGTTGGCATGTGTTTGCATATAAATGTAGAGGCCAGAGAGCAGCAGTGGGCATGTGAGTGCACGTGTCTGCAGAGACAAGTGCAGATGTGACGGGAGTCCAGAGACTGGCAGCAGGCTTGAGACTCCTTGTTCCTGCAGAGGTCAGGCTGGCAGTGGGCATGTGGATGCAGTGGACATGGTTCTGCAGGAGCCTTCAGAGGGCTAATTGGGCAGCATGTATGTGAGTTCTCATTCCTGTAGATGCCAGGAAGGTAGCAGCCCTGTGAGTGCAGCTAAGCGCCAAGTCCTGCTGTGGGAGGTGGACATGTCAGTGCAGATTCCTGCACAGACCAGACACTCATTATCTATATGAATGCAAGTGTTTGGAGAGGCCAGAAGGGTGCAGTGGTCATGTGAGTACATGCACATCCATGGATCAGAGGAGGTGAGGTGTGTGAGTGTGTGTGCCTGCAGAGGCAATGTGGATATGTTGGTTCAAGTACCTGCAGAGGCCAGAGGATGCCATTTGGCATGTGAATGCAGGTGAGTACAGTTCCCAGACAGAGGAGATGGTCACTGCAATACAAGTGTCTATAGAGGCTGAAGAGTGGCAGTGGGCCTGTGAGTGCAGGTGTCTGCAGATGTGAGTAGTGGGAGGTTGCACTGTGAGTGCAGCTGCCTACAGATGTCAGAGAAGGGAATTGGGCATGTGAATAGTTACCTTCTGAGGACACAGGGGTGCAGAGGGTTATGTGAGTTCAGATACCTGCACAGTGTAGAGTGGTCAGTGTGAATATGATTATAGATACATGTAGACATGATAATGAACAGTGGGCATTTGACTCTAGGCACCAGCAGAGATCAGGGTGGGGCAGTGTTTATGTGAGTGTTCATTACTGCAGAGCCAGGATGGTTAGTGTCCATGTATGCTCAGGTGCCTCTTATAGGCCAAGCATGTGTTGGCAATGTGAATACAGATGCATGTAGATACCAGGTATGCAGTGGGCATGTGATGCACGTGTCTGCAGATGTGATAAGTGAGAGGTTGCACTGTGAGTGCAGGTATCTGCAGATGTCAGAGGGGGCAATTGTGCATGTGAGTACAGGTGCCTGCTGAGGACACAGGGGTGCAGTGGGTTATGTGAGTGTAGATACCTGCAGAGAGCAGAGGTGGAAAGTGGACATGGGAGTCTAAGGAACACAGGTGTGCAATATACATGTAAATGCAGGTACACACACACAGCAAAGGTGTGCAGGGAGCACATGAGTGCTGGTGCATGCAGAGTACAGGTGTTGGTAATTGGCGTGTGAGTATAGGTATGTGCAGAGGGCAGAAGTGTGCAGTGAGAATGTTGGTGTAGAGACATGCAGATATGGGTATTAGACATGTGAGTGTTGGTACATGCAGAGAGCAGACATGCACAGTGTTCATATACATGCAGGGATAATGCAGAGAGCAACATGGGACAGTGGACATGTGAGTGCAGATGTCTGCAGAGGGAAGGGGTAGGCACTGGGCATGACTGTGCAGGATCCTGCATGGGCAGAAGGGAGGCAGTAGGCATGTGATGGCTCTACACTGTAGGTGTCAAGGGTACAGCAGGCCTTTGAGTGCAGGTGCCTTCAATGGGCTCCATGGAGCCGTGGGCCTGTGAGTGCAGTTGCCATCAGATCCCAGGAGAACAGTTGGCATATTAGTGTGAGGCAAGGGAAAGAGTGGGCATGTGAGGACAGTAGTCTGCAGAAGACAGGTGGGTGCAGTGGGCATGAGAGTGCAGGTGCCCTGTAGGAGTAAATTTCCATGGGAATGTGATGACAGATGCCTGCAGAGACCAGAGGGTGGTTGTGTGCATGTGAGTGCAGGCTTCTCCACAGGACAGGTTGTCAGTGGGCATGTGAGTGCATGTGCATGAACAGGACACATGGGGTCCGTGGGCCTTGAGTGCAGGCGCCTGCTGAGGTCAGAGAGGTGCAGTTGGACTGTGCATGAAGACGCCCACGGAGGACAGATGGAAGCAGTGACCATGTGAGTGCAGGATCTTACAGAGGGCAGCGTGGGTCAGCACGTATGTGAGTGTATGTTCATGCAGGGGCCAGAGTCTGTGGGCATGCGTGTAGGTTCTGCTGATGGGAAGATAACAGTGTGGCATGTGAGTGCAGTTGCCTGAAGAAGACAGATGGGTGCAGTGGGCATGTCAGTGCAAGAACCTGCAGACGCATTGAGAGAGGCAGTGGGTGTGTGAGTACAGGTCCATGCTGAATCCAGAGAAGGGCACTGTGCATGTGAGTGCAGGAACATGCAGAGAGCAGAGTGGGGTTACGAGAATGCAGGTTCTGTCAGAGGGAAGAAGTGTGCTGTGGACATGTGAGTGCAGCATTGCACAGAGGCCAGTGTGCCTGTGAGTTCATGTTCCTACTGAGGGCAGATTGTGATGGGCACAGAAGTGAAGGTGCCTGTGGATGGCACACATTCGGGATCAGCCTGTCACTGCAGGTGACTGCAGAGGTCAGGGAGGGGACCTGGGCATATGAGTCCAGGAGCCTTCAGAGGGCTAAGTTACACTGTGGCTTTTTGAGTGTCCATGACTGCAGTTGTCATGAAGGCATTGGGAATGTGACTGCAGGTCCATGCTGAGTCCAGAGAAGGGCAGTGAGCATGTGAGTGCAGGAACATGCAGAGAGCAGAGTGGTGCAGTGTGGGCATGGGAGTATAGCTACCTGTAGATCCCAGAACAAAGCAGTGTGCAGGTGAGTGCAATGACTTTCGGAGTCCAGGATTGCATGGGCTTGTGAGTGCAGCTGCCTGCAGAGTCCAGAGTGGGCAGTGATTCTGAGTGTGCAGGTGCATACACAGGCCAGTGTGTTTGGTGAGCATGTGAATCACAGGTCTCTGCAGGATATGGAAGAGAGGGATGAGCGTGTTAGTGCAGGACCATGCAGAGAGCAGATTGTTGCAGTGGGCACGGGAGAATAGCTACCTGCAGATACCAGAGAGATGCAGTATCCTGTGAGTTCATGTGTCTGCAGAGACCAGGGTGTCGTGGACATGTAGGTGCAGATGTCCACAGAGGTCAGATGGGGGAACTGGGCATGTGGGTACGGGGACCTGCAGAGGGCAGTTTTGGGGGTCAGTGTGTATTTCAGTGTAGGTCCCTGCAGAGGCTAGGGAGGGTAGTGAGCATGTGAGTGTAGAGATGTGCAGAGGGAGAGGGGGCAGTGGATATGTGAGTGCAGAGGCCTGTCCAGGACAGAGGGGAACTGTTCATATGAGGACAATGACCTGCAGATGCCATAGAGAAGCAGTGGTCATGTGAGTGCAGGAGCCTGCTGTGACCAGAGGGGGCAGTGAGCATGTGACTGCATGTTCCTGTAGACAGCTGAGGCAGGCAGTAGGCATGGGAGTAGAGCTACCTGTAGACACCAGAACAAAGCAGTGGGCATGTCAGTGAAGATACTACAGATGCATAGGAGAGGCACAGGGCCTGTGAGTGCAGGAACATGCAGAGAGCAGAGGTGCACAGTGGGCATGGAGTAGAGCTATATGTAGACATCAGAACAAAGCAGTGTGCACAGGAGTGCAAATGTCCACAGAGGCCACAGTGGAGAAGTGACCTGTGAGTTCATGTTCCTGCTGAGGACAGGACAGCAGTGTCCCCATGAGGGTGGGTGCTCCAAGTTCAGATATTGCAGGTTGGACTGTGAGTGTCTGTGCCAACATAGGCTGGCAGTCGGCATTTGAGGGCAGGTCCTGAACAGGAGATATGGGTGACAGTGGGACAGTGAGTGCAGGTGTCTGCATAATACACAGGGGCAGAGGGCACATAGGTGCATGTACTTAAGGATGGCAGACTGTGTTAGTGTGTGTGGGGGGGGGGGGTCCATGCAGAGGCCAGGGATGGCAGTGGGCATGTGAGTAGAGGTTCCTTCATAGCCCATGCAGGGAGGAGACAGATACCTGCAGAGGTCAGGGTGGCAGTGAGCATGTTAGATCATTTTCCTAAGGTGTCCACACAAGACATGGCCATGTCAATGCAGGTGACAGGAGCAGTCAGGGAAGGGCAGTGGATATGTGAGTGCAGGTGTGTTCAGAGGCCAGAGTGTGGTGCTGGGCATGTCAGTACAAGTACTTGGGAAAGCCAGGCAGGTAGTATGCATGTGACTGCAGGTACCTGTGCATGTGTCAGGCATGCAGTGCGCCTGTGAGGGCTGCAGCCTTTGCAAGGCTATCTGGAGCAGTGGGAATGGGAAGGCACATTCCTGTAGATGCCAGGAAGTCAGTGGGCATGTGTGTGCAGGTGCTATTATATGCCAGGAAGACAGTGGGCATGTGAGCTTAGCTAGCAACAAGGCAAGGGGTAGGCAAAAGAAATGTCCATGCAGATTCCAGCATGGGCCAGGTAGGCATTGGTGTGTGTATCCTGGTATGTTGAGATGTCACAGAGATGCAATCGTCAGGTAAGTATAGTCATGCACAGAGGCCCTAGGGGACAGTGGGCATGCGAGTGTATGTCCCTGCTGAGTTAAGGGTATGATGGTCATCTGAGTGCAGGTGACTGCAGAGGTGAGAGAGATGCGGGGGTCATATGAGTGTAGGTGCCTGCAGGGGACGGATGGTGTGGTGGGCTTATGACTGCAGGTGCTAAGTGACCCAGGATGGCATTGGTCATGTGAGTGCATGTAAATATAGAGACCAGAGAGTGACAGTGTGCATGTCAGTACAGTTGTCTTCAGAGACAAGTGCAGATGTGTGCAGAATCCAGAGAGTGGCAGTAGGCTTGAGACTGTATGTTCCTGCAGGGGACAGGTTGGCAGTGGGCATGTGGATGCAGGTGCCTGCGGAGACCAGCGTGCTCAGTGGCCTTGTGTGTGCAGGTTCCACTCAGTAGGCAAGAATGCAGTAGACATGATAGTGCTGATTCCTGCAGAGGCCAGAGAAGGTTAGTGGGCTCGAGTGTGCATGCGGCTCTGCAGGGGAAATGACGACAGTGGGCATGTAGGGCTGGAGTCTGCAGATTACAGATGGACAGTGGGCTTTTGCATTCAGGATGCTTCAGATGATTAAGTGGGCAATGTGTATGTGAGTGCACACACTAGTGGATGCCAGCAGGGTAGTGTTCATGTGAGGGCAGCAATGGGCCAAGACCACATGTTGGCAGTGGACGTGTCAGTGCAGATTCCTGCATAGGACAGGCAGTCATTGGGGATGTGAGCACAGGTGTCTGGAGGGCCCAGAGAGGAGCAGCGGGCACATCAGTGCAGACGTGCCTGCTGAGGGCAGAGGCAGGCAGTGGGTATGTGAGTGTGTGTGCCTGCAGAGACAAGGGGACTGTGGTGTGTGAGTGCAGGTGTGTTCAGGGTACAGAAGAGGGCACAGGCATATGAGTCCATGTGTCTTCCGACACCAGAGAGAGACTGTGGTCATGTGTGTGCAGGTGTCTCAGGGGACAGAGAGGGGAGACTTGCTTGTGACTGGATGTACTTGTAGAGCCCACAGAGGGTCAGTGGTCCTTTGAGTGCAGGTGACTGCAGAGAGTAGAAGGTGACATTGTACATGTGAGTGCTTGTGACTTCAGAGGAGAGAGAGGCACCTGTGTGTACAGGTGTGCTCAGAGGATAAATTGTGCAGTGGGCATGTGATTGCAGGTGCGTGCAGAGAGCATAGGTGTGCAGTGGGCGTGTGATTGCAGGTGCATGCAGAGGACACACTGGGCAGTAGGCTTGTGAGTTCAGGCATCTGAGTGGCATTAGGGATGTGAGTGCATGAAAATGTAGAGGGCAGAGACTGACAGTGTTCATGTGAGTATCTGTGTCTGCCGAGAGATGTGCAGATGCATGGAGAGGCCAGAGAGTGGCAGCAGGCTTGAGATTGCATGTTCCTGCAGAGGACAGGCTGGCAGTGTGCATGTGGATGCAGGTGCCTGCAGAAGACAGATGAGGATTGTTAGTTTGTGACCAGATGTGACTGCAGAGGGTAGAAGATAACATTGGACATGTGAGTGCAGGTGACTTCAGAAGACAGAGAGGAGCCTGTGGTTACAGGTGTCCTCAGAGGATAAAGAGTGCAGTGGGCATGAGTGCAGGGGCCTGCAGATGTCCCCAGTGGGAGGCTGGCTGTGTGAACAGGTGCCTACAAAGACCAGAGACAGGATGTGCACATGTGACTGCAGTTGACATCTGAGTCCAGAGGAGGCAGTGAGCAAGTGAGTCCAAGTCCCTGCAGGGAGCAGAGTGGAGCGGTGTGCACGTGACTGCTGGTACATGTAGCTGCCAGGGATGCAGTGGGCACTGGAGTGCAGGATCCTGCTGAGGGCTAAGTGGAGTTGTGGGGTGTGAGGGCTGTGTCTGCAGATGAGAGATGGGCAGTGGGCACATGAGCACAGTGCCGGAAGGGCCAGGGAGACAGTGTGAATGGGAATGAATCAAGATCCCATGTTGTCAGTTTACATGTGAGTGCAGATGCCTGCACAGGCCAGACAGTCATTGTGTATGTGAGTGCAGGTGTGTCTAGAGTGCAGAGAGGTGCATTGGGAGAGTGAGTTCATGTGTATGCAGAAGTCAGAGGGCATTGAGCATGTGAGTGCAAGTGCCTGCAGAGACCAGCAGGAGGGTAGCTGCCTATATACTCTAGTGAAGGACAGTGGGTATGTGAGTGCAGCTGACTGCAGAGGAAAGAGAGGGCAGCGGGCCCATGAGTTAGGGTGCCTAGAAACTGCAGGGTTTCATTAACATGTGGGTGTGAATGCCTGCAGAGGACAGAGGAGAAGTCAGCAGGTGAGTTCCTGTTCCTGCTGAGGACAGGATGGCAGTTTAACCCTGGTGCCTTCAGAGGTCAGATGTGGAGGATGGGTTGTGAGTGGATGTGCTAACACGGGCTCTCAGTGAGCATGTGTGTGCATGTGAGTGAATGTGACACCTGGGGCAGTGGGACTGAGTGTAGGTTTCTGTGTAATATAGATGGGCCAGTGGGCATGGTAAAGAAGTGACAAGGGGGGAAGATTTCTCAGTGTGTGTGTGTGTGTGTGTGTGTATGTATGTGTTTGTGTGCATGTATGTGTGTGTTTTCATGTGTGTGTGTCTGTGTGTCCATGCAGAGGCCAGGGAAGGCAGTGTGCATGTGAATATGTATTTCTGAAGAGTGGAGGATAACAGTGTCCATGAATGCAGGTCCCTGCAGAAGACAAATGACACAGAGGGCATGTGACTCTAGGCAGCAGCATAGAGCAGTTGGGGCAGTGTTTATGTGACTGTTTGTTCCTGTAGAGTCCAGGATGGTTAGTGGACATGTGTGGACAGGTGCCTTTCATAGGCCAAGCATGTGTTGGCAATGTACATGCTGATGCCTGTGGATAGCAGGGATACAGGGGTCATGTGATGCAGGTGTCTGCAGATGTGATAAGTGGGAGGATACACTGTGAGTGCAGGTGTCTACAGAGATCAGAGAGGGGAATATTGTGCATGTGACAGTAGGTTATGTGAGATACCTGTGGAGAACAGAAGTGTGTAGTATACATGTGAGTGCAGGTTCATGCAGACAGCAGAGTTAGGTGGCAGCAGGGCAGTGGTCATGTGAATGTAGACAACAAGACCAGATGTTGGCAGCAGATATGTTAGTTCAGATTCCTGCACAGGCCTGGCACTCATGGGATATGTAAGTGCAGTTGTCTCAAGTGTCCATAGAGGTGTCATGGACATGTGTGTGCAGAGGGACAGGGGAGCTCTGGGGATGAGTGTGTCTGTCTGCAGAGGCAGGGGACCATTGGACATGAGCATGAAGGTGACTGTAGGTTATAGAAGAGGACAATGGGTGTGTGAATGCAGGTGCCTGCAGAGGACAGAGGGTGGCACTGGGACTGTGTGTGTAGGTGACTGCAAAGGCCAGAGAGTGGTCGTCAGCATGGGGCCATAGCTACCTATAGATGACAGAGGGGGCAGCAGCCTGTGACATGAGTACAGGTGCATGCAGAGACCAGGGTGTCATGGACACACAGGTGCAGATGTCCACAGAGGTCAGATGGGAGATGCATTTGGCATCTGAGTGCAGGTGCTTACAGAAGACAGATGGGCACAGTGGGAGCAGTCCGTATATGGGCAGATGTGGTCAGTGGGCATGTGAGTGTTGGTCCATGCGGAAGACAGGAGGGTTAGTGACCATATTTTCCCAGGTGACTTTCCGAGCCCTAGTTTGCATTGGAGATGTGAATTACATTGCCTATAGATGCCAGGGATGGAGTGGGCATGGAGTGCAGGTGCATGCAGAGATCAAATGGGGGCAGAGATCATGTGATTGCAGAGAGCAGAGGTGGGCAGTGGACATGTGAGTGCAGGTGCATGCAGGAGATATACAGGGCAGTAGGTTTGTGAGTTCTTGCATCTGAGTGGCTAGCGGTGGGACTGGGGATGTAAGAACATGGAATTATGGAGACTAGAGATTGGCAGTGTTCATGTGAGAACATTTGTCTGCAGAGACAAGTGCAGATGCTCAGAAAGGCCTGAATGTGGGAGTAGACTTGACAGTGCATGTTCCTGCAGAGCACAGGCTGTCAGTGGGCATCTGAGTGCAAGTGTCTGCTGTGTGTAGAGTGAGATACATTGCACATGAGTGTAGGTGTCTTCAGAATCCAGGAGGACGCAGTGGGCATGGAAGTATAGCTACCTGTAGATACCAGAGGAGAGGAGGGGGCATGTGAGTGCAGGTGTCTGCAGAGGTGATTTTGTGCATGTGAGTGCAGGCTTCTCCCAAAGATAGTATGGCAGGGACAAATGAGTGTAGGTGCCTGCAGAGGTCAGAGGGTGGCAGTGCACATGTGAGTGCTGGCTCTAAAGAGGCCAGGCAAGAAGTGGTCATGTGAATGCAGGGAACAGGAGCAGCCAGGGAAGGGCAGAGGTCATGTGAGTGCAGGTGTGTTCAGAGGCCAGAGTGGGGTCTTAACATGTCAGTGCAAGTGCTTGCAAAGGCCAGGCAGGTAGTGTGCATGTGACTGCAGGTTCCTGTACATGCAAGCTTTTCCATGCAGCTTCGAGGCCCAAGTATTTTGCAGGGATTACTGGAGCAGTGGGAATGGGGAGGCACATTCCTGTAGATGCCAGGAAGGCGGTGGGCATGTGAGTGCACCTGACATCAGACTCCAAGAAGTTATGGAGTGTGTGAATGTAGTTGGCAAACAGACAAATGGTGGGCAATAGGAAAGCAGCTTCCTGCTCAGGCTAGGCAGTCATTGGGTTTGTGAATCTGTGGAGAGGTCACAGATATGCAAATGGCAGCTAAGAGTTTGTGCCAGGGCCACAGGTAAGGGACCAAGGGACATGGGAGGCAGTGAATATGTGAGCACAGGTTCCTGCAGAGGTAAGCATGGCTGCTGTCATGTAATCACAGGTCTCTGCAGGATATGGAAGAGAGGGATGAGCGTGTTAGTGCAGGACCATGCAGAGAGCAGATTGTTGCAGTGGGCACAAGAGCATAGCTACCTGCAGATACCAGAGAGAGTCAGTATCCTGTGAGTTCATGTGTCTGCAGAGACCAGGGTGTCGTGGACATGTAGGTGCAGATGTCCACAGAGGTCAGATGGGGGAACTGGGAATGTGGGTACAGGGACCTGCAGAGGGCAGAGTGTGGGGGGGGGTCAGTGTGTATTTCAGTGTAGGTCCCTGCAGAGACTAGGGAAGGCAGTGAGCATGTGAGTGTAGAGACATGCAGAGGGAGAGGGGGCAGTGGATATGTGAGTGCAGGGGCCTGTCCAGGACAGAGAGGGGAACTGTCCATATGAGGACAATGGCCTGCAGATGCACAGAGAGAAGCAGTGGGCATGTGAGTGTAGGAGCCTGCTGTGACCAGAGGGGGCAGTGAGCATGGGACTCCATGTTCCTATAGAGAGTAGAGATGTGCAGTAAGAGGACAGAAGTGGGTGTGTGAATGCAGGAGCCTGCAGAAGGCAGGGTAACACAGTGAGCACGTGAGGCCAGGTCCCTACTGAGACCACAGGCACTTGGTGGTCATTGTGAGTCCAAGTACCCAGAGAGAGCAGAGTAGGGCACTGGGCATGTGAGTGTGTGTGCCTGCAGAGGTATTAGTCATGGAAGTAAGGAGAGTTAGGGAGTTAAGGGGAAATGGTCATGTGAGTGCAGGTATCTGCAGAGAGAGACTGAGGACATGTATGTGCAGGTGCTTGCAGGGGACAGAAGGGGTAGTGTGCTTGTAAATGCAGGTGACTGAGTGGTCAGAAAGAGTCATGTACAGCACAGAGCATGGCAGTGGGCATGTGAGTACCTGTGTCTGCAGAGACAAGTGCAGATGCATGGAGAGGCCAGAGTGGCAGTAGACTTGAGACTGCATGTTCCTGCAGAAGACAGGCTGGCAGTGGGCATGTGATTGCAGGTGTCTGCACATTCCAGGGATGTAGTGGGCATGTTGGTGTAGGAGCCTGCAGAGGACACAGGGTCACTATGGCCATGTGAATTCCTGTTCCTACAGAGAACAGTGTTGTAATTGTGTGTGTGTCAGTGCTGATGATTGTAGGGGACAGATGGAGGCAGTGAGACTATAAATACCTGTATCTGCACAGGTCAGTAGGGGGCAGTTTGTTTGTGACTTAAGGTGCCTGCAGAGGACAGATTGGCACAGTGGGCATGAGAGTATATGTGCCTACATCGGTCAGATGGGGACACTCACTGGACATGAGAGTAGAGGTGCCTACATGGGTCAGATGGGGCAGTGGACATAGGAGTACAGATACCCACCAAGGGCACAGTGGGTCAGTGGGCATGGGACTCCATGTTCCTGGAGAGAGCAGGTCAGGTCAGTGGGGATATGGGTGTAGGAGCCTGCAGAGGACAGGGTAGCAGTGGGCACGTGAATGCAGGTGCCTGCAAAAGTCAGACTGTGGATATGGACATGTGACTAGAAGTGCCTGCTGAGGGGAGAAGTGAGCTATGGGCATGTCAGAGCAGGTGCCTGCAAAGGCCTGAGTTTGGCATTGACTATGAGAATGCAGGGGTCTGCAGAGACCAGAGACTTGCATTCACCAGTGGGCATGTGAGTACAAGTGAATGTGGTGACTAGGGAGTCAGGAAACATGTTGGTGTCAATGCCTGAACAGTTCAGAGGAAGGAAGTGGGCCTGTGGGTTCATGTTTCTGCTGAGGACACATGGGGGCAGTGGACTTGTGGATCCAGGTACTTAAGAGGACAGGAAGAAACAATTGTCAGGTGAGGGGAGGTGAGTGCAGAGGCCCTTTGGTGTCTGTGGGTATGAGTGTACTTGTCTGCATGGGTGTGGTGGCACAGTACTCATGTATCTGCAGGTATCTGCAAAGTCCAGAGAGAGACTGTGAGCATGCATGTGCAGGTGCCTGCAGGGGACAGAGGAAGCAGCAGGCATGTGAGTGCAGGTGCCTCTGTGTCCAGAGGGTGGAATTCAGGATGTGAGTGTAGGTAAATGCAGCATCCAGAGAGTGGCAGTGGGCACAGCAGTACACATGCATGCATCACCCAGAGGAGGTGAGGTGCATGTGAGAGTAAGTGTCCAGTGGACACATGAGTGCAGGTGCATGCAGAGGGCAGAGGCAGGCAGTGGTTATGTGAGTGTGTGTGCCTGAAGAGACAAGGGGACTGTGGTGTGTGAGTGCAGGTGTGTTTAGAGTACAGAAGAGGTCACAGGCATGTGAGTCCATGTGTCTGCAGGGGCCAGAGAGATACACTGTTCATGTGTGTGCAGGTGCATCCAGGGGACAGAGGGGCAGTCTATATGTGACTGCATGTGTTTGTAGAGCCCACAGAGTGTCAGTGGTCCTTTGAGTGCAGGTTCCCACAGAGGTAGAAGATGACATTGGTGAGTGCAGGTGACTTCAGAAGACAGAGAGGAGCCTGTGGGTACAGGTGTCCTCAGAGGATAAAGAGTGCAGTGGGCATGAGTGCAGGGGCCTGCAGATGTCCCCAGTGGGAGGTTGGCTGTGTGAACAGGTGCCTACAAAGGCCAGAGACAGGACGTGCACATGTGACTGCAGTTGACATCTGAGTCCAGAGGAGGGCAGTGTGCATGTGAGTCCAAGTCCCTGCAGGGAGCAGTGTGGAGCAGTGTGCATGTGACTGCTGGTGCATGTAGCTGCCAGGGATGCAGTGGGCATTGGAGTGCAGGATCCTGCTGAGGGCTAAGTGGAGTTGTGGGGTGTGAGGGCTGTGTCAGCAGATGAGAGATGGGCAGTGGACACATGAGCACAGTGCCAGAAGGGCCAGGGAGACAGTGTGAATGGAAATGAATCAAGATCTGATGTTGGCAGTTTACATGTGAGTGCAGATTCCTGTACAGGACAGACAGACATTGTGTGTGTGAGTGCAGGTGTGTCTAGAGTGCAGAGGGGTGCAGTGGGACAGTCAGTGCAGAGGCATGCTGAGGTTAGAGGGAATTGAGTATGGGGGCACAAGTGCATACAGAGACCAGCATATGGCTACACTTGTGTCATCGGAGGTGGGTTTCGATAGATAGTAAAAAAAAAGCCTTAATTTAAAAGAATTAAAATCATTTAAATTTATACATTAATTATTTATAAAAAATCAGAAGTTAGATGTTAAACAATAATTAACCATAGGGGCTGGAATGTTTGCTCAACAGTTAAGAACACTGATCATAAAGATTTATTAACCTGTTAATGAGAATATGCCACTACCCTTGGAAGACTGCCCTATTAACTACTTCCTTTTAGAACTGTTCTATTTTGATGATTTATATTATTAATGATGATGTTACTTGTTCTGTTTCTGATTCACTGAACATGTAGTGTCAGAGTTATGATGTTTACATGATTTTTATACTTTACTGTGCCAAATGATTTTTGTTGGTATTACTGATTGGTTCACTAGATACAGTTTCTAAGAGTTGTTATGTTTGTGTTATAATGTATAAAAACCCTTGCTTGAGAGCTATAAAATACACTGTGTTTGTTTCTGTTTGTCACTGCCAAATCTTTATCCTTATGGATGTTGAAGACCCTCATCCTAGGGACCCCCATACCTGGCTGGGATGGTCCATGGCAGCTGTCACCCAACATGGGGGCTCGAGGCAGGTAAGCTTTCTCTCTGTATTGGCTGGTTTTGTGTGTCAACTTGACACAGGCTGGAGTTATCACAGAGAAAGATGCTTCAGTTGGAAAGTGCCTCCATGATATCCAGCTGTAGGGCATTTTCTCAATTAGTGATCAAGTGGGGAGGGTCCCTTGTGGGTGGTTCCACCTTTGGGTTGGTGTTCTTGGATTCTATAAGAGAGTAGGATGAGCAAGCCAGGGGAAGCAAGCCAGTAAGAAACATCCCTCCATGGCCTCTGCATCAGCTCCTGCTTCCTGACCTGCTTGAGTTCCAGTCCTTACTTCCTTTGGGGATGAACAGCAATGCAGAAATGTAAGCTCAATAAACCCTTTCCTCCCCAACTTGCTTCTTGGGCGTGATGTTTGTGCAGGAATAGAAACCCTGACTAAGACACTCTCCTTTTTCTAAAATACTTTTTCAGGTAGAGGATAGGACCTCGTCAAGAGTGCTGCAGACTCCTTGATAGAGACACATCGAAATAAGATGACGAGAAGGTAAGAATCATGGGCATTCACAGTCCCAAAACAGAGGCTTGTTCCTGGGAGTATTGAGTCATATGTTAGAAAGTAGATGTGTTAAAACCTCAGAGAGGTGGTGCGGTGCTGGCACACACCTTTAACCCCAGCACTCGGGAGGCAGATGCAGGCAGATTTCTGAGTTCAAGGACAGCCTGCTCTACAGAGTGAGTTCCAGGACAGCCAGGGCTATACAGAGAAACCCTGTCTCAAAAAACAAAACAAAACAAAACAAAACAAACAAACAAACAAACAAACAAACAGAAAGAAAAACCTCAGAGAAGAGTTTGGCAGCATTTTATGACTTTATACTGAGTGTCAGTCCATGGTCCTCAGAGGGAGGAAGCCTGTCTTTAAAAAATTGGAAAAAGGTAGAGAAGAGATGGAGAGATTTTATGAATGCCATGGTCCTAAACAGGTCCTGGTTCAAACATTCTCACTATGGATACAAATGAGAGACCTCCTTTCAGAACTTCTTTACAGAAAAAGCTCACTCAGAGGATGAGGAATATGCAGGTGAGTAGAGTTTCCTGCTAGGACCAGAGGAGGGCAGTGGATACATGTGCCATCAGATGCCAGGAGGGGAGACATGCCAGTGTAGCTACCAAGAAGACCAGAGGTGGGCAGTGGACATGATAATACAGAATCCTGCACAGGACAGGCAGTCACTGTGTATGTGATTGGAGTAATCTGAGGAAGACAAAGAAGAGCCGTGGGCAGGAGAGGGTAGTGGAGTGCAGAGGCCTTTGGGGACAATAGTTGTATGAGTGTATGTGCATGCAGAGCTGGGGTGGGGCAATGGTCATGTGAATGGAGAGGACATGTTAGTGCACATTCTTGCACAGGCCAGCAGTCTTGTGTATGTGAATACAGTGTCTCTAGTGGTCAAAGAGGTACAATGAACAGGTCAGGTTAGGTGAGTGCAGAGGCCGTTGGTATGCAGTGAGTATGTGACTGTATGTGCCTGCAGTCAGGGGAGCAGTGGTCTTGTGAGTTCAGGTGTGTGCAAAAGACAGATGTGTGCAGTGGGCGTGTGAATAGAGCTGCCTGCTGAGGGCATTGTTGTGATGTGAGCATATCAGACCAGGTGCCTGCCAAGACCTGAGTTAGGAATTGTGTATGAGAATGCAAGGACCTGCAGAATCCATAGAGAGACAGTGGGTAAGTGAGCAGAGATGCCTGCTGAGGGCAGAGGAGGGCAGCGGGCCTGTGAGATGATATACATGCAGAGAGCAGAGTGTGGCATGCCAGTGTTTGTGCCATTGGATGCCAGCAGGGTGGTGGGTATGTTGAGTGTAACTAGCAGGAAGACCAGAGGACTAAGTGGAGAAGAGGGAGTGTGAGTTCACACTCACGTAGATGTCAGCAGGGAAGTGGGCATGTGAGTGTAGACATCAAGTCCAGATGTTGGCAGCAGACATGTTAGTGCAGATCCCTGCACAGGCCTGGCACTCATGGGATATGTAAGTGCAGTTGTCTCAAGTGTCCATAGAGGTGTCATGGACACGTGTGTGCAGAGGGACGGGGAGCTCTGGGGATGAGTGTGTCTGTCTGCAGAGGCAGGGGCTATTGGGTTTGAGCATGAAGGTGACTGTAGGCAGTGGGCATTGGAGTGCTGGATCCTGCTGAGGGCTAAGTGGAGTTGTGGGGTGTGAGGGTGTGTGTCTACACATGAGATGTGGGCATTGGGCACATGAGCACAGTGCCAGAAGGGCCAGGGACACAGTTTGAATGGGAATGAATCAAGATCCCATGTTGTCAGTTTACATGTGAATGCAGATTCCTGCACAGCCTACACAATCATTGTGTGTGTGAGTGCAGGTGTATCTAGAGTGCAGAGAGGTGCAGTGGGATAGTGAGTGCAGGAGCATGCAGAGGTCAGAGGGCATTGAGCATGGGAGTGCAAGTGCATGCAGAGACCAGCAAGAGGCTGTGGGCATGTGCATGTAGCTGCCTGTAGAGTCCAGAGAAGGACAGTGGGGATGTGAGTGCATCTGACTGCAGAGGAGAGAGAGGGCAGTGGGCCTGCAGTCCAGGTGCCTGCAGAGAGCAGGTGTGAGTGGACCTGTGGGTGTGAATGCCTGCAGTGGACAGAAGACTAGTCAGCAGGTGAGGTCATGTTCCTGCTGAGGACAGGATGGCTGTGTCCTCAGGAGTGTAGGTGCCTGATGAGATCAGAGGTGGGAGGATGGCCTGGGAGTGCAGGAGCCTGCAGAAGACAGAGGACAGCAGTGGATATGAGTGCAGGTGACTACAGGAGACAGAGGACAGCAGTGGGCATGTGAGTGCAGGTGACTGCAGAGGACAGAGGAAGGCAGTGGACATGTGAGTGCAGGTGCCTGCAGGAGACAGAGGACAGCAGTGGACATGTGAGTGCACGTGACTTCAGAGGACAGAGGAAGGCAGTGGACATGTGAGTACACATGACTTCAGAGGATAGAGGACAGCAGTGGACATGTGAATGCACGTGACTTCAGAGGACAGAGAGCCCAACATTTTTGTGCATGTATCTGCCTGCTGAGGCCACAGAGGGTGCACGTGCCTGCAGAAGACAGTTGTGTAGAGTGGACATGTGAATAGAGGTGCCTGCCGAGGGCAGAGGCGGGCCATGAGCATGTCAGCGCAGGTGTCTGCTGAGGGCTGAGTTAGGTATTGTTTATGAGAATGCAGGGACCTGTAGAGACCAGAGAGAGGCAGTGGGGATGTGAGCACAGATGCCTGCTGAGGACAGAGACGGGGAGCGGGCATATGAGTGCATGTCCATGCAGAGAGCAGAGTGTGGCATTGCATGTGTGAGGGCAAATCTTGCAGATGCAAGCAGGGCAGCCTGCATGTTAGTGCAGCTCTATGAGTGAAGATGAGAGTTGGGCAGTGGACATGTTAGTGCAGCTTCCTGTATAGGACAGGCAGTCATTGTGTGTGTGAGCACAGGTGTCCTGAGAGGCCAGAGAGGAGCAGTGGGCACATGAGTGCAGGTGCCTGCTGAGGGCAGAGGCAGGCAGTGGGTATGTGAGTGTGTGTGCCTGCAGAGACAAGGGGACTGTGGTGTGTGAGTGCAGGTGTGTTCAGAGTACAGAAGAGGGCATAGGCATGTGAGTCCATGTGTCTGCAGAGCTCAGAAAAATAGTTTTCATGTGTGTGCAGGTTCATCAGGGGACAGAGAGGGGCAGTTTCCATGTGAGTGCCATTGCCTGTAGAGGTCACAGAGGGTCAGTTGGACTTTGAGTGCAGTTGCCTGCAGATGCTCAGGTGGTCAGTGGATATGTGGGTGCAGGAGCCTGCAGAGAGTAATTCAGTGGACTTGCAGGTGCAGATACCCACAAGGATAGTGTGGGGCAGTGTGCATGTGAGGGTAGGTATGTGCAGAAGTCAGGGAAGGCAGTGGTTAATTGAGTGTGTTCCTGTATAGGATAGGATACATGTGGGTATGTAAATGCAGCTGCATGCAGGAGATGGGTGCGTACAGAGTATGTCAGGGCATTATCATGCAGAGGATAGAATGAGGCAGTGACCCTGTGAGAGTTGGTTCATGTAGAGTTCATGGTGTTTAGTGGTCATGTTAGCTCAGGTGCCTTTCAGAGTCCTAACGTGCATTGGTGCTGTGAATACAGATGCCTGTAGATGCCCAGGATGCAGTGTGCATGTGATACAGGTGACTACAGATGTGATAAGTGGGAGGTTGCCCTGTTAGTACAGGTGTCTATCCTTGTGATAGGAGGTTGTACTGTGAGTGCAGGTGCCACAGAGGTCAGAGAGGGGAATTGTGCATGTGAGTACGGTTGCCTGCTGAGGACACAGGGTGCAGTGGCTTATGTGAGTACAGATGCCTGCAGAGAGCAGAGATGCACAGGGGGCAATGTGAGTGCAGGTAAATGCATAAGGCAGAGGAATGTAGTGGACATGTGACTATGTATATATGTAGAGAGCAGAGTCAGACATTGGTCTGTAGGTGCCCATGCCTGCAGAGGCCAGCAGGCAGTGTGCATGATAGTTCACATTCCTCTACAGGCCAGGGAGCCATGGGGGAATGAATATATGTGTGTGGAGAAGCCACAGAGGAGCAGGAGGCTCATGAGTACAGGCTCATGCAGAGAGCAGAGTGTGCAGTGCACACGTGAGTGCAGGTACACTCAGAAAAGAGAATGACGCAGTGGGCCTGTGATTTCAGGGACATGTAGAGATCAGAATGGGGCAGTGTGCATGTGAGTGCAGATGACTGCAGGAGCCAGAGGTGAGTGCAGATACCCCTAGAGGATAGTGTGGGCAGTGTGCGTGTGAGGGGTAGGTACGTGCAGAGCCCAGGGAAGGCAGTGGTTATATGAGGGTGTCATGGACATGTAGGTGCAGATGTCCACAGAGGTCTGATGGGGGAACTGGGCATGTGGGTACAGTGGCCTGCAGAGGGCAGAGTGGGGAGGTCAGGGTGTATTTAGTGTAGGTCCCTGCAGAGGCTAGGGAAGGCAGTGAGCGTGTGAGTGTAGAGACATGCAGAGGGAGAGGGGGCAGTGGATATGTGAGTGCAGGGGCCTGTCCAGGACAGAGAGCGGAACTGTCCATATGAGGACAATGGCCTGCAGATGCCACAGAGAAGCTGTGATCCTGTGAGTGCATGAGCCTGCTGTGACCAGAGGGGGCAGTGAGCATGGGACTGCATGTTCCTGTAGAGAGCAGAGATGGGCAGTGTGCATGTGAGTGCAGATGACTGCAGAAGCCAGAGGTGGGCATTTTGCATGACAGTGCAGGATCCTGCACAGGTGAGACAGAAGCAGTGTGCATGTGACTGCTGGTGCATGTAGATGTCAGGGATGCAGTTGGCATTGGAGTGCAGGATTCTGATGAGGGTGAGTGGAGCTCTGGGATATGATGTCATGTGTCTGCAGATTCCAGAAGGGCAGTGGGCATGTATGTGTAGGTGCCAGAAATGCCAGTAGATAAGTGTGCATGTGAATGAAGCTAAACACCAGTACCATATATGGGTAGTGGGCATGTGAGTGCAGATTCCTGCACAGGCCAGGCAGCCATAGGGTGTGTGAATGCTGGTGTGTCGAGAGGGCAGAGAGGTGCAATGGTCCAGAGAGTGAGATGATTGCAGAGGCAGAGGGTCCAGCAGGTGTGAGTGCATCTGCCCACAGGCAGCGGTTGTCTTGTGCTTGTAGTTCATTGTGGGTTATGAAGAGGATCATGGGTAAATGATTGTAGGTGCCTGCAGAGACCAGGGATAGGCAGTGTGTATGAGTGTATCTACCTCAGATACCAGAGTAGGGCTGTGGGAACGTGGGTGCAGTTGTCTGCAGAGGCCAGCTTTTGTTTTTACTTCCATGTCCATATCCTGCCCAGGTCAGAGGGCTGAAGTGGGCATGTTAGTCTAGGTTCTTGCAGAGGACTTGATAGCAGTAGGCCCTTGACTTGGGGTTCTTTGGAGAGAACAGGATAACAGTGGGCCTTTGAGTTCAGGTTCCTTTGGAGCACATGATAGCAGAGGGCCCTTGAGTGAAGGTCCCTGTAGAGGACATCGGGGAACTGTGGATATGTGAGACTACAACCTGTAGAGAACAGAGATGTGCGGGGTGTACATGAGTGTAGCAGCCGGCAGAAGACAGATGTGTACTGTGGTCATGTGAGTGCTAGTGCCTGCAGAGGACAGATGTGCACAGTGGGCATGTGGATGCAGGAGCCTGCAGAAGACAGATGTGCACAGTGGGCATGTAGATGCAGGTTTCTGCAGAAGACAGATGCGCACAGTGGGCATGTGGATGCAGGTTCCTGCAGAAGACAGATGCACACAGTGGGCATGTGGATGCAGGTTCCTGCAGAAGACAGATGTGCACAGTGGGCATGTGAGTGTAGGAGCTTGCAGAAGGCAGATGTGTACAGTGGGCATGTGGATGCAAGTGCCTGCAGAGGGCTAAATGGAGTATTGGGAGTGGGAAGGCACATTCTTACTGATGTCAATAAGATGGGGAGCACATGAATTCCAGGATGGTGGTGTGCATGTGAGTGTAGCTAGCAACAAGTCAAGAGGTGGCAGTAGAATTGTCAATGCAGAAGTTTGCACAGGATAATTAGTCATTAGGTATGTGATTCCCCATGTCTGGAGATGTCAGCTTGGTGCAGTGGGCCAGTGATGGTATGTACCTACAGAGGCAGTGGTCACATGAGTGCAGGTGACTGCAGAGGTCAAAGAGGGACAGGGACAGTATATGTGCAGGTGTCTGACTGCAGGGGACAGAGGGAGCAGTGGACATGTGAATGCATTCATCTGAAGAGACAAGTACAGGTGAGTGGACAGACCAGAGAGTGACAATATGCTTGGGAGAGCATGATTGTGCAGAGGACAGGCTGGCAGTGAACTCAGGTGCCAGCAAGGGACAGATGGGGCAGTGGCTATGTGAGTAGTGCATGTGTCTGCAGAGGTCAGAAGGGGGCAGTTTACATGTAAGTGCAGATTCTTGCACAGGCCAGTCATTGTGTATGTGAGTGCAGGTGTGTCTAGAGTGCAGAGAGGTGCAGTGGGAGAGTGAGTGCAGGAGCATGCAGAGATCAGAGGGCATTGAGCATGGGAGTGCAAGTGCATGCAGAGACCAGCAAGAGGCTATAGGTATGGGCATGCACCTGCCTGTAGAGTCCAGAGAAGGACAGTGGGTACATGAGTGCATCTGACTGCAGAGGAAAGAGAGGGCAGGTGGGCTTGCAGTCCAGGTGCCTGCAGAGAGCAGGCGTGAGTAGACATGTGGGTGTAAATGCCTGCAGTGGACAGAGGACACGTCAGCAGGTGAGGTCATGTTCCTGCTGAGGACAGGATGGCTGTGTCCTCAGGAGAGTTGGTGCCTGCTGAGATCAGAGGTGGGAGGATGGCCTGGGAGTGCAGGAGCCTGCAGGAGACAGAGGACAGCAGTGGACATGTGAGTGCAGGTGACTGCAGAGGACAGAGGAAGGCAATGGACATGTGAGTGCAGGTGCCTTCAGAGGACAGAGGACAGCAGTGGACATGTGAGTGCAGGTGACTTCAGAGGACAGAGGACAGCAGTGGGCATGTGAGTGTAGGTGCCTTCAGAGGACAGAGGACAGCAGTGGGCATGTGAGTGCAGGTGACTTCAGAGGACAGAAAACAGAAGTGGACATGTGAGTGCAGTTGCCTTCAGAGGACAGAGGAAGGCAGTGGACATGTGAGTGCAGGTGACTTCAGAGGACAGAGGACAGCAGTGGACATGTGAGTGCAGGTGACTGCAGAGGACAGAGGACAGCAGTGGGCATGTGAGTGCAGGTGCCTTCAGAGGACAGAGGACAGCAGTGGGCATGTGAGTGCAGGTGACTGCAGAGGACAGAGGACAGCAGTGGACATGTGAGTGCAGGTGACTTCAGAGGACAGAGGACAGCAGTGGACATGTGAGTGCAGGTGACTTCAGAGGACAGAGGACAGCAGTGGACATGTGAGTGCAGGTGACTTCAGAGGACAGAGGACAGCAGTGGGCATGTGAGTGCAGGTGACTTCAGAGGACAGAGGACAGCAGTAGGCATGTGAGTGCAGGTGCCTTCAGAGGACAGAGGACAGCAGTGGACATGTGAATGCAGGAGCCTTCAGAGGACAGAGGACAGCAGTGAGCGTGTGAGTGCAGGTGCCCTCAGAGAACAGAGGACAGCAGTGGACATGTGAGTGCAGGAGCCTTCAGAGGACAGAGGACAGCAGTGGGCATGTGAGTGCAGGTACCTTCAGAGGACAGAGGACAACAGTGGGCATGTGAGTGCAGGTGACTTCAGAAGACAGAGGACAGCAGTGGACATGTGAGTGCAGGTGCCTTCAGAGGACAGAGGACAGCAGTGGACATGTGAGTGCAGGTGCCTTCAGAGGACAGAGGACAGCAGTGGACATGTGAGTGCAGGTACCTTCAGAGGACAGAGGACAGCAGTGGGCATGTGAGTGCAGGTACCTTCAGAGGACAGAGGACAGCGGTGGACATGTGAGTGCAGGTACCTTCAGAGGACAGAGGACAGCAGTGGACATGTGAGTGCAGGTACCTTCAGAGGACAGAGGACAGCAGTGGACATGTGAGTGCAGTTGCCTGCAGAGGACAGAGGAAGGCAGTGGACATGTGAGTGCAGGTGACTGCAGAGCATAGAGAGCCCAATATTTTTTGTGGATGTAACTATCTGCTGAAAACACAGAGGGGTAGTGGGCATGTGCATGCATGTCCATGCTGAGAGAAGACTGGTGCAATGAATATGCAGGTTCACATGCCTGCAGAGTTCAGAGGTGGGCATTGGGCATAAGAGTGCAGATGCATGCAGAGGTCAGAGGTAGGCATTGGGCATGCAAGTGCAGGTGCATGCAGAGGTGTAGGGAGACAATAGACATGTAACTACAGGTTCCTGCATGTGCCAGTGATGCAGTAATGATGTGAATGCAGGAGCCTTAGGAGGGCCAATTGCATCAGTAGGACTGTCCATGCACGTTCCAGCAGATGCCAGGAGAGCAGTGCTCATGTAGTGCACCTAAGCAGCAGGAAGGGTTGTGGGCAGTGGACATGGTAGTGAAGATTACAGCATAGAACAGTCAGTCACTAGAGTTGGGGTGTGATACAGGTGTCTCTAGAGTGCAGAGGGGTGCAGTGGGAGAGTGAGAGCAGGTGCATGCAGAGTCCTGAAGTTGGACATTGTCCTGTGAATGCAGGTGCATGCAGAGGCCTGGGATTGTGTTGTGAGTACTGGGGCCAGCAGAGCCCAGAGAGAGGTTATTGGGCATGCGAGTGTGTTTACCTTCTGAGGTAGAGGGAGGCAGTGGGAATCTGAGGGTCGATGTCTGCAGAGCCCACAGTGTCCACCTGAGCACAGACTCCTGCAAGGCCACACAGTCATTGCTTATGTGAATGCATGTGACTGCAGAAGTCAGAGAGGCACAGAGGGCATGTGAGTGCACAGTCCGTGGGGACATTGGGTATGTGAGAGTGTGTGCCTGCCAAAGCAAAGGGACTGTGGTCACATGAGGACACTGTACTGCAGTGTCCAGAAGGTGTCATGAGCATGTGTGTCCAGGTACCTGCAGGTGATGGAGTGTGGTAGTTTGCATGTGATTGCAGGGGCCTGTAGAGGCTAAAGGTGTGTGTGTGTGTGTGTGCATGTGTGTGTGTGTGTGTGTGTGTGTGTGTGTGTAGGGGTAAAGCTTTATGTCAAGATTAGAACTGGTTGGTTGACATGTTAGTGCAGATTCCTGCCCAGGCCATTCAGCCCTTGAGTATGGGAGTGCAGGTATCTTTAGAGTGGTGCAGTGGGAATGTGGATTCAGGGACATGCAGAGGCCAGAAGGACATTGAGCCTGTGAATCCAAGTGCCTGCAGAGACCAGATGTGGGCATGGGCTTGTACCTGCTGGCAGAGGGCATGTGAGTGGAATACATTGTCTGCAGAGTAGAGGACAATTGTCCTGTGAGGCCTGGTGCCTGCACAGACCTGGGGTTCATTAACATGTGGGTGCAGAGGCCTGCAGTGGTCAGCGGGGACAATGGTCATGTGAGTTCCCATTCCTGCTGAGGACAGGATAGCAGTTTACCCATGTCTGTAGGTGTCTGCAGAGATCAGATGTGGGAGTGTGGACTGTGAGTGCATGTGCTGACATAGGCTGGCAGTGAGCAAGTGTGTGCATTGTCTGCAGAAGACACCTGGTGGCAGAGAGCCTTGAGTGCAGGTGTCTTCAGAGGACACAGTGGTACAGTTAGACTATGAATGAAGACTATAGAGGCCAGATTGGGGCAGTGGGCATGTGTGAACTGGTACATGCAGAGGGCAGATGGGGGCAGTGGGCATGCAGGAATATATTGGGCCAGTGTGTCTGTGAGTATTCATATATGCAGAGGGCGGGGAAATCATTGTGCTGGCCCTAGGCCTCCCCATACACATGTAGCAGATGTGCAGCTTGGTCTTCATGTGGGTTCTGAACAATTAACTAGAGTTGGGGCTACCCCAATACCTGTTGCCTGAATGTGGGATATGTTCTACTAGCTGGGATGCCTTGTCTGGCCTCAGTGAGAGAGGAAGCACCTAGCCTCACAGACTTATTCTACCGGGGTGGGGGGATACCCAGGGGTCTCCCACCTGGTCAGAGGAGAAAGAGAGGGCAGTTGGGGGATGGATTGTGGGAAGAGTTGTTTGGGAGGGGGTAGTGAGCAGTATGTAAAATGAATAAGTAAAAGATATAATAAAATTATTAAATAAGAAGATAGCCGTGGACACATGAATGTAAGTGCCCTCTGAGACCAGAAGGATGCAGTTCTGAGGCCTGTAGAGGCCACAGAGAAGAAGTGAGGATGTGAGCAGATGTGCCTGCTGAGGGCAGAGGCAGGCACTGGGTATGTGAGTGTGTGTGCCTGCAGAGACCAGGGGACTGTGGTGTGTGAGTGCAGGTGTGTTCAGGGTACAGAAGAGGGCACAGGGATGTGAGTCCATGTGTCTGCAGAGGGAAGAAAAACAGTTTTCATGTGTGTGCAGGTGCATCAGGGGACAGAGAGGGGCAGTTTCCATGTGAGTGCTGTTGCCTGTAGAGGTCACAGAGGGTCAGTTGGACTTTGAGTGCAGTTGCCTGCAGAGGCTCAGGTGGTCAGTGGCCATGTGAGTGCAAGAGCCTGCAGAGAGTAGTTCAGTGGACTTGAAGGTGCAGATACCCACAAGGATTGTGTGGGGCAGTGTGCATGTGAGGGTAGGTATGTGCAGAAGTCAGGGAAGGCAGTGGTTAATTGAGTGTGTCCCTGTATAGGATACATGTGGGCACGTAAATGCAGCTGCATGCAGGAGATGGGTGGACAGAGGGTATGTCAGGGCATTATCATGCAGAGGATAAAATGAGGCAGTGACCCTGTGAGAGTTGGTTCATGCAGAGTTCATGGTGTTTAGTGGTCATGTTGCTCAGTTGCCTTTCAGAGTCCAAATGTGCATTGGAGATGTGAATACAGATGCCTGTAGATGCCAGGGATGCAGTGTGCATGTGATTCAGGTGCCTACAGATGTGATAAGTGGGAGGTTGCCTTGTTAGTGCAGGTGTCTATCGTTATGATAGAAGGTTGCACTGTGAGTGCAGGTGCCACAGAGGTCAGAGAGGGGAATTGTGCATGTGAGTACAGTTGCCTGCTGAGGACACAGGGTGCAGTGACTTATGTGAGTACAGATGCCTGCAGAGAGCAGAGATGAGCAGGGGGCATGTGAGTGCAGGTAAATGCATAAGGGAGAGGAATGTAGTGGACATGTGACTATGTATATATGTAGAGAGCAGAGTCAGACATTGGTCTGTGGGTGCACATGCCTGCAGAGGCCAGCAGGCAGTTTGCATGATAGTTCACATTCCTCTACAGGCCATGGAGTCATGGGGAAATGAATATATGTGTGTGGAGAAGCCACAGAGGAGCAGGAGGCTCATGAGTACAGGCTCATGCAGAGAGCAGAGTGTGCAGTGCACACGTGAGTGCAGGTACACTCAGAGAAGAGAATGACGCAGTGGGCCTGTGATTTCAGGGACATGTAGAGATCAGAATGGGGCGGTGTGCATGTGAGTGCAGATGACTGCAGAAGTCAGAGGTGGGCATTGTGCATGACAGTACAGGATCCTGCACAGGTGAGACAGAAGCAGTGTACATGTGACTGCTGGTGCATGTAGATGTCAGGGATGCAGTGGGCATTGGAGTGCAGGATTCTGCTGAGGGCTGACTGGAGCTCTGGGATGTGATGGCATGTGTATGCAGATTCCAGAAGGGCAGTGGACATGTACGTGCAGGTGCCAGAAATGCCAGTAGATCAGTGTGCATGTGAATGAAGCTAAGCATTGGTACCATATGTGGGTAGAGGGCATGTGAGTGCAGATTCCTGCACAGGCCAGGCAGCCATAGGGTTTGTGAATGCTGGTGTGTCGAGAGGGCAGAGAGGTGCAATGGCCCAGTGAGTGCAGATGATTGCAGAGACAGAGGGGCCAGGAGGTGTGAGTGCATCTGCCCACAGGCAGCGGTTGTCTTGTGCTTGTAGTTCATTGTGGGTTATGAAGAGGACCATGGGTATATGATTGTAGGTGCCTGCAGAGACCAGGGATAGGCAGTGTGTATGAGTGTATCTACCTCAGATGCCAGAGTAGGGCTGTGGGAACGTGGGTGCAGTTGCCTGCAGAGGTCAGCTTTTGTTTTTACTTCCATGTCCATATCCTGCCCAGGTCAGAGGGCTGAAGTGGGCATGTTAGTCTAGGTTCTTGCAGAGGACTTGATAGCAGTAGGCCCTTGACTTGGGGTTCTTTGGAGAGAACAGGATAACAGTGGGCCTTTGAGTTCAGGTTCCTTTGGAGCACATGATAGCAGAGGGCCCTTGAGTGAAGGTCCCTGTAGAGGACATCGGGGAACTGTGGATATGTGAGACTACAACCTGTAGAGAACAGAGATGTGCAGGGTGTACATGAGTGTAGCAGCCGGCAGAAGACAGATGTGTACTGTGGTCATGTGAGTGCTAGTGCCTGCAGAGGACAGATGTGCACAGTGGGCATGTGGATGCAGGAGCCTGCAGAAGACAGATGCGCACAGTGGGCATGTGGATGCAGGTTCCTGCAGAAGACAGATGTGCACAGTGGGCATGTGGATGCAGATGCCTGCAGAAGACAGATGTGCACAGTTGTGTGGAGTTGTGGGGTGTGAGGGCTGTGTCTGCAGATGAGAGATGGGCAGTGGGCACATGAGCACAGTGCCAGAAGGGCCAGGGAGACACTGTGAATGGGAATGAATCAAGATCCCATGTTGTCAGTTTACATGTGAGTGCAGATTCCTGCACAGGTCAGTCATTGTGTGTGTGAGTGCAGGTGTGTCTAGAGTGCAGAGAGTGTAGTGGGAGAGTGAATGCAGGAGCATGCAGAGGTCAGAGTGCTTTGTATATGGGAGTGCAAGTGCATGCAGAGACCAGCATATGGCTACATGTGTGTCATTGGAGGTGGGTTTCGGTATATGGTAAAGAAAACCTTAATTAAAAAGAATTAAAATCATTTAAATTTATACATTAAATATTTATAAAAAATCGGAAGTTAGATGTTAAACAATAATTAACCATAGGGGCTGGAATGTTTGCTCAACAGTTAAGAACACTGATCATAAAGATTTATTAACATGTTAATGAGAATATGCCACTACCCTTGGAAGACTGCCCTATTAACTACTTCCTTTTAGAACTGTTCTATTTTGATGATTTATATTATTAATGATGATGTTACCTGTTCTGTTTCTGATTCACTGAACATGTAGTTTCAGAGTTATGATATTTAGATGATTTTTATACTTTACTCTGTAAAATGATTTTTGTTGGTATTACTGATTGGTTCACTAGATACAGTTTCTAAGAGTTGTTATGTTTGGGTTATAATGTATAAAAACCCTTGCTTGAGAGCTATAAAATATACTGTGTTTGTTACTGTTTGTCACTGCCAAATCTTTATCCTTCTGGACGTTGAAGACCCTCATCCTAGGGACCCCCATACCTGGCTGGGATGGTCCATGGCAGCTGTCACCCAACATGGGGGCTCGAGGCAGGTAAGCTTTCTCTCTGTATTGGCTGGTTTTGTGTGTCAACTTGACACAGGCTGGAATTATCACAGAGAAAGATGCTTCAGTTGGAAAGTGCCTCCATGATATCCAGCTGTGGGGCATTTTCTCAATTAGTGATCAAGTGGGGAGGGTCCCTTGTGGGTGGTTCCACCTTTAGGCTGGTGCTCTTGGATTCTATAAGAGAGCAGGCTGAGCAAGCCAGGGGAAGCAAGCCAGTAAGAAACATCCCTCCATGGCCTCTGCATCAGCTCCTGCTTCCTGACCTGCTTGAGTTCCAGTCCTTACTTCTTTGGGGATGAACAGCAATGCAGAAATGTAAGCTCAATAAACCCTTTCCTCCCCAACTTGCTTCTTGGGCATGATGTTTGTGCAGGAATAGAAACCCTGACTAAGACACTCTCCTTTTTCTAAAATACTTTTTCAGGTAGAGGATAGGACCTCGTCAAGAGTGCTGCAGACTCCTTGATAGAGACACATCGAAATAAGATGACGAGAAGGTAAGAATCATGGGCATTCACAGTCCCAAAACAGAGGCTTGTTCCTGGGAGTATTGAGTCATATGTTAGAAAGTAGATGTGTTAAAACCTCAGAGAAGTGGTGCGGTGCTGGCACACACCTTTAACCCCAGCACTCGGGAGGCAAATGCAGGCAGATTTCTGAGTTCAAGGACAGCCTGCTCTACAGAGTGAGTTCCAGGATAGCCAGGGCTATACAGAGAAACCCTGTCTCAAAAAACAAAACAAAACAAAACAAACAAACAAACAAACAAACAAACAAAAAGAGAAACCTCAGAGAAGAGTTTGGCAGCATTTTATGACTTTATACTGAGGGTCAGTCCATGGTCCTCAGAGGGAGGAAGCCTGTCTTTAAAAAATTGGAAAAAGTTAGAGAAGAGATAGAGAGATTTTATGAATGCCATGGTCCTAAACAGGTCCTGGTTCAAACATTCTCACTATGGATACAAATGAGAGACCTCCTTTAAGAACTTCTTTACAGAAAAAGCTCCCTCAGAGGATGAGGAATATGCAGGTGAGTAGAGTTTCCTGCTAGGACCAGAGGAGGGCAGTGGATACATGTGCCCTCAGATGCCAGGAGGGGGGACCTGCCAGTGTAGCTACCAAGAAGACCAGAGGTGGGCAGTGGACATGATAATACAGAATCCTGCACAGGACAGGCAGTCACTGTGCATGTGATTGGAGGTGTCTACAGGGAGGACAGAGAACTGCAGTGGGCAGGTGAGGGTAGTGGAGTGCAGAGGCCTTTGTGGACAGTGGGTGTGTGAGTACATGTGCATGCAGAGGTGGGGTGGGGCAATGGTCATGTGAATGGAGAGGACATGTTAGTGCACATTCTTGCACAGGCCAGCAGTCTTGAGTATGTGAATACAGTGTCTCTAGCGGTCAGAGAGGCACAATGAACAGGTCAGGTTAGGTGAGTGCAGAGGCCGTTGGTATGCAGTGAGTATGTGACTGTATGTGCCTGCAGTCAGGGGAGCAGTGGTCTTGTGAGTTCAGGTGTGTGCAAAAGACAGATGTGTGCAGTGGGCGTGTGAATAGAGCTGCCTGCTGAGGGCATTGTTGTGATGTGAGCATATCAGACCAGGTGCCTGCCAAGACCTGAGTTAGGAATTGTGTATGAGAATGCAAGGACCTGCAGAATCCATAGAGAGACAGTGGGTAAGTGAGCAGAGATGCCTGCTGAGGGCAGAGGAGGGCAGCGGGCCTGTGAGATGATATACATGCAGAGAGCAGAGTGTGGCATGCCAGTGTTTGTGCCATTGGATGCCAGCAGGGTGGTGGGTATGTTGAGTGTAACTAGCAGGAAGACCAGAGGACTAAGTGGAGAAGAGGGAGTGTGAGTTCACACTCACGTAGATGTCAGCAGGGAAGTGGGCATGTGAGTGTAGACATCAAGTCCAGATGTTGGCAGCAGACATGTTAGTGCAGATCCCTGCACAGGCCTGGCACTCATGGGATATGTAAGTGCAGTTGTCTCAAGTGTCCATAGAGGTGTCATGGACACGTGTGTGCAGAGGGACGGGGAGCTCTGGGGATGAGTGTGTCTGTCTGCAGAGGCAGGGGCTATTGGGTGTGAGCATGAAGGTGACTGTAGGCAGTGGGCATTGGAGTGCTGGATCCTGCTGAGGGCTAAATGGAGTTGTGGGGTGTGAGGGTGTGTGTCTACACATGAGATGTGGGCATTGGGCACATGAGCACAGTGCCAGAAGGGCCAGGGACACAGTTTGAATGGGAATGAATCAAGATCCCATGTTGTCAGTTTACATGTGAATGCAGATTCCTGCACAGCCTACACAATCATTGTGTGTGTGAGTGCAGGTGTATCTAGAGTGCAGAGAGGTGCAGTGGGATAGTGAGTGCAGGAGCATGCAGAGGTCAGAGGGCATTGAGCATGGGAGTGCAAGTGCATGCAGAGACCAGCAAGAGGCTGTGGGCATGTGCATGTAGCTGCCTGTAGAGTCCAGAGAAGGACAGTGGGGATGTGAGTGCATCTGACTGCAGAGGAGAGAGAGGGCAGTGGGCCCGCAGTCCAGGTGCCTGCAGAGAGCAGGTGTGAGTGGACCTGTGGGTGTGAATGCCTGCAGTGGACAGAAGACTAGTCAGCAGGTGAGGTCATGTTCCTGCTGAGGACAGGATGGCTGTGTCCTCAGGAGTGTAGGTGCCTGATGAGATCAGAGGTGGGAGGATGGCCTGGGAGTGCAGGAGCCTGCAGAAGACAGAGGACAGCAGTGGATATGAGTGCAGGTGACTACAGGAGACAGAGGACAGCAGTGGGCATGTGAGTGCAGGTGACTGCAGAGGACAGAGGAAGGCAGTGGACATGTGAGTGCAGGTGACTTCAGAGGACAGAGGAAGGCAGTGGACATGTGAGTGCAGGTGACTGCAGAGGACAGAGGACAGCAGTGGACATGTGAGTGCAGGTGACTTCAGAGGACAGAGGAAGGCAGTGGACATGTGAGTGCAGGTGCCTGCAGGAGACAGAGGACAGCAGTGGACATGTGAGTGCACGTGACTTCAGAGGACAGAGGAAGGCAGTGGACATGTGAGTACACATGACTTCAGAGGATAGAGGACAGCAGTGGACATGTGAATGCACGTGACTTCAGAGGACAGAGAGCCCAACATTTTTGTGCATGTATCTGCCTGCTGAGGCCACAGAGGGTGCACGTGCCTGCAGAAGACAGTTGTGTAGAGTGGACATGTGAATAGAGGTGCCTGCCGAGGGCAGAGGTGCCCCATGAGCATGTCAGCGCAGGTGTCTGCTGAGGGCTGAGTTAGGTATTGTTTATGAGAATGCAGGGACCTGTAGAGACCAGAGAGAGGCAGTGGGGATGTGAGCACAGATGCCTGCTGAGGACAGAGACGGGGAGCGGGCATATGAGTGCATGTCCATGCAGAGAGCAGAGTGTGGCATTGCATGTGTGAAGGAACATGCTTGCAGATGCAAGCAGGGCAGCCTGCATGTTAGTGCAGCTATGAGTGAAGATGAGAGTTGGGCAGTGGACATGTTAGTGCAGCTTCCTGTATAGGACAGGCAGTCATTGTGTGTGTGAGCACAGGTGTCCTGAGAGGCCAGAGAGGAGCAGTGGGCACATGAGTGCAGGTGCCTGCTGAGGGCAGAGGCAGGCAGTGGGTATGTGAGTGTGTGTGCCTGCAGAGACAAGGGGTCTGTGGTGTGTGAGGGCAGGTGTGTTCAGAGTACAGAAGAGGGCATAGGCATGTGAGTCCATGTGTCTGCAGAGCTCAGAAAAATAGTTTTCATGTGTGTGCAGGTTCATCAGGGGACAGAGAGGGGCAGTTTCCATGTGAGTGCCATTGCCTGTAGAGGTCACAGAGGGTCAGTTGGACTTTGAGTGCAGTTGCCTGCAGATGCTCAGGTGGTCAGTGGATATGTGGGTGCAGGAGCCTGCAGAGAGTAATTCAGTGGACTTGCAGGTGCAGATACCCACAAGGATAGTGTGGGGCAGTGTGCATGTGAGGGTAGGTATGTGCAGAAGTCAGGGAAGGCAGTGGTTAATTGAGTGTGTCCCTATATAGGATACATGTGGGCATGTAAATGCAGCTGCATGCAGGAGATGGGTGGGCACAGGGTATGTCAGGGCATTAACATGCAGAGGATACAATGAGGCCGTGACCCTGTGAGAGTTGGTTCATGCAGAGTTCATGGTGTTTACTGGTCATGTTGGCTCAGGTGCCTTTCAGAGTCCAAACGTGCATGTGTGTGCAGGTGCCAGGGTGCTGCCCATGTGTGTGTGGGTGCCTCTCAGGGTCCACGAATGTAATGGACATGTGAGTGTGGATTCCTACTGACACCAGAGATGGGGCAGCATGCGTGAGTTCTGAAGCCTGTAGAGGCCAGAGAGGAGAAGAAGTGAGGATGTGAGCAGATGTGCCTGCTGAGGGCAGAGGCAGGCAGTGGGTATGTGAGTGTGTGTGCCTGCAGATACAAGGGGACTGTGGTGTGTGAGTGCAGGTGTGTTCAGTGTACAGAAGAGGGCACAGGTGTGTGAGTCCATGTGTCTGCAGAGGGCAGAGAGAGACAGTGGTCATGTGTGTGCAGGTGCATCCAGGGTTCAGAGAGGTGCAGTGTGCATGTGACTGCATGTGTTTGTAGAGCCCACAGAAGGTCATTGGTCCTTTGAAATGAGATTTTAACTAATAATTCACCATAGGGGCTGGAATGTTTGCTCAGCAATTAAGAACACTGACCATATAGATTTATTAACCTGTTCATGAGAATATGCCACTAGCCTTGGAAGACCGCCCTATTAAATACATCCTTTTAGAATTGTTATATTTTGATGATTTATATTATTAATCATGATGTTGCCTGTTCTGTTTGTGATTCACTGAACATGCAGTTTCAGAGTTGTGATGCCTAGATGAATTTTATATTTTACTGTGCCAAATGATTTTTGTTGGTATTAGTGATTGTTTCACTAGATACAGTTTCTAAGAGTTGTTATGTTTGGTTTTTAATGTATAAGAACCCTTGCTTCAGAGCTACAAAATACACTCAAATTCAAACTGTCTCTGTGTTTGTTTCTGTTTGTCACCGCTGAATCCTTACTCCTCTGGACGTTGAAGACCCTCATTGCAGGGACCCCCATAACCTGCTGGGATGGTCCATGGCAGCTGTCGCCCAACATGGGGCTCGAAGCAGGGAAACTTTCTCTCCGTTTTCAAAAATACTTTTTCAGGTAGAGGATAGGACCTTGTCACGAGAGCTACAGACTCCTTGATAGAGACACATTGGGTTAAGAAGTTGAGAAGGTAAAAATCATGGGCATTCACAGTCCCAAAACAGAGGCTTGTTCCTGGCAGTATTGAGTCATATGTTAGAAAGTAGAGGTGATAAAACCTCAGAGAAGACTTTGGCAGCATTTTATGACTTTGTACTGAGGGTCAGTCCATGGTTCTCAGAGGGAGGAAGCCTGTCTTTAAAAAATTAGAAAAAGGTAGGAGAAGAGATGGAGAGATTTTATGAATGCCATGGTCCTAAACAGGTCCTGGTTCAAACATTCTCACTATGGATACAAATGAGAGACCTCCTTTCAGAACTTCTTTACAGAAAAAGTGCCCTAGGGGGATGAGGAAATATGCAGGTGAGTAGAGTTTCCTGCTAGGACCAGAGGAGGGCAGTGGATACAGGCAGTCACTGTGCAGGTGATTGGTGGAATCTGGGGAAGGCAAAGAAGTGCCATGGGCAGGAGAGGGTAGTAGAGTGCAGAGGCCTTTGAGGACAGTGGGTGTGTGAGTGCATGTGCATGCAGAGGTGGGGTGGGGCAACAATGGTGATGTGAAGGCAGGTCCCTGCAGAGGCCAGAGAGAGGCAGATTTTGTAAATGCAGCTTCCTGGTATGGCCACAAGGGGGCAGTATGCCTGTAAATGAGGTGCTTTGCAAGAGCAGAATGGGGTATTGGGTATGTGAGTGCAGATGCCTGCAGATGTCAGCAGGGCCATGGACATGGTAGTGCAGCAGATTCCTGCAGAGGCCAGGCGGTCATGGTGTGTGTGAATGCTGGCTCCTGGAGATGGCATTGCAGCTGGCTGCAATGGACATGTGAGTGTAGAGGCCTAGGCAGTCTTCTGAGTATGAGTGTCTGAGGCTAGACAGCCCAGAGGGTACAAAGGTCATATGCAGGACAAAGGATAGCAGTGGACATATGAGTGCAGGTGCCTTCAGAGGACAGAGGACAGCAGTGGATATGTGAGTGCAGGTACCTTCAGAGGACAGCGGATTTCAGTGGACATGTGAGTGCAGGTGACTGCAGAGGACAGAGGACAGCAGTGGACATGTGAATGCAGGTGCCTTCAGAGGACAGAGGACAGCAGTGTACATGTGAGTGCAGGTGACTTCAGAGGACAGAGGACAGCAGTGGATATGTGAGTGCAGGTGACTTCAGAGGACAGAGGACAGCAGTGGACATGTGAGTGCAGGTGACTTCAGAGGACAGAGGACAGCAGTGTACATGTGAGTGCAGGTGCCTTCAGAGGACAGAGGACAGCAGTGGACATGTGAGTGCAGGTTCCTTCAGAGGACAGAGGACAGCAGTGGACATGTGAGTGCAGGTGACTTCAGAGGACAGAGGACAGCAGTGGACATGTGAGTGCAGGTGCCTTCAGAGGACAGAGGATAGCAGTGGACATGTGAATGCAGGTGCCTTCAGAGGACAGAGGACAGCAGTGGACATGTGAGTGCAGGTGACTTCAGAGGACAGAGGACAGCAGTGGACATGTGAGTGCAGGTGACTTCAGAGGACAGAGGACAGCAGTGGACATGTGAGTGCAGGTGCCTTCAGAGGACAGAGGACAGCAGTGGACATGTGAGTGCAGGTGACTGCAGAGGACAGAGGACAGCAGTGGACATGTGAGTGCAGGTACCTTCAGAGGACAGCGGATTGCAATGGACATGTGAGTGCAGGTGCCTTCAGAGGACAGCGGGTTGCAGTGGACATGTGAGTGCAGGTGCTCAATGGCTATGTTTTTGCAGGTATCTCTCATGACCCAAGAATGTAGTGGACATGTGAGGGGATATTCCTACTGAGGCTAGAAGTTGGGGTAGTGCACATAAGTTTTGATGCCTGTAGAGGCCAGAGAGAATATGTGGGAATGTGAGCACAGGAACCTGCAGAGAATAGTTCAGTGAACATGTGCGTGCAGATACCCACAGAGGATAGTGTGGGGCTTGTGTGCATGTGAGGGTAGGTACATGCAGAGGCCAGGGAAGGCAGTGGTTAATTGAGTGTGTTCCTGTATAGGATAAGATACATGTGGGCATGTGACTGCAGGTGCATGCAGGAGATTGGGTGGACCCAGAGGATATGTCTGTGCAGGAACATGCATAGGGCAGAGGGTGGTAGTGGTCCTGTGAGTTTTGGTTAATGCAGATTCCACAGTATTTAGTGACCACGTTTGCACAGGTGCTTTTCAGAGGCCAAGTGTGCATTGGTAATGTGAATACAGATGCCTGTAGGTGCCAGAGATGCAGTGGGAATATGAGTGCAGGTGCCAAAGATGTGATGGGGAGATTGCCCTGTGAGTGAGGTATCTACAGAAGTCACAGACTGGAATTGGGCATGTGAGTGCAGATACCTCCAATTAGCAGAGGTGGGCAGTAAGCATGTGAGTGCAGGAACATGCAGAAAGCAGAGATAGACAGTTAGCATGTAAGTGCAGGAATATGCAGAGAGCAGAGGTAGACAGTTAGCATGTGAGTGCAAGAACATGCAGGGAGCAGAGGTAGACAGTTAGCATGTGAATGCAGGAACATGCAGGGAGCAGAGGTAGGCTGTGTGCATGTCTACTTCTGTTTCTGTAAGTCAAAGGACACTGTCAAAAGGACAAAACATCAACCAACAGATTGGGAAAGGATCTTCACCAACCCTAAATCTGACAGAGGGCTAATATCAAATATATATAAAGAACTCAAGAAGGTAGAACCAAGAGAACCAAATAACCCCATTAAAAAGTGGGGTACAGAGCTAAACAAAGAATTTTCACATGAAGAACTTCGGAGAGCTGAGAAACACCTTAAGAAGTGTTCAACATCATTAATCATTAGGGAAATGCAAATCAAAACAACCCTGAGATTTCACCTCACACCAGTCAGAATGGCTAAGGTCAAAAACTCAGGAGACAGCAGGTGTTGGCGAGGATGTGGAGAAAGAGGAACACTCCTCCACTGCTGGTGGGATTGCAAGATGGAGCAACCACTTTGGAAATCAGTCTGGCAGTTCCTCAGAAAACTGGGCATGACACTTCCTGAGGACCCTGTTATACCACTCCTGGGCATATATCCAGAGGATTCTTCAGCATGCAATAAGGACACATGCTCCAATATGTTCATAGCAGCCCCATTTGTAGTAGCCAGAAGCTGGAAAGAACCCAGGTGTCCTTCAACGGAGGAATGAATACAAAAAAATGTGGTATATTTACACAATGGAGTACTATTCAGCCATTAGAAACAATGAATTCATGAAATTCTTAGACAAATGGATGGAGCTGGAGAACATCATACTAAGTGAGGTAACCCAGTCTCAAAAGATCAATCATGGTATACACTCACTGATAAGTGGATATTAGCCTAGAAACTTTGAATACCCAGGACATAATCTACAAATTAAATGATGTTCAAAAAGAATGGAGGAGTGGCCCCTGGTTCTGGAAAGACTCAGTGCAAGAGTATAGGGGAATTCCAGCACAGGGAAGTGGGAAGGGGTGGATGGAAGAACAGGGGGACAGAAGAGGGCTTATGGGACTTGCGGGGAGTGGAGACCCAGAAAAGGGGAAATCATTTGCAATGTAAATAAAAAATATATCAATTAAAAAAAAAAGAAAGCAGAGGTGGCGGGCAGTAAGCATATGAGTGCAGGAACATGCAGAAAGCAGAGGTGGGTATTGGGAATTTTATTGCAGGAACATGCAGAGAGCAGAGGTAGATTGTGGGAATTTTAGTGCAGGAACATGCAGAGAATAGAGGTAGGCTGTATGCATGTGAGTGCAGTGCCTGCAGAGCCTAGAGATGAATATTGGTCATGAGAGTGCAGATTCTTTCAGAGGTTAAGTGAGGTAATGGCCTTGTGACTGCTGGTGCCTGAAGACATCAGGGATGCAGTGCACATGTGAGTGCAGAATCCTTCAGAGGGCTAAGTGGAGCAGAGGGAGTGTGAGTTCACACTCACATAGATGTCAGCAGGGTAGTGGGCATGTGAGTCCTGGTGCCAGCAGAGGGCAGAGAGGACCAGTGGGCATGTGAGTGCAGGTGCATGCAGAGACCCCGTGTGTCAGTGAAGATGTGGGTGTAGGAGCCTGTGGAGGTCAGACTCAGGAAGTCAGCCTGTGAGTTCATGTTCCTTATGAGGACAGGATAGCATTGGGCCCATGAGGCAAGAGCCTGCTGTGATTAGAAGTAAAAGGTTGCCCTGTGCTCACTGGTGCCTTCAGAGGCCAGGAAGGGGAACTGCACATGTGAGTCCAGCCAGCTGGTGACACTTTGCATGTGACCATAGGTTACAGCAGAGAACAGGCTGGCTCTCAGCATGTAGTACATGTGTGTACATGGGAGAGAAAGGAGGAGGTGTCCTGTTTAATCAGGTTCCTGCCATGTATGAGGTTGTGGCCATGCAGGGAAAGGAGTTTTCCATGTCATTGTGTATGTATGTTTGAGTGCATGTATGTCTAGAGTTCAAAGAGGTGCAGTGTGAGAGTGAGTGCAGGAGCATGCAGAGGTCAGAGGGCAGTTAGTATGTGAGTGCAAGTGTGTGTGCATGCAGAGACCAGCAAGAGGCTGTGGGGCTGTGGGCATGTAGCTGTGGGTACATTTGACTGCAGAGGAAAGACAGGCAGGTGGGCCTGCAGTCCAGGTGCTGCAGAGAGCAGGTGTGAGTGGACCTGTGGGTGTAAATGCTTGCAGAGGACAGAGGTGGGAAAAGACCTGTGAAGGCATGTTCCTGCTGAGGACAGGATAGCAGTTTACCCATAGGTGTAGGTGCCTCCAGAGCTTAGATGTGGAATGGTAGTGCATGCGCTTAGAGGGGCTGGGCGTGTGCATGTGAGTGCATGCATCTGCACAAGACACATGGGGCAGTGGGACTGTGAGAGCAGCTGCCTGCAGACATCAGCAGTGGGAGGTGGGTCTGATGACTGCACGTGCCTACTAAGGTCCTGGAGGGGCACTGGGGGTGTGACTGCAGTCACCTGCAGAGAACATTGAGGGACAGAGGCCATGTGAACACAGGGTCTACAGAGAATAATATCATGGTGGAGACTGGACTGCATGGTAGGGCAGTGTGCATGGGAGTCCAGGGACCTGCAGAGTCCAGAGCAGGCAGTGGATATATGAGTATAGGTTCCTGCAGAGAACATGATGTCAGTGGGCATGTGAGTTCAGGGGCCTCCAGAGGTTAGGGTGGCAGTTTACATGTAAGGGTAGGTGTGGCCATAGACAAGAGGTTATCAGGGAACATGAGAATGTAAGTTATTCCAGAGGACAGTCAGGGTAGAGGCATGTGCATGCAAGTGTCTGCAGAGGTCAGAGGGTGTCAGTGAGCATTTGTGTACTGGTTCCTGAAGAGCCCAGGCAAGAAGTGGGCATGAGGGTGCAGGTGATGAGAACAGCCAGGGAAGGGCAGTGGGCATGAGGATGCAGGTGATGGGAACACCCAGGGAAGGGTAGTGGGCATGAGGGTGCAGGTGATGGGGACAGTCAGGGAAGGGCAGTGGGCATGAGGGTGCAGGTGATGGGAAGAGTCAGGGAAGAACAGTGGGCATGAGGGTGCAGGTGATGGGAACAGTCAGGGAAGGGCAGTGGGCATGAGGGTGCAGGTGATGGGAAAAGTCAGGGAAGGGCAGTGGGCATGAGGGTGCAGGTGATGGGAACACCCAGGGAAGGGCAGTGGGCATGAGGGTGCAGGTGATGGGAACACCCAGGGAAGGGCAGTGGGCATGAGGGTGCAGGTGATGGGAAGAGTCAGGGAAGGGCAGTGGGCATGAGGGTGCAGGTGATGGGAACAGTCAGGGAAGGGCAGTGGGCATGAGGGTGCAGGTGATGGGAACAGTCAGGGAAGGGCAGTGGGCATGAGGGTGCAGGTGATGGGAAGAGTCAGGGAAGAACAGTGGGCATGAGGGTGCAGGTGATGGGAACAGTCAGGGAAGGGCAGTGGGCATGAGGGTGCAGGTGATGGGAACAGCCAGGGAAGGGCAGTGGGCATGAGGGTGCAGGTGATGGGAACAGCAGGGAAGGGCAGTGGGCATGAGGGTGCAGGTGATGGGGACAGCCAGGGAAGGGCAAGGCTATCTGGAGCAGTGGGTATGAGGGTGCAGGTGATGGGAAGAGCCAGGGAAGGGCAGTGGGCATGAGGGTGCAGGTGATGGGGACAGCCAGGGAAGGGCAAGGCTATCTGGAGCAGTGGGAATGGGAAGGCACATTCCTGCAGATACCAGGAAGTAGGTGGGCATGTGTGAGAGAGATACGGGGGTCATATGAGTGTAGGTGCCTGCAGGGGACAGATGGGGTGGTGGGCTTATGACTGCAGCTGCTGAGTGGCCCAGGATGGCATTGGGCATGTGAGTGCATATAAATATAGAGACCAGAGAGTGACAGTGTGCATGTCTGTACAGTTGTCTTCAGAGACAAGTGCAGATGTGTAGAGAAGCTAGAGATTGGGTTGTAGGCTTGAGACTGCATGTTCCTGCAGAGGACAGGCTGGCAGTGGGTATGTGGATGCAGGAGCTCACTGACCTTATATGTGCAGGTTCCACTCAGTAGGCAAGAACACAGTAGGATTCCTGTAGAGGCCAGAGAAGGGTAGTGGGCTCGAGTGTGCATGTGGCTCTGCAGGGGAAATGATGACAGTGGGCATATGCTATTGGTGTTCTGTTCAGGAACTTTCCCCCTGTACCGATGTCCTCAAGGGTCTTCCCCAGTTTCTTTTCTATTAGCTTCAGAGTGTCTGGCTTTATGTGGAGGTCCTTGATCCATTTGGAGTTGAGCTTAGTACAAGGAGACAAGGATGGATCAATTCACATTCTTCTGCATGCTGACCTCCAGTTGAACCAGCACCATTTGTTGAAAAGGCTATCTTTTTTCCATTGGATGTTTTCAGCCCCTTTGTCGAGGATCAAGTGGTCATAGGTGTGTGGGTTCATTTCTGGATCTTCAATCCTGTTCCATTGATCTGCCTGCCGGTCACTGTACCAATACCATGCAGTTTTTAACACTATTGCTCTGTAGTATTGCTTGAGGTCAGGGATACTGATTCCCCCAGAATTTCTTTTGTTGCTGAGAATAGTTTTAGCTATCCTGGGTTTTTTGTTATTCCAGATGAATTTGAGAATTGCTCTTTCTTTTTTTTTTTTTCTTTTTTTTTGTCTTTTTTTTAATTGTTATTTTTTTTATTCGATATAATTTATTTACATTTCAAATGATTTCCCCTTTTCTAGCCCCCCCCACTCCCCGAAAGTCCCGTAAGCCCCCTTCTCTTCCCCTGTCCTCCCTCCCACCCCTTCCCAGTTCCCCGTTCTGGTTTTGCCAAATACTGTTTCACTGAGTCTTTCCAGAACCAGGGACCACTCCTGCTTTCTTCTTGTATCTCATTTGATGTGTGGATTATGTTTTGGGTATTCCAGTTTTCTAGGTTAATAACCACTTATTAGTGAGTGCATACCATGATTCACCTTTTGAGTCTGGGTTACCTCACTTAGTATGATGTTCTCTAGCTCCATCCATTTGCCTAAGAATTTCATGAATTCATTGTTTCTAATGGCTGAATAGTACTCCATTGTGTAGATATACCACATTTTTTGCATCCACTCTTCTGTTGAGGGATACCTGGGTTCTTTCCAGCATCTGGCAATTATAAATAGGGCTGCTATGAACATAGTAGAGCATGTATCCTTATTACATGGTGGAGAATCCTCTGGGTATATGCCCAGGAGTGGTATAGCAGGATCTTCTGGAAGTGAGGTGCCCAGTTTTCGGAGGAACCGCCAGACTGCTTTCCAGAGTGGTTGTACCAATTTGCAACCCCACCAGCAGTGGAGGAGTGTTCCTCTTTCTCCGCACCCTCTCCAACACCTGCTGTCTCCTGAATTTTTAATCTTAGCCATTCTGACTGGTGTAAGATGAAATCTTAGGGTTGTTTTGATTTGCATTTCCCTAATGACTAATGAAGTTGAGCATTTTTTAAGATGCTTCTCCGCCATCCGAAGTTCTTCAGGTGAGAATTCTTTGTTTAACTCTGTACCCCATTTTTTAATAGGGTTGTTTGGTTTTCTGGAGTCTAACTTCTTGAGTTCTTTATATATATTGGATATTAGCCCTCTATCTGATGTAGGATTGGTGAAGATCTTTTCCCAATTTGTTGGTTGCCGATCTGTCCTCTTGATGGTGTCCTTTGCCTTACAGAAACTCTGTAACCTTATGAGGTCCCATTTGTCAATTCTTGCTCTTAGAGCATACGCTATTGGTGTTCTGTTCAGAAACTTTCTCCCTGTACCGATGTCCTCAAGGGTCTTCCCCAGTTTCTTTTCTATTAGCTTCAGAGTGTCTGGCTTTATGTGGAGGTCCTTGATCCATTTGGAGTTGAGCTTAGTACAAGGAGACAAGGATGGATCAATTCACATTCTTCTGCATGCTGACCTCCAGTTGAACCAGCACCATTTGTTGAAAAGGCTATCTTTTTTCCATTGGATGTTTTCAGCCTCTTTGTCGAGGATCAAGTGGCCATAGGTGTGTGGGTTCATTTCTGGATCTTCAATCCTGTTCCATTGATCCTCCTGCCTGTCACTGTACCAATACCATGCAGTTTTTAACACTATTGCTCTGTAGTATTGCTTGAGGTCAGGGATACTGATTCCCCCAGATTTTCTTTTGTTGCTGAGAATAGTTTTAGCAATCCTGGGTTTTTTGTTGTTCCAGATGAATTTGATAATTGCTCTTTCTAACTCTGTGAAGAATTAAGTTGGGATTTTGATGGGTATTGCATTGAATCTGTATAGTGCTTTAGGCAAAATGGCCATTTTAACTATATTGATTCTACCGATCCATGAGCATGGGAGGTTTTCCCATTTTTTGAGGTCTTCTTCCATTTCCTTCTTCAGAGTCTTGAAGTTCTTGTCATACAGATCTTTCACATGTTTGGTAAGAGTCACCCCAAGATACTTTATACTGTTTGTGGCTATTGTGAAGGGTGTCATTTCCCTAATTTCTTTCTCAGCCTGCTTATCCTTTGAGTATAGGAAGGCCACTGATTTGCTTGAGTTGATTTTATAACCTGCCACTTTGCTGAAGTTGTTTATCAGTTGTAGGAGCTCTCTAGTGGAGTTTTTTGGGTCACTTAGGTAGACTATGAGAATTGCTCTTTCTAACTCTGTGAAGAATTGAGTTGGGATTTTGATGGGTATTGCATTGAATCTGTATATTGCTTTTGGCAAAATGGCCATTTTAACTATATTCATCCTGCCGATCCATGAGCATGGGAGGTTTTCCCATTTTTTGAGGTCTTCTTCCATTTCCTTCTTCAGAGTCTTGAAGTTCTTGTCATACAGATCTTTCACATGTTTGGTAAGAGTCACCCCAAGGTACTTTATACTGTTTGTGGCAATTGTGAAGGGTGTCATTTCCCTAATTTCTTTCTCAGCCTGCTTATCCTTTGAGTATAGGAAGGCCACTGATTTGCTCGAGTTTACCTTATAACCTGCCACTTTGCTGAAGTTGTTTATCAGCTGTAGGAGCTCTCTGGTGGAGTTTTTTGGGTCACTTAGGTAGACTATCATTTCATCTGCAAATAATGATAGTTTGACTTCTTCCTTTCCAATTTGTATCCCTTTGACCTCCTTATGTTGTCTAATTGCCCGAGCTAGTACCTCAAGTACTATATTGAAAAGATATGGAGAAAGGGGGCAGCCCTGTCTAGTCCCTGATTTTAGTGGGATTGCTTCAAGTTTCTCTCCATTTAGTTTGATGCTGGCTATTGGTTTGCTGTATATTGCTTTTACTATGTTTAGGATGTAGCCAGTGAGGCAGGCACAATTATCATAGCCACTTGGTAAAAGGAAATGCAAAATCAAACAGGTACAATGTTTCTCATGTAACCGATACAGAGGAATCAATTTACAGATGCCATCAAACTTCCTGATTAGAATACAGAGTCACTCATAGTTTACAGTAAACCTTCAAAGGGTTTGAAGTTTCTTTTTTTTTAAATATTTTTATTTTCTATATTCTTTTTTACATTCTAAATGATTTTCCCTTTTCCCGGATCCCCCCTCCCCATATGTCCCATAAACCTTCTTCTCTCTATCCCTTATCCAATCACCTCCCTCCTTTTTCTCTGTCTTTCTTATACCACCTGGGTCTTAACAAGTTCTTGTGAGAAATCCTTATCAACTTTTAGCCTTCTACCTTGTAAAACAAAACTTCCTGACTTAATCAATGATTTCATTACCAGAGTGCCAGACCTCATACACATACGCACAGCCATAAAAACCTGCATGTGGTTGGAAGGTTGTAATTATGTAAACAACTATGAGGCAAAGAATTGCAATTCTTTTTTTTAAAGATTTGTTTGTTTGTTTGTTTGTTTATATGTGTACACCATTGCTCTCTTCAGACACACCAGAAGAGGGCATCAAATCCCATTACAGATGGTTGTGAGCCACCATGTGGTTGCTGGGAATTGAACTCAGGACCCTGGAAGAGCAGTCAGGTGCTCTTAACCACTGAGCCATCTCCCCAGCCCAAAGAATTGCAATTCTTAAAAGGGAGTTTGGTGGTTAGTGAATCGACTTCAAAGACCGGATTATCAGTCAGGCCTTAGGAATTCCAGCTAGGCCTTAGGAATCCCCAAGAAGAGAGAAAAGGAGGAAGTCAGGGCAAAGTGCTACTTGAGAACTACAGGCCCATCTTAAATAGCTAGGAAGTAAGAGAATATAGCAAATTGCCAGGTGAAATTTCTGCTTCTAAATTTATAGAGTTCCATTATTCCCAGGAGATATTTCTTTTTTCTGCCTCTGTCTGTAAAATATCAACTTTACAGACTTCACTGGGCCACCACAGCACCTGCAAAGGCTAGAGATAGGTCTTGTGTATGAGAATGCAGGTGTCTGCAGATTCCATAGAGAGGCAGTGGGTATGTGAGCACAGATGCCTGCTGAGGGGAGGGGAGTGGGCATGAGAGTGCATGTCCGTGCAGAGGGCAGAGTGTGGCATTGGGTGTGTGAGTGCGGGTGCCAGGGTGCCCATGTATGTGAGGTGCCTCTCAGGGTCCATGAATGTAATGTACATGTGTGTGCACATTTCTACTGACACCAGACGTGTGGCAGCATATGTGAGTTCTGAGGCCTGTAGAGGCCAGAGAGGAGAAGAAGTGAGGATGTGAGCAGATTTGCCTGCTGAGAGCAGAGGCAGGCAGTGGTCATGTGAGTGTGTGTGCCTGCAGGGACCAGGGGACTGTGGTGTGTGAGTGCAGGTGTGTTCAGGATACAGAAGAGGGCACAGGCATGTGAGTCCATGTGTCTGCAGAGGACAGAGAGGGACAGTGTGCATGTGAGTGCTGTTGCCTCTAGAGGTCACAGAGCGTCATTTGGACTTTGAGTGTGGGTGCCTGCAGAGGCTCAGGTGGTCAGGGACCGTGTGAGGCCAGGGGCCTGCAGAGGATAGATGTTTAGTAGACATCTGGGTGCACATAAGCACAGAGCATAGTGTGGGGCAGTGTGCATGTGAGGGTACTATGTGCTGATAGCAGAGAATGTGAAGATTAAATGAGTGTTCCATCACAGGATAGGATACCCGTGGGCATGTGCTGCAGGTGTCTGCAGATGTGATAGTTGGGAGGTTGCACTGTGAGTGAGGTGCCTACAGAGGTCAGAGAGGGTAAGTGGGCACGTGCCTACAGTTGCCTGCTGAGGACACAGGGGTGCGGTGGGCATGTGAGTGCAGGTGCTTACATAGGGAAGAATGGGAAAGTGGGTGAGTGAGTGTTGATGCTGCAGGGGACAAAGGTGTGCATTGGGTGTGAACATAGATGTACTTGCAGAGGCACACGAGAGACCTTGAACACGTGGCTGTATGTGCCTGTAGATTCCTGGGAAGCAGTTTGCCTGTGTGTGGAGGACCCTACAGAGTGCTAAGGGGAGCACCAGGAATACAAGTGCATGTGCTGCAGATGCCAGGAGGACAGTTGGCATGTCAGTGCAGCAGCCTGCAGATTCTAGGAGAGCAGTGTGCATGCGAGCGCAGCTAAGTACCAGGATCAGATGTACACAGTGGACATGTTAGAGCAGACTCCTGCACAGCCCAGGCAGTCATCGGGGATGTGAATGCAGCTATCTTGAGAGGCCAAAGACGTGAAATTGGCAAGGGATGGTTGTTGCATGCAGAGGACATTGTGGGGTGGTGGCTATATGAGGGGATGTCACTGCAGAGGCGAGGGGGCAGAGCTCATGGGAGTGCAGGTGTCAGCAGAATAGAGATGGGGACAGTGGGCATGAGAGTGCAGGTGTCCTCTCAGGATAGAGGATTTCAATGGTTGTGTGAGTGCAGGTGCATGCAGATGTCAGAGGAGAATAGGAACCTGAGAGCCCATGCCTTCAGGAGCCACATCTATGCAGTGAGTTCTTATAGAGACAAGATTAGGGCAGTGGAGATGGGAGGCCATGTAGCAGCAGAGTGCATGGGGCACATTGTATTTGTGAGTGCAGGGGTCCTTGGAGAACAAAAGAGTGTTTTAGGCATGAGTGCCAGTACCTGCAGGGGTCCCCAGTGGGATGTTGGCTGTGTGAACAGGCACCTACAAAGGCCAGAGTTGGGGAATATGCAGGTGAGTAGAGTTTCCTGCTAGGACCAGAGGAGGGCAGTGGATACATGTGCCATCAGATGCCAGGAGGGGAGACCTGCCAGTGTAGCTACCAAGAAGACCAGAGGTGAGCAGTGGATATGATAATACAGAATCCTGCACAGGACAGGCAGTCAGTGTGTATGTGATTGGAGGTGTCTACAGGGAGGACAGAGAACTGCAGTGGGCAGGTGAGGGTAGTGGAGTGCAGAGGCCTTTGTGGACAGTGGGTGTGTGAGTGCATGTGCATGCAGAGGTGGGGTGGGGCAATGGTCATGTGAATGGAGAGGACATGTTAGTGCACATTCCTGCACAGGTCTTGAGTATGTGAATACAGTGTCTCTAGAGGTCAGAGGGGTACAATGAACAGGTCAGGTTAGGTGAGTGCAGAGGCCGTTGGTAGGCAGTGGGTATGTGAATATATGTTCCTGCAGTCAGGGGAGCAGTGGTCTTGTGAGTTCAGGTGTGTGCACTACGCAGATGTGTGCAGTGGCATGTGAATAGATGTGTCTGCTGAGGGCATTACTGGGATGTGAGCATATCAGACCAGGTGCCTGTCAAGACCCGAGTTAGGAATTATGTATGAGAATGCAAGGACCTGCAGAATCCATAGAGAGACAGTGGGTATGTGAGCAGAGTTGTCTGCTGAGGGCAGAGGAGGGCAGCGGGCCTGTGAACTGATGTACATGCAGAGAGCAGAGTGTGGCATGCCAGTGCATGTGCCATTGGATGCCAGCATGGTGGTGGGTATGTTGAGTGTAACTAGCAGGAAGACCAGAGGACTAAGTGGGGAAGAGGGAGTGTGAGTTCACACTCACGTAGATGTCAGCAGGGCAGTGGGCATGTGAGTGTAGACATCAAGTCCAGATGTTGTCAGCAGACATGTTAGTGCAGATCCCTGCACAGGCCTGGCACTCATGGGATATGTAAGTGCAGTTGTCTCAAGTGTCCATAGAGGTGTCATGGACATGTGTGTGCAGAGAGACAGGGGAGCTCTGGGGATGAGTGTGTCTGTCTGCAGAGGCAGAGGGCCATTGGGTGTGAGCATGAAGGTGATTGTAGATTATAGAAGAGGACAATGGGTGTGTGAATGCAGGTGCCTGCAGAGGACAGAGGGTGGCACTGGACTGTATGTGCAGGTGACTGGAAAGGCCAGAGAGTGGTCGTCAGCATGGGGGCATAGCTACCTGTAGATGACAGAGGGGCAGCAGCCTGTGATGTGAGTGCAGGTGCATGCAGAGACCAGGGTGTCAGTTAACATGTGGGTGTTGTTGCCATCTGGAGTGGGAGGATGTCCTGTGAGTGCAGGTATCTACAGAGGTCAGGGAGAGGAAGTGGGCCTGTGAGTGCAGGAGCCTGCAGAGCAGGAAGGGTTTGGTGTGTATGTGAGTACAGGTGTCTGAGGATGCCAGAGGAGGGCATTGTGTGTGTGTGTGTGTGTGTGTGTGTGTGTGTGTGTGTGTGAGTGCAGGTGTCTGCAGATGCAAGGTGATAGTGGGCATGTGAGTCCTGGTGCCAGCAGAGGGCAGAGAGGACCAGTGGGCATGTGAGTGCTAGTGCATGAGAGACCCTGTGTGTCAGTGAAGATGTGGGTGTAGGAGCCTGTGGAGGTCAGAGTCAGGAAGTCAGTCTGTGAGTTCATGTTCCTTCTGAGGACAGGATAGTATTGGGCCCATGAGGCAGGAGCCTGCTGTGAATAGAAGTCAAAGGTTGCCCTGTGCTCGCTGGTGCCTTCAGAGGTGCAGTGTGAGAGTGAGTGCAGGATCATGCAGAGGTCAGAGGGCAGTGAGCATGTGAGTGCAAGTGCATGCAGAGACCAGCAAGAGGCTGTGGGGCTGTGGGCATGTAGCTGTGAGTGCATCTGACTGCAGAGGAAAGAGAGGCAGGTGGGCCTGCAGTCCAGGTGCTGCAGAGAGCAGGTGTGAGTGGACCTGTGGGAGTAAATGCCTGCAGAGGGCAGAGGTGGGAAAACACCTGTGAGGTCATGTTCCTGCTGAGGACAGGACAGCAGTTTACCCATAGGTGTAGGTGCCTCCAGAGCTCAGATGTGGAATGGTAGTGCATGCACTTAGAGGGGCTGGCCGTGTGCATGTGAGTGCATGCATCTGCACAAGACACATGGGGTAGTGGGACTGTGAGAGCAGCTGCCTGCAGACATCAGCAGTGGGAGGTGGGTCTGATGACTGCACACGCCTACTAAGGTCCTGGAGGGGCAGTGGGGGTGTGAGTGCAGTCACCTGCAGAGAACATTGAGGGACAGAGCCTATGTGAACACAGGGTCTACAGAGAATAATATCATGTGGACACTGGACTGCATGGTAGGGCAGTGTGCATGAGAGTTCAGGGAACTGCGGAATCCAGACCAGGCAGAGGATATGAAAGTGTAGGTTCCTGCAGAGAACAGGATGCCAGTGGGCATGTGAGTGTTGGTTCATGCAGAGTCCAGGGTGGTTAATAGACATGTTTGTGCAGGTGTCTTTAGAGGCCTAGTCTATATTGTTGGTGTGAGTGCAGATGCCTATAGATGCCAGGGATGCAGTGGGCATGTGATGCACATGTCTGCAGATGTGATAGGTGGGAGGTTTCACTGTGAGTACAGTGTCTACAGAGCTCAGAGAAGGGAAGTGGGTCTTGGGTACACTTCTCTGCTGAGGATACAGGGGTGCAGTGGGCATGTGAGTACAGATTCCTGCAGAGAGACCAGACATGTGTAGGGAGTGTTAATGTTGTTGTGTCGAGAGTACAGAGAGATGCTGTGTGAGAGTGAGTGCAGCAGCATGCAGAGGTCAGAGGGCAGTGAGCATGTGAGTGCATGAGCATGCAGAGGCCAGCAGAGGCTGTGGGCCTAGGCATGTAGCTGTGAGTGCATCTGCAGAAGAAAGAGAGAGAAGTGGTCCTGCAGTCCAGGTGCTGCAGCGAGCAGGTGTGAGTGGACCTGTGGGTGTAAATGCCTGCAGAGGGCAGAGGTGGGAAAAGACCTGTGAGGTCATGTTCCTGCTGAGGACAGAATAGCAGTTTACCCATAGGTGTAGGTGCCTCCAGAGCTCAGATGTGGAATGGTAGTGCATGCACTTAGAGGGGATGGCTGTGTGCATGTGAGTGCATGCATCTGCACAAGACACATGGGGCAGTGGGACTGTGAGAGCAGCTGCCTGCAGACATCAGCAGTGGGAGGTGGGTCTGATGACTGCACGTGCCTACTAAGGTCCTGGAGAGGCAGTGAGGGTGTGACTGCAGTCACCTGCAGAAACATTGAGGGACAGAGGCTATGTGAACACAGGGTCTACAGAGAATAATATCATGGTGGACACTGGACTGCATTGTGGGGCAGTGTGCATGGGAGTCCAGGGAACTGCAGAATCCAGAGCAGGCAGTGGATATGTGAGTGTAGGTTCCTGCAGAGAACAGGATGCAGTGGGCATGTGAGTGTAGGTTCCTGCAGAGGACAGGATGTCAGTGGGCATGTGAGTGCAGGGGCCTGCAGAGTGCAGGGTGGCAGTGGACATGTAAGTTTAGACATAGCTATTGACAAGAGGTTATCAGGGAACATGAGAATGTAAGTTATTCCAAAGGACAGTCAGGGTAGAAGCATGTGCATGCACGTGTCTGCAGAGGTCAGAGGGTGTCAGTGAGCATTTGTGTGCTGGTTCCTGAAAAGCCCAGGCAAGAAGTGGGCATGAGGGTGCAGGTGATGGGAACATCCAGGGAAGGGCAGTGGGCATGAGGGTGCAGGTGATGGGAACATCCAGGGAAGGGCATTGGGCATGAGGATGCAGGTGATGGGAACAGCCAGGGAAGGGCAGTGGGCATGAGGGTGCATGTGATGGGAACAGCCAGGGAAAGGCAGTGGGAATGAGGGTGCAGGTGATGGGAACAGCCAGGGAAGGGCAGTGGGCATGAGGGTGCAGGTGATGGGGACAGCCAGGGAAGGGCAGTAGGCATGAGGGTGCAGGTGATGGGAACAGTCAGGGAAGGGCAGTGGGCATGAGGGTGCAGGTGATTGGAACAGCCAGGGAAGGGCAGTGGGCATGAGGGTGCAGGTGATAGGTACAGTCAGGGAAGGGCAGTGGACATGAGGGTGCAGGTGATGGGAACAGCCAGGGAAGGGCAGTGGGCATGAGGGTGCAGGTGATGGGAAGAGTCAGGGAAGGGCAGTGGGCATGAGGGTGCAGGTGATGGGAACAGTCAGGGAAGGGCAATGGGCATGAGGGTGCGGGTGATGGGAAGAGTCAGGGAAGGGCAGTGGGCATGAGGGTGCAGGTGTGTGCAGAGGCCATAGCTGGGCAGTGGGCTTTTGAGTACAGGTTTCTTCTCATAGACACCAGAGAGGGGTGGGTGCAGGGTATGTGCATTCAGATGCTTGGAGATGACAGAGGGTTGTGACATTGGGTTTATGAGAGCAAGTAACTCTAGAGGGCAGAGAGAGAGAGAGAGAGAGAGAGAGAGAGAGAGAGAGAGAGAGAGAGAGAGAGAGAGAGAGAGAGAGAGAGAACATAGTGTTACAGGTACATGCTGAGGTCAGAGAGAGGCTGTGGGCCTGTGAGTGCAGATGTCTGCAGAGCAGGAAGGGTTTGGTAGCTCTTTGAGCACAGGTGCCTGCAGAGAGGAGGGCTCTCTCTCTCTCTCTCTCTCTCTCTCTCTCTCTCTCTCTCTCTCTCTGTGTGTGTGTGTGTGTGTGTGTATGTATGTCTATGTGTGAGTGTAAGCAGATGACTACATTTATAAGGGGGCAGTGTGCATAGGTGTGCAGAGGCCATGGGTGTACAGTGGGTATGTGAATTGTGTGCCTCTAGTGATCGGCAACCGGGCAATGGTCCTATGAGGGCACTTTACTGCAGGGTATAGAAGGGGTCACAACCAACTGTGTCCAGGTGCCTGCAGGTGATAGAGTGGGGTGGTTGCATGTGGGTACAGGACATGCAGAGGGCAGAGTGGGGGTCAGTGTGTATTTAGTGTAGGTCCCTGCAGAGGCTAGGGAAGGCAGTGAGCATGTGAGTGTAGAGACGTGCAGAGGGAGAGGGGGCAGTGGATATGTGAGTGCAGGGGCCTGTCCAGGACAGAGAGGGGAACTGTCCATATGAGGACAATGGCCTGCAGATGCCACAGAGAAGCTGTGGGCATGTGAGTGCAGGAGCCTGCTGTGACCAGAAGGGGGGCAATTAGCATGTGACTGCATGTTCCTGTAGACAGCTGAGGCAGGCAGTAGGCATGGGAGTAGAGCTACCTGTCACCAGAACAAAGCAGTGGGCATGTCAGTGAAGATACTGCAGATGCATAGGAGAGGCACAGGGCCTGTGAGTGCAGGAACATGCAGAGAGCAGAGGTGCATAGTGGACATGGAGTAGAGCTATATGTAAACATCAGAACAAAGCAGTGTGCGCAGGAGTGCAAATGTCCACAGTGGCCATAGTGGGGAAGTGACCTGTGAGTTCATGTTCCTGCTGAGGACAGGACAGCAGTGTCCCCATGAGGGTGGGTGCTCCAAGTTCAGATATTGCAGGTTGGACTGTGAGTGTCTGTGCCAACATAGGCTGGCAGTGGGCATTTGAGCGCAGGTCCTGGACTGGAGACATGGGTGACAGTGGGACAGTGAGTGCAGGTGTCTGTATAATACACAGGGACAGAAGGGCAGATAGGTGCATGTACTTAAGGATGGCAGTGTGTGTGTGTGTGTGTGTGTGTGTGTGTTAGTGTGTGTGTGTGTGTGTGTGTGTGTGTGTGTAGGTCCATGCAGAGGCCAGGGAGGGCAGTGGGCATGTGAGTAGAGGTTCCTTCATAGCCCATGCAGGGAGGAGACAGATGCCTGCAGAGGTCAGGGTGGCAGTGAGCATGTTAGCTCATTTTCCTAAGGTGTCCACACAAGACATGGCCATGTGAATGCAGGTGACAGGAGCAGTCAGGGAAGGGCAGTGGATATGTGAGTGCAGGTGTGTTCAGAGGCCAGAGTGTGGTGCTGGGCATGTCAGTACAAGTACTTGGGAAAGCCAGGCAGGTAGTACGCATGTGACTGCAGGTACCTGTGCATGTGTCAGGCATGCAGTGCGCCTGTGAGGGCTGCAGCCTTTGCAAGGCTATCTGGAGCAGTGGGAATGGGAAGGCACATTCCTGCAGATGCCAGGAAGTAGGTGGGCATGTGTAAGAGAGATGCGGGGGTCATGTATGTGCATGTGCCTGCAGGGGACGGATGGTGTGTTGGGCTTACGACTGAAGGTGCTGAGTGGCCAAGGATGGCATTGGTCATGTGAGTGCATGTAAATATAGAGACCAGAGAGTGACCGTGTGCATGTCTGTACAGTTGTCTTCAGAGACAAGTGCAGATGTGTGCAGAATCCAGAGAGTGGCAATAGGCTTGAGACTGTATGTTCCTGCAGGGGACAGGCTGGCAGTGGGCATGTGGATGCAGGTGCCTGCAGAGACCAGCATGCTCAGTGGCCTTGTGTGTGCAGGTTCCACTCAGTAGGCAAGAATGCAGTAGACATGATAGTGCTGATTCCTGCAGAGGCCAGAGAAGGTTAGTGGGCTCGAGTGTGCATGCGGCTCTGCAGGGGAAATGACGACAGTGGGCATGTAGGGCTGGAGTCTGCAGATTACAGATGGACAGTGGGCTTTTGCATTCAGGATGCTTCAGATGACTAAGTGGGCAATGGGTATGTGAGTGCACACACTTGTGGATGCCAGCAGGGCAGTGTGCATGTGAGGGCAGCAATGGGCCAAGACCACATGTTGGCAGTGGACGTGTCAGTGCAGATTCCTGCATAGGACAGGCAGTCATTGGGGATGTGAGCACAGGTGTCTGGAGGGCCCAGAGAGGAGCAGCGGGCACATCAGTGCAGACGTGCCTGCTGAGGGCAGAGGCAGGCAGTGGGTATGTGAGTGTGTGTGCCTGCAGAGACAAGGGGACTGTGGTGTGTGAGTGCAGGTGTGTTCAGGGTACAGAAGAGGGCACAGGCATATGAGTCCATGTGTCTTCCGACACCAGAGAGAGACTGTGGTCATGTGTGTGCAGGTGTCTCAGGGGACAGAGAGGGGAGACTTGCTTGTGACTGGATGTACTTGTAGAGCCCACAGAGGGTCAGTGGTCCTTTGAGTGCAGGTGACTGCAGAGAGTAGAAGGTGACATTGTACATGTGAGTGCTTGTGACTTCAGAGGAGAGAGAGGCACCTGTGTGTACAGGTGTGCTCAGAGGATAAATTGTGCAGTGAGCATGTGATTGCAGGTGCGTGCAGAGAGCATAGGTGGGTAGTGGGCGTGTGATTGCAGGTATATACAGAGGACACACTGGGCAGTAGGCTTGTGAGTTCAGGCATCTGAGTGGCATTAGGGATGTGAGTGCATGAAAATGTAGAGGGCAGAGACTGACAGTGTTCATGTGAGTATCTGTGTCTGCCGAGAGATGTGCAGATGCATGGAGAGGCCAGAGAGTGGCAGCAGGCTTGAGATTGCATGTTCCTGCAGAGGACAGGCTGGCAGTGTGCATGTGGATGCAGGTGCCTGCAGAAGACAGATGAGGATTGTTAGTTTGTGACCAGATGTGACTGCAGAGGGTAGAAGATGACATTGGACATGTGAGTGCAGGTGACTTCAGAAGACAGAGAGGAGCCTGTGGTTACAGGTGTCCTCAGAGGATAAAGAGTGCAGTGGGCATGAGTGCAGGGACCTACAGTTGTCCCCAGTGGGAGGTTGGCTGTGTGAACAGGTGCCTACAAAGGTTAGAGACAGGATGTACACATGTGACTGCAGTTGACATCTGAGTCCAGAGCAGGCAGTGAGCAAGTGAGTCCAAGTCCCTGCAGGGAGCAGAGTGGAGCGGTGTGCACGTGACTGCTGTTACATGTAGCTGCCAGGGATGCAGTTGGCACTGGAGTGCAGGATCCTGCTGAGGAGTTGTGGGGTGTGAGGGCTGTGTCTGCAGATGAGAGATGGGCAGTGGGCACATGAGCACAGTGCCAGAAGGGCCAGGGAGACAGTGTGAATGGGAATGAATCAAGATCCCATGTTGTCAGTTTACATGTGAGTGCAGATTCCTGCACAGGACAGACAGTCATTGTGTGTGTGAGTGCAGCTGTGTGTAGAGTGCAGAGGGGTGCACTGGGAGAGTCAGTGCAGGAGCATGCAGAGGTCAGAGTGCTTTGTGCATGGGAGTGCAAGTGCATGCAGAGACCAGAATATCGCTACATGTGTGTCATCAGAGGTGGGTTTCGGTATATGGTAACGAAAACCTTAATTAAAAAGAATTAAAATAATTTATATTTATACAATAAATATTTATAAAAAATCAGAAATTAGATGTTAAACAATAATTAACCATAGGGACTGGAATGTTTGCTCAACTGTTAAGAACACTGATCCTAAAGATTTATTAACCTGTTCATGAGAATATGCCACTAGCTGTGGAAGACTGCCCTATTAACTACTTCCTTTTAGAACTGTTATATTTTGATGATTTATATTATTAATGATAATGTTCCCTGTTCTCTTTGTGATTCACTGAATATGTAGTGTTAGAGTTATGATGTTTAGATGATTATTATACTTTACTGTGCCAAATGATTTTTGTTGGTATTACTGATTGTTTTACTAGATATAATCTCTAAGAGTTGTTATATTTGGCTTTTAATGTATAAAAGCCCTTGCGTGAGAGCTACAAAATACACTGTGTTTGTTTCTGTTTGTCACCACTGAATCCTTACCCTTCTAGATGTCGAAGACCCTCATCCTAGGGACCCCCATACCTGGCTGGCATGGTCTGTGGCAGCTGTCACCAAACATGGGGGCTCAAAGCAGGTAAGCTTTCTCTCCTTTTTCTAAACTACTTTTTCAGGTAAAGAATACTTTTTCAAGTAAAGGATAGGATCTCATCAAGAGTGCTGCAGACTTCTCGATAGAGACACATGGAGATAAGACGACGAGAAGGTAAGAATCATGGGCATTCACAGTCCCCAAACAGAGGCTTGTTCCTGGCAGTATTGAGTCAGTCATATGTTAGAAAGTAGATGTGTTAAAACCTCAGAGAAGTGGTGCGGTGCTGGCACACACCTTTAAGCCCAGCACTCGGGAGGCAGAGGCAGGCAGATTTCTGAGTTCAAGGCCAGCCTGCTCTACAGAGTGAGTTCCAGGACAGCCAGGGCTATACAGAGAAACCCTTTCTCAAAAACCAAACCAAACCAACCAACCAACCAGCCAAACAAACAAACAAAAAGAAAAACCTCAGACACTGGAAGGTTGTCTTCAGAGGACAGAGGAAGCCACAGTTTTGTGCATGTAACCACAGAGGGGCAGTGGGCATGTGCATGCATGTCCATGCTGAAAGAAGACTGGTGCAATGAATATGCAGGTTCAGATGTCTGCAGAGTTCAGAGGTTGGCATTGGGCATAAGAGTGCAGATGCATGCAGAGGTGTAGTGAGACAGTAGGCATGTAACTACAGGTTCCTGCATGTGCCAGGGATGCTGTAATGATGTGAATGCAGGAGCCTTCAGAGGGCCAATTGCATCAGTAGGACTGTCCATGCACATTCCAGCAGATGCCAGGAGAGCAGTGTTCATGTAGTGCACCTAAGCAGCAGGAAGAGTGTGGGCAGTGGACATGGTAGTGAAGATTCCCGCACAGAACTGTCAGTCACTTGAGTTGGGGGTTTGATACAGGTATCTCTAGAGTGCAGAGAGGTGCAGTGGTAACATGGGTGTATGGGCATTCACAGTCCCCAAACAGAGGCTTGTTCCTGGCAGTATTGAGTCAGTCATATGCGGTTCCTCCGAAAACTGGGCACCTCACTTCCAGAAGATACTGCTATACTACTCCTGGGCATATACCCAGAGGATTCCCCACCATGTAATAAGGACACATGCTCCACTATGTTCATAGCAGCCCTATTTATAATTGCCAGATGCTGGAAAGAACCCAGGTATCCCTCAACAGAAGAGTGGATACAAAAAATGTGGTATATCTACACAATGGAGTACTATTCAGCCATTAGAAACAATGAATTCATGAAATTCTTAGGCAAATGGATGGAGCTAGAAAACATCATACTAAGTGAGGTAACCCAGACTCAAAAGGTGAATCATGGTATGCACTCACTAATAAGTGGATATTAACCTAGAAAACTGGAATACCCAAAACATAATCCACACATCAAATGAGGTACAAGAAGAAAGGAGGAGTGGCCCCTGGTTCTGGAAAGACTCAGTGAAGCAGTATTCGGCAAAACCAGAACGGGGAAGTGGGAAGGGGTGGGTGGGAGGACAGGGGCAGGGAAGGGGGCTTGGGGGACTTTTGGGGAGTGGGGGGCTAGAAAAGGGGAAATCATTTGAAATGTAAATAAATTATATTGAATAAAAAAATTAAAAAAAATATGTCGAATAAAAAATAAAAAAAATAAAAAAACATTTAAAAAAAGAAAAAAAAAGAGAGTAGATGTGTTAAAACCTCAGATGGCAGAGTGGAGCAGCGGGCATGTTAATGCACATGCAAGGAGAGGCCATAAGGAGGCAGTGGGCATGTGAGTGCCAGTCACTACAGAGGCAAAGTATGCAGGGGCATATGAGTGCAGATGCCTACAGAGGCCAGGGTCAGGCAGTGGGCTTTTGAATGCAGGTTTCCTATAGAGGCCAGAGAAGGGTGCAGGTTATGTGAGTGCCTACTAAGGTCCTGGAGGGGCAGTGGGGGTGTGACTGCAGTCACTTGCAGAGAACATTGAGGGACAGAGGTTATGCGAACACAGGGTCTACAGAAAATAATATCATGGTAGACACTGGACTCCATGGTAGTGCAGTGTGCATGAGAGTTCAGGGAATTGCGGAATCCAGACCAGGCAGTGGATATGAGAGTGTAGGTTCCTGCAGAGAGCAGGATGCCAGTGGGCATGTGAGTGCAGGGAACTCCAGAGGCCAGGGTGGTTAGTAGACATGTTTGTCCAGATGTCTTTAGAGGCCTAGTCTATATCGTTGATGTGAGTGCAGATGCCTGTAGATCCCAGGGATGCAGTGGGTGTGTGATGCACATGTCTGCAGATGTGATGTTTGGGAGGTTTCACTGTGAGTACAGTGTCTACAGAGCTCAGAGAAGGGAAGTGGGTATGTGGGTACACTTCTATGCTGAGCATACAGGGATGCAGTGGGCGTGTGATGCACATTTCTGCAGATGTGATAGGTGGGAAGTTACAGTGTGAGTGCATTGCCTACAGAGTTCAGAGAGGGGAAGTGGGTCTGTGGATACACTTGCCTGCTGAGGATACAGGGGTGCAGTGGGCATGTAAGTATAAATACCTGCAGAGGCCAATGGTAGGCAGTGGAGATGGCAGTGCAGGTGCTTGCAGAGGCACAGAGTAGACAGTAGATGTGTGATTGCTTGTTCCTTAGATGTGAGGGGTGCAGTGGGCATTGGGTTGTAGATACCCAGAGGACATGGGTATGTGGGTACACTTCTCTGCTGAGGATACAAGGGTACAGTTGGCATGTGAGTACAGATACCTGCAGAGAGCAGAGGAGGGCAGTGGACATGTGAGTATAAATACCTGCAGAGGCCAATGGTGGGCAGTGGAGATGGCAGTGCAGGTGCTTGCAGAGGAACAGAGTAGACAGTAGGTGTGTGATTGCTTGTTCCTTAGATGTGAGGGGTGCAGTGGGCATTGGGTTGTAGATACCCAGAGGACATGGGTATGTGGGTACACTTCTCTGCTGAGGATACAAGGGTACAGTTGGCATGTGAGTACAGATACCTGCAGAGAGCAGAGGAGGGCAGTGGGCATGTGAGTGCAGATACCTGCAGAGGCCAATGGTGGGCAGTGGAGATGGCAGTGCAGGTGCTTGCAGAGGAACAGAGTAGACAGTAGGTGTGTGATTGCTTGTTCCTTAGATGTGAGGGGTACAGTGGGCATTAGAGTATAGAAGTTGTCAGAGACCAGGAGGGAAAGTGGGCATGTGACATCAGAGGCCAGCAGATGCCAAGACACCACAGTACTCAAAAGTGCAGCCACATGTCAAGATCAGTGTGTTTAGGGGCATGTAAGTGCAGATTCCTGCACAGACCTACACAGTCATTGGGTATGTGAGTGCAGATGTTTCTGGAGAGGTGCAGCAGGAATGTGGATTCAGGGGCATGGAGAGGCCAGAGGGCATTGAGCCTGTGAATCCAAGTGCCTGCAGAGACCAGGAAGGGGCTGTGGGCATGGGAATGTACCTGCTGGTGGAGGCCAGAGAAGGGCAGAGGGCATGCAAGTGCATTGCCTGCAGAGTAGAGGACAAGTGGACCTGTGAGTCCAGGTACCTGCACAGACCTGGGGTTCATCAACATGTGGGTGCAGATGCCTGCAGTGGTCAGAGGGGGAAATGGTTCTGTGAGTTCCCATCACTGCTGAGGACTTGATAGCAGTTTAGCCATGTCTGTAGGTGTGTGCAGAGTTCAGATGTGGGAGTGTGGACTGTGAGTGCACGTGCTGACATAGGCTGCTAGTGAGCATGTGTGTGCATGTGCCTGCAGAAGACCACTGGAAGCAGAGAGCATTGAGTGCAGGTGTCTGCAGAGGTCAGAGGGAGGCTGTGGGTTTGTGACTATACTTGCCTGCAGGGAGCAGAGGAGGGCAGAGGACATGTGAGTCCATTTACCTGTAGATAACAGAATGGGGCAGAGGGCATGTGGTTGCTGATATCTGCTGACAGAAAGAGAGGTGGTGGGCATGTGTTTCCAGGAACCTGTTGGATATAGAGAGGTTCTGTGCAGGGGAGCACAGATGCTTGTAGAGTCATGTCTGGGGACAGTGTCATGTGGCTGTAGGTCATGCAGAGCACAGAGCAGGCAGCAGGCGTGTGGGTGTATGCTCAGGGAGAGGATAGGATGGCCATGGACATATGAGTGTTGTTGCCTGCAGAACACAGATGGGGCAGTGGGTACGAGAGTGCAGGTGCCCTCCCTCAGAGGATGAAAGAACTCAATTATATGTGAGTGCAGCTGCCTTCTGAGGACAGAGAGGGGCAGTTGGGCTTGTGATTCCTGATGCCCTCAGAGGATGGAAGTGTGCAGTGGGCATGTGGGTGCAGGTGCCTGCAGAGAAAGAGAAGGCAAGTGTGCATGTGGGTGCAGGTGCCTGCAGACAAAGAGAAGGGAAGTGTGCATGTGGGTGCAGGTGCCTGCAGAGAAAGAGAAGGTAAGTGTGCATGTGGGTGCAGGTGCCTGTGGAGACAAGGGTGCTGTGCACATGCAGTTATAGATGTCTGCAGAGTACAGAGGGGGCAGACTGGGCCTGTGAGTTCACTGTCCTACTGAGGACAGGATAGCTGTGTGCCCTTAAGCACAGGTCCCTTTTGAGGTCAGAAGTGGGAGGGTGGCCTGTGAATTCAGGAGCCTACAGAATCCAGGCAGGGGCAGTATGCATGTGAATACATCCAGATGGCTGTCTGCATGTGAGTGCAGGTCATGCAGGAGACAGATTGGGGCAGTCTGCATGTGAATAGAGGAGGCTGCTGAGGCCAGAGGGGAGCTGTGTACATGTGAGTGCATGTGTGTGCCAACAGCACATATGGACAGTGGACATGTTAGTGCGCATTCCTGCACAGGCCAGCAGTGTTGTGTATGTGAGTGCAGTGTCTGTAGAGATCAGAGAGGTACAGTGAACAGGTCAGGATAGGTGAGTGCAGAGGCCAATGGTGGGCAGTGGGTATGTGACTGCATGTGCCTGCAGTCAAGGGAGCAATGGTCATGTGAGTTCAGGTGTGTGCGAAAGACAGGTAGGTGCAGTGTGTGTGTGAATAGAGGTGCCTGCTGAGGGCATTGTTGGGATGTGAGTATGCAAGAGAGAGGCAGTGGGTATGTGAGCACAGATGCCTGCTGAGGGCAGAGGAGGGGAACGGGCATGTGAGTGCATGTACATGTAGAGAGCAGTGTGGCATTGGGTGTGTGAGGGCACATGCTTGCAGATGCCAGCAGGGCAGTGTGCATTTTATTCCACCTAGGGTGAAGACAGGAGTTGGGCTGTGGACATGTAATTCCTGCAAAGGACAGGCAGTTACTGGGAGTGTGACCACAGCTGTCTGGAACATTGGGGGTGTCTGCAGAGGGCAGACTGAGACAGTGGTCATGGGTATGCAGGTGCATGCATGGGGCATAGAGAGGGGCAGTCTGCATGTGACTGCATGTGGTTGTAGAGCCCACAGAGGGTCAGTAGTCCTTTGAGTGCAGGTGACTGCAGAGGGTAGATGGCGACATTCTACATGTGAGTGCAGGTGACTTCAGAAGACAGAGAGGAGCCTGTGGGTACAGGTGTCCTCAGAGGATAAAGAGTGCAGTGGGCATGAGTGCAGGGGCCTGCAGATGTCCCCAGTGGGAGGTTGGCTGTGTGAACAGGTGCCTACAAAGGCCAGAGACAGGACTTGCACATGTGACTGCAGTTGACATCTGAGTCCAGAGATGGGCAGTGGGCAAGTGAGTCCAAGTCCCTGCAGGGAGCAGAGTGGAGCAGTGCACATATCATTGTAGGTCCTGCAGAGGCCAGATGGCTGCTGTGTGAAGTTAATACATGAGAATAGACAAGACCTATGATGTGCAGTGCGCATGTGTGCAGGTGCCAAAGAGCCCCCTGTGCATCTGAATGCAGCTAAATACCAAGATCATGTGTGGGTAGTAGACCTGTGCATGCATATCCCTGTACAAGTCAGGCAGTCATTGGTATGTGAGCACTAGCTGTGGAGAAGCCATGTAGGGGCAGTGGGCAGGTGAGTGCTGCTGACTATGTTACAGAACATGGCAATGGTCATGGGATCATAGGTGCTTACAGAAACCAGAAAGAGACAAGGAGCACTTGTTTGCAGGTACCTGACATAGAAGGGGACAGAGAAGGGGAGTGGACCTGTGAGTAGCCTGAGGGTGGCCTTGTGCACTTGAATGCAGGTACCTGTAAGAGACGGGTGTGGACAGCAGTCATGTAAATGTTGCTTCATACAGAGTCCAGGGTGGTTAGTGTCCATGTGTGCTCAGGTGGCTTTCATAGGCCAAGCATGTGTTGGCAATTTGAGTGCATATGCCTGTAGATGCCAGGGATACAGTGGATATGTGATGCAGGTGCCTGTAGATGTGAGATGTGGGAGGTTGCACTGTGCGTCAGGTGTCTACATAGGTCAGAGAGGGTAATGGGCATGTGACTACAGTTGCCTGCTGAGGCCACAGGGGTTCAGTGGGTTATGTGAGTGCAGGAACATGCAGAGAGCAGAGGCAGGCTATGTGCATGTGAGTGCAGTGCCTGCAGAGCCTAGACGTGGGCATTGGTCATGAAAGTGCAGATTCTTGCAGAGGTTTAATGAGGTCATGGGCTTTTGAACGCTGGTGCCTGAAGACATCAGGGATGCAGTGCACATGTGGGTTCAGAATCATTCGGAGGACTAAGTGGGGAAGAGGGAGTGTGAGTTCACACTCACGTAGATGTCAGCAGGGAAGTAGGCATGTGAGTATAGACATCAAGTCCAGATGTTGTCAGCAGACATGTTCATGCAGATTCCTGCACAGACCTGGCACTCATGGGATATGTAAGTACAGTTGTCTCAAGTGTCCATAGAGGTGTCATGGACACATGTGCAGAGGGACAGGGGAGCTCTGGGGATGAGGGTGTCTGTCTGCAGAGGCAGGGGGCCATTGGGCGTGAGAGTGAAGGTGACTGTAGGTTATAGAAGAGGACAATGGGTGTCTGAATGCAGGTGCCTGCAGAGGACAGAGGGTGCCACTGGGGCTGTGTGTGCAGGTGACTGCAAAGGCCAGAGAGTGGTAGTCAGCATGGGGGCATAGCTACCTGTAGATGACAGAGGGGGCAGCAGCCTGTGATGTGAGTGCAGGTGCATGCAGAGACCAGGGTGTCAGTTAACATGTGGGTGTTGTTGCCATCTGGAGTGGGAGGATGGCCTGTGAGTGCAGGTATCTTCAGAGGTCAGGGAGGGGAAGTGGGCCTGTGAGTGCAGGAGCCTGCAGAGCAGGAAGGGTTTGGTCTGTAGGTGAGTGCAGGTGTCTGAGGATTCGAGTGCTCAGTGAGCATGGGACTGCTGGTGTGTTCTGATACCAGCGGAACCTTTCACATTTGAGTGCAGCAGCCTTCAGAGAGCTAAGTGGAACAGTTGATATTTGAATGCATGTACCTGCAGATACCATGAGTGCAGTGGGCCTGCCAGTGCATGTTCCATTGGATGCCAGCAGGACAGTGGGCATGTGAGTGTAGCTACCAAGAATACTAGAGTTTGGCAGTGTACATGTTAATGCAGATTCCTGCACAGGCCAGGCAGTCAGGGTATCTCATTAGAGTTGTCTGGAGAGGCCAGAGAGGTACAGTTGACAGGTGAGGGTAGGTTAGTGCAGAGGGCTTTGGGGGACTTTGGAATGTGACTGCATGTACATGAGAGTTTGGGAGGAGTTGTTGTCATGTGAGCACTGCTGCTTCCAGGCTATAGAAGTGGGCAATGTGCATGTGAGTGCAGGTCATGCAGGAGACAGATGGGGACAGTCTGCATGTGAATAGAGGAGGCTGCTGAGACCAGAGGGGAGCTGTGAGCATGTGAGTGCATGTGTGTACCAACAGCACATATGGACAGTGGACATGTTAGTGCACATTCCTGCACAGCCCAGACAGTCTTGTATATGTGAGTGCAGTGTCTGTAAAGGTCAGAGAGGTACAGTGAACAAGTCAGGTTAGGTGAGTGCAGAGGCCGTTGTTGGGCAGTGGGTATGTGACTGTATGTCCCTGCTATCAAGGGAGCAGTGGTCATGTGAGTACAGGTGTGTGCAAAAGACTGATGGGTGCAGTGGGCATGTGAATAGAGCTGCCTGCTGAGGGCATTGCAGGGATGTGGGCATCTAAGAGAGACACAGTGGGTATGCAGGGAGCAGGGGTAGGCTATGTGCCTGTGAGTGCAGGAGCCTGCAGAGCAGGAAGGGTTTGGTGTGTAAGTGAGTGCAGGTGCCTGAGGATGCCAGAGGAGGGCATTGTGTGTGTGAGTGCAGGTGTCTGCAGATGCAAGGAGACAGTGGGAATGTGAGTCCTGGTGCCAACAGAGTGTATGTGAGTGCATGAGCATGCAGAGACCAGCAGAGGCTGTGGGCCTGGGTATGTAGCTGTGAGTGCATCTGACTGCAGAGGAAAGAGAGGTAAGTGGTCCTGCAGTCCAGGTGCTGCAGAGAGCAGGTGTGAGTGGACCTGTGGGTGTAAATGCCTGCAGAGGGCAGAGGTGGGAAAAGACCTGTGAGGTCATGTTCCTGCTGAGGACAGGATAGCAGTTTACCCATAGGTGTAGGTGCCTCCAAGTTCAGATGTGGAATGGTAGTGCATGCGCTTAGAGGGGCTGGCTGTGTGCATGTGAGTGCATGCGTCTGCACAAGACACATGGGGCAGTGGGACTGTGAGAGCAGCTGCCTGCAGACATCAACAGTGCAGACTGATGACTGCACGTGCCTACTAAGGTCCTGGAGGGGCAGTGGGGGTGTGAGTGCAGTCACCTGCAGAGAACATTGAGGGATAGAGGCTATGTGAACACAGGGTCTACAGAGAATAATATCATGGTAGACACTGGACTGCATGGTAGGGCAGTGTGCATGGGAGTTCAGGGAACTGCAGAGTCCAGAGCAGGCAGTGGATATGAGAGTGTAGGTTCCTGCAGAGAACAGGATGCCAGTGGGCATGTGAGTGCAGGGGCCTGCAGAGGCCAGGGTGGTTAGTAGACATGTTTATGCAGGTGTCTTTAGGGGCTTAGTTTATGTCATTGATGTGAGTGCAGATGCCTGTAGATGCCAGGGATACAGTGTGGGTGTTTAGCACATGTCTGCAGATGTGATAGGTGGGAGGTTGCAGTGTGAGTACAGTGTCTACAGAGGTCAGAGAGGGGAAGTGTGCATGTGGGTACACTTCTCTGCTGAGGATACAGGGGTGCAGTGAGCATGTGAGTACAGATACCTGCAGAGAGCAGAGGAGGGCACTGGGCATGTGAGTGTAAATTCCTGCAGAGGCCAATGGTAGGCAGTAGAGATGGCAGTGCAGGTGCTTGCAGAGGCACAGAGTAGACAGTAGGTGCGTGATTGCTTGTTCCTTAGATGTGAGGGGTGCAGTGGGCATTAGAGTGTAGAAGTTGTCAGAGACCAGGAGGGAAAGTGGGCATGTGACATCAGAGGCCAGCAGATGCCAAGACACCACAGTACTCAAAAGTGCAGCCACATGTCAAGATCAGTGTGTTTAAGGGGCATGTAAGTGCAGATTCCTGCACAGACCTACACAGTCATTGGGTATGTGAATGCAGATGTTTCTGGAGAGGTGCAGCAGGAATGTGGATTCAGGGGCATGGAGAGGCCAGAGGGCATTGAGCATGTGAATCCAAGTGCCTGCAGTGACGAGGAAGGGGCTGTGGGCATGGGAATGTACCTGCTGGTGGAGGCCAGAGAAGGGCAGAGGGCATGCGAGTGCATTGTCTGCAGAGTAGAGGACAAGTGTGCATGTGAGTCCTAGTGCTTGCACAGACCTGGGGTTCATTAACATGTGGGTGCAGATGCCTGCAGTGGTCAGATGGGACAATGGTCATGTGAGTTCCCATCACTGCTGAGGACAGGATAACTGTTTACCCATGTCTGTAAGTGTGTGCAGAGATCAGATGTGGGAGTGTGGACTGTGAGTGCATGTGCTGACCTAGGCTGGCAGTGAGCATGTGTGTGCATTGTCTGCAGAAGACACCTAATTGCAGAGCCTTGAGTGTTACCACAGCTGTCTGGAACATTGGGGGTGTGAGCATTGGTATCTGAGGAACCCAGAGAGGAGCAGTGGGCACATGAGTGCAGATGTGCCTGCTGAGGGCAGAGGCAGGCAGTGGGTATGTGAGTGTGTGTGCCTGCAGAGACAAGGGGACTGTGGTGTGTGAGTGCAGGTGTGTTCAGAGTACAGAAGAGGGCACAGGCATGTGAGTCCATGTGTCTGCAGAGGACAGAGAGAGACAGTGGTCATGTGTGTGCAGGTGCATCCAGGGTTCAGAGAGGTGCAGTGTGCATGTGACTGCATGTGTTTGTAGAGCCCACAGAAGGTCAGTGGTCCTTTGAAATGAGATGTTAACTAATAATTAACCATAGGGGCTGGACTGTTTGCTCAGCAGTTAAGAACACTGACCATATAGATTTATTAACCTGTTCATGAGAGTATGCCACCACTAGCCTTGGAAGACTGCCCTATTAAATACTTGCTTTTAGAATTGTTATATTTTGATGATTTATATTATTAATCATGATGTTGCCTGTTCTGTTTGTGATTCACTGAACATGTAGTTTCAGAGTTGTGATGCTTAGATGAATTTTATATTTTACTGTGACAAATGATTTTTCTTGGTATTAGTGATTGTTTCACTAGATACAGTTTCTAAGAGTTGTTATGTTTGGTTTTTAATGTATAAGAACCCTTGCTTGAGAGCTACAAAATATACTCAAATTCAAACTGTCTCTGCATTTGTTTCTGTTTCTCACCACTGAATCTTTACTCCTCTGGACTTCAAAGACACTCATTGCAGGGACCCCCATACTCAGCTGGGATGGTCCATGGCAGCTGTCATCCAACATGGGGTTCGAAGCAGGTAAGCTTTCTCTCCGTTTTCAAAAAGCTTGTTTAGGTAGAGGATAGGACCTCGTCACGAGAGCTACAGACTCCTTGATAGAGACACATCGGGTTAAGAAGTTGAGAAGGTAAGAATCATGGGCATTCACAGTCCCAAAACAGAGGCTTGTCCCTGGGAGTATTGAGTCATATGTTAGAAATTAGAGGTGTTAAAACCTCAGAGAAGACTTTGGCAGCATTTTATGACTTTGTACTGAGTGTCAGTCCATGGTTCTCAGGGGGAGGAAGCCTGTCTTTAAAAATTAGAAAAAGGTAGGAGAAGAGAAGGAGAGATTTTATGAATGCCATGGTCCTAAACAGGTCCTGGTTCAAACATTCTCACTGTGGATACAAATGAGAGACCTCCTTTCAGAACTTCTTTACAGAAAAAGTGCCCTAGGGGGATGAGGGAATATGCAGCTGAGTAGAGTTTCCTGCTAGGACCAGAGGAGGGCAGTGGATATATGTGCCATCAGATGCCAGGAGGGAGAGACCTGCCAGTGTAGCTACCATGAAGACCAGAGGTGGGCAGTGGACATGATAATACAGAATCCTGCACAGGACAGGCAGTCACTGTGCATGTGATTGGAGGTGTCTACAGGGAGGACAGAGAACTGCAGTGGGCAGGCGAGGGTAGTGGAGTGCAGAGGCCTTTGGGGACAATAGTTGTGTGAGTGCATGTGCATGCAGAGGTGGGGTGGGGCAATGGTCATGTGAATGGAGAGGACATGTTAGTGCACATTCCTGCACAGGCCAGCAGTCTTGAGTATGTGAATACAGTGTCTCTAGAGGTCAGAGAGGTACAGTGAACAGGTCAGGTTAGGTGAGTGCAGAGGCCATTGGTGGGCAGTGGGTATGTGACTGTATGTGCCTGCAGTCAAGGGAGCAGTGGTCATGTGAGTTCAGGTGTGTGTACTACGTAGATGTGTGCAGTGGGCGTGTCAATAGAGGTGCCTGCTCAGGGCATTGCTGGGATGTGAGTCTATCAGACCAGGTGCCTAACAAGACCTGAGTTAGGAATTATGTATGAGAATGCAAGGACCTGCAGAATCCATAGAGAGACAGTGGGTATGTGAGCAGAGATGTCTGCTGAGGGCAGAGGAGGGCAGCGGGCCTGTGAGCTGATGTACATGCAGAGAGCAGAGTGTGGCATGCCAGTGCATGTGCCATTGGATGCCAGCAGGGTGGTGGGCATGTGAGTGTAACTAGTAGTTAGACCAGAGTTGGGCAGTGGACACATTAATGCAGGTGTGTGTACCATCAGATGCCAGGAGGGCAGTGGGCATGTGAGTGCATCTAAGGTAAAGACAAGATGTGGGCAGTGAGCATGTCAGTGCAGATTCCTGCATAAGCAGGACAATTCCATGGGTATGTGAATGCATGTCCTCAAGAGTGCTGAGAGGTGCATTGGAGAAGTGAGTGCAGGTGCATGCACAGGCCAGAAGGAGATGGGTTGGTGAGAGCAAGTGTCTGCAGAGACCAGAGAGGGGAGGTGGGCATAGGCATATAGTTATCTGTACAGGCTTGTAAAGGGCAGTGGCATGTGAGTCCATGCCTGCAGAGCCCAGAGGTGTCAGTGGATCTGTAGCTGCAGATGTCTGCACAGGCCAGATGTGGGATATGAGCATTGAATTCAGGATTCTGAGCAGGAGCAGTGGGCACATGAGTGCAGATGTGCCTGCTGAGGGCAGAGCAGGCAGTGGGTGTGTGAGTGTGTGTGCCTGCAGAGACAAGGGGACTGTGGTGTGTGAGTGCAGGTGTGTTCAGGGTACAGAAGAGGGCACAGGCATGTGATTCCATGTGTCTGCAGAGGGCAGAGAGAGACAGTGGTCATGTGTGTGCAGGTGCATAGGACAGAGAGGTGCAGTGTGCATGTGACTGCATGTGTTTGTAGAGCCCACAGAAGGTCAGTGGTCCCTTGAAATGAGATGTTAACTAATAATTAACCATAGGGGCTGGAATGTTTGCTCAGCAGTTAAGAACACTGACCATATAGATTTATTAACCTGTTCATGAGAGTATGCCACTAGCCTTGGAAGACTGCCCTTAAATTAAATACATCCTTTTAGAACTGTTCTATTTTGATGATTTATATTATTAATCATGATGTTGCCTGTTCTGTTTGTGATTCACTGAACATGTAGTTTCAGAGTTGTGATGTTTAGATTTTTATATTTTACTGTGCCAAATGACTTTTGTGGTATTAGTGATTGTTTTACTAGATACAGTTTCTAAGAGTTGTTATGCTTGGTTTTTAATGTATAACCGCCCCCCCCCAAAAAAAACCCTTGCTTGAGAGCTACAAAATACACTCAAATTCAAACTGTCTCTGCATTTGTTTCTGTTTCTCACCACTGAATCCTTACTCCTCTGGACTTCAAAGACCCTCATTGCAGGGACCCCCATACCTGGCTGGGATGGTCCATGGCAGCTGTCACCCAACATGGGGTTCGAAGCAGGTAAGCTTTCTCTCTGTTTTCAAAAAGCTTTTTCAGGTAGAGGATAGTACCTCATCACGAGAGCTACAGACTCCTTGATAGAGACACATCGGGTTAAGAAGTTGAGAAGGTAATAATCATGGGGCATTCACAGTCCCAAAACAGAGGCTTGTTCCTGGCAGTATTGAGTCATATGTTAGAAAGTAGAGGTGTTGAAACCTCAGAGAAGACTTTGGCAGCATTTTATGACTTTGTACTGAGTGTCAGTCCATGGTCCTCAGAGGGAGGAAGCCTGTCTTTAAAAAATTGGAAAAAGGTAGAGAAGAGATGGAGAGATTTTATGAATGCCATGGTCCTAAACAGGTCCTGGTTCAAACATTCTCACTATGGATACAAATGAGAGACCTCCTTTCAGAACTTCTTTACAGAAAAAGTGCCCTAGGGGGATGAGGAAATATGCAGGTGAGTAGAGTTTCCTGCTAGGACCAGAGGAGGGCAGTGGATACAGGTGCCATCAGATGCCAGGAGGGGAGACATGCCAGTGTAGCTACCAAGAAGACCAGAGGTGGGCAGTGGACATGATAATACAGAATCCTGCACAGGACAGGCAGTCACTGTGTATGTGATTGGAGGTGTTTACAGGGAGGACAGAGAACTGCAGTGGGCAGGCGAGGGTAGGAGAGTGCAGAGGCCTTTAGGGACAGTGGGTGTGTGAGTGTATGTGCATGCAGAGGTGGGGTGGGGCATGTGAATGCAGGTCCCTGCAGAGGCCAGAGAGAGGCAGATTTTGTAAATGCAGCTTCCTGGTGTGGCCACAAGGGGGCAGTGTGCCTGCGAATGAGGTGCATGCCAAGAGCAGAATGGGGTATTGGGTATGTGAGTGCAGATGCCTGTAGATGTCAGCAGGGCTGTGGACATGGAAGTGCAGCAGATTCCTGCAGAGACCAGGCAGTCATGGTGTGTGTGAATGCTGGCTCCTGGAGATGGCATTGCAGCTGGCTGCAATGGACCTGTGAGTGTGGAGGCCTAGGTGGTCTTCTGAGTATGAATGTCTGAAGCTGGACAGCCCAGAAGGTACAAAGGTCATATGCAGGTGCATGCACAGGCCAGAGGAGGAGAGGTGCATGTGAGCGTATGTGCCCACAGAGGCTAGGAGCTTGTGGGTGTGTCGGTCCAAGTCCCTGCAGAGGCCAAAGAGTGCAGCTTGTCACATGAGTGTAGGTAACAGGAAAGGCTAAAAAGAGGCAGTGGCCTTTGGATTACAGGGGCCTTCAGATCCAGGGAGTGGCAGAGGGTATGTGGGTGCAGATGTCTGGGGGAGACCCACCTAAGGCAGTGTGCATGTGAGTGTAGGGACCTACAGAGGCTGGGTGGCAGTGAACATGTAAGGGTAGGCCTGGGAGTCCAGGTGCTGGTATAGACCAAGGGAGGCTATGGAAATGGAGCTACAGTTACACAGGAAGACTTGTGCTAGGTGGGTGACATGTTAGATTCCTTCAGAGACCACACAGTCAATGCTTCTGTGAGTGCAGAGAGGTGCAGTGGGAAGTTGAGTGCAGGTGCATGCAGAGGTCAGAGTGCATTGAGCTTGTGAGTGCAGGTGCCTGCTGAGAGCAGCAGGAGGCTGTGGGTGTGGGCATGAAGCTCCCCATAGAAGTCAGAGAAGGGCAGTGGGCATGTGAGTGCAGGGATCTGCTGAGTCCAGAGAGAGGGAGTAGGCATGCGTGTCCATGTGCCTGCAGGGGACAGATGACAGCACTGAGAATAGGAGTGCATGTGAGTCTCAAGGCCAGAGAGTGGCAGTGGGCTTGAGATGGCAGGTGCTTGCAGAGGACAGGCAGGCAGTGGGCATGTGGATGCAGGAGCCTTCAGAGGGCTAATTGGAGTATTAGGAATGGGAAGGCATATTCTTACAGATGTCAGTAAATTGGTGAGCACATGAATTCCAGGACGGTGGTGTGCATGTGAGTGTAGCTAGCAACAAGACAAGAGGTGGCAGTGGAAACGTCAGTGCAGAAGTTTGCACAGGACAGGTAATCATTAGGTATGTGATTCCCTGTGTCTGGAGATGTCAGCTTGGTGCGGTGGGCCAGTGATGGCATGTGCCTACAGAGGCAGGGGGCAGTGGTCACGTGACGGCAGAGGTCAAAGAGAGACAGGGACAGTATATGTGCAGGTTCCTGCCTGCAGGGGACAGAGGGAGCAGTGGACATGTGAATGCATTCATCTGAAGAGACAAGTACAGGTGAGTGGAGAGGCCAGAGAGTGACAATATGCTTGGGAGAGCATGATTGTGCAGAGGACAGGCTGGCAGTGAACTCAGGTGCCAGCAAGGGACAGATGGGGCAGTGGCTATGTGAGTAGTGCATGTGTCTGCAGAGGTCAGAAGGGGGCAGTTTACATGTAAGTGCAGATTCCTGCGCAGGCCAGTCATTGTGTATGTGAGTGCATGTGTGTCTAGAGTGCAGAGAGGTGCAGTGGGAGAGTGAGTGCAGGAGCATGCAGAGATTAGAGGGCATTGAGCATGGGAATGCAAGTGCATGCAGAGACCAGCAAGAGGCTATAGGTATGGGCATGCACCTGCCTGTAGAGTCCAGAGAAGGACAGTGGGTACATGAGTGCATCTGACTGCAGAGGAAAGAGAGGGCAGGTGGGCTTGCAGTCCAGGTGCCTGCAGAGAGCAGGCGTGAGTAGACATGTGGGTGTAAATGCCTGCAGTGGACAGAGGACACGTCAGCAGGTGAGGTCATGTTCCTGCTGAGGACAGGATGGCTGTGTCCTCAGGAGAGTTGGTGCCTGCTGAGATCAGAGGTGGGAGGATGGCCTGGGAGTGCAGGAGCCTGCAGGAGACAGAGGACAGCAGTGGATATGAGTGCAGGTGACTACAGGAGACAGAGGACAGCAGTGGGCATGTGAGTGCAGGTGACTTCAGAGGACAGAGGAAGGCAGTGGACATATGAGTGCAGGTGACTTCAGAGGACAGAGGAAGGCAGTGGACATGTGAGTGCAGGAGCCTGCAGGAGACAGAGGACAGCAGTGGGCATGTGAGTGCAGGTGACTGCAGAGGACAGAGGAAGGCAGTGGACATGTGAGTGCAAGTGACTTCAGAGGACAGAGGACAGCAGTGGGCATGTGAGTGCAGGTGCCTTCAGAGGACAGAGGACAGCAGTGGACATGTGAGTGCAGGTGACTGCAGAGGACAGAGGACAGCAGTGGACATGTGAGTGCAGGAGCCTTCAGAGGACAGAGGACAGCAGTGGACATGTGAGTGCAGGTGACTGCAGAGGACAGAGGACAGCAGTGGACATGTGAGTGCAAGTGACTTCAGAGGACAGAGGACAGCAGTGGGCATGTGAGTGCAGGTGCCTTCAGAGGACAGAGGACAGCAGTGGACATGTGAGTGCAGGTGACTGCAGAGGACAGAGGACAGCAGTGGACATGTGAGTGCAGGTGCCTTCAGAGGACAGAGGAAGGCAGTGGACATGTGAGTGCAGGTGACTGCAGAGGACAGAGGAAGGCAGTGGGCATGTGAGTGCAGGTGCCTTCAGAGGACAGAGGACAGCAGTGGACATGTGAGTGCAGGTGCCTTCAGAGGACAGAGGACAGCAGTGGACATGTGAGTGCAGGTGACTTCAGAGGACAGAGGACAGCAGTGGGCATGTGAGTGCAGGTGCCTTCAGAGGACAGAGGAAGGCAGTGGACATGTGAGTGCAGGTGCCTTCAGAGGACAGAGGAAGGCAGTGGACATGTGAGTGCAGGTGACTTCAGAGGACAGAGGACAGCAGTGGACATGTGAGTGCAGGTGACTGCAGAGGACAGAGGACAGCAGTGGGCATGTGAGTGCAGGTGACTGCAGAGGACAGAGGACAGCAGTGGACATGTAAGTGCAGGTGCCTTCAGAGGACAGAGAACAGCAGTGGACATGTGAGTGCAGGTGACTTCAGAGGACAGAGGAAGGCAGTGGACATGTGAGTGCAGGTAACTTCAGAGGACAGAGGGGGGCAATGGACATGTGAGTGCAGGTGCCTTCAGAGGACAGAGGACAGCAGTGGGCATGTGAGTGCAGGTGACTGCAGAGGACAGAGGACAGCAGTGGACATGTGAGTGCAGGTGACTGCAGAGGACAGCAGTGGGCATGTGAGTGCAGGTGACTGCAGAGGACAGAGGACAGCAGTGGACATGTGTGTGCAGGTGACTTCAGAGGACAGAGGAAGGCAGTGGACATGTGAGTGCAGGTGACTGCAGAGGACAGAGGACAGCAGTGGGCATGTGAGTGCAGGTGAGTGCAGAGGACAGAGGACAGCAGTGGGCATGTGAGTGCAGGTGCCTTCAGAGGACAGAGGACAGCAGTGGGCTTGAGAGTGCAGGTGACTTCAGAGGACAGAGGACAGCAGTGGACATGTGAGTGCAGGTGCCTTCAGAGGACAGAGGACAGCAGTGAACATGTGAGTGCAGGTGCCTGCAGGAGACAGAGGACAGCAGTGGACATGTGAGTGCAGGTTCCTTCAGAGGACAGAGGAAGGCAGTGGACATGTGAGTGCAGGTTCCTTCAGAGGACAGAGGACAGCAGTGGACATGTGAGTGCAGGTGACTTCAGAGGACAGAGGAAGGCAATGGACATGTGAGTGCAGGTGCCTTCAGAGGACAGAGGACAGCAGTGGACATGTGAGTGCAGGTGACTTCAGAGGACAGAGGACAGCAGTGGGCATGTGAGTGCAGGTGCCTTCAGAGGACAGAGGACAGCAGTGGACATGTGAGTGCAGGTGACTTCAGAGGACAGAGGACAGCAGTGGACATGTGAGTGCAGGTGCCTTCAGAGGAAGAGGACAGCAGTGCATATGTGAGTGCAGTTGCCTTCAGAGGACAGAAGACAGCAGTGGACATGTGAGTACACATGACTTCAGAGGACAGAGGAAGGCAGTAGACATGTGAGTGCACGTGACTGCAGAGCATAGAGAGCCCAACATTTTTTGTGCATGTAACTACCTGCTGAAAACACAGAGGGGCAGGGGGCATGTGCATGCATGTCCACGCTGAGAGAAGACTGGTGCAATGAATATGCAGGTTCAGATGCCTGCAGAGTTCAGAGGTGGGCATTGGGCATAAGAGTGCAGGTGCATGCAGAGGTGTAGGGAGACAGTAGGTATGTAACTACAGGTTCCTGCATGTGCCAGTGATGCAGTAATGATGTGAATGCAGGAGCCTTCAGAGGGCCAATTGCATCAGTAGGACTGTCCATGCACGTTCCAGCAGATGCCAGGAGAGCAGTGCTCATGTAGTGCACCTAAGCAGCAGGAAGGGTTGTGGGCAGTGGACATGGTAGTGAAGATTACAGCATAGAACAGTCAGTCACTAGAGTTGGGGTGTGATACAGGTGTCTCTAGAGTGCAGAGGGGTGCAGTGGGAGAGTGAGAGTAGGTGCATGCAGAGTCCTGAAGTTGGACATTGCCCTGTGCATGGAGGTGCATGCAGAGGCCTGGGATTTTGTTGTGAGTGCTGGGGCCAGCAGAACCCAGAGAGAGGTTATTGGGCATGCGAGTGTGTTTACCTTCTGAGGTAGATGGAGGCAGTTGGAATCTGCAGGTAGATGCCTGCAGAGCCCACAGTGTCCACGTGAGCACAGAGTCCTACAAGGCCACACAGTCATTGCTTATGTGAATGCATGTGACTGCAGAAGTCAGAGAGGCACAGAGGGCATGTGAGTGCACAGTCCGTGGGGACATTGGGTATGTGAGAGTGTGTGGCTGCCAAAGCAAAGGGACTGTGGTCACATGAGGACACTGTACTGCAGTGTCCAGAAGGTGTCATGAGCATGTGTGTCCAGGTACCTGCAGGTGATGGAGTGTGGTAGTTTGCATGTGAGTGCAGGGGCCTGTAGAGGCTAAAGGTGTGTGTGTGTGTGTGCGTGTGCGTGTGCGTGTGTGTGTGTGTGTGTGTGTGTGTGTGTGTGTGTGTAGGGGTAAAGCTTTATGTCAAGATTAGAACTGGTTGGTTGACATGTTAGTGCAGATTCCTGCCCAGGCCAATCAGCCCTTGAGTATGGGAGTGCAGGTATCTTTAGAGTGGTGCAGTGGGAATGTGGATTCAGGGACATGCAGAGGCCAGAAGGACATTGAGCCTGTGAATCCAAGTGCCTGCAGGGACAAGATGTGGGCATGGGCTTGTACCTGCTGGCAGACGGCATGCGAGTGGAATGCATTGTCTGCAGAGTAGAGGACAATTGTCCTGTGAGGCCTGGTGCCTGCACAGACCTGGGGTTCATTAACATGTGGGTGCAGATGCCTGCAGTGGTCAGAGGGGACAATGGTCATGTGAGTTCCCATTCCTGCTGAGGACAGGATAGCAGTTTACTCCTGTCTGTAGGTGTGTGTAGAGGTCAGATGTGGGAGTGTAGACTGTGAGTGCATGTGACAGCATAGGCTGGCCAGTGAGCATGTGTGTGCATTGTCTGCAGAAGACACCTGGGGGCAGAGTGTATATGTCTGCATTGTCGTAGTGGTGCAGTGGTCATGTGAGTGCAGGTGTGTGCAAAAGCAGATGGGTGCAGTGGGTGTGTTAACAGAGATGCCTGCTGAGGGCAGAGGTGGGCCATGAGCATGTCAGCATAGGTGTCTGCTGAGGGCTGAGTTAGGCATTGTGTATAAGAATACAGGGGCCTGCAGAGACCAGAGAGGGGCAGTGGGTATGTGAGCACAGATGCCTGCTGAGGGCAGGGGAGGGGAGCATGTGAGCTCATGTCCGTGGACAGAGCAGAGTGTGGTATTGAGTATGTGAGTGGAGGTACATGCAGTGGACATGTGAGTGTATATTCCTGCAGAGGCCAGAAGGACACTGCTCATGTGAATCCAAGTGCCTGCAGAGACCAGCAAGAGGCTGTGGGCATGGGTATGCACCTGCTGGTAGAGGCCAGAGAAGGGCAGAGGGCATGTGAGTGTATTGTCTGCAGAGCAGAGGACAAGTGGGCCTGTGAGTCCAGGTGCCTGCACAGACCTGGGGTTCATTAACATGTGGGTGCAGATGCCTGCAGTGGTCAGAGGGGACAATGGTCATGTGAGTTCCCATCACTGCTGAGGACAGGACAGCAGTTTACCCATGTCTGTAGGTGTCTGCAGAGATCACATGTGGGAGTGTGGACTGTGAGTGCACGTGCTGACATAGGCCGGCAGTGAGCATGTGTGTGCATTGTCTGCAGAAGACACCTGTTTGCAGAGAGCCTTGAGTGCAGATATCTTCAGAGGACACAGTGGTACAGTTAGACTGTGAATGAAGACTATAGAGGCCAGATTGGGGCAGTGAGCATGCGTGAACAGGTACATGAGAGGGCAGATGGAGGCAGTGGGCATGTGGTCACTGGTACTGACAGTTGGCAGATCGGGCCAGTGTGTATGTGAGTATGCATACATGTCGAGGGCAGGGAAATCATTGTGCTGTGTCTAGGTCTTCACATACACATGTAGCAGATGTGCAGCTTGGTCTTCATGTGGGTTCTGAACAACTGGAGCTGGGGCTATCCCAAACCTGTTGCCTGAATATGGGATATCCTCTACTAGCAGCACTGCCTTGTCTGACCTCAGTGGGAGAGGAAGCACCTATCCTCACAGACTTATAATGCCAGGGTAGGGGGGATGCTAAGGGGTCTGCCTCCTGCTCAGAGGAGGAAGGGAGGGCAATTGGGGGATGGATTGTGGGAAGAGTTGTTTGAAAGATAGGCAGTGAGCAGGATATAAAGTCAATAAGTAAAAGATAAAATAAAATTACAAAAGAAGAAGATAGCAATGGGCACATGAATGTATGTGCCCTCTGAGACCAGAAGGATACAGTGCTCATGTCAGCGATGGTGTTTGCAGATCATTGAAAGAAGCAGTATGTATGTGAATACAAGTCCCTGCTGAGTCCAGAGAAGGGCAGTGGACATGTGAGTGCAGGTGTGGTCATACACCAGAGGATAGCAGGGAGCATGTGAATAGAGTTTCCTTCAGAGCCCGTGTAGGGAGAGGCATGTAAATGCAGATGCCTGCAGAGGCCAGTGTGGCTGTGAGCATGTGAGGGCAGTTTCCTAAGGTGGCCAGAGAAGACATGCTGATGTGAATGCAGGTGACAGGAGCAGCCAGGGAAGGGCAGTGGATATGTGAGTGCAGGTGTGTTCAGAGGCCAGAGTGTGGTGCTGGGCATGTCAGTCCAAGTGCTTGGGAAAGCCAGGCAGGTACAGTGCATGTGACTGCAGGTACTTGTGCATGCCAGGAATGCATTTCACCTGTGAGGGCTGCAGCCTTTGCAAGGCTCTGTGGAGCAGTGGGAATAGGAAGGCACATTCCTGCAGATGCCAGGAAGTCAGTGGGCATGTGTGTGCAGGTGCTATTATATGCCAGGAAGACAGTGGGCATGTGAGCTTAGCTAGCAACAAGGCAAGGGGTAGGCAAAAGAAATGTCCATGCAGATTCCAGCACGGGCCAGGTAGGCATTGGTGTGTGTATCCTGGTATGTTGAGATGTCACAGAGATGCAATTGTCAGGTAAGTATAGTCATGCACAGAGGCCCTAGGGGGCAGTGGGCATGTGAGTGTATGTCCCTGCTGAGTTAAGGGTGTGATGGTCATGTGAGTGCAGGTGACTGCAGAGGTGAGAGAGATACGGGGGTCATATGAGTGTAGGTGCCTGCAGGGGACAGATGGGGCGGTGGGCTTTTGACTGCAGGTGCTGAGTGACCCAGGATGGCATTGGTCATGTGAGTGCATGTTAATGTAGAGACCAGAGAGTGACAGTCGCATGTCAGTACAGTTGTCTTCAGAGACAAGTGCAGATGTGTGCAGAATCCACAGAGTGGCAGTAGGCTTGAGACTGTATGTTCCTGCAGGGGACAGGCTGGCAGTGGGCATGTGGATGCAGGTGCCTGCGGAGACCAGCGTGCTTGGTGGCCTTGTGTGTACAGGTTCCACTCAGTAGGCAAGAATGCAGTAGACATGATAGTGCTGATTCCTGCAGAGGCCAGAGAAGGTTAGTGGGCTCGAGTGTGCATGTGGCTCTGCAGGGGGAAATGACGACAGTGGGCATGTAGGGCTGGAACCTGCAGATTACAGGTGGGCAGTGGGCCTTTGCGTTCAGGATGCTCCAGATGGCTAAGTGGGCAGTGGGTATGTGAGTGTACACACTAGTGGATGCCAGCAGGGCAGTGTGCATGTGAGGGCAGCAATGGGCTAAGACCACATGTTGGCAGTGGGCATGTCAGTGCAGATTCCTGCATAGGACAGGCAGTCATTGGGGATGTGAGCACAGGTGTCTGGAGGGGCCAGAGAGGAGCAGTGGACACATGAGTGCAGACGTGCCTGCTGAGGGCAGAGGCAGGCAGTGGGTATGTGAGTGTGTGTGCCTGCAGAGACAAGGGGACTGTGGTGTGTGAGCGCAGGTGTGTTCAGGGTACAGAAGAGGACACAGGCGTCTCCAGGTGTCTGCAGAGGGCAGAGAGAGACAGTGATTCTGTATGTGCAAGCCAGTAAGGAACATTCCTCCATGGCCTCTGCATCAGCTCCTGCTTCCTGTCCTGCTTGAGTTCCAGTTCTGACTTCCTTTTGTGATGAACAGCAATGCAGATGTGTAAGCTGAATAAACCCTTTCCTCCCCAACTTGCTTCTTGGTCACGATTTTTGTGTAGGAATAGAAACCCTGACTAAGACAAATTGGTACCAGCATAGTGGGGTATTTCTGTGACAACCTGACCATGTTTTGGGGAGGACTGTGGAAGGACTTTGGAACTTCAGGCTAGATGATCCTTTCGGTGTTAAGAGCTCTGTGGAATGTTCTGTAGGAGCTTGGAAGATAATGTTGAGAACATTGCAGAAAATGGAGGCCTGGTTTGTGAAATTTCAGAAAAGATTAAAGACTCTTAAAGGGACCATATTTTGATTGTGAAGATTCTGTGGTTTTGGTTAGCTGGGGCTGAAAAATCAGCTGTATTAACAAGATACCAGAACCACTAAATCGAACCTTTGTGTTACTGGGACCATTGATGGAGCTAAGCTTAGCTGGAGCTAAGAAATCAGTGGTGATTAAGAAGAAACCAGAATCACTGAGGTGAATTCTTCTGGGAAGTGTTTTCTGAGAGCACAGAGGCTGTGTTCCAGAGATAGTCAAAGCTGTATTTTGTGCTGTGGCTGGACTTGGTACTGTGTAAGAGTCAACCAGATGGTACTGGTTTTGAAGGCATGAAGGGGTCATGAAGAGCCACTGACGCTCTTGGCACAGTGAGAGGCCATGGAAGGCCATTGGTGAAGGTGCAGCCTCAGTTACAATTGATGGCTCAGGACTTGAAGGGGTCATGCATAGGAGCAGAGGCTTGTCACCATCAAGAGAGCCTATGAGAGGCTATTGGTGATGCCTAATTACAGTGGAAGATAACAGTGTTTTGGAGATGCCAGTACCATGCGATGACCACCAAGAACACAGCAGCAATGGAGTACAGGCAGCTGGAGACTAGAACACAAGCTGTGTGCTGCAAAGGGCAGAGCTGGAGAAGTGACCCAAGCGCTTGGAGGAGCCCAGAAGATGGTGAGTTGGATCCCAGACATTGAATCATTGGCATTTGAGTTTTGCTTTTGGCTGTGACTGTGACTTGATATGTTTGCCTCTTGAAGGAAGAAAGAAAGTATTTTAGTGGAGCCCACTGTTATGAGACTGAATTTTTAAAAGACTTTGAACTTTAAAGATATTGGACATTTTAAAGTAATTGAACTTTTAATATGTAAAGACTGTGGGATTTTTAAAGAAATTTAGATCTTGGGGATGAATAAGAAAGTAAGGGTTGGGGCTTAATAGTGATGTATTTGTGTGTCAAGTTGACAAGGGGTCAATTGTACTGGCTGGTTTTGTGTGTCAACTTGACATACGCTGTAGTTATCACAGAGAAAGGAGCTTCAGTTGGGGAAGTGCCTCCATGAGATCCAGCTGTGGGGCATTTTCTCAATTAGTGATCAAGTGGTGAGGGCCCCTTGTGGGTGGTACCACCTTTGGGCTGGTAGTCTTGGGTTCTATAAGAGAGCAGGCTGAGCAAGCCAGGGGAAGCAAGCCAGTAAGGAACATCCCTCCATGTCCTCTGCAACAGCTCCTGCTTCCTGACCTGCTTGAGTTCCAGTCCTGACTTCCTTTAGTGATGAACTGCAATGTGGAAGTGTAAGCTCAATAAACCCTTTCCTCCCCAACTTGCTTTTTCGTCATGATGTTTGTGCAGGAATAGAAACCCTGACTAAGACACTTTCCTTTTTCTAAAATATTTTTTCATGTAAAGGATAGGATCTCATCAAGAGTGCTGCAGACTCCTTGATAGATACACTTCAAGATAAGACGACAAGAAGGTAAGAATCATGGGCATTCACAGTCCCAAAACAGAGGCTTCTTCCTGGCAGTAATGAGTCAGTCATATGTTAGAAAGTAGGGGTGATAGAACCTCAGAGAAGCTGGGCAGTGCTGGCACACACCTTTAATCCCAGCACATGGGAGGCAGAGGCAGGCAGATTTCTGAGTTCAAGGCCAGCCTGCCCTACAGAGTGAGTTCCGGGACAGCCAAGGCTATACAGAGAAACCCTTTCTCAAAAACCAAACCAAACCAACCAACCAACCAAACAAACAAACAAAAAGAAAAAAACCTCAGAGAAGATTTTGGCAGCATTTTATGAGTGCTACTGAGTGTCAGTCCATGGTCCTCAGAGGGAGCAAGCCTGTCTTTAAGAAATTGGAAAAAGGTAGAGAAGAGAAGGAGAGATTTTATGAATGCCATGGTCCTAAACAGGTCCTGGTTCAAACATTCTCACTATGGATACAAATGAGAGACCTCCTTTAAGAACTTCTTTACAGAAAAAGCGCCCTCAGAGGATGAGGAATATGCAGGTGAGTAGAGTTTCCTGCTAGGACCAGAGGAGGGCAGTGGATACATGTGCCATCAGATGCCAGGAGGGGAGACATGCCAGTGTAGCTACCAAGAAGACCAGAGGTGGGCAGTGGACATGATAATGCAGATTCCTGCACAGGACAGGCAGTCACTGTGTATGTGATTGGAGGTGTTTACAGGGAGGACAGAGAACTGCAGTGGGCAGGCGAGGGTAGGAGAGTGCAGAGGACTTTGAGGACAATAGTTGTGTGAGTGCATGTGCATGCAGAGGTGGGGTGGGGCAATGGTCATGTGAATGGAGAGGACATGTTAGTGCACATTCCTGCACAGTCCAGCAGTCTGAGTATGTGAATACAGTGTCTTTAGAGGTCAGAGAGGCACAATGAACTGGTCAGGTTAGGTGAGTGCAGAGGCCGTTGGTGGGCAGTGGGTGTGTGAATGTGTATGTGCCTGCAGTCAAGGGACCAGTGGTCATGTGAATGCTGGTGTGTTCAAAGCACAGATGTGTGCAGTGGGCGTGTCAATAGAGGTGCCTGCTGAGGGCATTGCTGGGATGTGAGCATATCAGACCAGGTGCCTGCCAAGACCTGAGTTAGGAATTATGTATGAGAATGCAAGTACCTGCAGAATCCATAGAGAGACAGTGTGTATGTGAGCAGAGTTGTCTGCTGAGGGCAGAGGAGGGCAGCGGGCCTGTGAGCTGATGTACATGCAGAGAGCAGAGTGTGGCATGCCAGTGCATGTGCCATTGGATGCCAGCATGGTGGTGGGTATGTTGAGTGTAACTAGCAGGAAGACCAGAGTTGGGTAGTGGACACATTAATGCAGATTCCTGCAGAGACCAGGCAGTCATGTGTATGTCATTAGAGGTGTCTGGAGAAGCCACAGAGGTACAGTGGACATGTGAGTGCAGAAGCCATTGTAAATGCAGAGACATTGCTGGGCAGTGGGTGTGGGTGACTGTGCCTCCAGAGGTGGGTGGGGCAGAGTTCCTGTGAGGACAGGAGACTGCAGTGAATAGGAGAAGAAAAGTGCATGCAAGTGCAGGTGCCTGCAGGGCCCAGCTGTAGGTGGACATGTAGGTGTCAGTGTCTCAAGTGTCCGGAAGGGAGAGGTGTGCCTGTGAGGTTGTATTCCTGCAAAAGGCAGGATAACAGTGTGCTCATGAGTGTCTGTGCCAGCAGAGGTCAGATGTGGAGCGTGGACTGTGAGTGCATGTGCTGTGGACTGTGAGTGCATGTCCTGGGCATGGCTGGCAGTGAGCATGTGAGTGCAGGTGTCTGGACAAGATACAGTGGGGCAGTGGACTGTGTGTGCAGGTGCCTGCAGGAGACAGATGGGGGCTGTGTGCCTGAGAGTGCAGGCTTCTCCACAGGACAGGATGGTTAGTGGACATGTGTGCCTAGGTGCCTTTCATAGGCCAAGCATGTGTTGGCCATGTGCATGCACATGTCTGTTGATGCCAGGGATGCAGTGGACATGTGATGCAGGTGTCTGCAGGTGTGATAAGTGGGAGGTTGCACTGTGAGGTGTCTACAGAGGTCAGAGAGAGGAATTGTGCATGTGAGTACAGTGCTCATGTCAGTACAGTTGTCTTCAGAGTCAAGTGCAGATGTGTGGAGAGGCCAGAGAGTGGCAGCAGGCTTGAGACTGCATGTTCCTGCAGAGGACAGGCTGGTAGTGCGCCTGCGGGTGCCTGCGGAGACCAGAGAGGAGCAGTGGGCACATGAGTGCAGGTACACCCTGAGGTCATAGGTCATGTGAATATGTGATTGTATGCACCTGCAGAGACAAGGGGACTGTGGTGTGTGAGTGCAGGTGCATTCAGGAGACAGAGAGGGGCAGTGTACCTGTGAGTGCTGTTTCCTGTACAGGTCACAGAGGGTCAGTTGGACTTTGAGTGCAGTTGCCTGCAGAGGCTCAGGTAGTCAGTGGCCATGTGAGTGCAGATACCCATAAAGGATTGAATGGGGCACTGTGCATGTGAGAGGTAGTACATGCAGATGTTACTGAGGGCAGTGGTTAATTGAGTGTGTTCCTGTACAAGGTAGGACACACGTGGGCAAGTGACTGTAGGTGTCTGCACAACACGGGTGCAGGCGGTGGACATGTGATTGCAGGAACATGCAGAGAGCAGAGGGTGGCAGTGGTCCTGTGAGTGTTGGTTCATCCAGAGTCCAGGGTGGCCATGTTAGCTCAGGTGTCTTTCAGAGACCTAGTGTGCATTGGTGCTGTGCATGCAGATGCCTGTAGATGCCAGGGATGCAGGGGACATGTGATTGCAGGTGTCTGCAGATGTGATAAGTGGGAGGTTGTGTTATGAATGCAGGTATCTGCAGAGGTCAGAGAGGGGAATTGTGCATGTGAGTGCAGTTGCCTGCTGAGAACACAGGGGTGCAGTATGTTATATGAATTCAGGGCATGTGAGTAGGAGCCTGCAGAGCACAGAGGAGGATGAGGGTGCAGGTGATGGGAACAGCCAGGGAAGGGCAGTGGGCATGAGGGTGCAGGTGATGGGAACAGCCAGGGAAGGGCAGTGGGCATGAGGGTGCAGGTGAGTGCAGAGTTTTGGGTTGTGAGGGCTGTGTCTGCAGATGAGAGATGGGCAGTAGACACATGAGCACAGTGCCAGAAGGGCCAGGTAGACAGTGTGAATGGGAATGAACCACAATCTGATGTTGTCAGTTTACATGTGAGTGCAGATTCTTGCAGAGGTCAGACAGTCATTGTGTGTGTGAGTGCAGGTGTGTCTAGAGTGCAGAGGTGTGCAGTGGGACAGTCAGTGCATGAGCATGCAGAAGTCAGAGGGCATTGAGCATGGGAGCACAAGTGCATGCAGAGACCAGCAGGAGGCTGTGGGCATGTGCGTGTACCTGCCTATATACTCTAGAGAAGGACAGTGGGTATGTGATTGCAGCTGCCTGCATAGGAAAGAATGGGCAGTGGGCCCATGAGTTAGGGTGCCTAGAAACTGCAGGGTTTCATTAACATGTGGGTGTGAATGCCTGCAGAGGACAGAGGAGAAGTCAGCAGGTGAGTTCCTGTTCCTGCTGAGGACAGGATGGCAGTTTAACCCTGGTGCCTTCAGAGGTCAGATGTGGAGGATGGGTTGTGAGTGGATGTGCTAACAGGGGCTGTCAGTGAGCATGGGAGTGCATGTGAGTGCATGTGACACCTGGGGCAGTGGGACTGAGTGCAGGTTTCTGCATAATACAGATAGGGCAGTGGGTATGGCATAGAAGTGCCAAGCGGTGAAGATTGCTCAGTGTGTGTGTGTGTGTGTGTGTGTGTGTGTGTGTGTGTGTGTGTGTGTAGGTCCATGCAGAGGCCAGGGAATTCACTGAGCATGTGAATGTGTGTTTTTGCAGAATGGTGGGTAGTAGTGTCCATGAATGCAGGTCTCTGCAGAAAACAGCTGACACAGTGTGGACTGACTCTAGGCAGCGGCATAGAGCAGTTGGGGCAGTGTTTATGTGACTGTTCCTGTAGAGTCCAGAATAGTTAGTGGACATGTGTGGACAGGTGCCTTTCATAGGCCAAGCATGTGTTGGCAATGTACATGCTGATGCCTATAGATGCCAGGGGTACAATGAGCATGTGATGCAGATGTCTGCAGATGTGATAAGTGGGAGGATGCACTGTGAGTGCAGGTGTCTACAGAGATCAGAGAGGGGAATATTGTGCATGTGACAGTAGGTTATGTGAGATACCTGTGGAGAACAGAGGTGTGTAGTATACATGTGAGTGCAGGTTCATGCAGACAGCAGAGTTAGGTGGCATCAGGGAAGTGGGCATGTGAGTATAGACAACAAGACCAGATGTTGGCAGCAGATATGTTAGTGCAGACTCCTGCACAGGCCTGGCACTCATGGGATATGGAAGTGCAGTTGTCTAAAGTGGCTATAGAGGTGTCATGGACACATGTGTGTGCAGAGGGACAGGGGATCTCTGTGGATGAGTGTGTTTCTGCAGAGGCAGGGGACCATTGGGTGTAAGAGTGAAGGTGACTGTAGGTTATAGAAGAGGACAATGGGTGTGTGAATGCAGGTGCCTGCAGAGGACAGAGGGTGGCACTGGGACTGTATGTGCAGGTGACTGCAAAGGCCAGAGAGTGGTAGTCAGCATGGGGGCATAGCTACCTGTAGATGCCAGAAGGGGCAGCAGCCTGTGATGTGAGTGCAGGTGCATGCAGAGACCAGGGTGTCATGGACACACAGGTGCAGATGTCCACAGAGGTCAGATGGGAGATGCATTTGGCATCTGAATGCAGGTGCTTACAGAAGACAGATGGGCACAGTGGGAGCAGTCCGTATGCGGGCAATGCCCGGCAGATTCCAGAGGGGAGCAGTGGGTATATGAGCATAGATGAGCCTGCTGGGTCCAGAGAGGGGCAGTGATTGTGTGTTCTGTAGAGAGCACAGTTGTGCAGGGGACATGAGTGTCAGTGCCTGCAGAGGCCAGGGTGGTGAGCAGCTTCATTTGGACAAGGCTTAGTTTTCAGTGGACATCTGACATCAGTGTCCTATGGAAGACATGGGTAGGCATTGGTCATGGGAGTGCAGGTGAGGTGCTGTCTGACAGAAAGGGAGGCTATGGACATGGGACTGCAGTTACACATCAAGACTTGAGCTGGGTGGTGGACATGTTAGTGCTGACCTGCAAAGGCCAGGCAGTCATTGTGTACGTAGAGGTGTCTAAACCCCAGAGATGTGTAATTGGCAGATGAGGGTAGAGGTGAGTGCAGAGACATAGGGGCAGTGGGTATGTGAGTGTATGTACCTGCAGAGGTCAGGGGGCAGTGGTCATGGAGTTCCTGTACCTGCAGAGGCTAGAAAGGTCAGTTTCCATGTGTATCCCTTGCCAGCAGAGTACAGCAAATCAGTTGACATGAAGGTGCAGGTTCCTGCAGTGACCAGTTATAGATATATAAGTTCAGATGCCTGCAGAGTCTAGAGAAGGACAGTGGGCATGGGAGTTCATGTCCATGGGGAGGGAACAGAGGTGCAGTGGTAACATGGGTGTATGTGTCTGCAGAGGCCAGAGAGTGTCAGAGAGTGTGTGAATGCCTGTTCCTGCAGAGTTCAGGCTGGCAGTGGGTATGTGAGTGCAGGTACCTGCAGGAGACAGATGGGGGCTGTAGGACTGACTGTCAGTATCTACAGAGGTCAGAAGGGGGTAGTTTGTCTGTGATTGAAAGTGGGGACAGGTAACAGGTGAATGTATGGTGTCTGCATGGGACAGATGGAGACGTAGGCATTAGTGCAGGTGCCTGCAGAGGACAGCTGGGGGCAGTGGCCCTGGGGTACATGTACTTCAGAGGACAAATTGGGCCAGTGTGCGTGTGAGTGTGGGTACATACAGAATCCAGGGGATGCAGTGAGCAGCATGTGAGTGGAGAGGCCCCCAGAGGACAGGATGGCAGTGGACATGTGGATGCAGTTGCCTGCAGAAGACAGATGGGGCAGTGGGCATTACTGCAGCTGCACTATGAGGACAGACAGTTTCAGTGGGCATGTGAGTGCAGGTGCCTTCAGAGGACAGAGGACAGCAGTGGACATGTGACTGCAGGTGCCTTCAGAGGACAGAGGAAGGCAATGGACATGTGAGTGCAGGTGACTTCAGAGGACAGAGGAAGGCAGTGGACATGTGAGTGCAGGTGACTGCAGAGGACAGAGGACAGCAGTAGACATGTGAGTGCAGGTGCCTTCAGAGGACAGAGGACAGCAGTGGACATGTGAGTATACATGACTTCAGAGGACATAGGACAGCAGTGGGCTTGAGAGTGCAGGTGCCTTCAGAGGACAGAGGACAGCAGTGGGCTTAAGAGTGCAGGTGCCTTCAGAGGACAGAGGACAGCAGTGGACATGTGAGTGCAGGTGACTTCAGAGGACAGCGGTGGGCTTAAGAGTGCAGGTTCCTTCAGAGGACAGAGGACAGCAGTGGGCATGTGAGTGCAGGTGACTTCAGAGGACAGAGGACAGCAGTGGACATGTGAGTGCAGGTGCCTTCAGAGGACAGAGGACAGCAGTGGACATGTGAGTGCAGGTGACTTCAGAGGACAGAGAAAGGCAGTGGACATGTGAGTGCAGGTGACTTCAGAGGACAGAAGAAGGAAATGGACATGTGAGTGCAGGTGACTTCAGAGGACAGAGGACAGCAGTGAGCATGTGAGTGCAGGTGACTTCAGAGGACAGAGGACAGCGGTGGGCATGTGAGTGCAGGTGCCTTCAGAGGACAGAGGAAGGCAATGGACATGTGAGTGCAGGTACCTTCAGAGGACAGAGGACAGCAGTGGGCATGTGAGTGCAGGTGACTTCAGAGGACAGAGGACAGCAGTGGACATGTGAGTGCAGGTGACTTCAGAGGACAGAGGACAGCAGTGGGCATGTGAGTGCAGGTGACTTCAGAGGACAGAGGACAGCAGTGGACATGTGAGTGCAGGTGACTTCAGAGGACAGAGGACAGCAGTGGACATGTGAGTGCAGGTGCCTTCAGAGGACAGAGGACAGCAGTGGACATGTGAGTGCAGGTGACTTCAGAGGACAGAGGACAGCAGTGGACATGTGAGTGCAGGTGCCTTCAGAGGACAGAGGACAGCAGTGGACATGTGAGTGCAGGTGACTTCAGAGGACAGAGAAAGGCAGTGGACATGTGAGTGCAGGTGACTTCAGAGGACAGAAGAAGGAAATGGACATGTGAGTGCAGGTGACTTCAGAGGACAGAGGACAGCAGTGAGCATGTGAGTGCAGGTGACTTCAGAGGACAGAGGACAGCGGTGGGCATGTGAGTGCAGGTGCCTTCAGAGGACAGAGGAAGGCAATGGACATGTGAGTGCAGGTACCTTCAGAGGACAGAGGACAGCAGTGGGCATGTGAGTGCAGGTGACTTCAGAGGACAGAGGACAGCAGTGGACATGTGAGTGCAGGTGACTTCAGAGGACAGAGGACAGCAGTGGGCATGTGAGTGCAGGTGACTTCAGAGGACAGAGGACAGCAGTGGACATGTGAGTGCAGGTGACTTCAGAGGACAGAGGACAGCAGTGGACATGTGAGTGCAGGTGACTTCAGAGGACAGAGGACAGCAGTGGACATGTGAGTGCAGGTGACTTCAGAGGACAGAGGACAGCGGTGGACATGTGAGTGCAGGTGCCTTCAGAGAACAGAGGACAGCAGTGGACATGTGAGTGCAGGTGACTTCAGAGGACAGAGGAAGGCAGTGGACATGTGAGTGCAGGTGACTTCAGAGGACAGAGGACAGCAGTGGGCTTGAGAGTGCAGGTGACTTCAGAGGACAGAGGACAGCAGTGGGCATGTGAGTGCAGGTGACTTCAGAGGACAGAGGACAGCAGTGGACATGTGAGTGCAGGTGACTTCAGAGGACAGAGGAAGGCAGTGGACATGTGAGTGCAGGTGACTTCAGAGGACAGAGGACAGCAGTGGACATGTGAGTGCAGGTACCTTCAGAGGACAGAGGACAGCAGTGGACATGTGAGTGCAGGTGACTTCAGAGGACAGAGGACAGCAGTGGACATGTGAGTGCAGGTGACTTCAGAGGACAGAGGACAGCAGTGGACATGTGAGTGCAGGTGACTTCAGAGGACAGAGGACAGCGGTGGACATGTGAGTGCAGGTGCCTTCAGAGAACAGAGGACAGCAGTGGACATGTGAGTGCAGGTGACTTCAGAGGACAGAGGAAGGCAGTGGACATGTGAGTGCAGGTGACTTCAGAGGACAGAGGACAGCAGTGGGCTTGAGAGTGCAGGTGACTTCAGAGGACAGAGGACAGCAGTGGGCATGTGAGTGCAGGTGACTTCAGAGGACAGAGGACAGCAGTGGACATGTGAGTGCAGGTGACTTCAGAGGACAGAGGACAGCAGTGGACATGTGAGTGCAGGTGACTTCAGAGGACAGAGGACAGCAGTGGGCTTGAGAGTGCAGGTGCCTGCAGGAGACAGAGGACAGCAGTGGACATGTGAGTGCAGGTACCTTCAGAGGACAGAGGAAGGCAATGGATTTCCTGCAATAGATTCCTGTCTAGACTGTTTCCTTCTCCTTTTTGGGGGGGGGGGTTGTGGTTGTCATACATTTCTTCAATGTCAACTATGAGTCTGCAGTCATGAATACTGCTCCAAAAGAACAGTCATTGTTTATCACAGCCAGCAGCAGCACTGATGGTGGACTTCTCCATAATTTCCAGCGGCAGCATCAACTGCTGTCACAGATATCCATACAGATTCCAGAAACAGCAGAGACCTCAGCAGTTATATGGATCACGAAGATGAGCATGGTGTCAGGCAGTAGCACAGTTCACATACACCAACATGGTTTTAGCAGAGAAGCAACTATTTAAAAAACACAAACCAACCAACCAACAACAATAGTAGCAGCAGTAGCAGAAGCAGCAGCAGCAGCAAAAACAACAACAAAACCCTTTGGTACCACCATCAACAAAAAACAAAGAAACTCCCCTGGATCTCTTTTTCCATTGTCCATATTTGATCACTATATTCCTCAAAGTTAATTGTGATAGCAGCTAGGGGATTTTGTTGGTTTTGAAATGCACACTGCTTCTTTCAGCAAGGTTAAGAATCATTCATCATCTTTGGAATGTTTATGACCTCTAGGGAGTCATTGTTAACTGCCAGTGAAGAGTTGCACTCTTTTTTTTTTTAAATATTTTTATTTTCTATATTCTTTGTTTACATGAGTGCAGGTGACTTCAGAAGACAGAGAGAGCCACAGTTTTGTGCATGTAACTTTCTGCTGAGGCCACAGCGGGCCAGTGGGCATGTGCATGCATGTCCATGCTGAAAGAATACTCATGCAATGAATATGCAGGTTCAGATGTCTGCAGAGGTCAGAGGTTTGCATTGGGCATAAGAGTGCAGATGCATGCAGAGGTGTAGTGAGACAGTAGGCATGTGACTACATGTGACTGCAGGTGTAGAGGGGTCAGTAATGCATTAATGATGAGAATGCAGGAGCCTTCAGAGGGCCAATTGCATCAGTAGGACTGTCCATGCACATTCCAGCAGATGCCAGGAGAGCAGTGCTCATGTAGTGCACCTAAGCAGCAGGAAGAGTTGTGGGCAGTGGACATGGTAGTGAAGATTACAGCATAGAACAGTCAGTCACTAGAGTTGGGGTGTGATACAGGTGTCTCTAGAGTGCAGAGGGGTGCAGTGGGAGAGTGAGAGCAGGTGCATGCAGAGGCCTGAAGTTGGAGATTGTTTTGTGCATGCAGGTGCCTGTAGAGGCCCGAGATTGTGTTGGGAGTCGTAGGGACAGAAGAGCCCAGACAGGGATGCAGTGGGCATGTGAATACAGGTGCCTGAGATGTGGTAAGTGGGAGGTTGTACTGTGAGTGCATGTGCCTACAGAGACAAGAGACAGGAATTGTGCATGTGAGTACAGTTGCCTGCTGAGGGCAGAGGTGTGCAGTGGGTTATGTGAGTGTAGATAATTGTAGAGAGTAGGAGGGGCACAGTGGACATGTGAGTCTAGACCCATATTGAGACCACAGAGGCCAGAGAGAGGCAATGAGTATGTTTCAAGAGACAGAGTGGGCAGTTTGCATGGGAGTGCAGTTGGCTTTTAGAAGCCACAGAGGATCAATTGGACTTTGTGTGTAGATGCCTGCAGAGGCTCAGGTGGCAGTGGCCATGTGAGCACAGGAGCCTGCAGAGAATAGATGTTCAGTGAACATGTGAGTGCAGATACCCACAGAGGATAGTGTGGGGCAGTGTGCATGTAAGGGTAGGTACGTGCAGAAGTCAGGGAAGGCAGTGGTTAATTGAGTGTGTTCCTGTATAGGATAGGATACATGTGGGCATGTAAATGCAGCTGCATGCAGGAGATGGGTGGGCACAGGGTATGTCAGTGCAGGAACATGCAGAGGATAGAATGAGGCAGTGACCCTGTGAGAGTTGGTTCATGTAGAGTTCATGGTGTTTAGTGGTCATGTTTGCTCAGTTGCCTTTCAGAGTCCAAACGTGCATTGGTGCTGTGAATATAGATGCCTGTAGATGCCCGGGATGCAGTGTGCATGTGATTCAGGTGCCTACAGATGTGATAAGTGGGAGGTTACCCTGTTAGTGCAGGTGTCTATCATTGTGATAGAAGGTTGTACTGTGAGTGCAGGTGCCACAGAGATCATAGAGGGGAATTGTGCATGTGAGTACAGTTGCCTGCTGAGGACACAGGGTGCAGTGGCTTATGTGAGTACAGATGCCTGCAGAGAGCAGAGATGAGCGGGGGCATGTGAGTGCAGGTAAATGCATAAGGGAGAGGAATGTAGTGGACATGTGACTATGTATATATGTAGAGAGCAGAGTCAGACATTGGTCTGTGGGTGCACATGCCTGCAGAGGCCAGCAGGCAGTGTGCATGATAGTTCACATTCCTCTACAGGCCAGGGAGTCATTAGGAAATGAATATATGTGTGTGGAGAAGCCAAAGAGGAGCAGGAGGCTCATGAGTACAGGCTAATGCAGAGAGCAGAGTGTGCAGTGCACACGTGAGTGCAGGTACACTCAGAGAAGAGAATGACGCAGTGGGCCTGTGATTTCAGGGACATGTAGAGATCAGAATGGGGCAGTGTGCATGTGAGTGCAGATGACTGCAGAAGTCAGAGGTGGGCATTGTGCATGACAGTGCAGGATCCTGCACAGGTGAGACAGAAGCAGTGTGCATGTGCCTGCTGGTGCATGTAGATGTCAGGAATGCAGTGGGCATTGGAGTGCAGGATTCTGCTGAGGGTGAGTGGAGCTCTGGGATGTGATGGCATGTGTATGCAGATTCCAGAAGGGCAGTGGGCATGTACGTGCAGGTGCCAGTAGATCTGTGTGCATGTGAATGAAGCTAAATACCAGTACAATATGTGGGCAGTGGGCATGTGAGTGCAGATTCCTGCACAGGCCAGGCAGCCATAGGGTGTGTGAATGCTGGTGTGTCGAGAGGGCAGAGAGGTGCAATGGCCCAGTGAGTGCAGATGATTGCAGAGGCAGAGGGACCAGCAGGTGTGAGTGCATCTGTCCACAGGCAGCGGTTGTCATGTGCTTGTAGTTCATTGTGGGTTATGAAGAGGATCATGGGTATATGATTGTAGGTGCCTGCAGAGACCAGGGATAGGCAGTGTGTATGAGTGTACCTACCTCAGACGCCAGAGTAGGGCCTTGGGAACGTGGGTGCAGTTGCCTGCAGAGACCAGCTTTTGTTTTTACTTCCATGTCCTTATTCTGCACAGGTCAGAGGGCTGAAGTGGCCATGTTAGTCTAGATTCTTGCAGGGTACTTGATAGCAGTAGGCCCTTGACTTCAGGTTCTTTGGGGAGAACAAGATAACAGTGGGCCTGTAAGTTCAGGTTCCTGGAACACATGCTAGCAGAGGGCCCTTGAGTGCAGGTCCCTGCAGAGGACATCGGGAAACTGTGGATATGGGAGATTAGAATCTGTAGAGAACAGAGATGTGCAGGGTGTACATGAGTGTAGGAGCCTGCAGAAGACATATGGGGGCAGGGGGCATGTCCATGAAGGTGACTTACAGACACATTGAGATACACAGTGGGCATGTGAGTACAGATCCCTGCTGAGTCCAGAGAAGGACAATGGGCATGTGAGTGCAGGAACATGCAGAGAGCCGAGTGGGGTGGTGTACATGGGATTAGAGCTCTATGTAGAGACCAGAACAAAGCAGTGGTCATGTGATTGCCAGTGCCCACTGAGGCCAGAGGGATGCAGTGGGCATGTCAGTGAAAGTGCCTGCAGGTGCATAGGAGAGGCAGTGGGTATGTGAGTGCAGGAGCCTGCAGATGCATTGAGAGAGGCAGTGGGCATGTGTTCCAAGTCCATGCTGAGTCCAGAAAAGGGCAGCGGGCATGTCAGTGCAGGAACATGCAGAGAGCAGAGTGGTGCGGTGTGGACATGGGAGTATAGCTGCCTGTAGATGCCAGAACAAAGCAGTGTGCAGGAGAATGCAGGTGTCTCCAGTGTGTAGGGAATCAATGGACATGGAGGTGCAGATGCCTGTAGTGAGCAGGGTTGGGTGTTGGACATGAGAGTGCAGCTGCCTGTAGAGAGAAAGGAAGGTGATTGGCATGTGACTGTATGCTCTTGTTGATGCCATGGGGCAGTGGGCATGTGACTGCAGGTGTCTTCTGATGCCAGAGGAGCATTGAACATTTGACTGCAGCAGTCTCAGTGAGCTAACTGCAGCAGTGGGTAGGTGAGTGCACATGCCTACTAATGCCATGAATGCTGTGGGCATGCGAGTGTGTGTACCATCAGATGCCATGGGGCAGTGGGCATGTGACTGCAGGTGCCTTCTGATGCCAGAGGAGCATTGAACATTTGACTGCAGCAGTCTCAGTGAGCTAACTGCAGCAGTGGGTAGGTGAGTGTACACATGCCTACTAATGCCATGAATGCTGTGGGCATGCCAGTGCATATACCATCAGATGCCAGGAGGGCAGTGGGCATGTGACTGCAGGTGCCTTCTGTGTGTGTGTGTGAGTGCAGGTGACTGCAGAGCCTAGAAAGCTGAGTGGCCAGGTTTGTGCTTGTTCCTCTCAGGGGGCAAAAATTGGGCAAGTGAGTGCAGATTCCTGCAGAGGACAGTGGAGGGGAGTAGGCATGAGAGTGCAGATGCCTGGAGAAACACAATGGAGCAGTGGGCAAGTGAGGGCCAGATCCTGCTGATGCCACATGGGGAGTGGGCATTTCCAATCAGCAGCCGTCAGAGGGCCAAGCGGGGCAGTTGGTACATGCAGCTGTAGAAGCCAGCGGGCTGTGGACATGTTAGCGCATGTTCTGTACAGGACAGGAAGTTGTTGTCAGTGTGAGGACAGGTGTCTGGAGAGGCCAGAGAGGAGCAGTGGGCACAGGAGTACAGGTGCATGCTGAGGTCATAGGTCATGTGAGTATGTGATTGTATGTACCTGCAGAGACAAGGGGACTGTGGTGTGTGAGTGCAGGGGCATTCAGGAGACAGAGAGGGGCAGTGTGCCTGTGAGTGCTGTTGCCTGTAGAGGCCACAGAGGGTCAGTTGGACTTTGAGTGCAGTAGCCTGCAGAGGCTCAGGTGGTCAGTGGCCATGTGAGTGCAGATACCCATAAAGGATTGAGTGGGGCACTGTGCATGTGAGAGGTAGTACATGCAGATGTTAGGGAGGGCAGTGGTTAATTGAGTGTGTTCCTGTACAAGGTAGGACACATGTGGGCATGTGACTGTAGGTGTCTGCACAACACGGGTGCAGGCAGTGGACATGTGATTGCAGGAACATGCAGAAAGCAGAGGGTGGCAGTGGTCCTGTGAGTGTTGGATCATCTAGAGTCCAGGGTGGTCATGTTAGCTCAGGTGTCTTTCAGAGACCTAGTGTGCATTGGTGATGTGCATGCAGATGCCTGTAGATGCCAGGGATGCAGTGGACATGTAATTGCAGGTGTCTGCAGATATGATAAGTGGGAGGTTATGTTATGAGTGCAGGTATCTGCAGAGGTCAGAGAGGGGAATTGTGCATGTGAGTGCAGTTGCCTGCTGAGGACACAGGGGTGCAGTGTGTTATATGAATTCAGGGCATGTGAGTAGGCAGTGTGTATGTGAGTGTAGGTACCTGCTGAGGACAGAGGAGGACAACGGCCATGTGAGTGCAGATGCATGCAGAGACCAGAAGGGGAGGCTGGTTTTCTGGATAGTTCAGAGAGGGGTGCAGTGTATGTGAGTTCAGACGCCTGCAGAGGCCAGAGATTGTCAGAATGCATGTGAGTGCAGGGGCCTGCAGAGCAGGAAGGCTTTGGTGGGTATGTCAGTGCAGGTGCCTGCAGATGTCAGAGGAGGACTTTGTGTGTGTGTGAGCCGATCCCTGCAGAGGAGAGTGCTGTGCATTTGAGTGCAGGCGCATTCTCACGGCTGAGTCAAGCAGTGGGTATTTGAATGTACATGCCTGCAGAGGGCAGGCTGGCAGTGGACATGTAAGTGTAAGTGTGGGCATAGACCAGAGGTTCCCACGGAGCATGTGAGTAGTGGTTCCTTCAGAGCCCAGGCATGGTGGAGACATGCCAGTGCAGATATGTTCAGAGGACAAAAGACAGATGTGCAGAGTGGACATGTGATAAAGGTACCTGTTGAAAGCATTGTTGGGATGTGAGTATGCAAGAGGGAAGCAGTGTGTATGTGAGCACAGATGCTTGTTGAGGGCAGAGTTGGGGAGTGGGCACGTGAGTGCTCCTGACATCAGACTCCAAGCATTGCAGTGGGTTCATTGGGTACAGATGCAATGCAGAGACCTGCAGAGAACAGGGGTGGTCATTGTGCATGTGAGTGCAGAGAACAGAGGTGTGTAGTGTATGTGTGAGTGCAGGTACATGCAGACAGCAGAAGTGTGCAGTGTGCATGTGAGTGGACAGAGTAGAGGTATACATAGAGCATGTGAGTGTAGGTACATGCAGAGAGTAGAGGTGTGTGGGGGGCACATGAATGCTGGTGCATGCAGAGTACAGATGTCAGGAGTTGACTTGAGTGCAGGTATGTGCAGAGGCCAGAAGTGTGCAGTGAGCATGTTAGTGTAGACACATGCAGAGAGCAGATATGGGCAGTAGACACATGAACATTGGTACATGCAGAGAGCAGACATGCACAGTGTTCATATACATGCAGGGATAATGCAGAGTACAGCATGGGACAGTGGGCATGTGAGTGCAGATGTCTGCAGAGGAAAGAGGTAGGCATTGGGCACGACTGTGCAGGATCCTGCACAGGTAGAAGCGAGGCAGTAAGCATGTGATGGCTCTTGCCTGTAGGTGTCAAGGATACAGTAGGCCTTTGAGTGCAGTTGTACTCACAACATGTATGTGAGTATAGATTCATACAGGGGCCAAAGTCAGTGGGCATGCGTGTAGGTTCTGCTGATGGGAAGATAACAGTGGGCATGTGAGTGCAGGTGCCTGCAGAAGACAGGTGGGGGCAGTGGGCATGTCAGTGCAGGTGACTGCAGATGCACTGAGAGAGACAGTGGGTGTGTGAGTCCAGGTCCATGCTGAGTCCAGAGAAGGGTAGCGGGCATGTGAGTACAGGAACATGCAGAGAGCAGAGTGGTGCGGTGTGGACATGGGAGTATAGCTACCTGTAGATCCCTGAACAAAGCAGTGTGCAGGTGAGTGCAGGTGTCTGCAGTGTGTAGGGCATCAATGGACATGGAGGTGCAGATGCCTGTAATGAGCAGGTTTGGGTGTTGGGCATGAGAGTGCAGCTGCCTGTAGAGACAAAGGAAGGTGATTGGCATGTGACTGCATGTGCTTGTTGATGCCATGGGGCAGTGGGCATGTGACTGCAGGTACCTTCTGATGCCAGAGGGGCATTGAACATTTGACTACAGCAGTCTCAGTGATCTGACTGCAGCAGTCTCAGTGAGCTAACTGCAGCAGTGGGTAGGTGAGTACACATGCCTACTAATGCCATGAATGCAGTGGGCATGCGAGTGCAGGTGCCCTCTGAGGATAGAAGATTTCCATGCCCATGGCTGCAGGGGTAAGGAGTGTGCAGTGGGCATGCGATTCCAGGTACCTACAGAGAGATGAGTAGTGCAGTGTGTATGTGAGTGTGGGAGACTGCAGAGCACAGAGGAGGACATCTACCATGTGAGTGCAGATGCAGGCAGAGGCCAGACAGGGACAGCAGGCGTTTAATGCAGGTTTTCTGGATAGTTCAGAGAGGGGTGCATTGTATGTGAGTTAAGATGCTTGGAGAGGCCTGAATGTAGGAATGGGCGTGTGAGAACAAGTAACTGTGGAGGGCAGGGAGAGGCAGTGTACAGAGGGGAGGGGGTGTCTGCTGAGTTCAGAGAGAGGCAGTAGGCATGTGAGTGCAGGTGCCTTCAGAGAACAGAGAGGAGCAGTAGGCCTGTCCATGCAGGTGCCCTCAAAAGAGAGACTGGGGCTGTGGACATGTGAACAGAGGTGCCTGCTGAGGGGAGAAGTGCGCTATGGGCATGTCAGAGCAGGTGCCTGCAAAGGCCTGAGTTGGGCATTGACTATGAGAATGCAGGGGTCTGCAGAGACCAGAGACTTGCACTCACCAGTGGGCATGTGAGCACAAGTGAATGTGGTGACTAGGGAGTCAGGAAACATGTTGGTGTCGATGCCTGCACAGTTCAGAGGAAGGAAGTGGGCCTGTGGGTTTACGGTTCTGCTGAGGACACATGGGGGCAGTGGACTTGTGGATCCAGGTACTTAAGAGGACAGGAAGAAGCAATTGTCAGGTGAGGGGAGGTGAGTGCAGAGGCCATTTGGTGCCTGTGGGTATGAGTGTATTTGTCTGCATGGGTGTGGTGGTGCAGTAGTCTTGTGAGTGCAGGTGTCTGCAAAGTCCAGAGAGAGGCTGTGAGCATGCATGTGCAGGTGCCTGCAGGGGACAGAGGAAGCAGCAGGCATGTGAGTGCAGGTGCCTCTGTGTCCAGAGGGTGGTATTCAGGATGTGAGTGTAGGTAAATGCAGAGTCTAGAGAGTGGCAGTGCACAGAGCAGTGCATGTACATGTGTCACCCAGAGGAGGTGAGGTGCATGTGAGAGTAAGTGTGCACTGGGGACATGAGTACAGATGTGCATGCTGAGGGCAGTGGGTATGTGAGTGTGTGTGCCTGCACGGAAAAGGGGACTGTGGTGTGTGAGTGCAGGTGTGTTCAGGGTACAGAAGAGGACACAGGCATATGAATCCATGTGTCTGCAGAGGGTAGAGAGAGACAGTGGTCATGTATGTGCAAATGTATACAGAGACATAGAGGGGCAGTCTATATGTGACTGCATGTGTTTGTAGAGCCCACAGAGCGTCAGTGGTCCTTTGAGTGCAGGTGCCCACAGAGGTAGAAGATGACATTGGACATGTGAGTGCAGGTGACTTCAGAAGACAGAGAGGAGCCTGTGGGTACAGGTGTGCTCAGAGGATAAAGAGTGCAGTGGGCATGAGTGCAGGGACCTGCAGATGTCCCCAGTGGAGGTTGGCTGCGTGAACAGGTTCCTACAAAGGCCAAAGATAGGACATGCACATGTGACTGCAGTTGACATCTGAGTCCAGAGGAGTGCAGTGAGCACGTGAGTCCAAGTCCCTGCAGGGAGCAGAGTGGAGCAGTGTGCATATCATTGTAGGTCCTGCAGAGGCCAGATGGCTGCTGTGTGATGTGAATGCATGAGAATAGACAAGACCTATGATGTGCAGTGCGCATGTGTGCAGGTGCCAAGGAGTCCCATGTGCATGTGAATGCAGCTAAGCACCAAGATCATGTGTGGGTAGTAGACCTGTGCATGCAGATCCCTGTACAAGCCAGGCAGTCATTGGTATGTGAGCACTAGCCGTGGAGAAGCCATGTAGGGGAAGTGGGCAGGTGAGTGCTGCTGACTGTATGTTACAGAACATGGCAATGGTCATGGGATCATAGGTGCCTACAGAAACCAGAAAGAGTCAAGGAGGACTTGTTTGCAGGTGCCTGCAGGGGACAGAGAAGGGGAGTGGACGCATGGGTAAAGGTCCCTGCTGTGGCCTGAGGGTGGCCTTGTGCACTTGAATGCATGTACCTGTAAAAGATTGGTGTGGACAGCAGTCATGTAAATGTTGGTTCATACAGAGTCCATGGTGGTTAGTGTCCATGTGTGCTCAGGTGGCTTTCATAGGCCAAGCATGTGTTCGCAATGTGCATGCAGATGCCTGTAGATGCCAGGGATGCAGTGGACATGTGACTGCAGATGTGATAGGTGGGAGGTTGTACTGTGAGTACATGTGTCTACAGAGGTCAAATAGGGGAATATTTTGCATGTGGGTGCAGATGCCTGCTGAGGATGCATTGGGTTATGTGTGTACAGGTGCCTGCAGTGAGCAGAGTTGGGAAGTATGCATGTGAGTGCAGCAACCTGCAGACAGCAGAGGTGTGCAGTAAGCATGTGAGTGCAGGAACATGCAGGGAGCAGAGGTAGGCTGTGTGCCTGTGAGTGCAGGGAACATGCAGGGAGCAGAAGTAGGCTGTGTGCCTGTGAGTGCAGGGAACATGCAGGGAGCAGAGGTAGGCTGTGTGCCTGTGAGTGCAGGAACATGTCGGGAGCAGAGGTAGGCTGTGTGCCTGTGAGTGCAGGGAACATGCAGAGAGCAGAGGCAGGCTGTGTGCATGTGAGTGCAGTGCCTGCAGAGCCTAGAGGTGGGCATTGGGTATGAGAGCGCAGATTCTTGCAGAGGTTAAGTGAGGTGATGGGCTTGTGACTGCTGATGCTTGAAGCTGTCAGGGATGCAGTGCACATGCAAGTGCAGAAGCCTTCAGAGGGCTAAGTGAATCAGAGGGAGTGTGAGTTCACACTCACATACTGTCAGCAGGGCAGTGGGCATGTGAGTTTAGACAGCAAGACCAAATGTTGGCAGTGGACATGTTTGTGCAGATTCCTGCACAGGCCTGGCACTCAAGGGATATGTAAGTGCAGTTGTCTCAAGTGTCCATAGAGGTGTCATGGACATGTGTGTGCAGAGGGACAGGGGAGCTCTGGGGATGGGTGCGTCTGTCTGCAGAGGCAGGGGACCATTGGGCGTGAGCATGAAGGTGACTGTAGGTTATAGAAGAGGACAATGGGTGTGTGAATGCAGGTGCAGCCTGCAGAGGACAGAGGGTGGCACTGGGACTGTATGTGCAGGTGACTGCAGAGGCCAGAGAGTGTTAGTCAGCATGGGGGCATAGCTACCTGTAGATGACAGAGGGGCAGCAGCCTGTGATGTGAGTGCAGGTGCATGCAGAGACCAGGGTGTCAGTTAACATGTGGGTGTTGTTGCCATCTGGAATAGGAGGATGTCCTGTGAGTGCACGTATCTTCAGAGGTCAGGGAGAGGAAGTGGGCCTGTGACTGCAGGTGTCTGAGGATGCCAGAGGAGGGCAGTGTGTGTGTGTGTGTGTGTGTGTGTATGTGTGTGTGTGTGTGTGTGTGTGTGTGTGTGTGTGTGTGAGCAGATGCCTACAGATGCAAGGGGGCAGTGGGCATGTGGGTGCAGAGGCCATGGGTGTACAGTGGGTACGTGAGTTGTGTGCCTCTAGTGATCAGCAAGCGGGCCATGGTCCTATGAGGGCACTTTACTGCAGGGTATAGAAGGGGTCACAACCAACCGTGTCCAGGTGCCTGCAGGTGATGGAGTGGGGTGGTTTGCATGAGGGTACAGGGACCTGCAGAGGGCAGTTTTGGGGGTCAGTGTGTATTCAGTGTAGGTCCCTGCAGAGGCTAGGGAAGGCAGTGAGCATGTGAGTGTAGAGACATGCAGAGGGAGAGGGGGCAGTGGATATGTGAGTGCAGGGACCTGACCAGGACAGAGAGGGGAACTGTCCATATGAGGACAATGGCCTGCAGATGCCAGAGAGAAGCTGTGGTCATGGGAGTGCATGACCCTGCTGTGACCAGAGGGGGCAGTGTGCATATGACTGCATGTTCTGTAGAGACCAGAGTTATGCTGTGGGCATTTGAGTGCAGGAACCTGCTGTGACCAGAGGGATCAGTTCCTATAGAGGGCAGAGATGTGCAGTAAGAGGACAGAAGTGGGCATGTGAATGCAGAAGCCTGCAGAAGGCAGGGTAACACAGTGGGTACAAGAGGCAAGGTCCCTACTGAGGCAACAGGTTGGTGGTCATTGTGAGTCCGAGTACCCACAGAGAGCAGAGTAAGACACTGTGCATGTGAGTGTGTGTGCCTGCAGAGGGCAGGGTGCTTAATGGCTACATTTACACAAGGCCAAGTGTCCAGTGTACATGTGTGAGAGCAGATGCCTGCAGAGGACATAGGAGGGCATTGGTCATGGGAGTGCAGGTGCAGGTAGAGACAAAGGGAGGCTGTGGACATGGGACTGCAGTTACACATCAAGGCTAGATGTGGGTGCTTGACACGTTAGCTCAGATTCCTGCACAGGTCAGGCAAGCATTGTGCACATGAGTGGAGGTGTATGGAACTCTAGAGAGCTGTAATTGGCAGATGAGGGTGGAGGTACCCGCAGAGGCCAGACAGGGCCAGTGGGCCTGTGAGCACAAGTCCACGCAGGGACCAGGGTGTCAGTGCACATATAACTGCAGGAGCCTGCAGAGGCCAGAGGGGGCCCTGTGGGTTCAAGGTCCTGGTATGGAAAGATAGCAGTGGGTCTATGAATGTAGACGCCTCCTGATGTTAGAAGTGGGAGGTTGGTATGTGATTATCGATGCATACAGAAGCAAGAAAGTGGGCGTGGGCCTGAGACTGTGGTATCCTTCTTGGCCAAATGGCTTCAGTGGGCATGTGATTGAAAGTGCCTGCAGCGAGCAAGGTGGGGCAGTGGATATAAAAGTATAGTTGTCTTACATGAGAAATATTTTGTTAGTCTCTGTCTTTTCATTGGGGAGTTGAGTCCATTATTGTTAAGAGTTATTAGGGAATAGTGATTATTGCTTCCTGTTATTTTTGAAGTTATTTTTATGTTTGTGTAGGTATCTTCTTTTGGGATTGTTGGAAGATAACTTTCTTGCTTTCTAGGGTGTAGTTTCCTGCCTTGTGTTGGCATTTTCCATCAATTATCCTTTGTAGGGCTGGATTTGTGGACAAATATTGTGTAAATTTGTTTTTATCATGGACTATCTTGGTTTCTCCATCTATGATGATTGAGAGTTTTGCTGGGTATAGTAGCCTGGGCTGGCATTTGTGCTCTCTTAGTGTCTGTATGAAGTCTGCCCAGGATCTTCTAGCTTTCATCAACTCTGGTGAGAAGTCTGGTGTGATTCTGATAGTTCTGCCTTTATAAGTTACTTGACCTTTTTCCCTTGCTGCTTTCAATACTCTTTTCTTTGTTTAGTGAATTTGGTGTTTTGATTATTATGTGCCAGGAGGACTTTCTGTTCTGGTCCAGTCTGTTTAGAGTTCTGAAGGCTTCTTGTATGTTCATGGGCATCTCTTTCTCTAGGTTGGGGAAGTTTTCTTCTGCAATTTTGTTGAAGATATTTACTGGGTCTTTAGGATGTAAATCCTCACTCTCGTCTATACCTATAATCTTTAGGTTTGGTCTTCTCATTGTGTCCTAGAGTTTGTCCATCTTTTGGGTTACCAGCTTTATACATTTTGCATTTTTTTGACTGTTGAGTCAATGTTTTCTATGGTATCTTCAGCACCTTTGGTTCTTTCTTCTATCTCTTGTATTCTGTTGTTCCTGCACAGACCAGACACTCATTATCTATATGAATGCAAGTGTTTGGAGAGGCCAGAAGGGTGCAGTGGTCATGTGAGTACATGCACATCCATGGATCAGAGGAGGTGAGGTGTGTGAGTGTGTGTGCCTGCAGAGGCAATGTGGATATGTTGGTTCAAGTACCTGCAGAGGCCAGAGGATGCCATTTGGCATGTGAATGCAGGTGAGTACAGTTCCCAGACAGAGGAGATGGTCACTGCAATACAAGTGCCTATAGAGGCCGAAGAGTGGCAGTGGGCCTGTGAGTGCAGGTGTCTGCAGATGTGAGTAGTGGGAGGTTGCACTGTGAGTGCAGCTGCCCACAGAGGTCAGAGAGGGGAATTGGACATGAGAGTAGTTACCTTCTGAGGACACAGGGGTGCAGAGGGTTATGTGAGTTCAGATACCTGCACAGTGTAGAGTGGTCAGTGTGCATATGATTATAGATACATGTAGACATGATAATGAACAGTGGGCATTTGACTCTAGGCACCAGCAGAAATCAGGGTGGGGCTGTGTTTATGTGAGTGTTCATTCCTGCAGAGTCCAGGATGGTTAGTGTCCATGTGTACTCAGGTGTCTCTTATAGGCCAAGCATGTGTTGGCAATGTGAATACAGATGCCTATAGATACCAGGTATGCAGTGGGCATGTGATGCACGTGTCTGCAGATGTGATAAGTGGGAGGTTGGACTGTGAGTGCAGCTGCCCACAGAGGTCAGAGAAGGGAATTGGGCATGTGAGTAGTTACCTTCTGTGGACACAGGGGTGCAGAGGGTTATGTGAGTTCAGATACCTGCACAGTGTAGAGGGCTCAGTGTGCATATGATTATAGATACATGTAGACATGATAATGAACAGTGGGCATGTGAGTGCAGGTACATGTAGAGAACAGAGGTGTGCAGTGGACATGTGATTACATGTACATGAAGAAAGAAGTGTGCAGTGGGCGTGTGACTGCAGGTCCATGCAGAGAGCAGAGTGTGCAGTGCACACGTGAGTGCAGGTACACTCAGAGAAGAGAATGACGCAGTGGGCCTGTGATTTCAGGGACATGTAGAGATCAGAATGGGGCAGTGTGCATGTGAGTGCGGATGACTGCAGAAGCCAGAGGTAGACATTGTGCATGACAGTGCAGGATCCTGCACATGTGTGTGTATGTGTGAGAGAGAGAGGCGGTGGGCATTGGAGTGCAGGAGCCTTCAGAGGGCTAAGTGGAGCCCTGGAATATGCAATAGCACGTGGCTACAGATTTCAGAAAGTCTGTGGACATGTGAGTGCAAGTGCTAGAAATTCCAGGAGCTCAGTGTGCATGCGAATGAATGAGGCTAAGCATCAGCACCAGATGTGGGCAGTGGACATGTTAGTACAGATTCCCACACAAGTCAGGCAGTCATTGGGTAAATGCATGCAGGTATCTGAAGAGACCAGACACATGTACTTGTTAAGTGAGAGTGACTGCAGAGACATAGTGCTTCTGTGAGTATGTAAGTGCTTGCAGACGCCAGATTGGGATAGTGTGACTGTGAGTCCATGTACTTGTAGGTGGCAGGGTGTCAGTGGACATGTGAGTTCAAATTCTCTGCAGAGGCCAGAGGCGGGAAGAGGAATGTAAGTTCACAGGCCCACTGAGGACAGGGTAGCCATGTGCCCATGAGTGTAGGTGCCTCAAGAGGTCAGAAGTGGGAGGTCGGTCACTTAGTACAGGTGCTACAGAGGCAAGAAAGTGGATGTGGGTATGTGAGTGCAGTTGGCTCCTGGGCCCAGGAGACTTCAGTGGCCGGCCTGTGATTCCATGTACCTGCAGAGAGCAGAGTGGAACAGTGAGTTTAAGAGTGCATGTTCCTGCAGATGTCAGACAGAGGCACTGGGCATTTGCGTGTAGTTGCCTGCTGTGTGTAGAGTGAGATGCATTGCACATGAGTGTAGGTGTCTTCAGAATCCAGCAGGAGGTAGTGGGCATGGAAGTATAGCTACCTGTAGATGCCAGCCAGAGGAGAGGAGTGGGCATGGAGATGCCAGAGGGCATTGAGCCTTGAGTGCAGGTGTCTGCAGAGGTCAGAGAGAGGCTGTGGGTTTGTGACTACACTTGCCTGCAGGGAGCAGAGGAAGGCAGAGGACATGTGAGTCCATTTACCTGTAGAGAACAGAATGGGGCAGAGGGCATGTGGTTGCAGATGTCTGCTGACGGAAAGAGAGGTGGTGGGCATTTGTTTCCTGGAACCTGTTGGATATAGAGAGGTTCTGTGCAGGGGAGCACAGATGTTTGTAGAGTCATGTCTGGGGACAGTGTCATGTGTCTGTAGGTCATGCAGAGCACAGAGCAGGCAGCAGGTGTGTGAGTGTATGCTCAGGGAGATGATAGGATGGCCATGGACATATGCGTGTTGTTACCTGCAGAACACAGATGGGGCAGTGGGCATGAGAGTGCAGGTGCCCTCCCTCAGAGGATGAAAGGACTCAATTATATGTGAGTGCAGCTGCCTTCTGAGGACAGAGAGGGGCAGTTGGGCTTGTGATTCCTGATGCCCTCAGAGGATTGAAGTATGCAGTGGGGATGTGGGTGCAGGTGCCTGCAGAGGTCAGGGTGCTCAGGGGCCATGTGTGTGCAGGTACCTATCAGAGGCTAAGCATGCGGTGGACATGTGAGTGTAGATTCCTGCAGAGGCCAGAGGAGGGCAGTGGGTGTGAGAGTACAGATGGCTGTAGAGACAATGAAGATAGTAGGCATGTGAATGCTGGTGCCTGCAGATGCCAGATGGGCAGTGGGCATGGTAGTGCAGGTATGTTCTAAGACACATGTGCACACTGGACATGTTAGTTCCGATTCCTGCACAACAGACAGTGACTAGGTATGTGAGTGCTGGTTCCTAGACAGGCCAGATGGGTGCAGTGGCTAATTAGAACACTGGGAACAGGAAGGCACATTCCTGCAGATGTCAGGAAGAGGCATGCAGTAGAATGTGCATTTAGATATGTGATTTCCCCATGTCTGGAGATGTCAGCTTGGTGCAATAAGCCAGTGATGGTATGCACCTACAGAGGCAGGGGCAGTGGTCCTATGAGTGCAGGTGACTGCATAGGTCAAAGAGAGACAGGGACAGTATATGTGCAGGTGTCTGACTGCAGGGGACAGAGGGAGCAGTGGACATGTGAATGCATTCATCTGAAGAGACAAGTACAGGTGAGTGGACAGGCCAGAGAGTGACAATATGCTTGGGAGAGCATGATTGTGCAGAGGACAGGCTGGCAGTGAACTCAGGTGCCAGCAAGGGACAGATAGGACAGTGGCTATGTGAGTAGTGCATGTGTCTGCAGAGGTCAGAAGGGGGCAGTTTGCCTGTTACTGAAGATGCTGCAGAGGCCAGATGGGGACAGTGGACATGAGAGTATGGGTGCCTGCATGGGTGAGATGGAGCAGGAGACATATGGACATACCCACCAAGGGCAGAGTTTATGAGTGCTGGTTCCTAGACAGGCCAGATGGGTGCAGTGGGCTGATTAGAACACTGGTAACAGGAAGGCACATTCCTGCAGATGTCAGGAAGAGGCATGCAGTAGAAATGCCAATGCAGAAGTTTGAACTGGACAGGTCGTAATTAGATATGTGATTTCCCCATGTCTGGAGATGTCAGCTTGGTGCAGTGGGCCAGTGATGGTATGCGCCAGAGGCAGGGGCAGTGGTCCTGTGAGTGCAGGTGACTGCACAGGACAAAGAGAGACAGGGACAGTATATGTGCAGGTACCTGACTGCAGGGGACAGAAAGGGCGGTGGACATTCATCTGAAGAGACAAGTACAGGTGAGTGGACAGGCCAGAGAGTGACAATATGCTTGGGAGAGCATGATTGTGCAGAGGACAGGCTGGCAGTGAACTCAGGTGCCAGCAAGGGACAGATGGGGCAGTGGCTATGTGAGTAGTGCATGTGTCTGCAGAGGTCAGAAGGGGGCAGTTTACATGTAAATGCAGATTCTTGCACAGGCCAGTCATTGTGTATGTGAGTGCAGGTGTGTCTAGAGTGCAGAGAGGTGCACTGGGAGAGTAAGTGCAGGAGCATGCAGAGATTAGAGGGCATTGAACATGGGAGTGCAAGTGCATGCAGAGACCAGCAAGAGGCTATAGGTATGGGCATGCACCTGCCTGTAGTGTCCAGAGAAGGACATTGGGGATGTGAGTGCATCTGACTGCAGAGGAAAGAGAGGGCAGTGGGCTTGCAGTCCAGTTGCCTGCAAACAGCAGGTGTGAGTAGACATGTGGGTGTAAATGCCTGCAGTGAACAGAGGACAAGTCAGCAGGTGAGGTCATGTTCCTGCTGAGGACAGGATGGCTGTGTCCTCAGGAGTGTAGGTGCCTGCTGAGATCAGAGGTGGGAGGTTGGCCTGGGAGTGGAGGAGCGTGACGAAGACAGAGGACAGCAGTGGGCCTGTGAGTGCAGGAGCTTGCAGGAGACAGAGGAAGGCAGTGGACATGTGAGTGCAGGAGCCTTCAGAGGACAGAGGACAGCAGTGGGCATGTGAGTGCAGGTGACTTCAGAGGACAGAGGACAGCAGTGGACATGTGAGTGCAGGTGACTTCAGAGGGCAGAGGACAGCAGTGGACATGTGAGTGCAGGTGCCTGCAGAAGACAGAGGACAGCAGTGGACATGTGAGTGCAGGAGCCTGCAGAACAGAGGACAGCAGTGGACATGTGAGTGCAGGTGACTTCAGAGGGCAGAGGACAGCAGTGGACATGTGAGTGCAGGTGCCTGCAGAAGACAGAGGACAGCAGTGGACATGTGAGTGCAGGAGCCTGCAGAAGACAGAGGACAGCAGTGGACATGTGAGTGCAGGTGCCTTCAGAGGGCAGAGGAAGGCAGTGGACATGTGAGTGCAGGTGACTTCAGAGGACAGAGGAAGGCAGTGGACATGTGAGTGCAAGTGACTTCAGAGGACAGAGGACAGCAGTGGACATGTGAGTGCAGGTGACTTCAGAGGGCAGAGGACAGCAGTGGGCATGTGAGTGCAGGTGACGTCAGAGGGCAGAGGAAGGCAGTGGACATGTGAGTGCAGGTGACTGCAGAGGACAGAGGAAGGCAGTGGACATATGAGTGCAGGTGACTTCAGAGGACAGAGGAAGGCAGTGGACATGTGAGTGCAGGTACCTTCAGAGGACAGAGGACAGCAGTGGACATGTGAGTGCAGGAGCTTGCAGGAGACAGAGGAAGGCAGTGGACATGTGAGTGCAGGAGCCTTCAGAGGACAGAGGACAGCAGTGGGCATGTGAGTGCAGGTGACTTCAGAGGACATAGGACAGGAGTTGGCATGTGAGTGCAGGTTCCTTCAGAGGACAGAGGACAGCAGTGGGCATGTGAGTGCAGGTGACTGCAGAGGACAGAGGAAGGCAGTGGACATATGAGTGCAGGTGACTTCAGAGGACAGAGGACAGCAGTGGACATGTGAGTGCAAGTGACTTCAGAGGACAGAGGATAGCAGTGGACATGTGAGTGCAGGTGACTTCAGAGGACAGAGGACAGCAGTGGACATGTGAGTGCAGGTGACTTCAGAGGACAGAGGAAGGCAGTGGACATGTGAGTGCAAGTGACTTCAGAGGACAGAGGACAGCAGTGGACATGTGAGTGCAGGTGACTTCAGAGGGCAGAGGACAGCAGTGGGCATGTGAGTGCAAGTGACTTCAGAGGACAGAGGAAGGCAGTGGACATGTGAGTGCAGGTGACTGCAGAGGACAGAGGAAGGCAGTGGACATATGAGTGCAGGTGACTTCAGAGGACAGAGGAAGGCAGTGGACATGTGAGTGCAGGAGCTTGCAGGAGACAGAGGAAGGCAGTGGACATGTGAGTACAGGAGCCTTCAGAGGACAGAGGACAGCAGTGAGCATGTGAGTGCAGGTGACTGCAGAGGACAGAGGAAGGCAGTGGACATATGAGTGCAGGTGACTTCAGAGGACAGAGGACAGCAGTGGACATGTGAGTGCAGGTGACGTCAGAGGACAGAGGAAGGCAGTGGACATATGAGTGCAGGTGACGTCAGAGGACAGTAGTGGACATGTGAGTGCAGGTGACTTCAGAGGACAGAGGAAGGCAGTGGACATGTGAGTGCAGGAGCCTGCAGGAGACAGAGGACAGCAGTGGACATGTGAGTGCAGGTGCCTTCAGAGGACAGAGGACAGCAGTGGGCATGTGAGTGCAGGTGCCTTCAGAGGACAGAGGACAGTAGTGGGCATGTGAGTGCAGGTGCCTTCAGAGGACAGAGGACAGCAGTGGACATGTGAGTGCAGGTGACTTCAGAGGACAGAGGAAGGCAGTGGACATGTGAGTGCAGGTGACTTCAGAGGACAGAGGAAGGCAGTGGACATGTGAGTGCAGGTGACTTCAGAGGACAGAGGGGGGCAATGGACATGTGAGTGCAGGTGACTTCAGAGGGCAGAGGAAGGCAGTGGACATGTGAGTGCAGGTGACTTCAGAGGACAGAGGAAGGCAGTGGACATGTGAGTGCAGGTGCCTTCAGAGGACAGAGGACGGCAGTGGACATGTGAGTGCAGGTGACTTCGGAGGACAGAGGACAGCAGTGGACATGTGAGTGCAGGTGACTGCAGAGGACAGAGGAAGGCAGTGGACATGTGAGTGCAGGTGCCTTCAGAGGACAGAGGACAGCAGTGGACATGTGAGTGCAGGTGACTTCAGAGGACAGAGGACAGCAGTGGACATGTGAGTGCAGGTGCCTTCAGAGAACAGAGGACAGCAGTGGACATGTGAGTGCAGGTGACTTCAGAGGACAGAGGGGGGCAATGGACATGTGAGTGTAGGTGCCTTCAGAGGACAGAGGACAGCAGTGGGCATGTGAGTGCAGGTGCATTCAGAGGACAGAGGACAGCAGTGGGCTTGAGAGTGCAGGTGACTTCAGAGGACAGAGGACAGCAGTGGACATGTGAGTGCAGGTACCTTCAGAGGACAGAGGAAGGCAGTGGACATGTGAGTGCAGGTGACTGCAGAGGACAGAGGACAGCAGTGGGCATGTGAATGCAGGTGCCTTCAGAGGACAGAGGACAGCAGTGGACATGTGAATGCAGGTGACTTCAGAGGACAGAGGACAGCAGTGGACATGTGAGTGCAAGTGACTTCAGAGGACAGAGGACAGCAGTGGACATGTGAGTGCAGGTGACTTCAGAGGACAGAGGACAGCAGCGGACATGTGAGTGCAGGTGACTTCAGAGGACAGAGGAAGGCAGTGGACATGTGAGTGCAGGTGCCTTCAGAGGACAGAGGACAGCAGTGGACATGTGAGTGCAGGTGACTTCAGAGGACAGAGGACAGCAGTGGACATGTGAGTGCAGGTGCCTTCAGAGGGCAGAGGAAGGCAGTGGACATGTGAGTGCAGGTGACTGCAGAGGACAGAGGAAGGCAGTGGACATATGAGTGCAGGTGACTTCAGAGGACAGAGGACAGCAGTGGACATGTGAGTGCAGGTCCCTTCAGAGGACAGAGGACAGCAGTGGACATGTGAGTGCAGGTGACTTCAGAGAACAGAGTACAGCAGTGGACATGTGAGTGCAGGTGCCTTCAGAGGACAGAGGAAGGCAGTGGACATATGAGTGCAGGTGACTGCAGAGGACAGAGGACAGCAGTGGACATGTGAGTGCAGGTGACTTCAGAGGACAGAGGAAGGCAGTGGACATGTGAGTGCAGGTGCCTTCAGAGGACAGAGGACGGCAGTGGACATGTGAGTGCAGGTGACTTCAGAGGACAGAGGACAGCAGTGGACATGTGAGTGCAGGTGACTTCAGAGGACAGAGGAAGGCAGTGGACATGTGAGTGCAGGTGACTTCAGAGGACAGAGGGGGGCAATGGACATGTGAGTGTAGGTGCCTTCAGAGGACAGAGGACAGCAGTGGGCATGTGAGTGCAGGTGACTTCAGAGGACAGAGGACAGCAGTGGACATGTGAGTGCAGGTGCCTTCAGAGGACAGAGGACAGCAGTGGACATGTGAGTGCAGGTGCATTCAGAGGACAGAGGACAGCAGTGGGCTTGAGAGTGCAGGTGACTTCAGAGGACAGAGGACAGCAGTGGACATGTGAATGCAGGTGACTTCAGAGGACAGAGGACAGCAGTGGACATGTGAGTGCAGGTACCTTCAGAGGACAGAGGAAGGCAGTGGACATGTGAGTGCAGGTGACTTCAGAGGACAGAGGAAGGCAGTGGACATGTGAGTTCAGGAGCCTTCAGAGGGCAGAGGAAGGCAGTGGACATGTGAGTGCAGGTGACTGCAGAGGACAGAGGACAGCAGTGGACATGTGAGTTCAGGAGCCTTCAGAGGGCAGAGGAAGGCAGTGGACATGTGAGTGCAGGTACCTTCAGAGGACAGAGGATGGCAGTGGACATGTGAGTGCAGGAGCTTGCAGGAGACAGAGGAAGGCAGTGGACATGTGAGTGCAGGAGCCTTCAGAGGACAGAGGACAGCAGTGGGCATGTGAGTGCAGGTGACTTCAGAGGACAGAGGACAGTAGTGGGCATGTGAGTGCAGGTGCCTTCAGAGGACAGAGGACAGCAGTGGACATGTGAGTGCAGGTGACTTCAGAGGACAGAGGAAGGCAGTGGACATGTGAGTGCAGGTGACTTCAGAGGACAGAGGAAGGCAGTGGACATGTGAGTGCAGGTGACTTCAGAGGACAGAGGACAGCAGTGGACATGTGAGTGCAGGTGACTTCAGAGGGCAGAGGAAGGCAGTGGACATGTGAGTGCAGGTGACTTCAGAGGACAGAGGAAGGCAGTGGACATGTGAGTGCAGGTGCCTTCAGAGGACAGAGGACGGCAGTGGACATGTGAGTGCAGGTGACTTCGGAGGACAGAGGACAGCAGTGGACATGTGAGTGCAGGTGACTGCAGAGGACAGAGGAAGGCAGTGGACATGTGAGTGCAGGTGCCTTCAGAGGACAGAGGACAGCAGTGGACATGTGAGTGCAGGTGACTTCAGAGGACAGAGGACAGCAGTGGACATGTGAGTGCAGGTGCCTTCAGAGAACAGAGGACAGCAGTGGACATGTGAGTGCAGGTGACTTCAGAGGACAGAGGGGGGCAATGGACATGTGAGTGTAGGTGCCTTCAGAGGACAGAGGACAGCAGTGGGCATGTGAGTGCAGGTGCATTCAGAGGACAGAGGACAGCAGTGGGCTTGAGAGTGCAGGTGACTTCAGAGGACAGAGGACAGCAGTGGACATGTGAGTGCAGGTACCTTCAGAGGACAGAGGAAGGCAGTGGACATGTGAGTGCAGGTGACTGCAGAGGACAGAGGACAGCAGTGGGCATGTGAATGCAGGTGCCTTCAGAGGACAGAGGACAGCAGTGGACATGTGAATGCAGGTGACTTCAGAGGACAGAGGACAGCAGTGGACATGTGAGTGCAAGTGACTTCAGAGGACAGAGGACAGCAGTGGACATGTGAGTGCAGGTGACTTCAGAGGACAGAGGACAGCAGTGGACATGTGAGTGCAGGTGACTTCAGAGGACAGAGGAAGGCAGTGGACATGTGAGTGCAGGAGCCTGCAGGAGACAGAGGACAGCAGTGGACATGTGAGTGCAGGTGCCTTCAGAGGGCAGAGGAAGGCAGTGGACATGTGAGTGCAGGTGACTGCAGAGGACAGAGGAAGGCAGTGGACATATGAGTGCAGGTGACTTCAGAGGACAGAGGACAGCAGTGGACATGTGAGTGCAGGTGACTTCAGAGGACAGAGGAAGGCAGTGGACATGTGAGTGCAGGTGCCTTCAGAGGACAGAGGACGGCAGTGGACATGTGAGTGCAGGTGACTTCAGAGGACAGAGGACAGCAGTGGACATGTGAGTGCAGGTGACTTCAGAGGACAGAGGAAGGCAGTGGACACGTGAGTGCAGGTGACTTCAGAGGACAGAGGGGGGCAATGGACATGTGAGTGTAGGTGCCTTCAGAGGACAGAGGACAGCAGTGGGCATGTGAGTGCAGGTGACTTCAGAGGACAGAGGACAGCAGTGGACATGTGAGTGCAGGTGCCTTCAGAGGACAGAGGACAGAGGACAGCAGTGGACATGTGAGTGCAGGTGCATTCAGAGGACAGAGGACAGCAGTGGGCTTGAGAGTGCAGGTGACTTCAGAGGACAGAGGACAGCAGTGGACATGTGAATGCAGGTGACTTCAGAGGACAGAGGACAGCAGTGGACATGTGAGTGCAGGTACCTTCAGAGGACAGAGGAAGGCAGTGGACATGTGAGTGCAGGTGACTTCAGAGGACAGAGGAAGGCAGTGGACATGTGAGTGCAGGTGACTTCAGAGGACAGAGGAAGGCAGTGGACATGTGAGTGCAGGTGCCTTCAGAGGACAGAGGACAGCAGTGGGCATGTGAGTTCAGGAGCCTTCAGAGGGCAGAGGAAGGCAGTGGACATGTGAGTGCAGGTGACTGCAGAGGACAGAGGACAGCAGTGGACATGTGAGTTCAGGAGCCTTCAGAGGGCAGAGGAAGGCAGTGGACATGTGAGTGCAGGTACCTTCAGAGGACAGAGGACGGCAGTAGACATGTGAGTGCAGGAGCTTGCAGGAGACAGAGGAAGGCAGTGGACATGTGAGTGCAGGAGCCTTCAGAGGACAGCAGTGGGCATGTGAGTGCAGGTGACTTCAGAGGACAGAGGACAGCAGTGGGCATGTGAGTGCAGGTGACTTCAGAGGGCAGAGGAAGGCAGTGGACATGTGAGTGCAGGTGACTGCAGAGGACAGAGGAAGGCAGTGGACATATGAGTGCAGGTGACTTCAGAGGACAGAGGACAGCAGTGGACATGTGAGTGCAAGTGACTTCAGAGGACAGAGGACAGCAGTGGACATGTGAGTGCAGGTGACTTCAGAGGACAGAGGACAGCAGTGGACATGTGAGTGCATGTGACTTCAGAGGACAGAGGAAGGCAGTGGACATGTGAGTGCAGGAGCCTGCAGGAGACAGAGGACAGCAGTGGACATGTGAGTGTAGGTGCCTTCAGAGGGCAGAGGAAGGCAGTGGACATGTGAGTGCAGGTGACTTCAGAGGACAGAGGAAGGCAGTGGACATGTGAGTGCAGGTGCCTTCAGAGGACAGAGGACGGCAGTGGACATGTGAGTGCAGGTGACTTCAGAGGACAGAGGACGGCAGTGGACATGTGAGTGCAGGTGACTTCAGAGGACAGAGGAAGGCAGTGGACATGTGAGTGCAGGTGCCTTCAGAGGACAGAGGACAGCAGTGGGCATGTGAGTGCAGGTGCATTCAGAGGATAGAGGACAGCAGTGGGCTTGAGAGTGCAGGTGACTTCAGAGGACAGAGGACAGCAGTGGACATGTGAATGCAGGTGACTTCAGAGGACAGAGGACAGCAGTGGACATGTGAGTGCAGGTGCCTTCAGAGGACAGAGGACAGCAGTGGACATGTGAGTGCAGGTGACTTCAGAGGACAGAGGGGGGCAATGGACATGTGAGTGCAGGTGACTTCAGAGGACAGAGGACAGCAGTGGGCATGTGAGTGCAGGTGCCTTCAGAGGACAGAAGACAGCAGTGGGCATGTGAGTGCAGGTGACTGCAGAGGACAGAGGACAGCAGTGGGCATGTGAGTGCAGGTGACTGCAGAGGACAGAGGACAGCAGTGGGCATGTGAGTGCAGGTGACTGCAGATGACAGAGGAAGGCAGTGGACATGTGAGTGCAGGTGACTGCAGAGGACAGAGGACAACAGTGGACATGTGAGTGCAGGTGCCTGCAGGAGACAGAGGACAGCAGTGGACATGTGAGTGCAGGTGCCTTCAGAGGACAGCAGTGGACATGTGAGTGCAGGTTCCTTCAGAGGACAGAGGACAGCAGTGGACATGTGAGTGCAGGTGCCTTCAGAGGACAGAGGACAGCAGTGGACATGTGAGTGCAGGTGCCTTCAGAGGACAGGACAGCAGTGGACATGTGAGTGCAGGTGCCTTCAGAGGACAGAGGACAGCAGTGAACATGTGAGTGCAGGTGCCTACAGGAGACAGAGGACAGCAGTGGACATGTGAGTGCAGGTGCCTTCAGAGGACAGAGGACAGCAGTGGATATGTGAGTGCAGGTTCCTTCAGAGGACAGAGGATAGCAGTGGATATGAGTGCAGGTGACTTCAGAGGACAGAGGACAGCAGTGGACATGTGAGTGCAGGTGACTTCAGAGGACAGAGGATAGCAGTGGACATGTGAGTGCAGGTGCCTTCAGAGGAAGAGGACAGCAGTGCATATGTGAGTGTAGTTGCCTTCAGAGGACAGAAGACAGCAGTGGACATGTGAGTACACATGACTTCAGAGGACAGAGGAAGGCAGTAGACATGTGAGTGCATGTGAATGCAGAGCATAGAGAGCCCAACATTTTTTGTGCATGTAAGTACCTGCTGAAAACACAGAGGGGCAGGGGGCATGTGCATGCATGTCCATGCTGAGCGAAGACTGGTGCAATGAATATGCAGGTTCTGATGCCTGCAGAGTTCAGAGGTGGGCATTGGGCATAAGAGTGCAGATGCATGCAGAGGTCAGGGGTAGGCATTGGGCATGCGAGTGCAGGTGCATGCAGAGGTGTAGGGAGACAGTAGGTATGTAACTGCAGGTTCCTGCATGTGCCAGTGATGCAGTAATGATGTGACTGCAGGAGCCTTCAGAGGGCCATTTGCATCAGTAGGACTGTCCATGCACGTTCCAGAAGATGCCAGGAGAGCAGTGCTCATGTAGTGCACCTAAGCAGCAGGAAGGGTTGTGGGCAGTGGACATGGTAGTGAAGATTACAGCATAGAACAGTCAGTCACTAGAGTTGGGGTGTGATACAGGTGTCTCTAGAGTGCAGAGGGGTGCAGTGGGAGAGTGAGAGCAGGTACATGCAGAGTCCTGAAGTTGGACATTGTCCTGTGAATGCAGGTGCATGCAGAGGCCTGGGATTGTGTTGTGAGTACTGGGGCCAGCAGAACCCAGAGAGAGGTTATTGGGCATGCGAGTGTGTTTACCTTCTGAGGTAGATGGAGGCAGTTGGAATCTGCAGGTAGATGCCTGCAGAGCCCACAGTGTCCACGTGAGCACAGAGTCCTACAAGGCCACACAGTCATTGCTTATGTGAATGCATGTGACTGCAGAAGTCAGAGAGGCACAGAGGGCATGTGAGTGCACAGTCCGTGGGGACATTGGGTATGTGAGAGTGTGTGCCTGCCAAAGCAAAGGGACTGTGGTCACATGAGGACACTGTACTGCAGTGTCCAGAAGGTGTCATGAGCATGTGTGTCCAGGTGCCTGCAGGTGATGGAGTGTGGTAGTTTGCATGTGAGTGCAGGGGCCTGTAGAGGCTAAAGGTGTGCGCGCGTGCGTGCGTGTGTGTGTGTGTGTGTGTGTGTGTGTGTGTGTGTGTGTGTGTGTGTGTGTGTAGGGGTAAAGCTTTATGTCAAGATTAGAACTGGTTGGTTGACATGTTAGTGCAGATTCCTGCCCAGGCCATTCAGCCCTTGAGTATGGGAGTGCAGGTATCTTTAGAGTGGTGCAGTGGGAATGTGGATTCAGGGACATGCAGAGGCCAGAAGGACATTGAGCCTGTGAATCCAAGTGCCTGCAGAGACCAGATGTGGGCATGGGCTTGTACCTGCTGGCAGAGGGCATGTGAGTGGAATGCATTGTCTGCAGAGTAGAGGACAATTGTCCTGTGAGGCCTGGTGCCTGCACAGACCTGGGGTTCATTAACATGTGGGTGCAGATGCCTGCAGTGGTCAGAGGGGACAATGGTCATGTGAGTTCCCATTCCTGCTGAGGACAGGATAGCAGTTTACCCATGTCTGTAGGTGTCTCCAGAGATCAGATGTGGGAGTGTGGACTGTGAGTGCATGTGACAGCATAGGCTGGCAGTGAGCATGTGTGTGCATTGTCTGCAGAAGACACCTGGGGGCAGAGAGCATTGAGTGCAGGTGTCTGCAGAGATCAGAGAGAGGCTGTGGGCATGAGAGTGCAGATGCCTTCAGAGAACAGAGAGGTGCAGTAGGCCTGTCCATGCAGATGCCCTCAGAGGATAGAAGAGTGGGATGGACAGTGAGTTCAGGGAACTGCAGAGTCCAGGGAGAGGCAGTGGGCATGGGAGGACAGGTCCCTGCAGAGTCTAGAGAAGGGCAGTGGGCATGGGAGTTCATGTCCATGGGGAGGGAGCAGAGGTACAGTGGTAACATGGGTGTATGTGCCTGCAGAGGCCAGAGAGTGTCAGAGAGTGTGTGAGTGCAGGCGCCTGCAGAGGACAGGCTGGCAGTGGGCCTGTGAGTGCAGGAACATGCAGAATACAGCCTGGCAGTGGGCCTGTGAATGCAGGAACATGCAGAGAGCCGAGTGGGGTGGTGGGCATGGGAGTAGAGCTCTTTCTTTAGAGACCAGAACAAAGCAGTAGTCATGTGATTGCCAGTGCCCACTGAGGCCAGAGGGATGCAGTGAGCATGTCAGTGAAAGTGCCTGCAGGTGCATAGGAGAGGCAGTGGGCATGTGAGTGCAGGAGCCTGCAGATGCATAGGAGAGGCAGTGGGCATGTGAGTGCAGGAGCCTGCAGGTACATAGGAGAGGCAGTGGGCATGTGATCCAAGTCCATGCTCAGTCCAGAGAAGGGCACTGTGCATGTCAGTGCAGGAACATGCAGAGAGCAGAGTGGTGCAGTGTGTACATGGGAGTATAGCTACCTGTAGATCACAGAACAAAGCAATGTGCAGGTGAGTGCAGGTGTCTGCAGTGTGTAGGGAATCAATGGACATGGAGGTGCAGATGCTTGTAATGAGCAGGGTTGGGTGTTGGGCGCTGCCTGTAGAAAGATAGGAAGGTGATTGGCATGTGACTGTATGTTCTTATTGATGCCATGGGGCAGTGGGCATGTGACTGCAGGTGCCTTCTGATGCCAGAGGAGCATTGAACATTTGACTGCAGCAGTCTCAGTGATCTAACTGCAGCAGTGGGTAGGTGAGTGCACATGCCTACTAATGCCATGAATGCTGTGGGCATGCCAGTGCATATACCATCAGATGCCAGGAGGGCAGTAGGCATGTGAGTGCAGCTAAGGTAAAGACAAGATGTGGGCAGTGAGCATGTCAGTGCAGATTCCTGCACAGGCTAGACAATTCCGTGGGTGTGTGAATGCATGTCTTCAAGAGTGCTGAGAAGTTGCATTGGAGAAGTGAGGGCAGGTGCATGCACAGGCCAGAAGGAGATGGGTTGGTGAGAGGAAGTGTCTGCAGGGGCCAGAGAGAGGAGGTGGGCATGGGCATATAGTTATCTGTACAGGATTGTAAAGGGCAGTGGCATGTGAGTCCATGCCTACAGAGCCCAGGGGTGTCAGTGGATCTGTAGCTGCAGATGCATGCACAGCCCAGATGTGGGAAGTGAGCATTGAATTCAGGATTCAGAGCAGGAACAGTGGGCACATGAGTGCAGGTGTATTCTAAGGGCAGAGGCAGGCAGTGGGTATGTGAGTGTGTGTGCCTGAAGAGACAAGGGGACTGTGGTGTGTGAGTGCAGGTATGTTCAGGGTACAGAAGAGGGCACAGGTGAGTGAGTCATGTGTCTGCAGAGGGCAGAGAGAGACAGTGGTCATGTATGTGCAGGTGCATGTTGAGGTCAGAGAGAGGCAGTGGATATGTTAGCACAGATGCCTGCTGAGGGCAGAGGAGGGGAGTGCCCATGTAAGTGCAGATTCTTGCAGACAGCAGAGTGTGGCATTGCATGTGTGAGGGCACAAGCTTGCAGATGCCAACAGGGCAGTGTGCAATAAAGTAGGTACACAGTAGTCATGTGTGTAGAGGTGAGTGCAGACACCAGAGAGTGTTCATGTGAGAACAGGTGTCTGCAGGGACAAGTGCAGATGGGTGGACAGTTGAGAGGATGGCAGTAGACTTGAGACTACATGTTCTTGCAGAGGACAGGTTAGCAGTGGGCATGTGGACTGCAGGTGTCTGCACATTCCAGGGATGCAGTGGGCATGTTGGTGCAGGAGCCGGCAGAGGGCTAACTGGAGCAGTGAGCATGTGAGCGCATGTCCATTCAGATCCAGGAGGGCAGTGGTCATGTCAGTACAGGTGCCAGCAGACTGCAGGGGAGCAGTGTGCACAGGAGTGTAGCTAAAGAGCAGGACCAGATGGGGCAGTGTGCATGTGTGGGCAGGTGCCTGCAGAGGACAGGCTGGCAGTGTGCATGTGCATGTGCATGTGCATGCACATGTCTGCAGAGGTCAGAGGGTGTAAGTGAGCATTTGTGTGCTGGTTCCTGAAGAGACCAGGCAAGAAGTGGGCATGAGGGTGCAGGTGATGAGAACAAGTCAGGGAAGGGCAATGGGCATTAAGGTGCAGTTGATGGGACCAGTCAGGTAAGGGCAGTGGGCATGAGGGTGCAGGTGATGGGACCAGTCAGGGAAGGGCAGTGGGCATGAGGGTGCAGGTGATGGGAACAGTCAGGGAAGGGCAGTGGGCATGAGGGTGCAGTTGATGGGAACAGTCAGGGAAGGGCAGTGGGCATGAGGGTGCAGGTGATGAGAACACCCAAGGAAGGGCAGTGGGCATGAGGGTGCAGGTGATGGGAACAGTCAGGGAAGGGCAGGGGCATGAGGGTTCAGGTGATGGGAACAGCCAGGGAAGGGCAGTGGGCATGAGGGTGCAGGTGATGGGAACAGCCAGGGAAGGGCAGTGGGCATGAGGGTGCAGTTGATGGGAACAGTCAAGGAAGGGCACTGGACATGAGGGTGCAGGTGATGGGAACAGCCAGGGAAGGGCAGTGGGCATGAGGGTACAGGTGATGGGAACAGTCAGGGAAGGGCAGTGGGCATGAGTGTGCAGGTGATGGGAACAGCCAGGGAAGGGCAGTGGGCATGAGGGTGCAGGTGCTGGGAACAGCCAGGGAAGGGCAGTGGGCATGAGGGTGCAGTTGATGGGACCAGTCAGGGAAGGGCAGTGGGCATGAGGGTGCAGGTGCTGGGAACAGCCAGGGAAGGGCAGTGGGCATGAGGGTGCAGGTGATGGGAACAGTCAGGAAAGGGTAGTGGGCATGAGGGTGCAGGATATGGGAACAGACAGGGAAGGGCAGTGGGTATGAGGGTGCAGGTGATGGGAACAGTCAGGGAAGGGCAGTGGGCATGAGGGTGCAGTTGATGGGACCAGTCAGGGAAGGGCAGTGGGCATGAGGGTGCAGGTGCTGGGAACAGCCAGGGAAGGGCAGTGGGCATGAGGTTGCAGGTTCTGGGAACTGCAAGGGAAGGGCAGTGGGCATGAGGGTGCAGGTGATGGGAACAGCCAGGGAAGGGCAGTGGGCATGAGGGTGCACGTGATGGGAACATCCAGGGAAGGGAAGTGGGCATGACAATGCAGGTGATGGGAACAGCCAGGGAAGGGCAGTGGGCATGAGGGTGCAGGTGATGGGAACTGCCAGGTTAGGGCAGTGGACATGAGGTTGCAGGTGATGGGAACAGTCATTGAAGGGCAGGGGCATGAGGGTTCAGGTGATGGGAACAGCCATGGAAGGGCAGTGGGCATGAGGGTGCATGTGATGGGAACTGCCAGGGAAGGGCAGTGGGCATGAGGTTGCAGGTGATGGGAACAGTCAGGGAAAGCCAGTGGTCATGAGGGTGCAGGTGCTGGGAACAGCCAGGGAAGGGCAGTGGGCATGAGGGTGCAGGTGATGGAAACAGCCAGGGAAGGGCAGTGGGCATGAGGGTGCAGGTGATGGGAACAGACAGGGAAGGGCACTGGACATGAGGGTGCAGTTGATGGGACCAGTCAGGGAAGGGCAGTGGGCATGAGGGTGCAGGTGATGGGAACAGTCAAGGAAGGGCAGTTGGCATGAGGGTGCAGGTGATGAGAACATCCAAGGAAGGGCAGTGGGCATGAGGGTACAGGTGATGGGAACAGTCAGGGAAGGGCAGTGGGCATGAGGGTGCAGGTGATGGGAACAGCCAGGGAAGGGCAGTGGGCATGAGGGTGCAGGTGATGGGAACAGACAGGGAAGGGCACTGGACATGAGGGTGCAGTTGATGGGACCAGTCAGGGAAGGGCAGTGGGCATGAGGGTGCAGGTGATGGGAACAGTCAAGGAAGGGCAGTGGGCATGAGGGTGCAGGTGATGAGAACATCCAAGGAAGGGCAGTGGGCATGAGGGTACAGGTGATGGGAACAGTCAGGGAAGGGCAGTGGGCATGAGGGTGCAGGTGATGGGAACAGTCAGGGAAGGGCACTGGGCATGAGGGTGCAGGTGATGGGAACAGCCAGGGAAGGGCAGTGGGCATGAGGGTGCAGGTGATGGGAACAGCCAGGGAAGGGCAGTGGGCATGAGGGTGCAGGTGATAGGAACAGCCAGGGAAGGGCAGTGGGCATGAGGGTGCAGGTGATGGGAACAGTCAGGGAAGGGCACTGGGCATGAGGGTGCAGGTGATGGGAACAGCCAGGGAAGGGCAGTGGGCATGAGGGTGCATGTGATGGGAACAGTCAGGGAAGGGCAGTGGGCATGAGGGTGCAGGTGATAAGAACACCCATGGAAGGGCAGTGGACATGAGGGTGCAGGTGATGGGAACAGTCAGGGAAGGGCAGTGGGCATGAGGGTGCAGGTGATGGGAACAGTCAGGGAAGGGCACTGGGCATGAGTGTGCAGGTGATGGGAACAGCCAGGGAAGGGCAGTGGGGATGAGGCTGGAGGTGCTGGGAACAGCCAGGGAAGGGCAGTGGGTATGAGGGTGCAGGTGATGGGAACAGTCAGGGAAGGGCACTGGACATGAGGGTGCAGTTGATGGGACCAGTCTGGGAAGGGCAGTGGGCATGAGGGTGCAGGTGCTGGGAACAGCCAGGGAAGGGCAGTGGGCATGAGGATGCAGGTGATGGGAACAGTCAGAAAAGGGCAGTGGGCATGAGGGTGCAGGGGATGGGAACAGCCAGGGAAGGGCAGTGGGCATGAGGGTGCAGGTGCTCGGAACAGCTAGGGAAGGGCAGTTGGAATGAGGGTGCAGTTGATGGGACCAGTCAGGGAAGGGCAGTGGGCATGAGGGTGCAGGTGCTGGGAACAGCCAGGGAAGGGCAATGGGCATGAGGATGCAGGTGATGGGAACAGTCAGAAAAGGGCAGTGGGCATGAGGGTGCAGGGGATGGGAACAGCCAGGGAAGGGCAGTGGGCATGAGGGTGCAGGTGCTCGGAACAGCTAGGGAAGGGCAGTTGGAATGAGGGTGCAGTTGATGGGAACAGCCAGGGAAGGGCAGTGGGCATGAGGGTGCACGTGATGGGAACAGCCAGGGAAGGGAAGTGGGCATGACAATGCAGGTGATGGGAACAGCCAGGGAAGGGCAATGGGCATGAGGGTGCAGGTGATGGGAACTGCCAGGTTAGGGCAGTGGGCATGAGGTTGCAGGTGATGGGAACAGTCAGGGAAGGGCAGGGGCATGAGGGTTCAGGTGATGGGAACAGCCAGGGAAGGGCAGTGGCCATGAGGGTGCATGTGATGGGAACTGCCAGGGAAGGGCAGTGGGCATGAGGTTGCAGGTGATGGGAACAGTCAGGGAAGGCCAGTGGTCATGAGGGTGCAGGTGATGGGAACAGCCAGGGAAGGGCAGTGGGCATGAGGGTGTAGGTGCTGGGAACAGCCAGGGAAGGGCAGTGGGCATGAGGGTGCAGGTGATGGGAACATCCAGGGAAGGGCAGTGGGCATGAAGGTGCAGGTGATGGGAATAGCCAGGGAAGGGCATTGGGCATGAGGGTGCAGGTGATGGGAATAGCCAGGGAAGGGCAGTGGGGATGAGGGTGCAGGTGATGGGAACATCCAGGGAAGGGCAGTGGGCATGAGGGTGCAGGTGATGGGAATAGTCAGGGAAGGGCAGTGGGCATGAGGGTGCAGGTGATGGGAACAGTCAAGGAAGGGCACTGGACATGAGGGTGCAGGTGATGGGAACAGCCAGGGAAGGGCAGTGGGGATGAGGCTGGAGGTGCTGGGAACAGCCAGGGAAGGGCAATGGGCATGAGGGTGCAGGTGATGGGAACAATCAGGGAAGGGCACTGGACATGAGGGTGCAGTTGATGGGACCAGTCAGGGAAGGGCATTCAGCATGAGGGTGCAGGTGCTGGGAACCGCCAGGGAAGGGCAGTGGGCATGAGGGTGCAGGTGATGCGAACAGTCAGGGAAGGGCAGTGGGCATGAGGGTGCAGGTGCTGGGAACAGCCAGGGAAGGGCAATGGGCATGAGGGTGCAGGTGATGGGAACAGTCAGGGAAGGGTAGTGGGCATGAGGGTGCAGGTGATGGGAACAGCCAGGGAAGGGCAGTGAGCATTAGGGTGCAGGTGATGGGAACAGTCTGGGAAGGGCAGTGGGCATGAGGGTGCAGGTGATGGGAACAGCCAGGGAAAGGCAGTGGGCATGAGCGTGAAGGTGATGGGAACAGCCAGGGAAGGGCACTGGGCATGAGTGTGCAGGTGCTGGGAACAGCCAGGGAAGGGCAGTGGGTATGAGGGTGCAGGTTCTGGGAACAGCCAGGGAAGGGCATTGGGCATGAGTGTGCAGGTGATGGGAACAGCCAGGGAAGGGCAGTGGGCATGAGGGTGCCGGTGCTGGGAACAGCCAGGGAAGGGCAGTGGGCATGAGGGTGCAGTTGATGGGACCAGTCAGGGAAGGGCAGTGGGCATGAGGGTGCAGGTGCTGGGAACAGCCAGGGAAGGGCAGTGGGCATGAGGGTGCAGGTGATGGGAACAGTCAGGAAAGGGTAGTGGGCATGAGGGTGCAGGATATGGGAACAGACAGGGAAGGGCAGTGGGTATGAGGGTGCAGGTGATGGGAACAGTCAGGGAAGGGCAGTGGGCATGAGGGTGCAGTTGATGGGACCAGTCAGGGAAGGGCAGTGGGCATGAGGGTGCAGGTGCTGGGAACAGCCAGGGAAGGGCAGTGGGCATGAGGTTGCAGGTTCTGGGAACAGCAAGGGAAGGGCAGTGGGCATGAGGGTGCAGGTGATGGGAACAGCCAGGGAAGGGCAGTGGGCATGAGGGTGCACGTGATGGGAACAGCCAGGGAAGGGAAGTGGGCATGACAATGCAGGTGATGGGAACAGCCAGGGAAGGGCAGTGGGCATGAGGGTGCAGGTGATGGGAACTGCCAGGTTAGGGCAGTGGGCATGAGGTTGCAGGTGATGGATACAGTCATTGAAGGGCAGGGGCATGAGGGTTCAGGTGATGGGAACAGCCATGGAAGGGCAGTGGGCATGAGGGTGCAGGTGCTGGGAACAGCCAGGGAAGGGCAGTGGGCATGAGGGTGCAGGTGATGGAAGCAGCCAGGGAAGGGCAGTGGGCATGAGGGTGCAGGTGATGGGAACAGCCAGGGAAGGGCAGTGGGAATGAGGGTGCAGGTGATGGGAACTGCCAGGGAAGGGCAGTGGGCATGAGGGTGCAGGTGATGGGAACATCCAGGGAAGGGCAGTGGGCATGAAGGTGCAGGTGATGGGAATAACCAGGGAAGGGCAGTGGGCATGAGGGTGCAGGTGATGGGAATAGCCAGGGAAGGGCAGTGGGCATGAGGGTGCAGGTAATGGGAATAGCCAGGGAAGGGCAGTGGGCATGAGGGTGCAGGTGATGGGAACAGCCAGGGAAGGGCAATGGGCATGAGGGTGCAGGGGATGGGAATAGTCAGGGAAGGGCAGTGGGCATGAAGGTGCAGGTGATGGGAACAGTCAAGGAAGGGCACTGGACATGAGGGTGCAGGTGATGGGAACAGCCAGGGAAGGGCAGTGGGGATGAGGCTGGAGGTGCTGGGAACAGCCAGGGAAGGGCAGTGGGCATGAGGGTGCAGGTGATGGGAACAGTCAGGGAAGGGCACTGAACATGAGGGTGCAGTTGATGGGACCAGTCAGGGAAGGGCAGTGGGCATGAGGGTGCATGTGATGGGAACTGCCAGGGAGGGCAGTGGGCATGAGGGTGCAGGTGATAGGAACAGTCAGGGAAGGGCAGTGGGCATGAGGGTGCAGGTGCTGGGAACAGCCAGGGAAGGGCAGTGGGCATGAGGGTGCAGGTGATGGGAACAGTCAAGGAAGGGCAGTGGGCATGAGGGTGCAGGTGATGGGAACAGTCAGGGAAGGGCAGTGGGCATGAGGGTGCAGTTGATGGGACCAGTCAGGGAAGGGCAGTGGGCATGAGGGTGCAGGTGCTGGGAACAGCCAGGGAAGGGCAGTGGGCATGAGGGTGCAGGTGATGGGAACAGCCAGGGAAGGGCAGTGGGCATGAGGGTGCAGGTGCTGGGAACAGCCAGGGAAGGGCAGTGGGCATGAGGGTGCAGGTGATGGGAACAGCCAGGGAAGGGCAGTGGGCATGAGGGTGCAGGTGATGGGAACAGCCAGGGAAGGGCAGTGGGCATGACAATGCAGGTGATGGGAACAGCCAGGAAAGGGCAATGGGCATGAGGGTGCAGGTGATGGGAACAGTCAGGGAAGGGCACTGGACATGAGGGTGCAGTTGATGGGACCAGTCAGGGAAGGGCAGTGGGCATGAGGGTGCATGTGATGGGAACTGCCAGGGAGGGCAGTGGGCATGAGGGTGCAGGTGATGGGACCAGTCAGGGAAGGGCAGTGGGCATGAGGGTGCAGGTGATGGGAACAGCCAGGGAAAGGCAGTGGGCATGAGGGTGCAGTTGATGGGACCAGTCAGGGAAGGGCAGTGGGCATGAGGGTGCAGGTGCTGGGAACAGCCAGGGAAGGGCAGTGGGCATGAAAGTGCAGGTGATGGGAACAGTCAGGGAAGGGCACTGGACATGAGGGTGCAGTTGATGGGACCAGTCAGGGAAGGGCAGTGGGCATGAGGGTGCATGTGATGGGAACTGCCAGGGATGGCAGAGGGCATGAGGGTGCAGGTGATGGGAACAGTCAGGGAAGGGCAGTGGGCATGAGGGTGCAGGTGCTGGGAACAGCCAGGGAAGGGCAGTGGGCATGAGGGTGCAGGTGATGGGAACAGTCAGGGAAGGGCAGTGGGCATGAGGGTGCAGGTGATGGGAACAGTCAGGGAAGGGCAGTGGGCATGAGGGTGCAGTTGATGGGACCAGTAAGGGAAGGGCAGTGGGCATGAGGGTGCAGGTGCTGGGAACAGCCAGGGAAGGGCAGTGGGCATGAGGGTGCAGGTGCTGAGAACAGCCAGGGAAGGGCAGTGGGCAAGAGGGTGCAGGTGCTGGGAACAGCCAGGGAAGGGCAGTGGGCACGAGGGTGCAGGTGATGGGAACAGCCAGGGAAGGGCAGTGGGCATGAGGGTGCAGGTGATGGGAACAGCCAGGGAAGGGCAGTGGGCATGACAATGCAGGTGATGGGAACAGCCAGGAAAGGGCAATGGGCATGAGGGTGCCGGTGATGGGAACAGTCAGGGAAGGGCACTGGACATGAGGGTGCAGTTGATGGGACCAGTCAGGGAAGGGCAGTGGGCATGAGGGTGCATGTGATGGGAACTGCCAGGGAGGGCAGTGGGCATGAGGGTGCAGGTGATGGGAACAGTCAGGGAAGGGCAGTGGGCATGAGGGTGCAGGTGATGGGAACAGCCAGGGAAAGGCAGTGGGCATGAGGGTGCAGTTGATGGGACCAGTCAGGGAAGGGCAGTGGGCATGAGGGTGCAGGTGCTGGGAACAGCCAGGGAAGGGCAGTGGGCATGAGGGTGCAGGTGATGGGAACAGTCAGGAAAGGGTAGTGGGCATGAGGGTGCAGGATATGGGAACAGCCAGGGAAGGGCAGTGGGTATGAGGGTGCAGGTGATGGGAACACTCAGGGAAGGGCAGTGGGCATGAGGGTGCAGTTGATGGGACCAGTCAGGGAAGGGCAGTGGGCATGAGGGTGCAGGTGCTGGGAACAGCCAGGGAAGGATAGTGGGCATGAGGTTGCAGGTTTTGGGAACAGCAAGGGAAGGGCAGTGGGCATGAGGGTGCAGGTGATGGGAACAGCCAGGGAAGGGCAGTGGGCATGAGGGTGCACGTGATGGGAACAGCCAGGGAAGGGAAGTGGGCATGACAATGCAGGTGATGGGAACAGCCAGGGAAGGGCAGTGGGCATGAGGGTGCAGGTGATGGGAACTGCCAGGTTAGGGCAGTGGGCATGAGGTTGCAGGTGATGGGAACAGTCAGGGAAGGGCAGGGGCATGAGGGTTCAGGTGATGGGAACAGCCATGGAAGGGCAGTGGGCATGAGGGTGCATGTGATGGGAACTGCCAGGGAAGGGCAGTGGGCATGAGGTCGCAGGTGATGGGAACAGTCAGGGAAGGCCAGTGGTCATGAGGGTGCAGGTGATGGGAACAGCCAGGGAAGCGCAGTGGGCATGAGGGTGTAGGTGCTGGGAACAGCCAGGGAAGGGCAGTGGACATGAGGGTGCAGGTGATGGGAACATCCAGGGAAGGGCAGTGGGCATGAAGGTGCAGGTGATGGGAATAGCCAGGGAAGGGCATTGGGCATGAGGGTGCAGGTGATGGGAATAGCCAGGGAAGGGCAGTGGGGATGAGGGTGCAGGTGATGGGAACATCCAGGGAAGGGCAGTGGGCATGAGGGTGCAGGTGATGGGAACAGCCAGGGAAGGGCAGTGGGCATGAGGGTGCAGGTGATGGGAACAGTCATGGAAGGGCAGTGGGCATGAGGGTGCAGGTGATGGGAACAGCCAGGGAAGGGCAGTGGACATGAGGGTGCATGTGATGGGAACAGCCAGGGAAGGGCAGTGGGCATGAGGGTGCAGGTGATGGGAACATCCAGGGAAGGGCAGTGGGCATGAGGGTGCAGGTTCTGGGAACAGCCAGGGAAGGGCAGTGGGCATGAGGGTGCAGGTGATGGGAACAGCCAGGGAAGGGGAGTGGGCATGAGGGTACAGGTTCTGGAAACAGCCAGGGAAGGGCAGTGGGCATGAGGGTGCAGGTGATGGGAACAGCCAGGGAAGGGCAGTGGGCATGAGGGTGCACGTGATGGGAACAGCCAAGGAAGGGAAGTGGGCATGACAATAAAGGTGATGGGAACAGCCAGGGAAGGGCAGTGGGCATGAGGGTGCAGGTGATGGGAACTGCCAGGGAAGGGCAGTGGGCATGAGGTTGCAGGTGATGGGAACAGTCAGGGAAGGGCAGGGGCATGAGGGTTCAGATGATGGGAACAGCCAGGGAAAGGCTGGTGGCATGAGTGTGCAGGTGATGGGAACAGCCAGGGAAGGGCAGTGGACATGAGGGTGCAGGTGCTGGGAACAGCCAGGGAAGGGCAGTGGGCATGAGCGAGCGGGTGATGGGAACAGCCAGGGAAGGGCAGTGGGCATGAGGGTACAGGTGATGGGAACAGCCAGGGAAGGGCAGTGGGCATGAGGGTGCAGGTGCTGGGAACAGCCAGGGAAAGGCAGTGGGCATGAGGGTGCAGTTGATGGGACCAGTCAGGGAAGGGCAGTGGGCATGAGGGTGCAGGTGATGGGAACAGCCAGGGAAAGGCAGTGGGCATGAGGGTGCAGTTGATGGGACCAGTCAGGGAAGGGCAGTGGGCATGAGGGTGCAGGTGCTGGGAACAGCCAGGGAAGGGCAGTGGGCATGAGGGTGCAGGTGATGGGAACAGTCAGGGAAGGGCACTGGACATGAGGGTGCAGTTGATGGGACCAGTCAGGGAAGGGCAGTGGGCATGAGGGTGCATGTGATGGGAACTGCCAGGGAGGGCAGAGGGCATGAGGGTGCAGGTGATGGGAACAGTCAGGGAAGGGCAGTGGGCATGAGGGTGCAGGTGCTGGGAACAGCCAGGGAAGGGCAGTGGGCATGAGGGTGCAGGTGATGGGAACAGTCAGGGAAGGGCAGTGGGCATGAGGGTGCAGGTGATGGGAACAGTCAGGGAAGGGCAGTGGGCATGAGGGTGCAGTTGATGGGACCAGTCAGGGAAGGGCAGTGGGCATGAGGGTGCAGGTGCTGGGAACAGCCAGGGAAGGGCAGTGGGCATGAGGGTGCAGGTGCTGAGAACAGCCAGGGAAGGGCAGTGGGCATGAGGGTGCAGGTGCTGGGAACAGCCAGGGAAGGGCAGTGGGCACGAGGGTGCAGGTGATGGGAACAGCCAGGGAAGGGCAGTGGGCATGAGGGTGCAGGTGATGGGAACAGCCAGGGAAGGGCAGTGGGCATGACAATGCAGGTGATGGGAACAGCCAGGAAAGGGCAATGGGCATGAGGGTGCAGGTGATGGGAACAGTCAGGGAAGGGCACTGGACATGAGGGTGCAGTTGATGGGACCAGTCAGGGAAGGGCAGTGGGCATGAGGGTGCATGTGATGGGAACTGCCAGGGAGGGCAGTGGGCATGAGGGTGCAGGTGATGGGAACAGTCAGGGAAGGGCAGTGGGCATGAGGGTGCAGGTGATGGGAACAGCCAGGGAAAGGCAGTGGGCATGAGGGTGCAGTTGATGGGACCAGTCAGGGAAGGGCAGTGGGCATGAGGTTGCAGGTTTTGGGAACAGCAAGGGAAGGGCAGTGGACATGAGGGTGCAGGTGCTGGGAACAGCCAGGGAAGGGCAGTGGGCATGAGGGTGCAAGTGATGGGAACAGTCAGGAAAGGGTAGTGGGCATGAGGGTGCAGGATATGGGAACAGCCACGGAAGGGCAGTGGGTATGAGGGTGCAGGTGATGTGAACACTCAGGGAAGGGCAGTGGGCATGAGGGTGCAGTTGATGGGACCAGTCAGGGAAGGGCAGTGGGCATGAGGGTGCAGGTGCTGGGAACAGCCAGGGAAGGGCAGTGGGCATGAGGTTGCAGGTTTTGGGAACAGCAAGGGAAGGGCAGTGGGCATGAGGGTGCAGGTGATGGGAACAGCCAGGGAAGGGCAGTGGGCATGAGGGTGCACGTGATGGGAACAGCCAGGGAAGGGAAGTGGGCATGACAATGCAGGTGATGGGAACAGCCAGGGAAGGGCAGTGGGCATGAGGGTGCAGGTGATGGGAACTGCCAGGTTAGGGCAGTGGGCATGAGGTTGCAGGTGATGGGAACAGTCAGGGAAGGGCAGGGGCATGAGGGTTCAGGTGATGGGAACAGCCAGGGAAGGGCAGTGGGCATGAGGGTGCAGGTGATGGGAACAGTCAGGGAAGGGCACTGGACATGAGGGTGCAGTTGATGGGACCAGTCAGGGAAGGGCAGTGGGCATGAGGGTGCGTGTGATGGGAACTGCCAGGGAGGGCAGTGGGCATGAGGGTGCAGGTGATAGGAACAGTCAGGGAAGGGCAGTGGGCATGAGGGTGCAGGTGCTGGGAACAGCCAGGGAAGGGCAGTGGGCATGAGGGTGCAGGTGATGGGAACAGTCAAGGAAGGGCAGTGGGCATGAGGGTGCAGGTGATGGGAACAGTCAGGGAAGGGCAGTGGGCATGAGGGTGCAGTTGATGGGACCAGTCAGGGAAGGGCAGTGGGCATGAGGGTGCAGGTGCTGGGAACAGCCAGGGAAGGGCAGTGGGCATGAGGGTGCAGGTGATGGGAACAGCCAGGGAAGGGCAGTGGGCATGAGGGTGCACGTGATGGGAACAGCCAGGGAAGGGAAGTGGGCATGACAATGCAGGTGATGGGAACAGCCAGGGAAGGGCAGTGGGCATGAGGGTGCAGGTGATGGGAACTGCCAGGTTAGGGCAGTGGGCATGAGGTTGCAGGTGATGGGAACAGTCAGGGAAGGGCAGGGGCATGAGGGTTCAGGTGATGGGAACAGCCATGGAAGGGCAGTGGGCATGAGGGTGCATGTGATGGGAACTGCCAGGGAAGGGCAGTGGGCATGAGGTTGCAGGTGATGGGAACAGTCAGGGAAGGCCAGTGGTCATGAGGGTGCAGGTGATGGGAACAGCCAGGGAAGGGCAGTGGGCATGAGGGTGTAGGTGCTGGGAACAGCCAGGGAAGGGCAGTGGACATGAGGGTGCAGGTGATGGGAACATCCAGGGAAGGGCAGTGGGCATGAAGGTGCAGGTGATGGGAATAGCCAGGGAAGGGCAGTGGGCATGAGGGTGCAGGTGATGGGAACAGCCAGGGAAGGGCAGTGGGCATGAGGGTGCAGGTGATGGGAACAGCCAGGGAAGGGCAGTGGGCATGAGGGTGCAGGTGATGGGAACAGCCAGGGAAGGGCAGTGGGCATGAGGGTGCAGGTGATGGGAACAGTCAGGGAAGGGCAGTGGGCATGAGGGTGCAGGTGATGGGAACAGCCAGGGAAGGGCAGTGGACATGAGGGTGCAGGTGATGGGAACAGCCAGGGAAGGGCAGTGGGCATGAGGGTGCAGGTGATGGGAACAGCCAGGGAAGGGCAGTGGGCATGAGGGTGCACGTGATGGGAACAGCCAAGGAAGGGAAGTGGGCATGACAATGCAGGTGATGGGAACAGCCAGGGAAGGGCAGTGGGCATGAGGGTGCAGGTGATGGGAACTGCCAGGGAAGGGCAGTGGGCATGAGGTTGCAGGTGATGGGAACAGTCAGAGAAGGGCAGGGGCATGAGGGTTCAGATGATGGGAACAGCCAGGGAAGGGCAGTGGGCATGAGTGTGCAGGTGATGGGAACAGCCAGGGAAGGGCAGTGGGCATGAGCGTGCAGGTGCTGGGAACAGCCAGGGAAGGGCAGTGGGCATGAGCGAGCGGGTGATGGGAACAGCCAGGGAAGGGCAGTGGGCATGAGGGTACAGGTGATGGGAACAGCCAGGGAAGGGCAGTGGGCATGAGTGTGCAGGTGCTGGGAACAGCCAGGGAAGTGCAATGGGCATGAGGGTGCAGGTGATGGGAACAGTCAGGGAAGGGCACTGGACATGAGGGTGCAGTTGATGGGACCAGTCAGGGAAGGGCAGTGGGCATGAGGGTGCATGTGATGGGAACTGCCAGGGAGGGCAGTGGGCATGAGGGTGCAGGTGATAGGAACAGTCAGGGTAGGGCAGTGGGCATGAGGGTGCAGGTGCTGGGAACAGCCAGGGAAGGGCAGTGGGCATGAGGGTGCAGGTGATGGGAACAGTCAAGGAAGGGCAGTGGGCATGAGGGTGCAGGTGATGGGAACAGTCAGGGAAGGGCAGTGGGCATGAGGGTGCAGTTGATGGGACCAGTCAGGGAAGGGCAGTGGGCATGAGGGTGCAGGTGCTGGGAACAGCCAGGGAAGGGCAGTGGGCATGAGGGTGCAGGTGATGGGAACAGCCAGGGAAGGGCAGTGGGCATGAGGGTGCAGGTGCTGGGAACAGCCAGGGAAAGGCAGTGGGCATGAGGGTGCAGTTGATGGGACCAGTCAGGGAAGGGCAGTGGGCATGAGGGTGCAGGTGATGGGAACAGCCAGGGAAAGGCAGTGGGCATGAGGGTGCAGTTGATGGGACCAGTCAGGGAAGGGCAGTGGGCATGAGGGTGCAGGTGCTGGGAACAGCCAGGGAAGGGCAGTGGGCATGAGGGTGCAGGTGATGGGAACAGTCAGGGAAGGGCACTGGACATGAGGGTGCAGTTGATGGGACCAGTCAGGGAAGGGCAGTGGGCATGAGGGTGCATGTGATGGGAACTGCCAGGGAGGGCAGAGGGCATGAGGGTGCAGGTGATGGGAACAGTCAGGGAAGGGCAGTGGGCATGAGGGTGCAGGTGCTGGGAACAGCCAGGGAAGGGCAGTGGGCATGAGGGTGCAGGTGATGGGAACAGTCAGGGAAGGGCAGTGGGCATGAGGGTGCAGGTGATGGGAACAGTCAGGGAAGGGCAGTGGGCATGAGGGTGCAGTTGATGGGACCAGTCAGGGAAGGGCAGTGGGCATGAGGGTGCAGGTGCTGGGAACAGCCAGGGAAAGGCAGTGGGCATGAGGGTGCAGGTGCTGAGAACAGCCAGGGAAGGGCAGTGGGCATGAGGGTGCAGGTGCTGGGAACAGCCAGGGAAGGGCAGTGGGCACGAGGGTGCAGGTGATGGGAACAGCCAGGGAAGGGCAGTGGGCATGAGGGTGCAGGTGATGGGAACAGCCAGGGAAGGGCAGTGGGCATGACAATGCAGGTGATGGGAACAGCCAGGAAAGGGCAATGGGCATGAGGGTGCAGGTGATGGGAACAGTCAGGGAAGGGCACTGGACATGAGGGTGCAGTTGATGGGACCAGTCAGGGAAGGGCAGTGGGCATGAGGGTGCAGGTGATGGGAACAGTCAAGGAAGGGCAGTGGGCATGAGGGTGCAGGTGATGAGAACATCCAAGGAAGGGCAGTGGGCATGAGGGTACAGGTGATGGGAACAGTCAGGGAAGGGCAGTGGGCATGAGGGTGCAGGTGATGGGAACAGTCAGGGAAGGGCACTGGGCATGAGGGTGCAGGTGATGGGAACAGCCAGGGAAGGGCAGTGGGCATGAGGGTGCAGGTGATGGGAACAGCCAGGGAAGGGCAGTGGGCATGAGGGTGCAGGTGATAGGAACAGCCAGGGAAGGGCAGTGGGCATGAGGGTGCAGGTGATGGGAACAGTCAGGGAAGGGCACTGGGCATGAGGGTGCAGGTGATGGGAACAGCCAGGGAAGGGCAGTGGGCATGAGGGTGCAGGTGATGGGAACAGTCAGGGAAGGGCAGTGGGCATGAGGGTGCAGGTGATAAGAACACCCATGGAAGGGCAGTGGACATGAGGGTGCAGGTGATGGGAACAGTCAGGGAAGGGCAGTGGGCATGAGGGTGCAGGTGATGGGAACAGTCAGGGAAGGGCACTGGGCATGAGTGTGCAGGTGATGGGAACAGCCAGGGAAGGGCAGTGGGGATGAGGCTGGAGGTGCTGGGAACAGCCAGGGAAGGGCAGTGGGTATGAGGGTGCAGGTGATGGGAACAGTCAGGGAAGGGCACTGGACATGAGGGTGCAGTTGATGGGACCAGTCTGGGAAGGGCAGTGGGCATGAGGGTGCAGGTGCTGGGAACAGCCAGGGAAGGGCAGTGGGCATGAGGATGCAGGTGATGGGAACAGTCAGAAAAGGGCAGTGGGCATGAGGGTGCAGGGGATGGGAACAGCCAGGGAAGGGCAGTGGGCATGAGGGTGCAGGTGCTCGGAACAGCTAGGGAAGGGCAGTTGGAATGAGGGTGCAGTTGATGGGACCAGTCAGGGAAGGGCAGTGGGCATGAGGGTGCAGGTGCTGGGAACAGCCAGGGAAGGGCAATGGGCATGAGGATGCAGGTGATGGGAACAGTCAGAAAAGGGCAGTGGGCATGAGGGTGCAGGGGATGGGAACAGCCAGGGAAGGGCAGTGGGCATGAGGGTGCAGGTGCTCGGAACAGCTAGGGAAGGGCAGTTGGAATGAGGGTGCAGTTGATGGGAACAGCCAGGGAAGGGCAGTGGGCATGAGGGTGCACGTGATGGGAACAGCCAGGGAAGGGAAGTGGGCATGACAATGCAGGTGATGGGAACAGCCAGGGAAGGGCAATGGGCATGAGGGTGCAGGTGATGGGAACTGCCAGGTTAGGGCAGTGGGCATGAGGTTGCAGGTGATGGGAACAGTCAGGGAAGGGCAGGGGCATGAGGGTTCAGGTGATGGGAACAGCCAGGGAAGGGCAGTGGCCATGAGGGTGCATGTGATGGGAACTGCCAGGGAAGGGCAGTGGGCATGAGGTTGCAGGTGATGGGAACAGTCAGGGAAGGCCAGTGGTCATGAGGGTGCAGGTGATGGGAACAGCCAGGGAAGGGCAGTGGGCATGAGGGTGTAGGTGCTGGGAACAGCCAGGGAAGGGCAGTGGGCATGAGGGTGCAGGTGATGGGAACATCCAGGGAAGGGCAGTGGGCATGAAGGTGCAGGTGATGGGAATAGCCAGGGAAGGGCATTGGGCATGAGGGTGCAGGTGATGGGAATAGCCAGGGAAGGGCAGTGGGGATGAGGGTGCAGGTGATGGGAACATCCAGGGAAGGGCAGTGGGCATGAGGGTGCAGGTGATGGGAATAGTCAGGGAAGGGCAGTGGGCATGAGGGTGCAGGTGATGGGAACAGTCAAGGAAGGGCACTGGACATGAGGGTGCAGGTGATGGGAACAGCCAGGGAAGGGCAGTGGGGATGAGGCTGGAGGTGCTGGGAACAGCCAGGGAAGGGCAGTGGGCATGAGGGTGCAGGTGATGGGAACAATCAGGGAAGGGCACTGGACATGAGGGTGCAGTTGATGGGACCAATCAGGGAAGGGCATTCAGCATGAGGGTGCAGGTGCTGGGAACCGCCAGGGAAGGGCAGTGGGCATGAGGGTGCAGGTGATGCGAACAGTCAGGGAAGGGCAGTGGGCATGAGGGTGCAGGTGCTGGGAACAGCCAGGGAAGGGCAATGGGCATGAGGGTGCAGGTGATGGGAACAGTCAGGGAAGGGTAGTGGGCATGAGGGTGCAGGTGATGGGAACAGCCAGGGAAGGGCAGTGAGCATTAGGGTGCAGGTGATGGGAACAGTCTGGGAAGGGCAGTGGGCATGAGGGTGCAGGTGATGGGAACAGCCAGGGAAAGGCAGTGGGCATGAGCGTGAAGGTGATGGGAACAGCCAGGGAAGGGCACTGGGCATGAGTGTCCAGGTGCTGGGAACAGCCAGGGAAGGGCAGTGGGTATGAGGGTGCAGGTTCTGGGAACAGCCAGGGAAGGGCATTGGGCATGAGTGTGCAGGTGATGGGAACAGCCAGGGAAGGGCAGTGGGCATGAGGGTGCCGGTGCTGGGAACAGCCAGGGAAGGGCAGTGGGCATGAGGGTGCAGTTGATGGGACCAGTCATGGAAGGGCAGTGGGCATGAGGGTGCAGGTGCTGGGAACAGCCAGGGAAGGGCAGTGGGCATGAGGGTGCAGGTGATGGGAACAGTCAGGAAAGGGTAGTGGGCATGAGGGTGCAGGATATGGGAACAGACAGGGAAGGGCAGTGGGTATGAGGGTGCAGGTGATGGGAACAGTCAGGGAAGGGCAGTGGGCATGAGGGTGCAGTTGATGGGACCAGTCAGGGAAGGGCAGTGGGCATGAGGGTGCAGGTGCTGGGAACAGCCAGGGAAGGGCAGTGGGCATGAGGTTGCAGGTTCTGGGAACAGCAAGGGAAGGGCAGTGGGCATGAGGGTGCAGGTGATGGGAACAGCCAGGGAAGGGCAGTGGGCATGAGGGTGCACGTGATGGGAACAGCCAGGGAAGGGAAGTGGGCATGACAATGCAGGTGATGGGAACAGCCAGGGAAGGGCAGTGGGCATGAGGGTGCAGGTGATGGGAACTGCCAGGTTAGGGCAGTGGGCATGAGGTTGCAGGTGATGGGAACAGTCATTGAAGGGCAGGGGCATGAGGGTTCAGGTGATGGGAACAGCCATGGAAGGGCAGTGGGCATGAGGGTGCAGGTGCTGGGAACAGCCAGGGAAGGGCAGTGGGCATGAGGGTGCAGGTGATGGAAGCAGCCAGGGAAGGGCAGTGGGCATGAGGGTGCAGGTGATGGGAACAGCCAGGGAAGGGCAGTGGGCATGAGGGTGCAGGTGATGGGAACTGCCAGGGAAGGGCAGTGGGCATGAGGGTGCAGGTGATGGGAACATCCAGGGAAGGGCAGTGGGCATGAAGGTGCAGGTGATTTGAATAGCCAGGGAAGGGCAGTGGGCATGAGGGTGCAGGTGATGGGAATAGCCAGGGAAGGGCAGTGGGCATGAGGGTGCAGGTAATGGGAATAGCCAGGGAAGGGCAGTGGGCATGAGGGTGCAGGTGATGGGAACAGCCAGGGAAGGGCAATGGGCATGAGGGTGCAGGGGATGGGAATAGTCAGGGAAGGGCAGTGGGCATGAAGGTGCAGGTGATGGGAACAGTCAAGGAAGGGCACTGGACATGAGGGTGCAGGTGATGGGAACAGCCAGGGAAGGGCAGTGGGGATGAGGCTGGAGGTGCTGGGAACAGCCAGGGAAGGGCAGTGGGCATGAGGGTGCAGGTGATGGGAACAGTCAGGGAAGGGCACTGAACATGAGGGTGCAGTTGATGGGACCAGTCAGGGAAGGGCAGTGGGCATGAGGGTGCATGTGATGGGAACTGCCAGGGAGGGCAGTGGGCATGAGGGTGCAGGTGATAGGAACAGTCAGGGAAGGGCAGTGGGCATGAGGGTGCAGGTGCTGGGAACAGCCAGGGAAGGGCAGTGGGCATGAGGGTGCAGGTGATGGGAACAGTCAAGGAAGGGCAGTGGGCATGAGGGTGCAGGTGATGGGAACAGTCAGGGAAGGGCAGTGGGCATGAGGGTGCAGTTGATGGGACCAGTCAGGGAAGGGCAGTGGGCATGAGGGTGCAGGTGCTGGGAACAGCCAGGGAAGGGCAGTGGGCATGAGGGTGCAGGTGATGGGAACAGCCAGGGAAGGGCAGTGGGCATGAGGGTGCAGGTGCTGGGAACAGCCAGGGAAGGGCAGTGGGCATGAGGGTGCAGGTGATGGGAACAGCCAGGGAAGGGCAGTGGGCATGAGGGTGCAGGTGATGGGAACAGCCAGGGAAGGGCAGTGGGCATGACAATGCAGGTGATGGGAACAGCCAGGAAAGGGCAATGGGCATGAGGGTGCAGGTGATGGGAACAGTCAGGGAAGGGCACTGGACATGAGGGTGCAGTTGATGGGACCAGTCAGGGAAGGGCAGTGGGCATGAGGGTGCATGTGATGGGAACTGCCAGGGAGGGCAGTGGGCATGAGGGTGCAGGTGATGGGACCAGTCAGGGAAGGGCAGTGGGCATGAGGGTGCAGGTGATGGGAACAGCCAGGGAAAGGCAGTGGGCATGAGGGTGCAGTTGATGGGACCAGTCAGGGAAGGGCAGTGGGCATGAGGGTGCAGGTGCTGGGAACAGCCAGGGAAGGGCAGTGGGCATGAGGGTGCAGGTGATGGGAACAGTCAGGGAAGGGCACTGGACATGAGGGTGCAGTTGATGGGACCAGTCAGGGAAGGGCAGTGGGCATGAGGGTGCATGTGATGGGAACTGCCAGGGATGGCAGAGGGCATGAGGGTGCAGGTGATGGGAACAGTCAGGGAAGGGCAGTGGGCATGAGGGTGCAGGTGCTGGGAACAGCCAGGGAAGGGCAGTGGGCATGAGGGTGCAGGTGATGGGAACAGTCAGGGAAGGGCAGTGGGCATGAGGGTGCAGGTGATGGGAACAGTCAGGGAAGGGCAGTGGGCATGAGGGTGCAGTTGATGGGACCAGTAAGGGAAGGGCAGTGGGCATGAGGGTGCAGGTGCTGGGAACAGCCAGGGAAGGGCAGTAGGCATGAGGGTGCAGGTGCTGAGAACAGCCAGGGAAGGGCAGTGGGCAAGAGGGTGCAGGTGCTGGGAACAGCCAGGGAAGGGCAGTGGGCACGAGGGTGCAGGTGATGGGAACAGCCAGGGAAGGGCAGTGGGCATGAGGGTGCAGGTGATGGGAACAGCCAGGGAAGGGCAGTGGGCATGACAATGCAGGTGATGGGAACAGCCAGGAAAGGGCAATGGGCATGAGGGTGCCGGTGATGGGAACAGTCAGGGAAGGGCACTGGACATGAGGGTGCAGTTGATGGGACCAGTCAGGGAAGGGCAGTGGGCATGAGGGTGCATGTGATGGGAACTGCCAGGGAGGGCAGTGGGCATGAGGGTGCAGGTGATGGGAACAGTCAGGGAAGGGCAGTGGGCATGAGGGTGCAGGTGATGGGAACAGCCAGGGAAAGGCAGTGGGCATGAGGGTGCAGTTGATGGGACCAGTCAGGGAAGGGCAGTGGGCATGAGGGTGCAGGTGCTGGGAACAGCCAGGGAAGGGCAGTGGGCATGAGGGTGCAGGTGATGGGAACAGTCAGGAAAGGGTAGTGGGCATGAGGGTGCAGGATATGGGAACAGCCAGGCAAGGGCAGTGGGTATGAGGGTGCAGGTGATGGGAACACTCAGGGAAGGGCAGTGGGCATGAGGGTGCAGTTGATGGGACCAGTCAGGGAAGGGCAGTGGGCATGAGGGTGCAGGTGCTGGGAACAGCCAGGGAAGGATAGTGGGCATGAGGTTGCAGGTTTTGGGAACAGCAAGGGAAGGGCAGTGGGCATGAGGGTGCAGGTGATGGGAACAGCCATGGAAGGGCAGTGGGCATGAGGGTGCACGTGATGGGAACAGCCAGGGAAGGGAAGTGGGCATGACAATGCAGGTGATGGGAACAGCCAGGGAAGGGCAGTGGGCATGAGGGTGCAGGTGATGGGAACTGCCAAGTTAGGGCAGTGGGCATGAGGTTGCAGGTGATGGGAACAGTCAGGGAAGGGCAGGGGCATGAGGGTTCAGGTGATGGGAACAGCCATGGAAGGGCAGTGGGCATGAGGGTGCATGTGATGGGAACTGCCAGGGAAGGGCAGTGGGCATGAGGTCGCAGGTGATGGGAACAGTCAGGGAAGGCCAGTGGTCATGAGGGTGCAGGTGATGGGAACAGCCAGGGAAGCGCAGTGGGCATGAGGGTGTAGGTGCTGGGAACAGCCAGGGAAGGGCAGTGGACATGAGGGTGCAGGTGATGGGAACATCCAGGGAAGGGCAGTGGGCATGAAGGTGCAGGTGATGGGAATAGCCAGGGAAGGGCATTGGGCATGAGGGTGCAGGTGATGGGAATAGCCAGGGAAGGGCAGTGGGGATGAGGGTGCAGGTGATGGGAACATCCAGGGAAGGGCAGTGGGCATGAGGGTGCAGGTGATGGGAACAGCCAGGGAAGGGCAGTGGGCATGAGGGTGCAGGTGATGGGAACAGTCATGGAAGGGCAGTGGGCATGAGGGTGCAGGTGATGGGAACAGCCAGGGAAGGGCAGTGGACATGAGGGTGCATGTGATGGGAACAGCCAGGGAAGGGCAGTGGGCATGAGGGTGCAGGTGATGGGAACATCCAGGGAAGGGCAGTGGGCATGAGGGTGCAGGTTCTGGGAACAGCCAGGGAAGGGCAGTGGGCATGAGGGTGCAGGTGATGGGAACAGCCAGGGAAAGGGAGTGGGCATGAGGGTACAGGTTCTGGAAACAGCCAGGGAAGGGCAGTGGGCATGAGGGTGCAGGTGATGGGAACAGCCAGGGAAGGGCAGTGGGCATGAGGGTGCACGTGATGGGAACAGCCAAGGAAGGGAAGTGGGCATGACAATAAAGGTGATGGGAACAGCCAGGGAAGGGCAGTGGGCATGAGGGTGCAGGTGATGGGAACTGCCAGGGAAGGGCAGTGGGCATGAGGTTGCAGGTGATGGGAACAGTCAGGGAAGGGCAGGGGCATGAGGGTTCAGATGATGGGAACAGCCAGGGAAAGGCAGTGGGCATGAGTGTGCAGGTGATGGGAACAGCCAGGGAAGGGCAGTGGACATGAGGGTGCAGGTGCTGGGAACAGCCAGGGAAGGGCAGTGGGCATGAGCGAGCGGGTGATGGGAACAGCCAGGGAAGGGCAGTGGGCATGAGGGTACAGGTGATGGGAACAGCCAGGGAAGGGCAGTGGGCATGAGCGAGCGGGTGATGGGAACAGCCAGGGAAGGGCAGTGGGCATGAGGGTACAGGTGATGGGAACAGCCAGGGAAGGGCAGTGGGCATGAGGGTGCAGGTGATGGGAACAGTCAGGGAAGGGCACTGGACATGAGGGTGCAGTTGATGGGACCAGTCAGGGAAGGGCAGTGGGCATGAGGGTGCATGTGATGGGAACTGCCAGGGAGGGCAGAGGGCATGAGGGTGCAGGTGATGGGAACAGTCAGGGAAGGGCAGTGGGCATGAGGGTGCAGGTGCTGGGAACAGCCAGGGAAGGGCAGTGTGCATGAGGGTGCAGGTGATGGGAACAGTCAGGGAAGGGCAGTGGGCATGAGGGTGCAGGTGATGGGAACAGTCAGGGAAGGGCAGTGGGCATGAGGGTGCAGTTGATGGGACCAGTCAGGGAAGGGCAGTGGGCATGAGGGTGCAGGTGCTGGGAACAGCCAGGGAAGGGCAGTGGGCATGAGGGTGCAGGTGCTGAGAACAGCCAGGGAAGGGCAGTGGGCATGAGGGTGCAGGTGCTGGGAACAGCCAGGGAAGGGCAGTGGGCACGAGGGTGCAGGTGATGGGAACAGCCAGGGAAGGGCAGTGGGCATGAGGGTGCAGGTGATGGGAACAGCCAGGGAAGGGCAGTGGGCATGACAATGCAGGTGATGGGAACAGCCAGGAAAGGGCAATGGGCATGAGTGTGCAGGTGATGGGAACAGCCAGGGAAGGGCAGTGGGTATGAGGGTGCAGGTGATGTGAACACTCAGGGAAGGGCAGTGGGCATGAGGGTGCAGTTGATGGGACCAGTCAGGGAAGGGCAGTGGGCATGAGGGTGCAGGTGCTGGGAACAGCCAGGGAAGGGCAGTGGGCATGAGGTTGCAGGTTTTGGGAACAGCAAGGGAAGGGCAGTGGGCATGAGGGTGCAGGTGATGGGAACAGCCAGGGAAGGGCAGTGGGCATGAGGGTGCACGTGATGGGAACAGCCAGGGAAGGGAAGTGGGCATGACAATGCAGGTGATGGGAACAGCCAGGGAAGGGCAGTGGGCATGAGGGTGCAGGTGATGGGAACTGCCAGGTTAGGGCAGTGGGCATGAGGTTGCAGGTGATGGGAACAGTCAGGGAAGGGCAGGGGCATGAGGGTTCAGGTGATGGGAACAGCCAGGGAAGGGCAGTGGGCATGAGGGTGCAGGTGATGGGAACAGTCAGGGAAGGGCACTGGACATGAGGGTGCAGTTGATGGGACCAGTCAGGGAAGGGCAGTGGGCATGAGGGTGCGTGTGATGGGAACTGCCAGGGAGGGCAGTGGGCATGAGGGTGCAGGTGATAGGAACAGTCAGGGAAGGGCAGTGGGCATGAGGGTGCAGGTGCTGGGAACAGCCAGGGAAGGGCAGTGGGCATGAGGGTGCAGGTGATGGGAACAGTCAAGGAAGGGCAGTGGGCATGAGGGTGCAGGTGATGGGAACAGTCAGGGAAGGGCAGTGGGCATGAGGGTGCAGTTGATGGGACCAGTCAGGGAAGGGCAGTGGGCATGAGGGTGCAGGTGCTGGGAACAGCCAGGGAAGGGCAGTGGGCATGAGGGTGCAGGTGATGGGAACAGCCAGGGAAGGGCAGTGGGCATGAGGGTGCACGTGATGGGAACAGCCAGGGAAGGGAAGTGGGCATGACAATGCAGGTGATGGGAACAGCCAGGGAAGGGCAGTGGGCATGAGGGTGCAGGTGATGGGAACTGCCAGGTTAGGGCAGTGGGCATGAGGTTGCAGGTGATGGGAACAGTCAGGGAAGGGCAGGGGCATGAGGGTTCAGGTGATGGGAACAGCCATGGAAGGGCAGTGGGCATGAGGGTGCATGTGATGGGAACTGCCAGGGAAGGGCAGTGGGCATGAGGTTGCAGGTGATGGGAACAGTCAGGGAAGGCCAGTGGTCATGAGGGTGCAGGTGATGGGAACAGCCAGGGAAGGGCAGTGGGCATGAGGGTGTAGGTGCTGGGAACAGCCAGGGAAGGGCAGTGGACATGAGGGTGCAGGTGATGGGAACATCCAGGGAAGGGCAGTGGGCATGAAGGTGCAGGTGATGGGAATAGCCAGGGAAGGGCAGTGGGCATGAGGGTGCAGGTGATGGGAACAGCCAGGGAAGGGCAGTGGGCATGAGGGTGCAGGTGATGGGAACAGCCAGGGAAGGGCAGTGGGCATGAGGGTGCAGGTGATGGGAACAGCCAGGGAAGGGCAGTGGGCATGAGGGTGCAGGTGATGGGAACAGTCAGGGAAGGGCAGTGGGCATGAGGGTGCAGGTGATGGGAACAGCCAGGGAAGGGCAGTGGACATGAGGGTGCAGGTGATGGGAACAGCCAGGGAAGGGCAGTGGGCATGAGGGTGCAGGTGATGGGAACAGCCAGGGAAGGGCAGTGGGCATGAGGGTGCACGTGATGGGAACAGCCAAGGAAGGGAAGTGGGCATGACAATGCAGGTGATGGGAACAGCCAGGGAAGGGCAGTGGGCATGAGGGTGCAGGTGATGGGAACTGCCAGGGAAGGGCAGTGGGCATGAGGTTGCAGGTGATGGGAACAGTCAGAGAAGGGCAGGGGCATGAGGGTTCAGATGATGGGAACAGCCAGGGAAGGGCAGTGGGCATGAGTGTGCAGGTGATGGGAACAGCCAGGGAAGGGCAGTGGGCATGAGCGTGCAGGTGCTGGGAACAGCCAGGGAAGGGCAGTGGGCATGAGCGAGCGGGTGATGGGAACAGCCAGGGAAGGGCAGTGGGCATGAGGGTACAGGTGATGGGAACAGCCAGGGAAGGGCAGTGGGCATGAGGGTGCAGGTGCTGGGAACAGCCAGGGAAGTGCAATGGGCATGAGGGTGCAGGTGATGGGAACAGTCAGGGAAGGGCACTGGACATGAGGGTGCAGTTGATGGGACCAGTCAGGGAAGGGCAGTGGGCATGAGGGTGCATGTGATGGGAACTGCCAGGGAGGGCAGTGGGCATGAGGGTGCAGGTGATAGGAACAGTCAGGGAAGGGCAGTGGGCATGAGGGTGCAGGTGCTGGGAACAGCCAGGGAAGGGCAGTGGGCATGAGGGTGCAGGTGATGGGAACAGTCAAGGAAGGGCAGTGGGCATGAGGGTGCAGGTGATGGGAACAGTCAGGGAAGGGCAGTGGGCATGAGGGTGCAGTTGATGGGACCAGTCAGGGAAGGGCAGTGAGCATGAGGGTGCAGGTGCTGGGAACAGCCAGGGAAGGGCAGTGGGCATGAGGTTGCAGGTGCTGGGAACAGCCAGGGAAGGGCAGTGGGCATGAGGGTGCAGGTGATGGGAACAGTCAGGGAAGGGCACTGGACATGAGGGTGCAGTTGATGGGACCAGTCAGGGAAGGGCAGTGGGCATGAGGGTGCATGTGATGGGAACTGCCAGGGAGGGCAGAGGGCATGAGGGTGCAGGTGATGGGAACAGTCAGGGAAGGGCAGTGGGCATGAGGGTGCAGGTGCTGGGAACAGCCAGGGAAGGGCAGTGGGCATGAGGGTGCAGGTGATGGGAACAGTCAGGGAAGGGCAGTGGGCATGAGGGTGCAGGTGATGGGAACAGTCAGGAAAGGGCAGTGGGCATGAGGGTGCAGTTGATGGGACCAGTCAGGGAAGGGCAGTGGGCATGAGGGTGCAGGTGCTGGGAACAGCCAGGGAAGGGCAGTGGGCATGAGGGTGCAGGTGCTGAGAACAGCCAGGGAAGGGCAGTGGGCATGAGGGTGCAGGTGCTGGGAACAGCCAGGGAAGGGCAGTGGGCACGAGGGTGCAGGTGATGGGAACAGCCAGGGAAGGGCAGTGGGCATGAGGGTGCAGGTGATGGGAACAGCCAGGGAAGGGCAGTGGGCATGACAATGCAGGTGATGGGAACAGCCAGGAAAGGGCAATGGGCATGAGGGTGCAGGTGATGGGAACAGTCAGGGAAGGGCACTGGACATGAGGGTGCAGTTGATGGGACCAGTCAGGGAAGGGCAGTGGGCATGAGGGTGCATGTGATGGGAACTGCCAGGGAGGGCAGTGGGCATGAGGGTGCAGGTGATGGGAACAGTCAGGGAAGGGCAGTGGGCATGAGGGTGCAGGTGATGGGAACAGCCAGGGAAAGGCAGTGGGCATGAGGGTGCAGTTGATGGGACCAGTCAGGGAATGGCAGTGGGCATGAGGTTGCAGGTTTTGGGAACAGCAAGGGAAGGGCAGTGGGCATGAGGGTGCAGGTGCTGGGAACAGCCAGGGAAGGGCAGTGGGCATGAGGGTGCAGGTGATGGGAACAGTCAGGAAAGGGTAGTGGGCATGAGGGTGCAGGATATGGGAACAGCCACGGAAGGGCAGTGGGTATGAGGGTGCAGGTGATGGGAACACTCAGGGAAGGGCAGTGGGCATGAGGGTGCAGTTGATGGGACCAGTCAGGGAAGGGCAGTGGGCATGAGGGTGCAGGTGCTGGGAACAGCCAGGGAAGGGCAGTGGGCATGAGGTTGCAGGTTTTGGGAACAGCAAGGGAAGGGCAGTGGGCATGAGGGTGCAGGTGATGGGAACAGCCAGGGAAGGGCAGTGGGCATGAGGGTGCACGTGATGGGAACAGCCAGGGAAGGGAAGTGGGCATGACAATGCAGGTAATGGGAACAGCCAGGGAAGGGCAGTGGGCATGAGGGTGCAGGTGATGGGAACTGCCAGGTTAGGGCAGTGGGCATGAGGTTGCAGGTGATGGGAACAGTCAGGGAAGGGCAGGGGCATGAGGGTTCAGGTGATGGGAACAGCCATGGAAGGGCAGTGGGCATGAGGGTGCATGTGATGGGAACTGCCAGGGAAGGGCAGTGGGCATGAGGTTGCAGGTGATGGGAACAGTCAGGGAAGGCCAGTGGTCATGAGGGTGCAGGTGATGGGAACAGCCAGGGAAGGGCAGTGGGCATGAGGGTGTAGGTGCTGGGAACAGCCAGGGAAGGGCAGTGGACATGAGGGTGCAGGTGATGGGAACATCCAGGGAAGGGCAGTGGGCATGAAGGTGCAGGTGATGGGAACAGCCAGGGAAGGGCAGTGGGCATGAGGGTGCAGGTGATGGGAACAGCCAGGGAAGGGCAGTGGGCATGAGGGTGCAGGTGATGGGAACAGCCAGGGAAGGGCAGTGGGCATGAGGGTGCAGGTGATGGGAACAGCCAGGGAAGGGCAGTGGGCATGAGGGTGCAGGTGATGGGAACAGTCAGGGAAGGGCAGTGGGCATGAGGGTGCAGGTGATGGGAACAGCCAGGGAAGGGCAGTGGACATGAGGGTGCAGGTGATGGGAACAGCCAGGGAAGGGCAGTGGGCATGAGGGTGCAGGTGATGGGAACAGCCAGGGAAGGGCAGTGGGCATGAGGGTGCACGTGATGGGAACAGCCAAGGAAGAGAAGTGGGCATGACAATGCAGGTGATGGGAACAGCCAGGGAAGGGCAGTGGGCATGAGGGTGCAGGTGATGGGAACTGCCAGGGAAGGGCAGGTGCATGAGGGTTCAGATGATGGGAACAGCCAGGGAAGGGCAGTGGGCATGAGTGTGCAGGTGATGGGAACAGTCAGAGAAGGGCAGGGGCATGAGGGTTCAGATGATGGGAACAGCCAGGGAAGGGCAGTGGGCATGAGTGTGCAGGTGATGGGAACAGCCAGGGAAGGGCAGTGGGCATGAGCGTGCAGGTGCTGGGAACAGCCATGGAAGGGCAGTGGGCATGAGCGAGCGGGTGATGGGAACAGCCAGGGAAGGGCAGTGGGCATGAGGGTACAGGTGATGGGAACAGCCAGGGAAGGGCAGTGGGCATGAGGGTGCAGGTGCTGGGAACAGCCAGGGAAGTGCAATGGGCATGAGGGTGCAGGTGATGGGAACAGTCAGGGAAGGGCACTGGACATGTGGGTGCAAGTGATGGGAACAGTCAGGGAAGGGCAGTGGGTATGAGGCTGCAGGTGATGGGAACAGCCAGGGAAGGGCAGTGGGCATGAGGGTGCAGGTGCTGGGAACAGCCAGGGAAGGGCAGTGGGCATGAGGGTGCAGGTGATGGGAACAGTCAAGGAAGGGCAGTGGGCATGAGGGTGCATGTGATGGGAACTGCCAGGGAGGGCAGAGGGCATGAGGGTGCAGGTGATGGGAACAGTCAGGGAAGGGCAGTGGGCATGAGGGTGCAGGTGCTGGGAACAGCCAGGGAAGGGCAGTGGGCATGAGGGTGCAGGTGATGGGAACAGTCAGGGAAGGGCAGTGGGCATGAGGGTGCAGGTGATGGGAACAGTCAGGGAAGGGCAGTGGGCATGAGGGTGCAGTTGATGGGACCAGTCAGGGAAGGGCAGTGGGCATGAGGGTGCAGGTGCTGGGAACAGCCAGGGAAGGGCAGTGGGCATGAGGGTGCAGGTGCTGAGAACAGCCAGGGAAGGGCAGTGGGCATGAGGGTGCAGGTGCTGGGAACAGCCAGGGAAGGGCAGTGGGCACGAGGGTGCAGGTGATGGGAACAGCCAGGGAAGGGCAGTGGGCATGATTGTGCAGGTGATGGGAACAGCCAGGGAAGGGCAGTGGGCATGACAATGCAGGTGATGGGAACAGCCAGGAAAGGGCAATGGGCATGAGGGTGCAGGTGATGGGAACAGTCAGGGAAGGGCACTCGACATGAGGGTGCAGTTGATGGGACCAGTCAGGGAAGGGCAGTGGGCATGAGGTTGCATGTGATGGGAACTGCCAGGGAGGGCAGTGGGCATGAGGGTGCAGGTGATGGGAACAGTCAGGGAAGGGCAGTGGGCATGAGGTTGCAGGTGATGGGAACAGCCAGGGAAAGGCAGTGGGCATGAGGGTGCAGTTGATGGGACCAGTCAGGGAAGGGCAGTGGGCATGAGGGTGCAGGTGCTGGGAACAGCCAGGGAAGGGCAGTGGGCATGAGGGTGCAGGTGATGGGAACAGTCAGGAAAGGGTAGTGGGCATGAGGGTGCAGGATATGGGAACAGCCAGGGAAGGGCAGTGGGTATGAGGGTGCAGGTGATGGGAACACTCAGGGAAGGGCAGTGGGCATGAGGGTGCAGTTGATGAGACCAGTCAGGGAAGGGCAGTGGGCATGAGGGTGCAGGTGCTGGGAACAGCCAGGGAAGGGCAGTGGGCATGAGGTTGCAGGTTTTGGGAACAGCAAGGGAAGGGCAGTAGGCATGAGGGTGCAGGTGCTGGGAACAGCCAGGGAAGGGCAGTGGGCATGAGGGTGCAGGTGATGGGAACAGCCAGGGAAGGGCAGTGGGCATGAGAATGCAGGTGATAGGAACAGCCAGGGAAGGGCAGTGGGCATGAGGGTGCAGGTGATGGGAACAGTCAGGGAAGGGCAGTGGGCATGAGGGTGCAGGTGATGGGAACAGTCAGGGAAGGGCAGGGGCATGAGGGTTCAGGTGATGGGAACAGCCAGGGAAGGGCAGTGGGCATGAGGGTGCAGGTGATGGGAACAGCCAGGGAAGGGCAGTGGGCATGAGGGTGCAGGTGATGGGACCAGTCAGGGAAGGGCAGTGGGCATGAGGGTGCATGTGATGGGAACTGCCAGGGAGGGCAGTGGGCATGAGGGTGCAGGTGATAGGAACAGCCAGGGAAGGGCAGTGGGCATGAAGGTGCAGGTGATGGGAACAGTCAGGGAAGGGCAGTGGGCATGAGGGTGCAGGTGATGGGAACAGTCAGGGAAGGGCAGGGGCATGAGGGTGCAGGTGATGGGAACAGCCAGGGAAGGGCAGTGGGCATGAGGGTGCAGGTGATGGGAACAGTCAGGGAAGGGCACTGGACATGAGGGTGCAGTTGATGGGACCAGTCAGGGAAGGGCAGTGGGCATGAGGGTGCGTGTGATGGGAACTGCCAGGGAGGGCAGTGGGCATGAGGGTGCAGGTGATAGGAACAGTCAGGGAAGGGCAGTGGGCATGAGGGTGCAGGTGCTGGGAACAGCCAGGGAAGGGCAGTGGGCATGAGGGTGCAGGTGATGGGAACAGTCAAGGAAGGGCAGTGGGCATGAGGGTGCAGGTGATGGGAACAGTCAGGGAAGGGCAGTGGGCATGAGGGTGCAGTTGATGGGACCAGTCAGGGAAGGGCAGTGGGCATGAGGGTGCAGGTGCTGGGAACAGCCAGGGAAGGGCAGTGGGCATGAGGGTGCAGGTGATGGGAACAGCCAGGGAAGGGCAGTGGGCATGAGGGTGCAGGTGCTGGGAACAGCCAGGGAAGGGCAGTGGGCATGAGGGTGCAGGTGATGGGAACAGCCAGGGAAGGGCAGTGGGCATGAGGGTGCAGGTGATGGGAACAGCCAGGGAAGGGCAGTGGGCATGACAATGCAGGTGATGGGAACAGCCAGGAAAGGGCAATTGGCATGAGGGTGCAGGTGATGGGAACAGTCAGGGAAGGCCACTGGACATGAGGGTGCAGTTGATGGGACCAGTCAGGGAAGGGCAGTGGGCATGAGGGTGCATGTGATGGGAACTGCCAGGGAGGGCAGTGGGCATGAGGGTGCAGGTGGTGGGACCAGTCAGGGAAGGGCAGTGGGCATGAGGGTGCAGGTGATGGGAACAGCCAGGGAAAGGCAGTGGGCATGAGGGTGCAGTTGATGGGACCAGTCAGGGAAGGGCAGTGGGCATGAGGGTGCAGGTGCTGGGAACAGCCAGGGAAGGGCAGTGGGCATGAGGGTGCAGGTGATGGGAACAGTCAGGGAAGGGCACTGGACATGAGGGTGCAGTTGATGGGACAAGTCAGGGAAGGGCAGTGGGCATGAGGGTGCATGTGATGGGAACTGCCAGGGAGGGCAGAGGGCATGAGGGTGCAGGTGATAGGAACAGTCAGGGAAGGGCAGTGGGCATGAGGGTGCAGGTGCTGGGAACAGCCAGGGAAGGGCAGTGGGCATGAGGGTGCAGGTGATGGGAACAGTCAGGGAAGGGCAGTGGGCATGAGGGTGCAGGTGATGGGAACAGTCAGGGAAGGGCAGTGGGCATGAGGGTGCAGTTGATGGGACCAGTCAGGGAAGGGCAGTGGGCATGAGGGTGCAGGTGCTGGGAACAGCCAGGGAAGGGCAGTGGGCATGAGGGTGCAGGTGCTGAGAACAGCCAGGGAAGGGCAGTGGGCATGAGGGTGCAGGTGCTGGGAACAGCCAGGGAAGGGCAGTGGGCATGAGGGTGCAGGTGATGGGAACAGCCAGGGAAGGGCAGTGGGCATGATTGTGCAGGTGATGGGAACAGCCAGGGAAGGGCAGTGGGCATGACAATGCAGGTGATGGGAACAGCCAGGAAAGGGCAATGGGCATGAGGGTGCAGGTGATGGGAACAGTCAGGGAAGGGCACTGGACATGAGGGTGCAGTTGATGGGACCAGTCAGGGAAGGGCAGTGGGCATGAGGTTGCATGTGATGGGAACTGCCAGGGAGGGCAGTGGGCATGAGGGTGCAGGTGATGGGAACAGTCAGGGAAGGGCAGTGGGCATGAGGTTGCAGGTGATGGGAACAGCCAGGGAAAGGCAGTGGGCATGAGGGTGCAGTTGATGGGACCAGTCAGGGAAGGGCAGTGGGCATGAGGGTGCAGGTGCTGGGAACAGCCAGGGAAGGGCAGTGGGCATGAGGGTGCAGGTGATGGGAACAGTCAGGAAAGGGTAGTGGGCATGAGGGTGCAGGATATGGGAACAGCCAGGGAAGGGCAGTGGGTATGAGGGTGCAGGTGATGGGAACACTCAGGGAAGGGCAGTGGGCATGAGGGTGCAGTTGATGAGACCAGTCAGGGAAGGGCAGTGGGCATGAGGGTGCAGGTGCTGGGAACAGCCAGGGAAGGGCAGTGGGCATGAGGTTGCAGGTTTTGGGAACAGCAAGGGAAGGGCAGTGGGCATGAGGGTGCAGGTGATGGGAACAGCCAGGGAAGGGCAGTGGGCATGAGGGTGCAGGTGATAGGAACAGCCAGGGAAGGGCAGTGGGCATGAGGGTGCAGGTGATGGGACAGTCAGGGAAGGGCAGTGGGCATGAGGGTGCAGGTGATGGGAACAGTCAGGGAAGGGCAGGGGCATGAGGGTTCAGGTGATGGGAACAGCCAGGGAAGGGCAGTGGGCATGAGGGTGCAGGTGATGGGAACAGCCAGGGAAGGGCAGTTGGCATGAGGGTGCAAGTGATGGGAACAGTCAGGGAAGGGTAGTGGGCATGAGGGTGCAGGTGATGGGAACAGCCAGGGAAGGGCAGTGGGCATGAGGGTGCAGGTGATGGGAACAGTCAGGGTAGGGCAGTGGGCATGAGGGTGCAGGTGATGGGAACAGCTAGGGAAAGGCAGTGGGCATGAGCGTGCAGGTGATGGGAACAGCCAGGGAAGGGCACTGGGCATGAGTGTGCAGGTGCTGGGTACAGCCAGGGAAGGGCAGTGGGTATGAGGGTGCAGGTGATGGGAACAGTCAGGGAAGGGCAGTGGGCATGAGGGTGCAGGTGATGGGAACAGCCAAGGAAGGGCAGTGGGCATGAGGGTGCAGGTGATGGGAACAGTCAGGGAAGGGCATTGGGCATGAGGTTGCAGGTGATGGGAACAGCCAGGGAAGGGCAGTGGGGATGAGGCTGGAGGTGCTGGGAACAGCCAGGGAAGGGCAGTGGGCATGAGGGTGCAGGTGATGGGAACAGTCAGGGAAGGGCACTGAACATGAGGGTGCAGTTGATGGGACCAGTCAGGGAAGGGCAGTGGGCATGAGGGTGCAGGTGCTGGGAACAGCCAGGGAAGGGCAGTGGGCATGAGGGTGCAGGTGCTGGGAACAGCCAGGGAAGGGCAGTGGGCATGAGGGTGCAGGTGATGGGAACTGCCAGGTTAGGGCAGTGGGCATGAGGTTGCAGGTGATGGGAACAGTCATTGAAAGGCAGGGGCATGAGGGTTCAGGTGATGGGAACAGCCATGGAAGGGCAGTGGGCATGAGGGTGCAGGTGCTGGGAACAGCCAGGGAAGGGCAGTGGGCATGAGGGTGCAGGTGATGGAAGCAGCCAGGGAAGGGCAGTGGGCATGAGGGTGCAGGTGATGGGAACAGCCAGGGAAGGGCAGTGGGCATGAGGCTGCAGGTGATGGGAACAGTCAGGGAAGGGCACTGGACATGAGGGTGCAGTTGATGGGACCAGTCAGGGAAGGGCAGTGGGCATGAGGGTGCAGGTGCTGGGAACAGCCAGGGAAGGGCAGTGGGCATGAGGGTGCAGGTGATGGAAGCAGCCAGGGAAGGGCAGTGGGCATGAGGGTGCAGGTGATGGGAACAGCCAGGGAAGGGCAGTGGGCATGAGGGTGCAGGTGATGGGAACAGTCAGGGAAGGGCACTGGACATGAGGGTGCAGTTGATGGGACCAGTCAGGGAAGGGCAGTGGGCATGAGGGTGCAGGTGCTGGGAACAGCCAGGGAAGGGCAGTGGGCACGTGGGTGCAGGTGATAAGAACAGTCAGGGAAGGGCAGTGGGCATGAGGGTGCAGGTGCTGGGAACAGTCAGGGAAAGGCAGTGGGGATGAGGATGCAGGTGATGGGAACAGCCAGGGAAGGGCAGTGGGGATGAGGGTGCAGGTGATGGGAACAGCCAGGGAAGGGCAGTGGGCATGAGGGTGCAGGTGATGGGAACAGTCAGGGAAGGGCAGTGGGCATGAGGGTTCAGGTGCTGGGAACAGCCAGGGAAGGGCAGTGGGCATGAGGTTGCAGGTGATGGGAACAGTCAGGGAAGGGCAGTGGGCATGAGGGTGCAGTTGATGGGACCAGTCAGGGAAGGGCAGTGGGCATGAGGGTGCAGGTGCTGGGAACAGCCAGGGAAGGGCAGTGGGCATGAGGGTGCAGGTGCTGAGAACAGCCAGGGAAGGGCAGTGGGCATGAGGGTGCAGGTGCTGGGAACAGCCAGGGAAGGGCAGTGGGCACGAGGGTGCAGGTGATGGGAACAGCCAGGGAAGGGCAGTGGGCATGAGGGTGCAGGTGATGGGAACAGCCAGGGAAAGGCAGTGGGCATGAGGGTGCAGTTGATGGGACCAGTCAGGGAAGGGCAGTGGGCATGAGGTTGCAGGTTTTGGGAACAGCAAGGGAAGGGCAGTGGGCATGAGGGTGCAGGTGCTGGGAACAGCCAGGGAAGGGCAGTGGGCATGAGGGTGCAGGTGATGGGAACAGTCAGGAAAGGGTAGTGGGCATGAGGGTGCAGGATATGGGAACAGCCACGGAAGGGCAGTGGGTATGAGGGTGCAGGTGATGGGAACACTCAGGGAAGGGCAGTGGGCATGAGGGTGCAGTTGATGGGACCAGTCAGGGAAGGGCAGTGGGCATGAGGGTGCAGGTGCTGGGAACAGCCAGGGAAGGGCAGTGGGCATGAGGTTGCAGGTTTTGGGAACAGCAAGGGAAGGGCAGTGGGCATGAGGGTGCAGGTGATGGGAACAGCCAGGGAAGGGCAGTGGGCATGAGGGTGCACGTGATGGGAACAGCCAGGGAAGGGAAGTGGGCATGACAATGCAGGTAATGGGAACAGCCAGGGAAGGGCAGTGGGCATGAGGGTGCAGGTGATGGGAACTGCCAGGTTAGGGCAGTGGGCATGAGGTTGCAGGTGATGGGAACAGTCAGGGAAGGGCAGGGGCATGAGGGTTCAGGTGATGGGAACAGCCATGGAAGGGCAGTGGGCATGAGGGTGCATGTGATGGGAATTGCCAGGGAAGGGCAGTGGGCATGAGGTTGCAGGTGATGGGAACAGTCAGGGAAGGCCAGTGGTCATGAGGGTGCAGGTGATGGGAACAGCCAGGGAAGGGCAGTGGGCATGAGGGTGTAGGTGCTGGGAACAGCCAGGGAAGGGGAGTGGACATGAGGGTGCAGGTGATGGGAACATCCAGGGAAGGGCAGTGGGCATGAAGGTGCAGGTGATGGGAATAGCCAGGGAAGGGCAGTGGGCATGAGGGTGCAGGTGATGGGAACAGCCAGGGAAGGGCAGTGGGCATGAGGGTGCAGGTGATGGGAACAGCCAGGGAAGGGCAGTGGGCATGAGGGTGCAGGTGATGGGAACAGCCAGGGAAGGGCAGTGGGCATGAGGGTGCAGGTGATGGGAACAGTCAGGGAAGGGCAGTGGGCATGAGGGTGCAGGTGATGGGAACAGCCAGGGAAGGGCAGTGGACATGAGGGTGCAGGTGATGGGAACAGCCAGGGAAGGGCAGTGGGCATGAGGGTGCAGGTGATGGGAACAGCCAGGGAAGGGCAGTGGGCATGAGGGTGCACGTGATGGGAACAGCCAAGGAAGGGAAGTGGGCATGACAATGCAGGTGATGGGAACAGCCAGGGAAGGGCAGTGGGCATGAGGGTGCAGGTGATGGGAACTGCCAGGGAAGGGCAGTGGGCATGAGGTTGCAGGTGATGGGAACAGTCAGAGAAGGGCAGGGGCATGAGGGTTCAGATGATGGGAACAGCCAGGGAAGGGCAGTGGGCATGAGTGTGCAGGTGATGGGAACAGCCAGGGAAGGGCAGTGGGCATGAGCGTGCAGGTGCTGGGAACAGCCAGGGAAGGGCAGTGGGCATGAGCGAGCGGGTGATGGGAACAGCCAGGGAAGGGCAGTGGGCATGAGGGTACAGGTGATGGGAACAGCCAGGGAAGGGCAGTGGGCATGAGGGTGCAGGTGCTGGGAACAGCCAGGGAAGTGCAATGGGCATGAGGGTGCAGGTGATGGGAACAGTCAGGGAAGGGCACTGGACATATGGGTGCAAGTGATGGGAACAGTCAGGGAAGGGCAGTGGGTATGAGGCTGCAGGTGATGGGAACAGCCAGGGAAGGGCAGTGGGCATGAGGGTGCAGGTGCTGGGAACAGCCAGGGAAGGGCAGTGGGCATGAGGGTGAAGTTGATGGGAACAGCCAGGGAAGGGCAGTAGGCATGAGGGTGCAGGTGCTGGGAACAGCCAGGGAAGGGCAGTGGGCATGAGGGTGCAGGTGATGGGAACAGCCAGGGAAGGGCAGTGGGCATGAGGGTGCAGGTGATAGGAACAGCCAGGGAAGGGCAGTGGGCATGAGGGTGCAGGTGATGGGAACAGTCAGGGAAGGGCAGTGGGCATGAGGGTGCAGGTGATGGGAACAGTCAGGGAAGGGCAGGGGCATGAGGGTTCAGGTGATGGGAACAGCCAGGGAAGGGCAGTGGGCATGAGGGTGCAGGTGATGGGAACAGCCAGGGAAGGGCAGTGGGCATGAGGGTGCAGGTGATGGGACCAGTCAGGGAAGGGCAGTGGGCATGAGGGTGCATGTGATGGGAACTGCCAGGGAGGGCAGTGGGCATGAGGGTGCAGGTGATAGGAACAGCCAGGGAAGGGCAGTGGGCATGAAGGTGCAGGTGATGGGAACAGTCAGGGAAGGGCAGTGGGCATGAGGGTGCAGGTGATGGGAACAGTCAGGGAAGGGCAGGGGCATGAGGGTGCAGGTGATGGGAACAGCCAGGGAAGGGCAGTGGGCATGAGGGTGCAGGTGATGGGAACAGTCAGGGAAGGGCACTGGACATGAGGGTGCAGTTGATGGGACCAGTCAGGGAAGGGCAGTGGGCATGAGGGTGTGTGTGATGGGAACTGCCAGGGAGGGCAGTGGGCATGAGGGTGCAGGTGATAGGAACAGTCAGGGAAGGGCAGTGGGCATGAGGGTGCAGGTGCTGGGAACAGCCAGGGAAGGGCAGTGGGCATGAGGGTGCAGGTGATGGGAACAGCCAGGGAAGGGCATTGGGCATGCGGGTGAAGGTGATGGGAATAGCCATGGACGGGCAGTGGGCATGAGGGTGCAGGTGATGGGAATAGCCAGGGAAGGGCAGTGGGCATGAGGGTGCAGGTGATGGGAACAGAGGTTAGGGCAGGGGCATGAGGGTTCAGGTGATGGGAACAGCCAGGGAAGGGCAGTGGGCATGAGGGTGCAGGTGATGGGAACAGCCAGGGAAGGGCATTGGGCATGCGGGTGAAGGTGATGGGAACAGCCAGGGAAGGGCAGTGGGCATGAGGGTGCAGTTGATAGGAGCAGCCAGGGAAGGGCAGTGGGTATGAGGGTGCAGGTGATGGGAACAGCCAGGGAAGGGCAGTGGGCATGAGGGTGCAGGTGATAGGAACGGCCAGGGAAGGGCAGTGGTCATGAGGGTACAGGTGATGGGAACAGAGGGAAGGGCAGGGGCATGAGGGTTCAGGTGATGGGAACAGCCAGGGAAGGGCAGTGGGCATGAGGGTGCAGGTGATAGGAACAGCCAGGGAAGGGCAGTGGGCATGAGGGTGCAGGTGCTGGGAACAGTCAGGGAAGGGCAGTGGGCATGAGGGTGCAGGTGATGGGAAGAGTCAGGGAAGGGCAGTGGGCATGAGGGTGCAGGTGATGGGGAACAGCCAGGGAAGGGCAGTGGGCATGAGGGTGCAGGTGCTGGGAACAGCCAAGGAAGGGCAGTGTGCATGAGGGTGCAGGTGCTGGGAACAGTCAGGGATGGGCAGTGGGCATGAGGCTGCAGGTGATGGGTACAGCCAGGGAAGGGCAGTTTGCATGAGGGTGCAGGTGTGTGCAGAGTCCATAGCTGGGCAGTGGGCTTTTGAGTGCAGGCTTCTTCTCATAGAGACCAGAGAGGGGTGGGTGCAGGGTGAGTGTGTTCAGATGCTTGGAGAGGAGAGAAGGTCGTGTCATTGGGCTTCTGAGAACAAGTAACTGTGGAGGGCAGAGAGAGAGAGAGAGAGACATTGAACATAGCGGTACAGGTACCTAATGACATCAGAGAGAGTCAGTGGGCATATGAGTGCAGGTGCCTGCAGATTCCAGAGGAGGGCATTGTGTGTGTGTGAACAGATGCCTACAGAGGACATAGGAGGACATTGGTCATGGGAGTCCAGGTGGTGGTAGAGACAAGGGGAGGCTGTGTACATGGGACTGCAGTTACACATCAAGACTTGAGCTGGCTGGTTGACATGTTAGTGCTGATTCCTGCTCAGACAAGACAGTCATCATTTATGTGTATGAAGTTGTCTATAGAGTGCAGAGAGGTGCAGTGGAGAGTTGAGTGCAGGTGCATGCAGAGGTCAGAGTTCCATTGAGCTTGTGAGTGCAGGTGCCTACTGAGAGCAGCAGGAGGCTGTGGGCATGGGCATGAAGCTCCCCATAGAAGTCAGAGAAGGGCAGTGGGCATGTGAGTGCAGGGATCTGCTGAGTCCAGAGAGAGGGAGTAGGCATGCATGTCCATGTGCCTGCAGGGGACAGATGACAGCACTGAGAATAGAAGTGCCTGTGAATCTCAAGACCAGAGAGTGGCAATGGGCCTGAGATGGCAGGTGCTTGCAGAGGACAGGCTGGCAGTAGGCATGTGAGTACAGGAGCCTTCAGAGGGCTACATGGAGCAGTGGACATGTGAACACACATGCTGTGGATGCCAGCAGGGCAGAGTAGGGAAGTAGGTATGTGAGCACAGTTGCCTACCAAGGCCAGAGAAGGGCAACAGGCATGTGAGTGCGTGTCCCTGCAGAGAGCAGACTGGGACATTGTGTGTGTGAGTGCAGGTGCCTGCAGAGCCCAGAAAGCAGTATTTATGTTATTCCAGATTCCTGCCCAGGCTAGAGAATCATTGTGTGTGTGAGCACAGGTGTCTGGAGAGGGCAGAGAGGAGCAGTGGGCACATGAGTGCAGGTGCGTACTGAAGCCAGAGTGCAGCCAGGGACAGATAAGGACACTGGACATGAGAGTAAAGGTGCCTGCATTAGCTTGAGGGAGGCATTTGCTGTGTCCACGCATGTGGCTACAGAATGCAGATGGGGTCAGTGGATTTGTGAGTGTTGGTCCATGCAGAAGACAGGAGGGTTAGTGGCCATATTTGTCCAGGTGACTTTCCGAGCCCTAGTTTGCATTGGAGATGTGAATTACGTTGCCTATAGATGCCAGGGATGCAGTGGGCATGGAGTGCAGGTGCATGCAGAGATTAAATGGGGGCAGAGATCATGTGATTGCAGAGAGCAGAGGTGGGTAGTGGACATGTGAATGCAGGTGCATGCAGGAGACATAAAGAGCAGTAGGTTTGTGAGTTCTTGCATCTGAGTGGCTAGCGGTGGGACTGGGGATGTAAGAACAAGGAAATATGGAGGCTAGAGATTGGCAGTGTTCATGTGAGAACATTTGTCTGCAGAGACAAGTGCAGATGCACAGAAAGGCCTGAATGTGGGAGTAGACTAGACAGTGCATGTTCCTGCAGAGCACAGGCTGACAGTGGGCATCTGAGTGCAAGTGTCTGCTGTGTGTAAAGTCAGAAACATTGCACATGAGTGTAGGTGTCTTCAGAATCCAGCAGGAGGCAGTGGGCATGGAAGTATTGCTATCTGTAGATGCCAGAGGAGAGGAGTGGGTATGTGAGTGCAGGTGTCTGCAGAGGGCAGGTGGTGATTTTGTGCATGTGAGTGCAGGCTTCTCCCAAAGATAGTATGGCAGGGACAAGTGAGTGTAGGTGCCTGCAGAGGTCAGAGGGTGGCAGTGTACATGTGAGTGCTGGCTCTAAAGAGGCCAGGCAAGAAGTGGTCATGTGAATGCAGGGGACAGGAGAAGCCAGGGAAGGGCAGAGGTCATGTGAGTACAGGTGTGTTCAGAGGCCAGAGTGGGGAGTTAGCATGCCAGTTCAAGTGCTTGTGAAGACCAGGAATGTAGTGTGCAAGTGACTGCACATGCAGGCCTTTCCATGCACTTTCGAGGCTCAAGTATTTTGCAGGGATTACTGGAGCAGTGGGAATGGGGAGGCACATTCCTGTAGATGCCAGGAAGGCGGTGGGCATGTGAGTGCACCTGACATCAGACTCCAAGAAGTTATGGAGTGTGTGAGTGTAGTTGGCAAACAGACAAATGGTGGGCAATAGAAATGCAGCTTCCTGCTCAGGCTAGGCAGTCATTGGGTTTGTGAATCTGTGGAGAGGTCGCAGATATGCAAATGGCAGGTAAGAGTTTGTGCCAGGGCCACAGGTAAGGGACCAAGGGACATGGGAGGCAGTGGATATGTGAGCACAGGTTCCTGCAGAGGTAAGCGTGGCTGCTGTCATGTAATTGCAGGTCTCTGCAGGATATGGAAGAGAGGGATGAGCATGTTAGTGCAGGACCATGCAGAGAGCAGATTGTTGCAGTGGGCATGGGAGCATAGCTACCTGCAGATACCAGAGAGAGTCAGTATCCTGTGAGTTCATGTGTCTGCAGAGACCAGTGTGTCGTGGACATGTAGGTGCAGATGTCCACAGAGGTCAGATGGGGGAACTGGGCATGTGGGTACAGGGACCTGCAGAGGGCAGAGTGGGGGGGCGGTCAGTGTGTATTTCAGTGTAGGGCCCTGCAGAGACTAGGGAAGGCAGTGAGCATGTGAGTGTTGAGATGTGCAGAGGGAGAGGGGGAAGTGGATATGTGAGTGCAGGGGCCTGTCCAGGACAGAGAGGGGAACTGTCCATATGAGGACAATGGCCTGCAGATGCCACAGAGAAGCTGTGGGCATGTGAGTGCAGGAGCCTGCTGTGACCTGAGGGGGCAGTGAGCAAGTGACCACATGTTCCTATAGAGAACAGAGATGTGCAGTAAGAGGCCAGAAGTGGACATGTGAATGCAGGAGCCTGCAGAAGGCACGGTAACACAGTGGGCACATGAGTCCAGGTCCCTACTGAGACCACAGGCACTTGGTGGTCATTGTGAGTCCGAGTACCCACACAGAGCAGAGTAGGGCACTGGGCATGTGAGTGTGTGTGCCTGCAGAGGGCAGGGTAACACAGCATGTGAGGCCAGGTCCCTACTGAGACCACAGGCACTTGGTGGTCATTGTGAGTCCGAGTACCCACAGAGAGCAGAGTAGGGCACTGGGCATGTGAGTGTGTGTGCCTGCAGAGGTATTAGTCATGGAAGTAAGGAGAGTTAGGAAGTTAAGGGGCAATGGTCATGTGAGTGTAGATATCTGCAGAGAGACACAGAGGACATGTATGTGCAGGTGCCTGCAGGGGACAGAAGGGCTAGTGTGCTTGTAAATGCAGGTGACTGAGTGGTCAGAAAGTCCATTCAGATCCAGGAGGACAGTGGTCTTGTCAGTACAGGTGCCAGCAGACTGCAGAGGAGCAGTGTGCACAGGAGAGTAACTAAAAGCAGGACCAGATGGGGCAGTGTGCATGTGAATGCAGATGCCTACAGAGGACACAGGGTTACTATGGCCATGTGAATGCCTGTTCCTACAGAGGACAGTGTTGTAATTCTGTGTGTGTTAGTGCTGATGACTGTAGGTGACAGATGGAGGCAGTGGGACTATAAATACATGTATCTGCACATGTCAGAAGGGGAGCAGTTTGTTTGTGACTTAAGGTGCCTGCAGAGGACAGATTGGCACAGTGGGCATGAGAGTATATGTGCCTACATCGGTCGTATGGGGACACTGGACATGAGAGTATATGTGCCTACATGGGTCAGATGGGGCAGTAGACATAGCAGTATGGATACCCAGCAAGGGCAGAGTGGGTCAGTGGGCATGGGACTCCATGTTCCTGGAGAAAGCAGGTCAGGTCAGTGGGGATGTGTATGTAGGTGCCTGCAGAGGACAGGGTAGCAGTGGGCATGTGAATGCAGGTGTCTGCAAAAGACAGACTGGGGCTGTGGACATGTGAATAGAGGTGCCTGCTGAGGGGAGAAGTGCGCTATGGGCATGTAAGAGCAGGTGCTTGCAAAGGCCTGATTTGGGCATTGACTATGAGAATGCAGGGGTCTGCAGAGACCAGAGACTTGCACTCACCAATGGGCATGTGAGCACAAGTGAATGTGGTGACTAGGGAGTCAGGAAACATGTTGGTGCCGAAGCCTGTACAGTTCAGAGGAAGGAAGTGAGCCTTTGGGTTCACGTTTCTGCTGAGGACACATGGGGGCAGTGGACTTGTGGATCCAGGTACTTAAGAGGACAGGAAGAAGCAATTGTCAGGTGAGGGGAGATGAGTGCAGAGGCCATTTGGTGTCTGTGGGTATGAGTGTATTTGTCTGCATGGGTGTGGTGGTGCAGTACTCATGTATCTGCAGGTATCTGCAAAGTCCAGAGAGAGGCTGTGAGCATGCATGTGCAGGTGCCTGCAGGGGACAGAGGAAGCAGCAGGCATGTGAGTGCAGGTGCCTCTGTGTCCAGAGGGTGGTATACAGGATGTGTGGGTGTGAGGGCTGTGTCAGCAGATGAGAGATGGGCAGTGGACACATTAGCATAGTGCCAGAAGGGCCAGGGAGACAGTTTTGAATGGGAATGAATCAAGATCCCATGTTGTCAGTTTACATGTGAGTGCAGATTCCTGCACAGGCCAGACAGTCATTGTGTATGTGAGTGAAGAAGGTGTGTCTAGAGTGCAGAGAGGTGCAGTGGGAGAGTGAGTGCAGGAGCATGCAGAGGTCAGGGGGCATTGAGTATGGGGGCACAAGTGCATGCAGAAACCTCATGAGTGCAGCTGACTGCAGAGGAAAGAGGGCAGTGGGCCTACAGTCCAGGTGCTGCAGAGAGCAGCTGTGAGTAGACATGTGGGTGTGAATGCCTGCAGAGGACAGAGGAGAAGTCAGCAGGTGAGTTCCTGTTCCTGCTGAGGACAGGATGTCAGTTTAACCCTGGTGCCTTCAGAGGTCAGATGTGGAGGATGGGTTGTGAGTGGATGAGCTAACAGGGGCTGGCAGTGAGCATGTTAGTGCATGTGAGTTCATGTGATTGCATGTGAGTGCATGTGACACCTGGGGCAGTGGGACTGAGTGTAGGTTTCTGCATAATACAGATAGGGCAGTGGGCATGGCATAGAAGTGCCAAGGGTGAAAGATTTCTGTGTGTGAGTATGTGTGTGTGTGTGTGTGTGTGTGTGTGTGTGTGTAGGTCCATGCAGAGGTCAGGGAAGGCAGTGTGCATATGAATCTGTGTTTCTGCAGAGTGGAAGGTAGCAGTGGACATGAATACAGGTTCCTGCAGAAGGCAGATGGTGCAGTGAACATGTGACTCTAGGCAGCAGCAGAGAGCAGAGTGCGGTGGTGTTTATGTGACTGTCGGTTCCTGCAGAGTCCAGGATGGTTAGTGTCCATGTGTGCTCAGGTGCCTCTTATAGGCCAAACATGTGTTGGCAGTGTTCATGTAGATGCTTGTAGATTCCAGGGATGCAGTGAGCATGTGATGGACATGTCTGCAGATGTGAGAAGTAAGAGGTTTCCCTGTGAGTGCAGGTGCCTGCTGAGGACACAGGGGTGCAGTGGGTTATGTGAGTGTAGATACCTGCAGAGAGCAGAGGTGGGCAGTGGACATGGGAGTCTAAGGAACACAAGTGTGCAATATACATTTGAATGCAGGTACACGCAGACAGCAGAGGTATGCAACATGCATGTGAGTGCTGGTGCATGCAGAGTACAGATGTTGGTAGTTGGCATGTGAGTGCAGGTATGTGCAGAGAGCAGAAGTGTGCAGTGAGCATGTTAGTGTAGACACATGCAGAGAGCAGATATGGGCAGTAGACATGTGAGTGTTGGTACGTGCAGAGAGCAGACATGTGCAGTGGGCATATACATGCAGGGATAATGCAGAGAGCAGCATGGGACAGTGGGCATGTGAGTGCAGATGTCTGCAGAGGGAAGAGGTAGGCATTGGGCATGACTGTGCAGGATCCTGCACAGGCAGAAGCGAGGCAGTGAGCATGTGATGGCTCTACACTGTAGGTGCCAAGGATACAGCAGGTGCCTTCAATGGGCTCCATGGAGCCGTGGGCCTGTGAGTGCAGTTGCCATCAGATCCCAGGAGAACAGTTGGCATATTAGTGTGAGGCAAGGGAGACAGTGGGCACGTGAGAACAGGATTCTGCAGATGACAGGGGAGAGGGCAGTGGGCATGAGAGTCCAGGTGCCCTCTGAGAGTAAATTTCCATGGGAATCTGATGACAGCAGCCTGCAGAGACCAGAGGGTGGTTGTGTGCATGTGAGTGCAGGCTTCTCCACAGGACAGGCTGTCAGTGGGCATGTGAGTGCATGTGCATGAACAGGACACATGGGGCCCATGGGCCTTGAGTGCAGGTGCCTGCTGAGGTCAGAGAGGTGCAGTTGGACTGTGCATGAAGACGCCCACAGAGGACAGATGGAAGCAGTGGCCATGTGAGTGCAGGATCTTACAGAGGGCAGCTTGGGCCAGCATGTATGTGAGTGTATGTTCATTCAGGGGCCAGAGTCTGTGGGCATGCGTGTAGGTTCTGCTGATGGGAAGATAACAGTGGGCGTGTGAGTGCAGGTGCCTGCAGAAGACAGGTGGGGGCAGTGGGCATGTCAGTGCAGGAGCCTGCAGATGCACTGAGAGAGGCAGTGGGTGTGTGAGTCCAGGTCCATGCTGAGTCCAGAGAAGGGCACTGTGCATGTGAGTGCAGGAACATGCAGAGAGAAGAGTGGTGTAGTGAGGACATGGGAGTATAGCTCCCTGTAGTTCCCAGAACAAAGCAGTGTGCAGTTGAGTGCAGGTGTCTGCAGTGTGTAAGGAATCAATGGACATGGAGGTGCAGATGCCTGTAATGAGCAGGGTTGGGTGCTGGGTATGAGAGTGCAGCTGTCTGTAGTGATAAAGGAAGGTGATTGGCATGTGAATATATGTGCTTGTTGATGCCATGGGGCAGTGGGCATGTGACTACTGGTGCCTTCTGATGCCAAAGGAGCATTGAACATTTGACTGCAGCAGCCTCAGTGAGCTAAAGGCAGCAGTGGGCATGCGAGTGTGTGTACAATCAGATGCCATTAGGGCAGTAGGCATGTGATGCATCTAAGGTAAAGACAAGATGTGGGCAGTGAGCATGTCAGTGCAGATTCCTGCACAGACTAGACAATTCCATGGGTATGTGAATGCATGGCTTCAAGAGTGCTGAGAGGTGAATTGGAGAAGTGAGTGCAGGTGCATGCACAGGCCAGAAGGAGATGGGTTGGTGAGAACAAGTGTCTGCAGAGGCCAGAGAAGGGACATGGGCATGGGCATATAGTTATCTGTACAGGCTTGTAAAGGGCAGTAGCATGTGAGTCCATGCCTGCAGAACCCAGGGGTGTCATTGGATCTGTAGCTGCAGATGTCTGCACAGGCCAGATGTGGGATATGAGCATTGAGTTCAGGATTCTGAGCTGGAGCAGTGGACACATGAGTGCTGGTGTACCTGCTGAGGGCAGAGGCAGGCAGTGGGTATGTGAGTGTGTGTGCCTGCAGAGACAAGGGGACTGTGGTGTGTGAGTGCAGGTGTGTTCAGGGTACAGAAGAGGGCACAGGCATGTGAGTCCATGTGTCTGCAGAGGACAGAGAGAGAAGGTGGTCATGTGTGTGCAGGTGCATCCAGCAGTTAGAGCGGGTTATTTTGCGTGTGAGTGCCCTTGCCTGTAGAGGCCACAGAGGATCAGGTGGACTTTGAGTGTGGGTGCCTGCAGAGGCTCAGGTGGTCAGTGGCCATGTGAGCACAGGAGCCTGCAGGGAATAGTTTAGTGGACATGCAGGTGCACATACCCACAGAGGATAGTGTGGGGCAGTGTGCATGTGAAGGTAGGTATGTGCAGAGGCCAGGGAAGGTAGTGTTCAATTTAGTGTGTTCCTGTATAGAATAGGATTCATGTGGGCATGCAAATGCAGGTTCCTGTAGGAGATGGGTGAAGGCTGTGGGCATGTGAGTGCAGATTCCTGCACAGACCAGACATGTCTAGGGTGTGTGAATGCTGGTGTGTCGAGAGTGCAGAGAGGGACAGTGTAAGAGTGAGTGCAGGAGCATGCAGAGGTCAGAGGGCTTTGAGCATGTGAGTGGAAGTGCGCGTGCTTGCAGAGACCAACATGAGGCTGTGGGTGCATCTGACTGCAGAGGAAAGAGAGACAAGTGGTCCCTGCAGTCCAGGTGCTGCAGAGAGCAGGTGTGAGTGGACCTGTGGGGATAAATGCCTGCAGAGGACAGAGGTGTGAAAACACCTGTGAGGTCATGTTCCTACTGAGGACAGGAACCTGCAGAGAACAGTTTAGTGGACATGTGAGTGCAGATACCCACAGAGGATAGTGTGGGGCTTGTGTGCATGTGAGGGTAGGTACATGCAGAGGCCAGGGAAGGCAGTGGTTAATTGAATGTGTTCCTGTATAGGATAGGATACATGTGGGCATGTGACTGCAGGTGCATGCAGGAGATTGGGTGGACCCAGAGGATATGTCAATGCAGGAACATGCATAGGGCAGAGGGTGGTAGTGGTCCTGTGAGTTTTGGTTAATGCAGACTCCACAGTATTTAGTGACCACGCTTGCACAGGTGCTTTTCAGAGGCCAAGTGTGCATTGGTAATGTGAATGCAGATGCTCTCAGTGAGCATGTGTGTGCATGTGAGTGCATGTGACACCTGGGGCAGTGGGACTGAGTGTAGGTTTCTGTGTAATATAGATGGGCCAGTGGGCATGCTAAAGAAGTGACAAGGGGGGAAGATTTCTCAGTGTGTGTGTGTGTGTGTGTGTGTGTGTGTGTGTGTGTGTATGTGTTTGTGTGCATGTATGTGTGTGTTTTCATGTGTGTGTGTCTGTGTGTCCATGCAGAGGCCAGGGAAGGCAGTGTGCATGTGAATATGTATTTCTGAAGAGTGGAGGATAACAGTGTCCATGAATGCAGGTCCCTGCAGAAGACAAATGACACAGAGGGCATGTGACTCTAGGCAGCAGCATAGAGCAGTTGGGGCAGTGTTTATGTGACTGTTTGCTCCTGTAGAGTCCAGGATGGTTAGTGGACATGTGTGGACAGGTGCCTTTCATAGGCCAAGCATGTGTTGGCAATGTACATGCTGATGCCTATAGATAGCAGGGATGCAGTAGGCATGTGATGCAGGTGTCTGCACATGTGATAAGGGGGAGGATGCACTGTGAGTGCAGGTGTCTACAGAGATCAGAGAGGGGAATATTGTGCATGTGACAGTAGGTTATGTGAGATACCTGCGGAGAACAGAGGTGTGTAGCATACATGTGAGTGCAGGTTTATGCAGACAGCAGAGGTAGGTGGCAGCAGGGCAGTGGGCATGTGAGTATAGACAAGACCAGATGTTGGCAGCAGATATGTTAGTGCAGATTCCTGCACAGGCCTGGCACTCATGGGATATGTAAGTGCAGTTGTCTCAAGTGTCCATAGAGGTGTCATGGACATGTGTGTGCAGAGGGACAGGGGAGCTCTGGGGATGAGTGTGTCTGTCTGCAGAGGCAGGGGGCCATTGGGTGTGAGCATGAAGGTGACTGTAGATTATAGAAGAGGACAATGGGTGTGTGAATGCAGGTGCCTGCAGAGGACAGAGGGTGGCACTGGGACTGTGTGTGCAGGTGACTACAAAGGCCAGAGAGTGATCATCAGCATGGGGGCATAGCTACCTATAGATGACAGAGGGGGCAGCAGCCTGTGATGTGAGTGCAGGTACATACAGAGACCAGGGTGTCATGGACACACAGGTGCAGATGTCCACAGAGGTCAGATGGGAGATGCATTTGGCATCTGAATGCAGGTGCTTACAGAAAACAGATGGGCACAGTGGGAGCGGTCTGTATATGGGCAATGCCCGGCAGATTCCAGAGGGGAGCAGTGGGTATATGAGCATAGATGAGCCTGCTGGGTCCAGAGAGGGGCAGTGATTGTGTGTTCTGTAGAGAGCACAGTTGTGCAGAGGGCATGAATGTCAGTGCCTGCAGAGGCCAGGGTGGTGAGCAGCTACGTTTGGACTAGGCTTAGTTTTCAGTGGACATCTGACATCAGTGTCCTTTGGAAGACATAGGTGGGCATTGGTCATGGGAGTGCAGGCGCTGTCTGACAGAAAGGGAGGCTATGGACATGGGACTGCAGTTACACATCAAGACTTGATCTGGGTAGTGGACATGTTACTTCTGATTCCTGCAAAGGCCAGGCAGTCATTGTGTGCATGGAGGTGTTTAGAATCCCAGAGATGTGTAATTGGCAGATGAGGGTAGAGGTGAGTGCAGAGACATAAGGGCAATGTGTATGTGATTTTATGTACCTGCAGAGGTCAGGGGGCAGTGGTCATGGAGTTCCTGTACCTGCAGAGGCTAGAAAGGTCAGTTTCCAAGTGTATCCCTTGCCAGCAGAGTACAGCAAATCATTTGACATGAAGGTGTAGGTTCCTGCAGTGAACAGTCATAGATATATAACTGCAGATGCCTGGGATAGTGGGCATGGGAGTTCATGTCCATGGGGAGGGAACAGAGGTGCAGTGGTAACATGGGTACACATGCCTGCAGAGGCCAGAGAGTGTCAGAGAGCCTGTGAGTGCAGGTGCCTACAGAGGCCAGAGCAGCTATGGCCATGTGAATGCCTGTTCCTGCAGAGGACAGGCTGGCAGTGTGCATGTGAGTGCAGGTACCTGCAGGAGACAGATGGGGGCTGTAGTACTGACTGTCAGTATCTACAGAGGTCAGAAGGGGGTAGTTTGTCTGTGATTGAAAGTGGGGACAGGTGACAGGTGAATGTATGGTGTCTGCATGGGACAGATGGAGACGTGGGCATTAGTGCAGGTGCCTGCAGAGGACAGCTGGGCGCAGTGGGCCTGGGGTACATGTACTTCAGAGGACAAATTGGGCCAGTGTGCGTGTGAGTGTGGGTACATACATAATCCAGGGGATTCAGTGAGCAGCATGTGAGTGGAGAGGCCCCCAGAGGACAGGATGGCAGTGGGCATGTGGATGCAGTTGCCTGCAGAAGACAGATGGGGCAATGGGCATTACTGCAGTTGCACCATGAGGACAGACAGTTTCAGTGGGCATGTGAGTGCAGGTGACTTCAGAGGACAGCAGTGGGCATGTGAGTGCAGGTGACTTCAGAGGACAGCAGTGGGCATGTGAGTGTACGTGCCTTCAGAGGACAGAGGACTGCAGTGGACATGTGAGTGCAGGTGACTTCAGAGGACAGAGGACAGCAGTGGACATGTGAGTGCAGGTGACTTCAGAGGACAGAGGACAGCAGTGGACATGTGAGTGCAGGTGCCTTCAGAGGACAGAGGACAGGAGTGGACATGTGAGTGCAGGTGCCTTCAGAGGACAGAGGACAGGAGTGGACATGTGAGTGCAGGTGCCTTCAGAGGTCAGAGGACAGGAGTGGACATGTGAGTGCAGGTGACTTCAGAGGACAGAGGACAGCAGTGGACATGTGAGTGCAGGTGCCTTCAGAGGACAGAGGACAGCAGTGGAGATGTGTGTGCAGGTGCCTTCAGAGGACAGAGGACAGCAGTGGGCTTGAGAGTGCAGGTGCCTTCAGAGGACACTGGAAGGTTGTCTTCAGAGGACAGAGGAAGCCACAGTTTTGTGCATGTAACTTTCTGCTGAGGCCACAGAGGGGCAGTGGGCATGTGCATGCATGTCCATGCTGAAAGAAGACTGGTGCAATGAATATGCAGGTTCAGATGCCTGCAGAGTTCAGAGGTTGGCATTGGGCATAAGAGTGCAGATGCATGCAAAGGTGTAGTGAGACAGTAGGCATGTGACTACATGTGACTGCATGTGCCAGGGATGGATTTATGATGAGAATGCAGGAGCCTTCAGAGGGCCAATTGCATCAGTAGGACTGTCCAGGTACATTCCAGCAGATGCCAGGAGAGCAGTGTTCATGTAGTGCACCTAAGCAGCAGGAAGGGTTGTGGGCAGTGGACATGGTAGTGAGGATTCCAGCATAGAACAGTCAGTCATTAGAGTTGTGTGTGTGATACAGGTGTCTCTAGAGTGCAGAGAGGTGCAGTGGTAACATGGGTGTATGGGCATTCACAGTCCCCAAACAGAGGCTTGTTCCTGGCAGTATTGAGTCAGTCATATGTGATTCCTCCGAAAACTGGGCACCTCACTTCCAGAAGATCCTGCTATACCACTCCTGGGCATATACCCAGAGGATTCCCCACCATGTAATAAGGACACATGCTCCACTATGTTCATAGCAGCCCTATTTATAATTGCCAGATGCTGGAAAGAACCCAGGTATCCCTCAACAGAAGAGTGGATGCAAAAAATGTGGTATATCTACACAATGGAGTACTATTCAGCCATTAGAAACAATAAATTCATGAAATTCTTAGGCAAATGGATGGAGCTAGAAAACATCATACTAAGTGAGGTAACCCAGACTCAAAAGGTGAATCATGGTATGCACTCACTAATAAGTGGATATTAACCTAGAAAACTGGAATACCCAAAACATAATCCACACATCAAATGAGGTACAAGAAGAAAGGAGGAGTGGCCCCTGGTTCTGGAAAGACTCAGTGGAGCAGTATTCGGCAAAACCAGAACGGGGAAGTGGGAAGGGGTGGGTGGGAGGACAGGGGGAGAGAAGGGGGCTTGAGGGACTTTCGGGGAGTGGGGGGCTAGAAAAGGGGAAATCATTTGAAATGTAAATTAATTATATTGAATAAAAAATTTAAAAAAATATATCGAATAAAAAAAATAAAAACATTTAAAAAAAGAAAAAAAAAAGAAACTAGATGTGTTAAAACCTCAGATGGCAGAGTGGAGCAGCGGGCAGGTTAATGAACATGCCAGGAGAGGTCATAAGGAGGCAGTGGGCATGTGAGTGCCAGTCACTACAGAGGCAAAGTGTGCAGGGGCTATGAATGCAGATGCCTACAGAGGCCAGGGTCAGGCAGTGGGCTTTTGAATGCAGGTTTCCTATAGAGGCCAGAGAAGGGTGCAGGTTATGTGAGTGCAGATGTCTGGAAAGGACAGAGGGTGGCATTGGGCTTCTGAGAACAAGTAACTATAGAGGGCAGAGAGATACAGTGGACATGGGAGTAGAGGGTCCTGCAGAGTCCAGAGAGAGGCAGTGGGCATGGAGCACAGGGCCCTGCAGAGTCTAGAGAAGGACAGTGGGCATGGGAGTTCATGTCCATGGGGAGGGAGCAGAGGTGCAGTGGTAACATGGGTGTATGTGTCTGCAGAGGCCAGAGAGTGTCAGAGAGTGTGTGAGTGCAGGAACATGCAGAGCAGGAAGGGTTTGGTGTGTATGTGAGTGCAGGTGCCTGAGGATGCCAGAGGAGGGCATTGTGCATATAAATGAGTGCAAGTGCCTGCAGATGAAATGGGGCGGTGGGCATGTGAGTCCTGGTGCCAGCAGAGGCCAGAGGGGGCCAGTGGGCATGTGAGCCCAAGTGAATGCAAAGACCAGGGTGTCCATGGACTGTGAGTGCAGGAGCATACAGAGGTCTGTAGGTGCTTGTATTACAAATGCTAATGATCTTCCCCCAAAACTGTTTGCAGGAGTGGATCTGCACATAGCCTCTGGGAACCTGCACCCAGTTGCTTCTGAATAAAGATGCCAGCAACCAGTAGCTGGGGAGGACGGATAGAGGTGGGCTTTTAGGATTTCCTGGGTTTGGGACCTGGAAGAGAGGAAGACAGAGATCATCCATGCAATAGGAGAGTGTGAAGAGAGGACAGACAGAGACAGCCTTGGGGTAGAGAAGCAAGGATTCTCCCGGGGCTGCAGGCCAGGGAAGTGCAGCCCAATGGCTGCACAAATGGGTCCTGAGCAGCCAAGATGGAGCATAGAAATTAGCAAATAGTATCTCGCAATTATCAGCAGGAGGTGGATTCTAGCAGCATAGAAACTAGGCAATTGCCCAGCTTTAGTGTTGCTTAAGTCATTAGTATATAAAGACAGTGTGTGTGTGTGTGTGTGTGTGTGTGTGTGTCTTTTATTCAGAAACTTAATTGAGGTGTATAGCAAGCCCATGCTGGACTTTATTTATTAATAATTAATTCAACAGAGGTCAGATATGGGAAGTAGATCTGCGAGTTCACATTCCTGCCAAGGACAAGAATGTCCCATCCATGAATGTTCCTGCCGAGGTCAGTGTGGGATGTTGAACTGTGAGTGCAGGTGCCTACAGAGGCCAGGGAGGGGAGCTGGGCATGTGAGTGCAGGAGCCTTCCGAGGGCAAACTTAAACAGTGCATATTTGAGCGTACGTGTCTGCAGAGGCCATGAAGACAGGGACATGTGAGTGGAAGTGTGGATACAGATCAGAGACTCCCAGGGAGCATGAGAGTAGAGGTTCCTTCAGAGCCCAGGCAGGGAGGAAGCATGTGCCTGCAGAGGTCAGAGGGTGGCAGTGAGCATGTCAGCTCAGGTTCCTACAGAGGCCAGGCAAGAAGTGGTCATGTGAATGCAGAAGACAGGAGCAGCCAGGGAAGGGCATGTGAGTGCAGGTGTGTCACTGCAAGTGCTTGGGAAAGCCAGGCAGGTATATGCACGTGACTGCAGGTTCCTGTGCATGGCAGGCATGCAGTGCACCTGTGTGGGCTGCAGCCATCAGAGATCTAGTTGTAGCAGTGGGGATGGGAATGCAAATTCCTGCAGATGTCAAGACGGTAGTGGGCATGTGAGTGCAGGTGCCATCTGATGCCAGGAAGGTGGTAGACATGTCACGTAGACAAGACAGCAGGTGGGCAGCTGAAATGTCAATCCATAATATTGCTCAGTCCAGGTCGTCATTGTGTATGTGGATCTTGGTGAGGTGAGGGGTCAGAAAGGGAAAATTGTCATGTGAGTGTAGGTGAGTGTACAGGCCATTGGTCACAGTGGGCATGTGAGTCTGATTGACTGCAATGTTAAGTGGGCAATGGTCATGTGTGTGCAGGTGACTGCAGACACAAGAGAGTATTCATGTGAGAACAATTGTTTGCAGAGACAAGTGCAGATGGGTGGACAGTTGAGAGGAAGGTAGTGGGGAGTGTGTATGTAACTGTATGTGCCTGCAGTCAAGGGAGCACTGGTCATGTGAGTGCAGGTGTGTGCAAAATACAGATGGGTGCAGTGGGTGTGTAATTAGCTGTGCCTGCTGAGGGCATTGTTGTGATGTGAGCATATCAGTCCAGGTGCCTGCCAAGACCTGAGTTAGGAATTGTGTATGAGAATGCAAGGACCTGCAGAATCCATAGAGAGACAGTGAGTAAGTGAGCACAGATGCCTGCTGAGGGCAGAGGAGAGGAGTGGGCATGAGAGTGCATGTCCGTGCAGAGAGCAGAGTGTGGCATTTGGCATGTGTGTGCAGGTTTAGTGCCCATGTGTGTGCGGGTGCCTCTCAGGGTCCATGAATGTAATGGACATGTGAGTGTGCATTCCTACTGACACCAGAGGTAGGGGCAGCATGTGTGAGTTCTGAAGCCTGTAGAGGCCAGAGAGGACAAGAAGTGATGATGTGAGCAGATGTGCCTGCTGAGGGCAGAGGCAGGGAGTGGGTATGTGAGTGTGTGTGCGCCTGCAGAGACAAGGGGACTGTGGTGTGTGAGTGCAGGTGTGCTCAGGGTACAGAAGAGGGCACAGGTGTGTGAGTCCATGTGTCTGCAGAGGGCAGAGAGAGACAGTGGTCATGTGTGTGCAGGTGCATAGGACAGAGAGGTGCAGTGTGCATGTGACTGCATGTGTTTGTAGAGCCCACAGAAGGTCAGTGGTCCTTTGAAATGAGATGTTAACTAATAATTAACCATAGGGGCTGGAATGTTTGCTCAGCAGTTAAGAACACTGACCATATAGATTTATTAACCTGTTCATGAGAATATGCCACTAGCCTTGGAAGAATGCCCTATTAAATACATCCTTTTAGAATTGTTATATTTTGATGATTTATATTATTAATCATGATGTTGCCTGTTCTGTTTGTGATTCACTGAACATGTAGTTTCAGAGTTATGATGCTTAGATGAATTTTATATTTTACTGTGCCAAATGATTTTTGTTGGTATTAGTGATTGTTTCACTAGATACAGTTTCTAAGAGTTGTTATGTTTGGTTTTTAATGCATAAGAACCCTTGCTTCAGAGCTACAAAATACACTCAAATTCAGACTGTCTCTGCATTTGTTTGTCTGTCACCGCTGAATCCTTACTCCTCTGGACTTCAAAGACCCTCATCCCAGGGACCCCCATACTCAGCTGGGATGGTCCATGGCAGCTGTCGCCCAACATGGGGTTTGAAGCAGGTAAGCTTTCTCTCCGTTTTCAAAAAGCTTTTTCAGGTAGAGGATAGGACCTCATCATGAGAGCTACAGACTCCTTGATAGAGACACATCGGGTTAAGATGTTGAGAAGGTAAGAATCATGGGCATTCACAGTCCCAAAACAGAGGCTTGTTCCTGGGAGTATTGAGTCATATGTTAGAAAGTAGAGGTGTGAAAACCTCAGAGAAGACTTTGGCAGCATTTTATGACTTTGTACTGAGTGTCAGTTCACGGTTCTCAGTGGGAGGAAGCCTGTCTTTAAAAATTTGGAAAAAGGTAGAAGAGAAGGAGAGATTTTATGAATGCCATGGTCCTAAACAGGTCCTGGTTCAAACATTCTCACTATGGATACAAATGAGAGACCTCCTTTCAGAACTTCTTTACAGAAAAAGCTCCCTCAGAGGATGAGGAAATATGCAGGTGAGTAGAGTTTCCTGCTAGGACCAGAGGAGGGCAGTGGATACATGTGCCATCAGATGCCAGGAGGGGGGACATGCCAGTGTAGCTACCAAGAAGACCAGAGGTGGGCAGTGGACATGATAATGCAGATTCCTGCACAGGACAGGCAGTCACTGTGCATGTGATTGGAGGAATCTGGGGAAGATAGAGAACTGCAGTGGGCAGGAGAGGGTAGTGGAGTGCAGAGGCCTTTGTGGACAATGGGTGTGTGAGTGCATGTGCATGCACAGGTGGGGTGGGGCAACAATGGTGATGTGAAGGCAGGTCCCTGCAGAGACCAGAGAGAGGCAGATTTTGTAAATGCAGATTCCTGGTATGGCCACAAGGGGACAGTGTGCCTGTAAATGAGGTGCTTTGCAAGAGCAGAATGGGGTATTGGGCATGTGAGTGCAGTTGCCTGCAGATGTCAGCAGGGCCTTGGACATGGTAGTGCAGCAGATTCCTGCAGAGGCCAGGCAGTCATGGTGTGTGTGAATGCTGGCTCCTGGAGATGGCATTGCAGCTGGCTGCAATGGGCCTGTGAGTGTGGAGGCCTAGGCGGTCTTCTGAGTATGAGTGTCTGAGGCTAGACAGCCCAGAGGGTACAAAGGTCATATGCAGATACATGCACAGGTCAGAGGAGGAGAGGTGCATGTGAGCGTATGTGCCTGCAGAGGCTAACGACTTGTGGGTGTGTCGGTCCACGTCCCTGCAGAGGCCAAAGTCTGTGAATGAAGATATCTATAGAGGCCAGATTGGGACACTGGGCATGCGTGAACGGTTACATGCACAGGGCACATGGGGGCAGTGTTCACAAGCAGAGGCCAGATGTGTGAAGAGTCCATGTGATCACTGCTACTGACAGTGGGCAGATTGTGCCAGTGTGTGAGTATGCATACATGCAGAGGTCAGGGAAATCATTGGGCTGGACCTAGGTCTTCACATACACATGTAGCAGATGTGCAGCTTGGTCTTCATGTAGGTTCTTAACAGTTGGAGCTATCCCAAAAGCTTTGCCTGTATCTGGGATATGTTCTTCTAGCTGGGCTGTGTTGTGTGACCTCAGTGGGACAAGAAGCTCCTACCTTCACAGACTTATAATACCAGGGTGGGGGGATACCCAGGGGTCTGCCTCCTGCTCAGAGGAGGAAGGGAGGGCAGTTAGGGATGGATTGTGGGAAGAGTTGTTTGGGAGAGGACAGTGAGCAGTATGTAAAGTGAATAAGTAAAAGATAATATCATATTTAAAAAGTAGCAGTGGGCACGTGAAGGGAGGGGCCCACAGAGGCCAAAAGGATGCAGGTTGCATGTCAGTGAAGGGGCCTGCAGATGCATTGAGATTGGCAATGGGTATGTGAGGACGGGTCCCTGCTGAGTCTAGAGGAGGGCAGTGGGCATGTGAGTGAAGGAACATGCAGAGAGCAGAGTGGGGTAGTATGCATGGGAGCATAGCTACATGTTGAGTCTAGATAAAGACAGTGGATATGTGAATGTGTGTTTCTGTAGAGTGCAGGATAGCAGTGGGCGTGTGGTTAGAGGTGCCTGCAGAGACTAGCATGTGTTTTGACATGTCTGTGCAGAAGTCAGTGGTGGGGGGAGTGGGAACGGGAGTTCAGGTTCCTTTGGAAGACAGGATAGCAGAGGATCCTTTAGTGCATGCCCCTGTAGAGGCCACAGGGGGACTGTGGATATGTGAGACTAGAACCTATAGAGAGTGTAGTAGGGTCATATGAGTGCAGGTGTCTGCAGAGAAGAGGAAGAGACAGAGGGCATGTATGTGTATGTGCCTGCAGGGGACAGAAGAGTTAGTGGGCATGTGAGTTCAGGTGCCTGAGTGATCAAAAACTGTCATGTAGAAGCCAGAGACTGCCAGTGTTCATGTGAGTGTCTGTGTCAGCAGAGACAAGTATAGATGTGTGGAGAGGACAGGCTGGCAGTGGGCATGTGGATGCAGGTGTCTGCACATCCCAGGGATGCAGTGTGCATGTGGGTGCAGGAGCCTGCAGAAGGCTAACTGGAGCAGTGAGCATGTGAGCGCATGTCCATTCAGATCCAGGAGGGCAGTGGTCATGTCACTACAGGTGCCAGCAGACTGCAGGGGAGCAGTTTGCACAGGAGTGTAGCTAAACAGCAGGACCAGATGGGGCAGTGTGCATGTGAGTGCAGGTGCCTACAGAAGATACAGGGTCAGTATGGCCATGTGAATGCCTGTTCCTTCAGAGGACAATGTATTAGTCATGGAAGTAAGGAGAGTTAGGGAGTCAAAGGGGCAGAGGACAGGCTGGCAGTGGGCATGTGGATGCTGGTGTCTGCACATCCCAGGGATGCAGTGGGTATATTGGTGCAGGAGCCTGCAGAGGGCTAACTGGAGCAGTGAGCATGTGAGCACATGTCCATTCAGATCCAGGAGGGCAGTGGTCATGTCAGTACAGGTGCCAGCAGACTGCAGGGGAGCAGTTTGCACAGGAGTGTAGCTAACCAGCAGGACCAGATGGGGCAGTGTGCATGTTAGTGCAGGTGCCTACAGAGGACAGGCTGGCAGTGTACATGTGCATGCACATGTCTGCAGAGGACACAGGGTTGAAGAGGACACAGGGTTGCTATGGCTGCGTGAATGCCTGTTCCTTCAGAGGAGTCTTGTAGTGTGTGCGTGTGTACGTGTGTGTGTGTGTGTGTGTGTGTGTGTGTGTGTGTGAGAGAGAGAGAGAGAGAGAGAGAGAGAGAGAGAGAGAGAGAGAGATCAGATACCTGCAGAGAGGTTGTAATCAGTCACATGAGTGTAGGTCACTCTAGAGGCTAGTGTGAGGCAGTGGGCATTGGATTTCGGGTGCCTGCAGAGGCCAGACAGTGTTGGATGGCATTTGGGTACAGGTGCCTCGAAACACAAACATGGCATTGGACATGTGGTTACAGGAGCCTGCAGAGGACACAGAGCAGCTATGGCCATGTTAATGAATGCTTCTGCAGAGGACAGGCTGGCACTGAGCGTGTGAGTTCAGGTGCCTTCAGAGGACAGCAGTGAGCCTGTAAGTGCAGGTGCCTCAGAGGACAGAGCAAGGCAGTGGGCATGTGAGTGCATGTGACTTCAGAGGACAGAGATGACTACACTTTTTGTGCATGTAACTCTCTGCTGAGGCCACAGAGGGGCAGTGGATATGTGCATGCATGTTCATGCTGAAAGAAGACCATTGCAGTGAATATGCAGGTTCAGATGCCTGCAGAGGTCAGAGGTGGGCATTGGGCATAAGAGTGCAGATGCATGCAGAGGTGTAGTGAGACAGTAGGCATGTGACTACATGTGACTGCAGGTGTAGAGGGGTCAGTAATGCATTAATGATGAGAATGCAGGAGCCTTCAGAGGGCCAATTGCATCAGTAGGACTGTCCACGCACGTTCCAGCAGATGCCAGGAGAGCAGTGTTCATGTAGTGCACCTAAGCAGCAGGAAGAGTTGTGGGCAGTGGACATGGTAGTGAGGATTCCAGCATAGAACAGTCAGTCACTAGAGTTGGGGTGTGATTCAGGTATCTCTAGAGTGCAGAGAGGTGCAGTGGGAGAGTGAGGGCAGGTGCATGCAGAGGCGTGAAGTTGGAGATTGTCCTTTGAATGCAGGTGCATGAAGAGGCCTGAGATTGTGTTGTAAGTCCCGGGGCCAGCAGAGCCCAGAATGGGGTTATTGGGCATGCGAGTGTGTTTACCTTGTAAGGTAGAGGGAGGCAGTCGGAATCTGAGGGTAGATGTCTGCAGAGCCCACAGTGTCCACCTGAGCACAGAGTCCTGCAAGGCCACACAGTCATTGGTTATGTGAATGCAGGTGACTGCAGAAGTCAGAGAGGTGCAGAGGGCATGTGAGTGCAGAGGCCATGGGGACAGTGGGTATGTGAGAGTGTATGCGTGCAGAAGCAAGGGGACTGTGGTCACATAAGGACACTGTACTGCAGTGTACAGAAGGTGTCCTGAGCATGTGTGTCCAGGTGCCTGCAGGTGATGGAGTGTGGTAGTTTGCATGTGAGTACAGGGGCCTGTGCAGGCTAAGGGTATAAGTGTGTGTGTGTGTGTGTGTGTGTGTGTGTGTGTGTGTGTGTGTGTGTGTGTAGGGGTAAAGCTGTATGCCAAGATCAGAACTGGGTGTGTGTGTAGGGGTAAAGCTGTATGCCAAGATCAGAACTGTGTGGTTGACATGTTAGTGCAGGTTCTGGCCCAGGCCAGTCAGCCTTTGGGTATGGGAGTGCAGGTGCAATGGAAATGTGGATTCAGGGGCATGCAGAGGCCAGAGGGACACTGCTCATGCGAATCCAAGTGCCTGTAGAGACCGGCAGAGAAGAGGAAGAGACAGAGGGCATGTATGTGCAGGTGCCTGCAGGGGACAGAAGGGTTAGTGGGCTTGTGAGTGCAGGTGCCTGAGTGGTCAGAAAGTGTCATGTAGAGGCCAGAGACTGCCAGTGTTCATGTGAATATCTGTGTCTGCAGAGACAAGTGCACATGCATGGAGAGTCCAGAGAGTGGCAGTAGGCTTGAGACTGCATGTTCCTGCAGAGGACAGGCTGGCAGTGGGCATGTGGATGCAGGTGTCTGCACATCCCAGGGATGCAGTGGGCATGTTGGTGCAGGAGCCTGCAGAGAGCTAACTGGAGCAGTGAGCATGTGAGCGCATGTCCATTCAGATCCAGGAGGGCAGTGGTCATGTCAGTACAGGTGCCAGCAGACTGCAGGGGAGCAGTTTGCACAGGAGAGTAGCAAAACAGCAGGACCAGATGGGGCAGTGTGCATGTGAGTGCAGGTGCCTGCAGAGGACAGGCTGGCAGTGGGCATGTGAGTGCAGGAGCCTGCAGAGGACACAGAGCAGCTATGGCCATGTTAATGAATGTTCCTGCAGAGGACAGGCTGGCACTGAGCATGTGAGTTCAGGTGCCTGAAGAAGACAGCAGTGAGCCTGTAAGTGCAGGTGCCTCAGAGGACAGAGCAAGGCAGTGGGCATGTGAGTGCATGTGACTTCAGAGGACAGAAATGACTACACTTTTTGTGCATGTAACTTTCTGCTGAGGCCACAGAGGGCCAGTGGGCATGTGCATGCATGTCCATACTGAGAGAAGACTCATGCAGTGAATATTCAGGTTCAGATACCTGCAGAGGTCAGAGGTGGGCATTGGGCATGGAGTGCAGGTGCATGCAGAGGTGAAACAGAAGCAGTGTGCATGTGACTGCTGGTGCATGTAGATGTCAAGGATGCAGTGGGCATTGGAGTGCAGGATTCTGATGAGGGCTGAGTGGAGCTCTGGGATGTGATGGCATGTGTATGCAGAAGGGCAGTGGGCATGTACGTGCAGGTGCCAGAAATGCCAGTAGATCAGTGTGCATGTGAATGAAGCTAAACACCAGTGCCATATATGGGCAGTGAGCATGTGAGTGCAGATTCCTACACAGGACAGGCAGCCATAGGGTGTGTGAATGCTGGTGTGTCGAGAGGGCAGAGAGGTGCAATGGCCCAGAGAATGCAGATGATTTCAGAGGCAGAGGGTCCAGCAGGTGTGAGTGGTACATCTGCCTACAGGCAGCGGTTGTCATGTGCTTGTAGTTCATTGTGGGTTATGAAGAGGACCATGGGTATATGATTGTAGGTGCCTGCAGAGACCAGGCAGTGTGTATGAGTGTACCTACCTCAGACGCCAGAGTAGGGCTGTGGGAACATGGGTGCAGTTGCCTGCAGAGACCAGCTTTTGTTTTTACTTCTATGTCCATATTCTGCATGTTAGTCTAGATTCTTGCAGGGTACTTGATAGCAGTAGGCCCTTGACTTCGGGTTCTTTGGGGAGAACAGGATAACAGTGGGCCTGTGAGTTCAGGTTCCTTTGGAGCACATGATAGCAGAGGGCCCTTGAGTGCAGGTCCCTGCAGAGGACATCGGGAAACTGTGGATATGTGAGATTAGAACCTGTAGAGAACAGAGATGTGCAGGGCGTACATGAGTGTAGGAGCCTGCAGAAGACAGGTGGGGGCAGGGGGCATGTCCATGAAGGTGACTTACAGATGCATTGAGATACACAGTGGGCATGTAAGTACAGATCCCTGCTGAGTCCAGAGAAGGGCAGTGGGCATGTGAGTGCATGAACATGCAGAGAGCTGAGTGGGGTGGTGTACATGGGATTAGAGCTCTATGTTTAGAGACCAGAACAAAGCAGTGGTCATGTGAATGCCAGTGCCCACTGAGTCCAGAGGGATGCAGTGGGCATGTCAGTGAAAGTGTCTGCAGGTGCATAGGAGAGGCAGTGGGCATGTCAGTGCAGGAGCCTGCAGATGCATAGGAGAGGCAGTGGGCATGTGATCCAAGTCCATGCTCAGTCCAGAGAAGGGCAGCAGGCATGTGAGTGCAGGAACATGCAGAGAGCAGAGTGGTGCAGTGTGGACATGGGAGTATAGCTATATGTAGATCACAGAACAAAGCAATGTGCAGGTGAGTGCAGGTGTCTGCAGTGTGTAGGGAATCAATGGACATGGAGGTGCAGATGCCTGTAGTGAGCAGGGTTGGGTGTTGGGCATGAGAGTGCAGCTGCCTGTAGAGACAAAGGAAGGTGATTGGCATGTGACTGTATGTGCTTGTTGATGCCATGGGGCAGTGGGCATGTGACTGCAGGTGTCTTCTGATGCCAGAGGAGCATTGAACATTTGACTGCAGCAGTCTCAGTGATCTAACTGCAGCAGTGGGTAGGTGAGTGCACACATGCCTACTAATGCCATGAATGCTGTGGGCATGCGAGTGTGTATACCATCAGATGCCAGGAGGGCAGTGGGCATGTGACTGCAGGTGCCTTCTGATGCCAGAGGAGCATTGAACATTTGACTGCAGCAGTCTCAGTGATCTAACTGCAGCAGTGGGTAGGTGAGTGCACATGCCTACTAATGCCATGAATGCTGTGGGCATGCGAGTGCGTGTACCATCAGATGCCATGGGGCAGAGGGCATGTGACTGCATCTAAGGTAAAGACAAGATGTAGGCAGTGAGCATGTCAGTGCAGATTCCTGCACAGACTAGACAATTCCATGGGTATGTGAATGCATGTCCTCAAGAGTGCTAAGAGGTTGCATTGGAGAAGTGAGTGCAGGTGCATGCACAGGCCAGAAGGAGATGGGTTGGTGAGAGCAAGTGTCTGCAGGGCCCAGAGATGGGATGTGGGCATGGGCATATAGTTATCTGTACAGGCTTGTAAAGGGCAGTGGCATGTGAGTCCATGCCTGCAGAGCCCAGGGGTGTCAGTGGATCTGTAGCTGCAGATGCCTGCACAGGCCAGATGTGGGAAGTGAGCATTGAGTTCAGGAGTCTGAGCAGGAGCAGTGGGCACATGAGTGCAGGTGTATGCTGAGGGCAGAGGCAAGCAGTGGGTATGTGAGTGTGTGTGCCTGCAGAGACAAGGGGACTGTGGTGTGTGCAAGCAGATGTGTTCAGGGTACAGAAGATGGCACAGACATGTGAGTCCATGTGTCTGTAGAGGTCAGAGAGAGAAGGTGGTCATGTGTGTGCAGATACATCTAGCAGTTAGAGGGGGTTATTTTGCATGTGAGTGCCCTTGCATGTAGAGGCCACAGAGGGTCAGTAGGACTTTGAGTGTGGGTGCCTGCAGAGGCTCAGGTGGTAAGTGGCTATGTGAGTGCAGGAGCTTGCAGAGAATAGTTTAGTGGACATGCGGGTGCAGATACCCACAGATGATAGTGTGGGACAGTGTGCATGTGAGGGTAGGTATGTGCAGAGGCCAGGGAAGACAGTGGTTAATTTAGTGTGTTCCTGTATAGAATAGGATTCATGTGGGTATGTAAATACAGGTTCCTGTAGGAGACGGGTGAAGGCAGTGGACATGTGAGTGCAGATTCCTGCACAGACCAGACATGTGTAGGGTGTGTGAATGTTGGTGTGTCGAGAGTGCAGAGAGGGACAGTGTGAGAGTGAGTGCAGGAGCATGCAGAGGTCAGAGGGCAGTTAGCATGTGAGTGCAAGTGTGTGTGCATGCAGAGACCAGCAGGAGGCTGTGGGACTGTGGGCATGTAGCTGTGGGCGCATCTGACTGCAGAGGAAAGAGAGACAAGTGGGCCTGCAGTCCAGGTGCTGCAGAGAGCAGGTGTGAGTGGACCTGTGGGAGTAAATGCCTGCAGAGGACAGAGGTGGGAAAAGACCTGTGAGGTCATGTTCCTGCTGAGGACAGGATAGCAGTTTACCCATAGGTGTAGGTGCCTCCAGAGCTCAGATGTGGAATGGTAGTGCATGCACTTAGAGGGGCTGGCCGTGTGCATGTGAGTGCATGCATCTGCACAAGACACATGGGGCAGTGGGACTGTGAGAGCAGCTGCCTGCAGACATCAGCAGTGGGAGGTGGGTCTGATGACTGCACGTGCCTACTAAGGTCCTGGAGGGGCACTGGGGGTGTGACTGCAGTCACCTGCAGAGAACATTGAGGGACAGAGGCTATGCGAACACAGGGTCTACAGAGAATAATATCATGTGGACACTGGACTGCATGGTAGGGCAGTGTGCACGGGAGTTCAGGGAACTGCAGAATTTAGAGCAGGCAGTGGATATGAGAGTGTAGGTTCCTGCAGAGAGCAGGATGCCAGTGGGCATGTGAGTGCAGGGACCTCCAGAGGCCAGGGTGGTTAGTATACATGTTTGTGCAGGTGTCTTTAGAGGCCTAGTCTATATCATTGATGTGAGTGCATATGCCTGTAGATGCCAGGGATGCAGTGGGCGTGTGTTGCACATGTCTGCAGATGTGATAGGTGGGAGGTTGCACTGTGAGTACAGTATCTACAGAGCTCAGAGAGGGGAAGTGTGCATGTGGGTACACTTCTCTGCTGAGGATACAGGGGTGCAGTGGGCATGTGAGTACAGATACCTGCAGAGAGCAGAGGAGGGCAGTGGGCATGTGAGTGTAAATACCTGCAGAGGCCAATGGTGGGCAGTGGATGGCAGTGCAGGTGCTTGCAGAGCAACAGAGTAGGTGTGTGATTGCTTGTTCCTTAGATGTGAGGGGTGCAGTGGGCATTAGAGTATAGAAGTTGTCAGAGACCAGGAGGGAAAGTGGGCATGTGACATCAGAGGCCAGCAGATGCCAAGACACCACAGTACTCAAAAGTGCAGCCACATGTCAAGATCAGTGTGTTTAAGGGGCATGTAAGTGCAGATTCCTGCACAGACCTACACAGTCATTGGGTATGTGAATGCAGATGTTTCTGGGAGGTGCAGCAGGACTGTGGATTCAGGGGCATGGAGAGGCCAGAGGGCATTGAGCCTTGAGTGCAGGTGTCTGCAGAGGTCAGAGAGAGAGAGAGGCTGTGGGTTTGTGACTACACTTGCCTGCAGGGAGCAGAGGAGGGCAGAGGACATGTGAGTCCATTTACCTGTAGAGAACAGAATGGGGCAGAGGGCATGTGGTTGCAGATGTCTGCTGACAGAAAGAGAGGAGGTGGGCATTTGTTTCCTGGAACCTGTTGGATATAGAGAGGTTCTGTGCAGGGGAGCACAGATGCTTGTAGAGTCATGTCTGGGGACAGTTTCACGTGGCTGTAGATCATGTCAAGCACAGAGCAGGCAGCAGGCATATGAGTGTATGCTCAGGGAGAGGATGGGATGGCCATGGACATATGAGTGTTGTTGCCTGCAGAACACAGATGGGGCAGTGGGTACGAGAGTGTAGGTGCCCTCCCTCAGAGGATGAAAGCGTTCAATTATATGTGAGTGCAGCTGCCTTCTGAGGACAGAGAGGGCAGTTGGGCTTCTGATTCCTGATGCCCTCAGAGGATGGAAGTGTGCAGTGGGCATGTGGGTGCAGGTGCCTGCCGAGGTCAGATGGGGCTGTGTGTCTGAGAGTGGCCAGAAAGATAGAGAGACATTGTGATCTTTTGTGTGCAGTTACATGCAGGAGCTAGAGTTGGGTAGATTGCATGTGTGTGTAGGTGCCTCCAAAATGCAGCAAAATGCAATGAGTATGGAAGTATAGCCACCTATAGAGGCCAGAGCATATTAGTGGCATATGAGTGTGGGTGCCTGCAGAGGCCAGAGATAGGCAGATTTTGTAAATGCAGCTTCCTGGTATGGCCACAAGGGGGCAGTGTGCCTGTGAATGAGGTACATGCCAAGAGCAGAATGGGGTATTGGGTATTTGAGTGCAGATGCCTGCAGATGTCAGCAGGGCCGTGGACATGGTAGTGCAGCAGATTCCTGCAGAGGTCAGGCAGTCATGGTGTGTGTGAATGCTGGCTCTTGGAGATGGCATTGCAGTTGGCTGCAATGGACCCATGAGTGTGAAGGCCTAGGTTGTCTTCTGAGTATGAGTGTCTGAGGCTGGAGAGCCCAGATGGTACAAAGGTCATATGCAGGTGCATGCACAGGCCAGAGGAGGAGACGTGCATGTGAGCATATGTGCCTGCAGAGGCTGTGGGCGTGTCGGTCCAAGTCCCTGCAGAGGCCAAAGAGTGTGGCTTGTCACATGAGTGTAGGTAAGAGGAGAAGGTAAAAAGAGGCGGTGGCCTTTGGATTACAGGGGCCTGCAGAGCCAGGGAGTGGGAGAGGGTATGTGGGTGCAGATGTCTGGGGGAGACACACCTAAGGCTGTGTGCATGTGAGTTCAGGGGCCTGCAGAGGTCAGGGTGGCAGTTTACATGTAAGGGTAGGTGTGGCCATAGACAAGAGGTCATCAGGGAACATGAGAATGTAAGTTATTCCAGAGGACAGTCAGGGTAGAGGCATGTGCATGCAAGTGTCTGCAGAGGTCAGATACTGTCAGTGAGCATTTATGACAGTGGGCAGGTGAGTGCTGCTGACTGTATGTTAACAGAACATGGCAATGGTCATGGGATCATAGGTGCCTGCAGAAACCAGAAAGAAGCAAGGAGCACTTGTTTGCAGGTGCCTGCAGGGGACAGAGAAGGGGAGGGGACCCGTGAGTAAAGGTCCCTGCAATGGCCTAAGGGTGGCCTTGGGCATGTAAATGTTTGTGCCTGCAGAAGTTGGGTGGGGACAGTGGGCATATGAGGATCACTTCATGTAGAATCCAGGTTGGTTAGTGTCCACGTGTTGGCAGGTGCCTTTCAGAGACCAAGCATGCGTGTGCAATGTGAGGGCAAGTACCTGTAGATGCCAGGGATGCAGTCGGCATGTGATGCAGGTGTCTGCAGAGGTCTGAGAGGGGAATTGTGCATGTGAGTAAAGTTGTCTGCTGAGGGCACAGGGATGCACTGGGCATGTGAGTACCTGCAGAAAGCAGAGGTATGCAGTGGTTATGTGAGTCCCGGGACATGCAGAGCGCCAAGAGCAGCAGTGGACATGGGAATATTGGTTCATGTAGAGTCCAAGGGCCATGTGCGGGCAGGTGCCTTTCAGAGGCCAAGTGTGCATTGGTGATGTGAGTGCAGAAGCCTGTAGAGGCCAGGCATGCAGTGGGCATGGGGTTGCAGGGCTCTGCAGAGTCTAGAGAAGGGCAGTGGTCATGTGAGTGCAGCTGCCTGCAGAGTCTAGAGAAATGCAGTGGTCATGTGAGTGCAGCTGCCTGCAGAGGAAAGAGTGGGCCAGTGGGAATGAGAGCCCATGTGCCTGTCTAGAGCATTGATTAATTCACAGGCAGCTGCAGGTGCCTGCAGGTGTCAGAGTTGGGGAACATTGGGCACGTGAGTTCACGTTCCTGCTGAGGAAAGGATGGCTGTGTGCCCATGAGTGCAGAGTGCAGGTGCCTGCTGAGATCAGAGGTGGGAGGTCAGTCTGAGTGGAGGTGCCCACAAGGGCTGGTACTGAGCATGTGGAGGCAGATGTTTGCCCCCAGCATATGGGGCAGTGGGACCTGAGTGCAGTTGCCTGCAGAGGACATGGAGGGGGAGTGGCCATGGGAGTACATTTGCCTGCTGAGGTCAGAGTATGGCCCTTGGTGTGGAAAGTCCAGAGATGTGCAGAAGGAAACTGAGTGCAGGGGCCTGCAGTGGCTCAGGAGGAGGTTGTGAATTCACAGGACAGCAGTGGGCGTAAGTGTAGGTTTGTACAGATAAGAAGATATCTGTGAACATGTGAATGCATGCACCTTCAGAAGACAGGTGGGGGCAGTGGCCATGTCAGTGAAGGTGTCTTCAGAAGAGTGAGAGAGGCAGTGGGTATGTGAGCACAGGTCTGTGCTGAGATAAGGGCAGTGGGCCTGTGAGTGCAGGAACATGCAGAGAGCAGGCAGAGTAGGGTATTAGTCATGGAAGTAAGGAGAGTTAGGGAGTCAAAGGGGCAGAGGACAGGCTGGCAGTGGGCATGTGGATGCAGGTGTCTGAACATCCCAGGGGTGCAGTGGGCATGTTGGTGCAGGAGCCTGCAGAGGGCTAACTGGAGCAGTGAGCATGTGAGCGCATGTCCATTCAGATCCAGGAGGGCAGTGGTCATGTCAGTACAGGTGCCAGCAGACTGCAGGGGAGCAGTTTGCACAGGAGTGTAGCTAAACAGCAGGACCAGATGGGGCAGTGAGCATGTGAGTGCAGGTGCCTGCAGAGGACACAGGGTCACTATGGCCATGTGAATGCCTGTTCCTTCAGAGGACAGTGTTGTAGTGTGTGTGTGTGTGTGTGTGTGTGTGTGTGTGTGTGTGTGTGCGCGCAGATGCCTAGAGGGGACAAAGGGTTGCTCTGTCCAGGTGAATGCCTGTTCCTTCAGAGGAGAGCCTTGTAATATCTGTGTGAGTGCAGGTCTGTCCAGGGGACAGATGGAGGCAGTGGGACTCTAAGTACTTGTATCTGCACAGGTCAGAAGGGGGCAGTTTGACTGTGACTGAAGGTGCCTGCAGAGGATACAGAGCAGCTATGGCCATGTGAATGACTGTTCCTACAGAGGACAGGCTGGCAGTGAGCACGTGATTTCAGAAGACAGAGAACCACATGTGGGTACAGGTGTCCTCAGAGGATAAAGAGTGCAGTGGACAGGAATGCAGAGGCCTGCAGATGTCTGCCAAGTGCAGGTACCTGCAGGGGTCCCCAGTGGGAGGTTGGCTGTGTGAACAGGTTCCTACAAAGGCCAGAGACAGGACATGCACATGTGACTGCAGTTGACATCTGAGTCCAGAGGAGGGCAGTGAGCAAGTGAGTCCAAGTCCCTGCAGGGAGCAGAGTGGGGCAGTGTGCATGTGACTGCTGGTGCATGTAGCTGCCAGGGATGCAGTGGGAATTGGAGTGCAGGATCCTGCTGAGGGCTAAGTGGAGTTGTGGGGTGTGAGGGCTGTGTCTGCAGATGAGAGATGGGCAGTGGGCACATGAGCACAGTGCCAGAAGGGCCAGGGAGACAGTGTGAATGGGAATGAATCAAGATCCCATGTTGTCAGTTTACATGTGAGTGCAGATTCCTGCACAGGCCAGACAGTCATTGTGTGTGTGAGTGCAGGTGCCTACAGTGGACACAGGGTCACTATGGCCATGAGAATGCCTGTTCCTTCAGAGGACAGTATTGTAATGTGTGTGTGTGAGAGAGAGTGTGTTTGTGTATTTGTGTGTTTGTGTTTGTGTGTGTGTGTGTGTGTGTGTGTGAGAGAGAGAGAGAGAGAGAGAGAGAGAGAGAGAGAGAGGGAGGGAGAGAAGGTCCCTACAGTGGACACAGGGTCGCTATGTCCATGTGAATGCCTGTTCCTTCAGAGGATAGCTTTGTGATGTGTGTGTGTGTGAGTGAGTGCTGATGTCTGTAGGTGACAGATGGAGGCAGTGGGACTATAAATACCTGTATCTGCACAGGTCAGTAGGGGGCAGTTTGTTTGTGACTGAAGGTGCCTGCAGAGGACAGATTGGCACAGTGGGCATGAGAGTATATGTGCCTACATCGGTCGTATGCGGACACTGGACATGAGAGTATATGTGCCTACATGGGTCATCGGTATGGGGACTCTGGACATGAGAGTAGAGGTACCTACATGGGTCAGATAGGGCAGTGGACATAGGAGTATGGATACCCACCAAGGGCACAGTGGGTCAGTGGGCATGGGACTCCATGTTCCTGGAGAGAGCAGGTCAGGTCAGTAGGGATGTGCGTGCAGGCACCTGCAGAGGACAGGGTAGCAGTGGGTGTGTGAATGCAGGTGTCTGCAAAAGTCAGACTGTGGCTGTGGACATATGAATAGAAGTGCCTGCAGAGACCTGAGTTGGGAATTGCATATGAGAATGCAGGGGCCTGCAGAGACCACAGAGAGGCAGTGGGTGTGTGAGCACAGATGCCTGCTGAGGGCAGAGGAGGGGAGCGGGCATGTGAGTACATGTCAATGCAGAGAGCAGGTGTGTGTGGCATTGGGTATGTGAGTGCAGGTTCCTGCAGAGGTCAGGGTGCTCAGGGGCCATGTGTGTGCGGGTACCTATCAGAGGCTAAGCATGCGGTGGACATGTGAGTGTAGATTCCTGCAGAGGCCAGAGGAGGGCACTGGGTGTGAGAGTACAGATGGCTGTAGAGACAATGAAGATAGTAGGCATGTGAATGCTGGTGCCTGCAGATGCCAGATGGGCAGTGGGCATGGTAGTGCAGGTATGTTCTAAGACACATGTGCACACTGGACATATTAGTTCAGATTCCTGCACAACAGACAGTGACTAGGTATGTGAGTGCTGGTTCCTAAACAGGCCAGATGGGTGCAGTGGCTAATTAGAACACTGGGAACAGGAAGGCACATTCCTGCAGATGTCAGGAAGAGGCATGCAGTAGAAATGCCAATGCAGAAGTTTCCACAGGACAGGTCGTAATTAGATATGTGATTTCCCCATGTCTGGAGATGTCAGCTTGGTGCAGTGGGCCAGTGATGGTATGTACCTACAGAGGCAGGGGCAGTGGTCCTGTGAGTGCAGGTGACTGCACAGGACAAAGAGAGACAGGGACAGTATATATGCAGGTGCCTGACTGCAGGGCACAGAGGGGGCAGTGGACATTCATCTGAAGAGACAAGTACAGGTGAGTGGACAGGCCAGAGAGTGACAATATGCTTCGGAGAGCATGATTGTGCAGAGGACAGGCTGGCAGTGAACTCAGGTGCCAGCAAGGGACAGATGGGGCAGTGGCTATGTGAGTAGTGCATGTGTCTGCAGAGGTCAGAAGGGGGCAGTTTGCCTGTTACTGAAGATGCTGCAGAGGCCAGATGGGGACAGTGGACATGAGAGTATGGGTGCCTGCATGGGTGAGATGGAGCAGGAGACATATGGACACACCCACCAAGGGCAGAGTGTGTATGTGAGTGGATAGGAGTGTAGTTCATGCAGAGGTCAGAGCAGGCAGTGGGCATGTGAGTGTAGCTAGCAACCACACAGGAGGTGGGCAGTAGAAATGTCAATGCAGCTTCCTGTGCAGACCAGGCAGTCAGTGGATATGTGAATCCTGGTGTGTGTAGATGTCAGAGTGGTGAAATTCACAGTGAGTGTTTGTGCCTACAGAGGACAGAGAGGCAGAGGGCATGTATTGTATATGCAGATGCCTACAGGGGACAGAGGGTATAGTGGCATGTGAGTACAGGTGCCTGAGTGTCCAGAGGGTGGCATTGGGCATGTGTTTACATGTAAATGTAGAGGGCAGAGGGTGGCATTGAGCATGTGAGTGCCTGAGTCTGTGTTTTTTGAGACATGTGCAGATGCACAGAAAGGCCAGAGACTGGCATTGGGCTAGAGACTGCATGTTCCTGCACAGGACAGGCAGGCAGTGGGCATGTGAGTGCAGAGGCCTGTACATGCCAGGGATGCAGTGGGCATTTGGCCACAGGAACCTTCAGAGGACTAGGTGGAGCAGTGGACATGTAGACACACATGCTGTGGATGCTAGCAGGGCCGTGTTCATGCCAGCACAGGGGTCCATCCAGGAGAACAGTGGACATGTGAGCACAGCTAAAAGCCAGGAACAGATGTGGGCAGTGGGCATGTGAGAGCAGGTGACTTTAGAGGACAGAGGCAAGCTTCAGCCATATGAATGTCTGTCCCTGCAGAGGACAGGATTGTAGTGGTCATGTGAGTTCAGGGACCTAGAGCAGCAAGAGTAGGGCAGTGGGTATGTGAGCACAGTTGCTGACCAAGGCCATGTGAGTGTGTGTCCCTGCAGAGAGCAGACTGGAACATTGTTTGTGTGAGTGCAAGTGCCGACAGAGCCCAGAAAGCAGTGTTTATGTTAGTCCAGATTCCTGCCCAGGCTCGAGAATCATTGCGTATGTGAGCACAGGTGTCTGGAGAGGGCAGAGAGGAGCAGTGGGCACACGAGTGCAGGTGCATACTGAAGCCAGAGTGCAGCAGGGGACAGATAAGGACACTGGACCTGGGAGTAAAGGTGCCTGCATTAGCTTGAGGGTGACATTTGCCATGTCCATGCAGGTGGCTACAGAATGCAGATGGGGTCAGTGGGCATGTGAGTGTTGGTCCCTGCAGAAGGCAGGAGGGTTAATGGCCATGTTGGACAGGTACCTTTTAGAACTGTAGTTTGCATTGGTGATGTGAATTCAGATGCCTGTAGATGTCAGGGATGCAGTGGGCTTGTGATTGCAGGTCCATCCAGAGAGCATAGGTGTGCAGTGGGCATGTGATTGCAGGTGCATGCAGAGGACATACTGGGCAGTAGGCTTGTGAGTTCAGGCATCTGAGTGGCCTAGGGGATGTGAGTGCATGAAAATGTAGAGGGCAGAGACTGACAGTGTTCACGTGAGTATCTGTGTCTGCAGAGTCAAGTGCAGATGCATGGAGAGGCCAGAGAGTGGCAGCAGGCTTGAGACTGCATATTCTTAAGGATGATAGGCTGGCATTGTGCATGTAGATGCAGGTGCCTGCAGAAGACAGATGAGAGTTGTTAGTTTGTGAACAGGTGTGACTGCAGAGGGTAGAAGATATCATTGGACATGTGAGTGCAGGTGACTTCAGAAGACAGAGAGGAGTCTGTGTAGGAGCATACAGAGGTCAGGAGGCCGTGGGCATGTGACTCCAGGTGGAATGTGTGTGCCCATGGCTGCAGGGGTAAGGAATGTGTAGTGGACATGTGATTCCAGGTACCTACAGAGATATGAGTAGGACAGTGTATATGTGAGTGTAGGAGCCCGCAGAGGACAGAGGAGGAAATCTACCATGTGAGTGCAGATGCATACAGAGGCCAGAAGGCGACAGTAAGCCACTGAATGCAGGTTTTCTGGATAGTTCAGAGAGGGGTGCAGTGTATGTGAGTTCAGAGAGGGGTGCAGTGTATGTGAGTTCAGATGCCTGGAGAGGCCAGAGAGTAGGAATGGGCCTGTGAGAACAAGTAACTATGCAGGGCAGAGACAGACAGTGGACATAGGAGTGTGCAGAGCTCAGAGAGAGGCAGCAGGCATGTGACTACAGATGCTTTCTGAGACAAGAGAGTAGCAGTAGGCCTGCAGAGTCTAGAGAAGGACAGTGGGCATGTGACTGCAGGTGTCTGCAGAATAAGGATAGGGTCAGTGGGCATGAGAGTGCAGGTGCCCTCTGAGGATACAAGATTTCAATGGTCATGTGGATGCAGGCATCTGCAGAGATCAGAGTGTGGGGCATTGGGAATTGAGTGCCCATCGCTGCAAGGATAAGGAGTGTGTAGTGCACATGTGATTCCAGGTACCTAGAGAGGAAGGAGTCGGGCACTGTGAGTGTAGGTGCCTGTGGCACACAGAGGGGGACAGCCAGCATGTGAGTGCAGCTGCATGCAGAGCCCAGCGTGGGCAGTGATTCTGAGACTGCAGGTGCATACACGGGCCAGCGTGTGGTTGGTGAGCATGTGCATGCAGGTTCCTGCAGAGGCCAGGCTGAGAGGACATGTGAGTTCAGGTACGTAGACAGAGCACAGTAGGGCAGTGGACATGTAAGTCCTGGTGTCTGCAGACAGGATGGGGTCACAGTGGGTAAGTGAGTGCAGGCGATTTCAGAAGCCAGAGGGGGGACTTGGCATGTCACTTCAATTGCATGTAAACTTTAGAGAGGGACAGTGCACAGGTGAGTGCAGGTGCCTGAGTGTGCAAAGCAGGGCATTGGGCATGTGTGTGCATGTACATGGAGGGGCCATATGTGAGGAGAGGCCAGAGTGTGGCAGCAGGCTTGAGAGTGCACGTTCCTGCCCAGGACAGGGTGGCAGTGGGCATGTGACTGCAGGTGCCTGCAGAAGACAGGTGAGGAATGTGACCTGGAAGTGTGACCAGATGTGACTGCAGAGGGTATAGAGAGTGACACTAGGCACCAGCTGCGTGGGTCAGTGGGCATGTGAGTGTTGGTTCATGCAGAGTCCAGAGTGGTTAGTAGACATGTTTCTGCAGGTGTCTTTCCATGTCCTAGTGTGCATGGGAGATGTGAGTGCAGATCCCTGTAGAGAACATTTGTCTGCAGAGACCAGTGCAGATGCACAGAAAGGCCTGAATGTGGGAGTAGACTAGACAGTGCATGTTCCTGCAGAGCACAGGCTGGCAGTGGGGATTTGTGTGCAAGTGTCTGCTGTATGTAGGGTGAGATACATTGCACATGAGTGTAGGTGTCTTCAGAATCCAGGAGGACGCAGTGGGCATGGAAGTATAGCTACCTGTAGATGCCAGAGGAGAGGAGTGGGCATGTGAGTGCAGGTGTCTGCAGAGGGCAGATGGTGATTTTTATGCATGTGCATGAAGGCTTCTCCCAAAGATAGCATTGCAGCCACAAGTGAGTGTAGGAAGTCAGAGGGCGGCAGTGCACATGTGAGTGCTGGTTCCTAAAGAGGCCAGGCAAGAAGTAGTGATGTGAATGCAGGGAACAGGAGAAGCCAGGGAAGGGCAGAGGTCATGTGAGTGCAGGTGTGTTAAAGAGGCCAGAGTGGGGTGTTAGCATGTCAGTGCAAGTGCCTGAGAAGGCCAGGAAGGTAGTGTGCAGGTTCCTGCACATGCAAGCCTTTCCATGCACTTTCGAGGCCCAAGTATTTTGCAGGGATTACTGGAGCAGTAGGAATGGGGAGGCACATTCCTGTAGATGCCAGGAAGGCGGTGGGCATGTGAGTGCACCTGACATCAGACTCCAAGAAGTTATGGAGTGTGTGAGTGTAGTTGGCAAACAGACAAATGGTGGGCAATAGCAATGCAGCTTCCTGCTCAGGCTAGGCAGTCATTGGGTTTGTGAATCTGTGGAGAGGTCACAGATATGCAAATGGCAGGTAAGAGTTTGTGCCAGGGCCACAGGTAAGGGACCAAGGGACATGGGTGGCAGTGAATATGTGAGCACAGATGCCTGCAGAGGTAAGCGTGGCTGCTGTCATGTAATCACAGGTCTCTGCAGGATATGGAAGAGAGGGAAGAGCTTGTTAGTGCAGGACCATGCAGAGAGCAGATTGTTGCAGTGGGCATGGGAGCATAGCTACATGCAGATACCAGAGAGAGGCAGTATCCTGTGAGTTCATGTGTCTGCAGAGACCAGGGTGTCATGGATATGTAGGTGCAGATGTCCACAGAGGTCAGATGGGGAACTGGGAATGTGGGTACAGGGACATGCAGATTGCACAGTGGTGGGAGGGGTCAGTTTGTATTTCAGTGTAGGCCTTCAGAGGGCTTAAATGAAGCTGTAAGTATTTGAGTGTTCCTGCCTGCAGTTGGCATGAAGGCAGAGACATGTGACTGCAGGGCCCAGCCAACATCACAGGGGTAGTGGTCATGTGAGTGTGGCTAAGCACCAGGACAAAAGGTGGACAGTGCACGTGTTCAGATCCATGCCCATGCCAGAAAGGGCCTGCAAGTACAAGGTTTTTGCTTACCATGAAGGTGTATACCCCTGCAGAGACTAGGGTTCCAATAGAAGTTCTTCTGGTGAAAATTCTTTGTTTAGCTCTGTACCCCATTTTTAATAGGGTTATTTGGTTTTCTGGGGTCTAACTTCTTGAGTTCTTTGTATATATTGCATATTAGCCCTCTGTCTGATGTAGGGTTGGTGAAGATATTTTCCCAATTTATTGCTTGCTGATTTGTCCTTTTGATGGTGTCCTTTGCCTTACAGAAACTTTGTAATATAATGAGGTCCCAGCTTCTAGAAGCTTTCTTTTCCTTTGATACTAATTGCATGCTAATGAAACTAGTTTATACAGTGTGACTGCATGTTCTTGTTGATGCCATGGGGCAGTGGGCATGTGACTGCAGGTGCCTTCTGATGCCAGTGGGGCATTGAACATTTGACTGCAGCAGTCTCAGTGATCTAACTGCAGCAGTGGGTAGGTGAGTGCACATGCCTACTAATGCCATGAATGCTGTGGGCATGCGAGTGTGTGTACCATCAGATGCCAGGAGGGCAGTGGGCATGTGACTGCAGGTGTCTTCTGATGCCAGAGGAGCATTGAACATGTGACTGCAGCAGTCTCAGTGAGCTAACTGCAGCAGTGGGTAGGTGAGTGCACATGCCTACTAATGCCATGAATGCTGTGGGCATGCGAGTGTGTGTACCATCAGATGCCATGGGGCAGTGGGCATGTGAATGGAGGTGACTGATGAGGGCACTGGTGGGTACCTTGTATGGGCACAGATGCCCGCAGAGGCCAGAGAGAGGCAGTGAGAGTGTGCCAAGGGCAGAGGACAGGACCAGGCATGTGAGAACGCATGTACATGCAGAGAGCAGAGTGGGACATTGTGTGTGTGTGTGTGTGTGTGTGTGTGTGTGTGTGTGTGTGAGTGCAGAGCCTCAAAAGCTTAGTGGTCAGGTTTGTGCGTGTTCCTCTCAGGGGGCAAAATGTGGGCAAGTGAGTGCAGATACCTGCAGAGGACAGCATAGGGGAGTAGGCATGAGAGTGCAGATGCCTGGAGAAACACAATGGAGCAGTGGGCAAGTGAGGGCCACCTCCTGCTGATGCCAGATGGGCAGTGGGCATTTCTAATCAGCAGCCGTCAGAGGGCCAAGTGGGGCAGTGGGTACATGAGCTGTAGAAGCCAGCGGGCTGTGGACATGTTAGCGCATGTTCTGTACAGGACAGGAAGTTGTTGTCAGTGTGAGAACAGGTGTCTGGAGAGGCCAGAGAGGAGCAGTGGGCACAGGAGTACAAGTGCATGCTGAGGTCATAGGTCATGTGAGTATGTGATTGTATGTACCTGCAGAGACAGGGGGGCTGTGGTATGTGAGTACCAGTGTGTTCAGGATACAGAATTGGGCACAGGTATGTGACTCTATGTGTCTGCAGAGGTCAGAGAGAGGCAGTAGTCATGTGTGTCCAGGTGCATTCAGGAGACAGAGAGGGGCAGCTTGCATGTGAGTGCTGTTTCCTGTACAGGTCACAGAGGGTCAGTTGGACTTTGAGTGCAGTAGCCTGCAGAGGCTCAGGTGGTCAGTGGCCATGTGAGTGCAGATACCCATAAAGGATTGAATGGGGCACTGTGCATGTGAGAGGTAGTACATGCAGATGTTACGGAGGGCAGTGGTTCATTGAGTGTGTTCCTGTACAAGGTAGGACACATGTGGGCATGTGACTGTAGGTGTCTGCACAACACGGGTGGAGGCAATGGACATGTGTTTGCAGGAACATGCAGAGAGCAGAGGGTGGCAGTGGTCCTGTGAGTGTTGGATCATCTAGAGTCCGGGGTGGCCATGTTAGCTCAGGTGCCTTTCAGAGACTTAGTGTGCATTGGTGATGTGCATATAGATGCCAGGGATGCAGTGGGCATGTGATTGCAGGTGTCTGCAGATGTGATAAGTGGGAGGTTGTGTTATGAATGCAGGTATCTGCAGAGGTCAGAGAGGGGAATTGTGCATGTGAGTACAGTTGCCTGCTGAGGACACAGGGGTGCAGTGTGTTATATGAATCCAGGGCATGTGAGTAGGGCCGTGTGTATGTGAGTGTAGGTACCTGCTGAGGACAGAGGAGGACAACGGCCATGTGAGTGCAGATGCATGCAGAGGCCAGAAGGGGAGGCTGGTTTTCTGGATGCAGGTACCTGTAAAAGATTGGTGTGGACAGCAGTCATGTAAATGTTGCTTCATACAGAGTCTAGGATGTTTAGTGTCCATGTGTGCTCAGGTGGCTTTCATAGGCCAAGCAGGTGTTGGCAATGTGGATGCAGATGCCTGTAGATGCCAGGGATGCAGTGGACATGTGATGCAGATATCTGCACATGTGATAGGTGGGAGGTTGTACTGTGAGTACAGGTGTCTACAGAGGTCAGAGAGGGGAATATTTTGCATGTGGGTGCAGGTGCCTGCTAAGGACACAGGGGTACAGTGGGTTACGTGTCTTTAGGTATCTACGGTGAGCAGAGTTGTGTAGTACGCATGTAAGTGCAGCAATCTGCAGACAGCAGAGGTGTGTAGTAAGCATGTGAGTACAGGAACATGCAGGGAGCAGAGGTAGGCTGTGTGCCTGTGAGTGCAGGAACATGCAGAGAGCAGAGGTAGGCTGTGTGCATGTGAGTGCAGTGCCTGCAGAGCCTAGAGGTGGGCATTGGGTATGAGAGCGCAGATTCTTGCAGAGATTAGTTAGATGATCGGCATGTGACTGCTGATGCTTGAAGCTGTCAGGGATGCAGTGCACATGCGAGTGCAGAATCCTTCAGAGGACTAAGTGGAGCAGAGGGAGTGTGAGTTCACACTCACATAGATGTCAGCAGGGCAGTGGGCATGTGAGTTTAGTCAGGAAGACCAGATGTTGGCAGTGGACATGTTTGTGCAGATTCCTGCACAGGCATGGCACTCATGGGATATGTATGTGCAGTTGTCTCAAGTGTCCATAGAGGTGTGTGCAGAGGGACAGGGGATCTCTGGGGATGAGTGTGTCTGTCTGCAGAGGCAGGGGGCCATTGGGCGTGAGCATGAAGGTGACTGTAGTTTATAGAAGAGGACAATGGGTGTGTGAATGCAGGTGCCTGCAGAGGACAGAGGGTGCCACTGGGGCTGTGTGTGCAGGTGACTGCAAAGGCCAGAGAGTGGTAGTCAGCATGGGGGCATAGCTACCTGTAGATGCCAGAGAGGGCAGCAGCCTGTGATGTGAGTGCAGGTGCCTGAGGATGCCAGAGGAGGGCATTGTGTGTGTGAGTGCAGGTGTCTGCAGATGCAAGCAGACAGTGGGCATGCGAGTCCTGGTGCCAACAGAGGGCAGAGAGGCCAGTGGGCATGTGAGTGCAAGTGAATGCAGAGACCCCATGTGTCAGTGAAGATGGGGGTGTAGGAGCCTGTGGAGGTCAGAGTCAGGAAGTCACCCTGTGAGTTCATGTTCCTTCTGAGGACAGGATAGCATTGGGCCTATGAGGCAGGAGCCTGCTGTGATTAGAAGTCAAAGGTTGCCCTGTGCTTGCTGGTGCCTTCAGAGGCCAGGCAGGGGAACTGCTCATGTGAGTCCAGCCAGCTGGTGACACTTTGCTTGTGACCGTGGGTTACAGCAGAGAACAGGCTGGCTCTAAGCATTTAGTACATGTGCGTACATGGGAGAGAAAGGAGCAGGTGTCCTGTTGAAGCAGCTTCCTGCCATGTATGAGGTTGTGGCCATGCAGGGAAAGGAGTGTGCCATGTCATTGTGTATGTATGTTTGAGTGGGGGTATGTCTAGAGTTCAGAGGTGCAGTGTGAGAGTGAGTGCAGGAGCATGGAGAGGTCAGAGGGCAGTTAGCATGTGAGTGCATGTGCATGCAGAGACCAGCAAAGGCTGTGGGTCTGGGCATGTAGCTGTGACTTCATCTGACTGCAGAGGAAAGAGAGGCAGGTGGGCCTGCAGTCCAGGTGCTGCAGAGAGCAGGTGTGAGTGGACCTGTGGGGGTAAATGCCTGCAGAGGACAGAGGTGGGAAAAGACCTGTGAGGGAAAGACCAGTGTGCATTTGAACGTAGGTATGTGCAGAGGCCAGGGAAGGCAGTGGTTAATTTAGTGTGTTCCTGTATAGAATAGGATTTATGTGGGCATGTAAATGCAGGTTCATGTAGGAGATGGGTGAAGGTAGTGGACATGTGAGTGCAGATTCCTGCACAGACCAGGCATGTGTAGGGTGTGTGAATGCTGGCGTGTCGAGAGTACAGAGAGGTGCAGTGGGAGAGTGAGTGCAGAGGTCAGAGGGCAGTTAGCATGTGAGTGCAAGTGCATGCAGAGACCAGCAGAGGCTGTGGGGTTGTGGGCATGTAGCTGTGAGTGCATCTGACTGCAGAGGAAAGAGAGACAAGTGGTCCTGCAGTCCAGGTGCTGCAGAGAGCAGGTGTGAGTGGACCTGTGGGTGTAAATGCCTGCAGAGGCAGAGGTGGGAAAAGACCTGTGAGGTCATGTTCCTGCTGAGGACAGAATAGCAGTTTACACATAGGTGTAAACTCCAGAGCTTAGATGTGGAATGGTAGTGCATGCACTTAGAGGGGCTGGCTGTGTGCATGTGAGTGCATGCATCTGCACAAGACACATGGGGCAGTGGGACTGTGAGAGCAGCTGCCTGCAGACATCAGCAGTGGGAGGTGGGTCTGATGACTGCACGTGCCTACTAAGGTCCTGGAGGGGCAGTGGGGGTGTGACTGCAGTCACCTGCAGAGAACATTGAGGGACAGAGGCTATGCGAACACAGGGTCTACAGAGAATAATATCATGGTGGACACTGGACTGTATGGTAGGGCAGTGTGCATGGGAGTTCAGGGAACTGCAGAGGCCAGAGCAGGCATTGGATATGTGAGTGTAAGTTCCTGCAGAGAGCAGGATGCAGTGGGCATGTGATTGGAGGTGCATGCAGACACTAGCATGTGTTTTGACATGTCTGTGCAGAAGGCAGATGTGGGCATGTGAGTTCAGGTTTCTTCAGAGGACAGGAAAGCAGAGGATCCCTGACTGCATGCCCCTGTAGAGGCCACAGGGGGACTGTGGATATGTGAGACTAAAATCTATAGAGAGCAGTTTAGGATCAGCTGAGCTCAGCTGTCTGCTGAGAGCAGAGAGAGGCAGAGGGCATGTATGTGCAGTTGCCTGAAGAGGATAGAAGGGTTAGTGGGCATGTGAGTGCAGGTGCCTGAGTGGTCAGAAAGTGTCATGTAGAGGCCAGAGACTAACAGTGTTCATGTGAATGTCTGTGTCTGCAGAGACAAGTGTAGATGTGAGGAGAGGTCAGAAAGTGGCAGTAGACTTGAGACTGCATGTTCCTGCAGAGGACAGGCTGGCAGTGGGCATGTGGATGCAGGTGTCTGCACATTCCAGGGATGCAGTGGGCATGTTGGTGCAGGAGCCTGCAGAGGGCTAACTGGAGCAGTGAGCATGTGAGCGCATGTCCATTCAGATCCAGGAGGGCAGTGGTCATGTCAGTACAGGTGCCAGTAGACTGCAGGGGAGCAGTTTGCACAGGAGTGTAGCTAAACAGCAGGACCAGATGGGGCAGTGTGCATGTAAGTGCAGGTGCCTGCAGAGGACAGGCTGGCAGTGGGCATGTGGATGCAGGTGTCTGCACATCCCAGGGATGCAGTTGGCATGTTGGTGCAGGAGCCTGCAGAAGGCTAACTGGAGCAGTGAGCATGTGAGCGCATGTCCATTCAGATCCAGGAGGCAGTGGTCATGTCAGTACAGGTGCCAGCAGACTGCAGGGGTGCAGTTTGCACAGGAGTGTAGCTAAACAGCAGGAACAGATGGGGCAGTGTGCATGTGAGTGCAGGTGCCTGCAGAGGACACAGGTTTGCAGAGGACATAGGGTTGCTATGGCTGCGTGAATGCCTGTTCCTTCAGAGGAGTCTTGGTGTGTGTGTGTGTGTGTGTGTGTGTGTGTGTGTGTGTGAGAGAGAGAGAGAGAGAGAGAGAGAGAGAGAGAGAGAGAGATCAGATACCTGCAGTGAACAGAGGTTGTAATCAGTCACATGAGTGTAGGTCACTCTAGAGGCTAGTGTGAGGCAGTGGGCATTGGATTTCGGGTGCCTGCAGAGGCCAGACAGTGTTAAATGGCATTTGGGTACAGGTACCTCGAAACACAAACATGGCATTGGACATGTGGTTACAGGAGCCTGCAGAGGACACAGAGCAGCTATGGCCATGTTAATGAATGTTCCTGCAGAGGACGGGCTGGCACTGAGCGTGTGAGTTCAGGTGCCTGCAGGAGACAGATGGTGGCTGTAGGACTGACTGTGTGTGAGTGCATGTTTCTACAGAGATCAGAAGGGGGCAGTTTGCCTGTGACTGAAGGTGCCTGCAGGGGCCTGGATGGCAGTGGACATGTAAGTTTAGACGTAGCCATAGACAGGAGGTTATCAGGGAACGTGAGAATGTAAGTTATTACAGAGGACAGTCAGGGTAGAGGCATGTGCATGCAAGTGTCTGCAGAGTTCATAGGGTGACAGTGAGCATTTGTGTGGTGGTTCCTGAAGAGCCCAGGCAAGAAGTGGGCATGAGGGTACAGGTGATGAGAACAGTCAGGGAAGGGCAGTGGGCATGAGGGTGCAGGTGATGGGAACAGCCAGGGAAGGGCAGTGGGCATGAGGGTGCAGGTGATAGGAATAGCCAGGAAAGGGCAGTAGCCATGAGGGTGCAGGTGATGGGAACAGTCAGGGAAGGGCAGTGGGCATGACGGTGCAGGTGATGGGAACAGCCAGGGAAGGGCAGTAGCCATGAGGGTGCAGGTGATGGGAACTGCCAGGGAAGGGTAGTGGGCATGAGAGTGCAGGTGTGTGCAGAGACCATAGCTGGGCAGTGGGCTTTTGAGTGCAGGCTTCTTCTCATAGAGACCAGAGAGGGGTGGGTACAGGGTATGTGTGTTCAGATGGTTGGAGAGGAGAGATGGTCGTGTCATTGGGCTTGTGAGAGCAAGTAAGTCTGGAGGGCAGAGAGAGAGAGACAGAGACAGAGACAGAGATAGACAGACAGACAGACAGACAGACAGACAGTGCACATAGGGGTACAGATACCTGCTCAGGTCAGAGAGTGTCAGAGAGCCTGTGAGTGCTGGTACCAGCAGAATACATTCTGGCAGATGGCCTGTGAGTCCAGATGCCTGCAGAGCAGGAAGGGTTTGGTAGCTCGTTGAGTGCAGGTACCCGCAGATATTAGAGGAGGGCTGTGTGTGTGTGTGTGTGTGTGTGTGTGTGTGTGAACAGATGCCTACAGTTGCAAGGGGGCAGTGGGCATGTGCATGCAGAGGCCATGGGTGTACAGTGGGTATGTGAGTTGTGTGCCTCTAGTGATCGGCAAGGTGGCAATGGTCATATGAGGGCACTTTACTGCAGGGTATAGAAGGGGTCACAACCAACTGTGTCCAGGTGCCTGCAGGTGAAGGAGTACGGGGTGGTTGCATGTGGGTACAGGGCCTGCAGAGGGCAGAGTGGGGGGTCAGGGTGTATTTCAGTGTAGGTCCCTGCAGAGGCTAGGGAAGGCAGTGAGCATGTGAGTGTAGAGACATGCAGAGGGAGAAGGGGCAGTGGATATGTGAATGCAGGGGCCTGTCCAGGACAGAGAGGGGAACTGTCCATATGAGGACAATGACCTGCAGATGCCACAGAGAAGCTGTGTGCATGTGAGTGTAGGAGCCTGCTGTGACCAGAGGGGGCAGTTCCTCTAGAGAGCAGAGATGTGCTGTAAGAGGATAGAAGTGGACATGAATACAGGTCCCTGCAGAAGGCAGATGGCACAGTGTGCATGTATGTGACTCTAGGCACCAGCAGAGATCAGAGTGGGGCCGTGTTTATGTGAGTGTTCATTCCTGCAGAGGCCAAGATGGTTAGTGTCTATGTGTGCTCAGGTGCCTCTTATAGGCCAAGCATGTGTTGGCAATGTGAATACAGATGCCAGGGATGCAGTGGGCATGTGATGCCCGTATCTACAGATGTGATAAGTGGGAGGTTGCACTGTGAGTGCAGGTATCTGCAGAGGTCAGAGAGGGGAATTGTGCATGTGAGTGCAGGTGCCTGCTGAGGACACAGGGGTGCAATGGGTTATGTGAGTGTAGATACCCGCAGAGAGCAGAGGTGGACAGTGGACATGGGAGTCTAAGGAACACAAGTGTGTAATATACATGTGAATGCAGGTACACACAGATAGCAGAGGTGTGCAGGGAGCACATGAGTGCTGGTGCATGCAGAGTACAGATGTTGGTAGTTGGCATGTGAGTACAGGTATCTGCAGAGGTCAGAGGGGGCAATTGTGCATGTGAGTGCAGGTGCCTGCTGAGGACACAGGGGTGAAGTGGGTTATGTGTGTGTGTGTAGATACCCGCAGAGAGCAGAGGTGGACAGTGGACATGGGAGTCTAAGGAACACAAGTGTGTACTATACATGTGAATGCAGGTACACGCAGACAGCAGAGGTATGCAACATGCATGTGAGTGCTGGTGCATGCAGTGTACAGATGAGGGCAGTTGGCGTGTAAGTGCTCGTATGTGCAGAGAGCAGAAGTGTGCAGTGAGAATGTTGGTGTAGAGACATGCAGAGAGCAGATATGGGCAGAAGACATGTGAGTGTTGGTACATGCAGAGAGCAGACATGTGCAGTGGGCATATACATGTAGGGATAATACAGAGTGCAGCATGGGACAGTGGGCATGTGAGTGCAGATGTCTGCAGAGGGAAGAGATGGGCATTGGGCATGACTATGCAGGATCTTGCACAGGCAGAAGGGAAGCAGTGGGCATGTGATGGCTCTACACTGTAGGTGCCAAGGATACAGCAGGCCTTTGAGTGCAGGTGCCTTCAATGGGCTCCATGGAGCCGTGGGCCTGTGAGTGCAGTTGCCATCAGATCCCAGGAGAACAGTTGGCATATTAGTGTGAGGCACGGGAGACAGTGGGCATGTGAGTACAGGATTCTGCAGAAGACAGGTGGGTGCAGTGGGCATGAGAGTGCAGGTGCCCTCTGAGAGTAAATTTCCATGGGAATGTGAGTACAGCTGCCTGCAGAGATCAGAGGGTGGTTGTGTGCATGTGAGTGCAGGCTTCTCCACATGACAGGCTGTCAGTGGGCATGTGAGTGCATGTGCATGAACAGGACACATGGGGCCCGTGGACCTTGAGTGCAGGTGCCTGCTGAGGTCAGAGAGGTGCAGTTGGACTGTGGATGAAGACGCCAGAGAGGACAGATGGAAGCAGTGGCCATGTGAGTGCAGGATCTTACAGAGGGCAGCTTGGGCCTGCATGTATGTGAGTGTATGTTCATGCAGGGGCCAAAGTCAGTGGGCATGAGTGTAGGTTCTGCTGATGGGAAGATAACAGTGGACATGTGAGTGCAGTTGCCTGCAGAAGACAGGTGGGGGCAGTGGGCATGTCAGTGCAGGAGCCTGCAGATGCACTGAGACAGGCAGTGGGCGTGTGAGTCCAGGTCCATGCTGAGTCCAGAGAATGGCAGCAGGCATGTCAGTGCAGGAACATGCAGAGAGAAGAGTAGTGCAGTGTGGACATGGGAGTATAGCTGCCTGTAGATCCCTGAACAAAGCAGTGTGCAGGTGAGTGCAGGTGTCTCCAGTGTGTAGGGCATCAATGGACATGGAGGTGCAGATGCCTGTAATGAGCAGGGTTGGGTGTTGGGCATGAGAGTGCAGCTGCCTGTAGAGACAAAGGAAGGTGATTGGCATGTGACTGTATGTGCTTGTTGATGCCATGGGGCAGTGTGCATGTGACTGCAGGTGTCTTCTGATGCCAGAGGAGCATTGAACATTTGACTGCAGCAGTCTCAGTGATCTAACTGCAGCAGTGGGTAGGTGAGTGTACACGTGCTTACTAATGCCATGAATGCTGTGGGCATGCGAGTATGTATACCATCAGATGCCAGGAGGGCAGTGGGCATGTGATGCATCTAAGGTAAAGACAAGGTGTGGGCAGTGAGCATGTCAGTGCAGATTCCTGCACAGACTAGACAATTCCATGGGTATGTGAATGCATGTCTTCAAGAGTGCTGAGAGGTGCATTGGAGAAGTGAGTGCAGGTGCATGCACAGGCCAGAAGGAGATGGGTTGGTGAGAACAAGTGTCTGCAGGGCCCAGAGAGGGGAGGTGGGCCTGGGCATATAGTTATCTGTACAGGCTTGTAAAAGGGCAGTGGCATGTGAGTCCATGCCTGCAGAGCCCAGGGGTGTCAGTGGATCTGTAGCTGCAGATGCCTGCACAGGCCAGATGTGGGAAGTAAGCATTGAGTTCTGGATTCTGAGCAGGAGCAGTGGGCACATGAGTGCAGGTATATGCTGAGGGCAGAGGCAGGCAGTGGGTATGTGAGTGTGTGTGCCTGCAGAGACAAGGGGACTGTGGTACATGAGTGCAGATGTGTTCAGGGTACAGAAGAGGGCACAGACATGTGAGTCTATGTGTCTGCAGAGGGCAGAGAGAGAAGGTGGTCATGTGTGTGCAGGTGCATCCAGCAGTTAGAGTGGGTTATTTTGCATGTGAGTGCCCTTGCCTGTAGAGGCCACAGAGGGTCAGCTGGACTTTGAGTGTGGGTGCCTGCAGAGGCTCAGGTGGTCAGTGACCGTGTGAGTGCACGAGCCTGTAGAGGATAGATGTTCAGTGGACATGGGAGTGCACATACCCACAGAGGTCAGTGTGGGGCAGTGTGCATGTGAGGATAGGTACGTGCAGAGGCCAGGGAAGGCAATTGTTATATGAAGGTGTCATGGACATGTAGGTGAAGATATCTACAGACATTAGATGGGTAAAGTGGGCATGTGGGTACAGGGACCTGCAGAGGGCAGAGTGGGTCAGTGTGTATTTCAGCATAGGTGTCTTCAGAGGACAGAGGAGGGCAGTGTTTATCTGAGTGTCCAGAAAGGACAGTGTTTATCTATGCACATGCCTGCAGGATCACAGGGTGGTTGGCGAGCATCTGAATGCAGATTCCTGCAGAGGCAGTGATCATGTGAGTTCAGGTACCTACAGAGGGCAGAGTAGGGCAGTAGACATGTGAGTGTAGGTACATGCAGAGGGCATGGGGGGGCATATTGGGTAAGTCAGTGCAGGTGCCTGCAGAAGCCAGAGGTGAGCAGTTGACATGTAACTTCAGTTGCATGTAGCCACCAGAGAGGGGCAGAGGGCATGTGAATGCAAGCATCTGCAGATGGTAGAGTGGAGCAGTTGGCATATTAATGAACATGCCAGGAGAGGTCATAAGGAGGCAGTGGGCATGTGAGTGCCAGTCACTACAGAGGCAAAGTGTGCAGGGGCATATGAGTGCAGATGCCTGCAGAGGCCAGGGTCAGGCAGTGGGCTTTTGAATGCAGGGTTCCTATAGAGGCCAGAGAAGGGTGCAGGTTATGTGAGTGCAGATGTCTGGAGAGGACAGAGGGTGGCATTGGGCTTCTGAGAACAAGTAACTATAGAGGGCAGAGAGATACAGTGGACATGGGAGTAGAGGGTCCTGCAGAGTCTAGAGAGGCATTGGGCATGGAGCACATGGGCCTGCAGAATCTAGAGAAGGGCAGTGGGCATGGGAGTTCATGTCCATGGGGATGGAGCAGAGGTGCAGTGGTAACATGGGTGTATGTGTCTGCAGAGGCCAGAGAGTGTCAGAGAGTGTGTGAGTGCAGGTGCCTGCAGAGGACAGGCTGGCAGTGGGTATGCGAGTGCAGGAGCCTGCAGAGCAGGAAGGGTTTGGTGTGTATGTGAGTGCAGGAGCCTGAGGATGCCAGAGGAGGGCATTGTGCATATGAATGAGTGCAAGTGCCTACAGATGAAATGGGGTGGTGGGCATGTGAGTCCTGGTGCCAGCAGAGGCCAGAGGGGGCCAGTGGGCATGTGAGCCCAAGTGAATGCAAAGACCAGGGTGTCCATGGACTGTGAGTGCAGGAGCATACAGAGGTCTGTAGCTGCTTGTATTACAAATGCTAATGATCTTCCCCCAAAACTGTTTGCAGGAGTGGGTCTGCACATAGCCTCTGGGAACCTGCACCCAGTTGCTTCTGAATAAAGATGTCAGCAACCAGTAGCTTGGGAGGACGGACAGAGGTGGGCTTTTAGGATTTCCTGGGTTTGGTTCCTAGAGGAGAGGAAGACAGAGATCATCCATGCAATAGGAGAGTGTGAAGAGAGGACAGACAGAGACAGCCTTGGGGTAGAGAAGCAAGGATTCTCCCGGGGCTGCAGGCCAGGGAAGTGCAGCCCAGAGACTGCACAAATGGGTCCTGAGCAGCCAAGATGGAGCATAGAAATTAGCAAATAGTAACTCACAATTATCAGCAGGAGTGGATTCTAGCAGCGTAGAAACTAGGCAATTGCCCAGCTTTAGTGCTGCTTAAGTCATTAGTATATAAAGACAGTGTGTGTGTGTGTGTGTGTGTGTGTATGTGTGTGTGTGTTTTATTCAGAAACTTAATTGAGGTGGATAGCAAGCCCATGCTGGGCTTCATTTCTTAATAATTAATTCAACAGAGGTCAGATATGGGAAGTGGATTTGCGAGTTCACATTCCTGCCAAGGACAAGAATGTCCCATGCATGAATGTGCCTGCCGAGGTCAGTGTGGGATGTTGAACTGTGAGTGCAGGTGCCTACAGAGGCCAGGGAGGGGAGCTGGGCATGTGAGTGCAGGAGCCTTCCGAGGGCAAAGTTAAGCAGTGCATATTTGAGAGTACATTTCTGCAGAGGCCATGAAGACAGGGACATGTGAGTGGAAGTGTGGATACAGATCAGAGACTCCCAGGGAGCATGAGAGTAGAGGTTCCTTCAGAGCCCAGGCAGGGAGGAGGCATGTGCCTGCAGAGGTCAGAGGGTGGCAGTGAGCATGTCAGCTCAGGTTCCTACAGAGGCCAGGCAAGAAGTGGTCATGTGAATGCAGGAGACAGGAGCAGCCAGGGAAGGGCATGTGAGTGCAGGTGTGTCACTGCAAGTGCTTGGGAAAGCCAGGCAGGTATATGAACGTGACTGCAGGTTCCTGTGCATGGCAGGCATGCAGTGCACCTGTGTGGGCTGCAGCCATCAGAGATCTAGTTGTAGCAGTGGGGATGGGAATGCACATTCCTGCAGATGTCAAGATGGTAGTGGGCATGTGAGTGCAGGTGCCATCTGATGCCAGGAAGGTGGTAGACATGTCACGTAGACAAGACAGCAGGTGGGCAGCTGAAATGTCAATCCATAATATTGCTCAGTCCAGGTCGTCATTGTGTATGTGGATCTTGGTGAGTTGAGGGGTCAGAAAGGGAAAATTGTCATGTGAGTGTAGGTGAGTGTACAGGCCATTGGGCACAGTGGGCATGTGAGTCTGTTTGACTGCAATGTTAAGTGGGCAGTGGTCATGTGTGTGCAGGTGACTGCAGACACCAGAGAGTATTCATGTGAGAATATTTGTTTGCAGAGACAAGTGCAGATGGGTGGACAGTTGAGAGGAAGGTAGTGGGCAGTGTGTATGTGACTGTATGTGCCTACAGTCAAGGGAGCACTGGTCATGTGAGTGCAGGTGTGTGCAAAAGACAGATGGGTGCAGTGGGTGTGTAATTAGCTGTGTCTGCTGAGGGCATTGTTGTGATGTGAGCATATCAGTCCAGGTGCCTGCCAAGACCTGAGTTAGGAATTGTGTATGAGAATGCAAGGACCTGCAGAATCCATAGAGAGACAGTGTGTATGTGAGCACAGATGCCTGCTGAGGGCAGAGGAGAGGAGTGGGCATGAGAGTGCATGTCCGTGCAGAGAGCAGAGTGTGGCATTTGGTATGTGTGTGCAGGTGCCAGGGTGCTGCCCATGTGTGTGTGGGTGCCTTTCAGGGCCATGAATGTAATGGACATGTGAGTGTGGATTCCTACTGACACCAGAGGTAGGGGCAGCATGTGTGAGTTCTGAGGCCTGTAGAGGCCAGAGAGGAGAAGAAGTGAGGATGTGAGCAGATGTGCCTGCTGAGGGCAGAGGCAGGCAGTGGGTATGTGAGTGTGTGTGCCTGCAGAGAACAGGGGACTGTGGTGTGTGAGTGCAGGTGTGTTCAGGGTACAGAGGAGGGCACAGGCATGTGAGTCCATGTGTCTGCAGAGGGCAGAGAGAGACAGTGGTCATGTGTGTGCAGGTGCATCCAGGGGACAGAGAGGTGCAGTGTGCATGTGACTGCATGTGTTTGTAGAGCCCACAGAAGGTCAGTGGTTCTTTGAATTGAGATGTTAACTAATAATTAACCATAGGGGCTGGAATGTTTGCTCAGCAGTTAAGAACACTGACCATAAAGATTTATTAACCTGTTCATGAGAATATGCCACTAGCCTTGGAAGAATGCCCTATTAAATACATCCTTTTAGAATTGTTATATTTTGATGATTTTATATTATTAATCATGATGTTGCCTGTTCTGTTTGTGATTCACTAAACATGTAGTTTCAGAGTTGTGATGCTTAGATGAATTTTATATTTTACTGTGCCAAATGATTTTTGTTGGTATTAGTGATTGTTTCACTAGATACAGTTTCTAAGAGTTGTTATGTTTGGTTTTTAATGCATAAGAACCCTTGCTTCAGAGCTACAAAATACACTCAAATTCAGACTCTTTGTTTGTTTCTGTTTCTCATCGCTGAATCTTTACTCCTCTGGACTTCAAAGACTGTCATCACAGGGACCCCCATACCCAGGTGGGATGGTCCATGGCAGCTGTCGCCCAACATGGGGCTCGAAGCAGGTAAGCTTTCTCTCCTTTTTCTAAAATACTTTTTCAGGTAGAGGATAGAACCTTGTCATGAGAGCTACAGACTCCTTGATAGAGACACATCGGGTTAAGAAGTTGAGAAGGTAAGAATCATGGGCATTCACAGTCCCTAAACAGAGGCTTGTTCCTGGGAGTATTGAGTCATATGTTAGAAAGTAGAGGTGTGAAAACCTCAGAGATGATTTTGGCAGCATTTTATGAGTGCTACTGAGTGTCAGTCCATGGTCCTCAGAGGGAGGAAGCCTGTCTTTAAAAATTGGAGAAAGGTAGGAGAAGAGATGGAGAGATTTTATGAATGCCATGGTCCTAAACAGGTCCAGGTTCAAACATTCTCACTATGGATACAAATGAGAGACCTCCTTTCAGAACTTCTTTACAGAAAAAGCGCCCTCAGATGATGAGGAAATATGCAGGGGAGTAGAGTTTCCTGCTAGTACCAGAGGAGGGCAGTGGATACATGTGCCATCAGATGCCAGGAGGGGAGACATGCCAGTGTAGCTACCAAGAAGACCAGAGTTGGGCAGTGGACATGATAATGCAGATTCCTGCACAGGGCAGGCAGTCACTGTGCATGTGATTGGAGGTGTCTACAGGGAGGACAGAGAACTGCAGTGGGCAGGTGAGGGTAGGGGAGTGCAGAGGCCTTTGTGGACAGTGGGTGTGTGAGTGCATGTGCATGCAGAGGTGGGGTGGGGCAGCAATGGTCATGTGAATGCAGGTCCCTACAGGTGCCAGAGAGAGGCAGATTTTGTAAATGCAGCTTCCTGGTATGGCCACAAGGGAGCAGTGTGCCTGTGAATGAGGTGCATGCCAAGAGCAGAATGGGGTATTGGGTATGTGAGTGCAGATTCCTGCAGATGTCAGCAGGGCCATGGACATCGTAGTGCAGCAGATTCCTGCAGAGGTCAGGCAGTCATGGTGTGTGTGAATGCTGGCTCCTGGAGATGGCATGGCAGCTGGCTGCAATGGACCTGTGAGTGTGGAGGCCTAGGCGGTCTTCTGAGTATGAGTGTCTGAGGCTAGACAGCCCAGAGGGTACAAAGGTCCTCTGCAGGTGCACCCACAGGCCAGAGGAGGAGAGGTGCATGTGAGTGTATGTGCCTGCAGAGGCAAGGGGCTTGTGGGTGTGTCGGTCCAAGTCCCTGCAGAGGCCAAAGAGTGCAGCTTGTCACATGAGTGTAGGTAACAGGAGAGGCTAAAAAGAGGCGGTGGCCTTTGGATTACAGGGGCCTGCAGAGCCAGGGAGTGGGAGAGGGTATGTGGGTGCAGATGTCTTGGGGAGACACGTAAGGCAGTGGGCATGTGAGTGCAGGGGCCTGCAGAGGCCAGGGTGGCTGTGGACGTGTAAGGGTAGACGTGGCCATAGACAAGAGATTATCAGGGAACATGAGAATGTAAGTTATTCCAGAGGACAGTCAGGGTAGAGGCATGTGCATGCACGTGTCTGCAGAGGTCAGAGGGTGTCAGTGAGCATTTGTGTGCTAGTTCCTGAAGAGCCCAGGCAGGAAGTGGGCATGAGGGTGCAGGTATGGGAGTAGCCAGGGAAGGGCAGTGGGCATGAGGGTGCAGGTGATGGGAACAGCCAGGGAAGGGCAGTGGGCATGAGGGTGCAGGTGATGGGAACAGCCAGGGAATGGCAGTGGGCATGAGGGTGAAGGTGATGGGAACAGCCAGGGAAGGGCAGTGGGCATGAGGGTGCAGGTGATGGGAACAGCCAGGGAAGGGCAGTGGGCATGAGGGTGCAGGTGATGGGAACAGCCAGGGAAGGGCAGTGGGCATGAGGGTGAAGGTGATGGGAACAGCCAGGGAAGGGCAGTGGGCATGAGGGTGCAGGTGATGGGAACAGTCAGGGAAGGGCAGTGGGCATGAGGGTGCAGGTGATGGGAACAGCCAGGGAAGGGCAGTGGGCATGAGGGTGCAGGTGATGGGAACAGTTAGGGAAGGGCAGTGGGCATGAGGGTGCAGGTATGTGCAGAGGCCATAGCTGGGCAGTGGGCTTTTAAGTACAGGCTTCTTCTCATAGAGATCAGAGATGGGTGGTTGCAGGGTAAGTGTGTTTAGATGCCTGGAGAGGAGAGAGGGTCGTCGCAATGGGCTTGTGAGAGTAAGTAACTGTGGAGGGAAGAGAGAGAGAGAGAGAGAGAGAGAGAGAGAGAGGCGGTATTGGAGTGCAGGAGCCTTCAGAGGGCTAAGTGGAGCCCTGGAATATGCAATAGCAGGTGGCTGCAGATTCCAGAAAGTCTGTGGACATGTGAGTGCAAGTGCTAGAAATGCCAGGAGCTCAGTGTGCATGTGAATGAGGCTAAGTACCATGACCAGATGTGGGCAGTGGACATGTTAGTGCAGATTCCCACAGAGGTCAGGCGGTCTTGTGTATGTGAGTGCTGGTCTCTGGTGAGGCAAGAGAGCTACATTGGGCAGCTGAGTGCAAAGGTATTTGTTGGCTGTGGATATGAGTGTATTTGTTTGCATTGGTGTGCTGGTACAGTAGTCATGTGAATGCAGGTGTCTGCAAAGTCCAGAGTGAGGCAGTGGGCGTGCATATACAGGTGCATGCAGGAGACAGAGGAAGCAGCTGGTATGTGAGTGCAGGTGCCTGTGTCCAGAGGGTGGTATTCAGGATGTGAGTGCAGGTAAATTCAGAGTCCAGAGAGTGGCAGTGGACACAGGAGTGCATGTACACACAAGGCCCAGAGGAGGTGAGGTGTATGTGAGTATGAGCGCCTGTGTGACAAGGGGCTTGTGGGTTTGTGAGTTCAAGGATCTGCAGAGCCCAGAGGGTGCAATTTGGCCAGTGAGTGCAGGGAAGTCTAGAGGCTAGGCCGAGGAAGTGGCCACTGGAATCCAGGTGTCTGCACAGGCCAGACAGTGGTCGAGGGCATTTAAGTGCACATGTCTGCAAGAGACAAGCATGGCGGTGGACCAGTGAGTGCACGTGCCTGTGGAGGACACAGGGCATCTCTGACCATGTGAGTGCATGTTCCTACAGAGGACAGGCAGGCATGTGAGTTCAGATGCCTGCAGAAGACAAAGAGAAGCAACTGTGTTTGCATGTGTCTGCAGAGGCCAGATGGGGACAGTGACCATGAGAGTCTACATGCCTACACAGGTCAGATTGCACACAGGACATAGATACAGACATCCTTTGAGGGCAGAGTGGGTAAGTGAGTGTAGTCAAGGGTAGGTTCCTGCAGAGGCCAGCACAAGAATTAGGCATGCAGAGGACAAGCTGGCAGCATGCATATGAATGCAGGTTCCCTGAGAAGACAGATGCGGCAGTGGGCATTAGTGCAGGTTCCCTATGAGGATAGAAGGATTCAGTGGGCATGGAAGTGCAGGTCCCTGCAGAGGACAGAAGACAGCAGTTGATATGAGACTGCATGTGTGTGCTGAGGCCCCAGTTGGAAGTGGGCGTGTCAGTGCAGGTGCACACGGGTGCCAGAGAGAGGCAGTGATCTTGTGAGTGAAGCTGAGGCCACTATGGGGCAGGGTTCCTGGGAGTGAAGGAGCCTTGCTGAAGCCGTCAGGGGACAGTGGATATGTGAGTCCAAGGACCTGCAGAGGGCCGAGTGGTGTAGGAGGGATGTGAGGAAGGGTTCCAGGGCATTTGAACCCAGGGCCTGCAGCAGAGAGATGGGCATAGTGTGCATGAGAGGGCAGATGCCGAGTGAACCCAGAGTGGGGAAGGGATGTGTGAGTGAGTGTGCCTGTCGAGGAAGGGGAGCAGTGGGCCTGTGAGCTTAGGTTCCTGCAGGAGACAGACGGACAGTGAGCATGTGACTAGAGGAGCCTGCTGAAGCCAGAGGTGAGCCCTGAGCAGGTCAGTGCAGGTGCCTGCAGATGCCTGACAGAGCCAGTGGATATGTGAGCACAGGTTCTTGCTGAGGACAGAGAGGTGGGGCCTTGGGCCTGTGAGTTCTGTAATGTGCAGTAAGCAGAGTCAGGGGTGTGAGTTTAGGGGCCTGCAGAGCCTCTGTGGTCAGTGGTCATGTGTGTGCAGTGACTTTCAGAGTCCAGGAGTGCAGTGGGCATGGGATTGCAGGGCTCTGCAGAGTCTAGAGAAATGCAGTGGGCATGTGAGTGCAGCTGCCTGCAGAGGAAAGAGTGGTCCAGTAGGAATGAGAGCCCATGTGCCTGTCTAGACCAGTGATTAATTCACAGGCAGCTGCAGGTGCCTGCAGATGTCAGAGTTGGGGAACATTGGGCAGGTGAGTTCACGTTCCTGCTGAGGACAGGATGGCTGTGTGCCCATGAGTGCAGGTGCCTGCTGAGATCAGAGGTGGGAGGTCAGTCTGAGTGGAGGTGCCCACAAGGGCTGGCACATGTGGAGGCAGATGTTTGCCCCCAGCATATGGGTCAGTGGGACCTGAGTGCAGGGGCCTGCAGAAGCCAGGGAGTGGGTTGTGAGTTCACAAGATGGCGTTCACAACACAAGATGTTATCTGGAGACAACACAAGGTCTCCCTCTGCAGGCATGTGCCCTCACATACCCACTACCCCGTTCTGCTCTCTGCAGATGTCTGTATTCACATGACCCACTGCACCCCTGTGTCCTCAGCAGGAAACTGTAGGTGGGCTTAAGTGTAGGTTTCTTTATATTATAACATAGCAGTGAGTATTGAGTGCATGCACATGCAGCATACTGCTGGGGACAGTCACCATGTGAGTGCAGGTGTCTGCAGAGAGCAGAGAGAGACAGAGTACATGTATGTGCAGGTGCCTGCACAGGACAAAGTACATGCACTACATGGTAGTGTAGCTATGTTCTAAGACACACGTGGGCACTGCACATGTTAGTTCAGATTCCTGCACAACAGGCAGTCACTGTGCATGTGAATGCTGGTTCCTAGACAGGCCAGGTGGCTGCCATGGGCCTGTGGGTGTAGAGGCACAGGGGTCTGTGGTGTGAGTGTAGGAACATACAGAGGTCAGGAGGCAGGGGGCATGGGACTGAAGGTGTCTGTAGAAGACAGATGGGGCAGTGGGCATGACAGTGCAGGTGCCCTCTGCAGATGGAATATTTCAATGGTAATGTGAATGCAAGTGTCTGCAGAGGTCAGAGTGTGGTCCATTGGGAATGTGTGTGTGACATTGAATGCAGGTTTTCTGGATAGTTCAGAGAGGGGTGCAGTGTATGTGAGTTCAGATGCCTGGAGAGGCCAGAGAGTAGGAATGTGCTTTTATGAACACATAGCTATGGAAGGCAGATAGAGACCGTGCACATAGGGGTACAGGGGCCTGCAGAGGCCAGAGAGAGTCAGGGGGTACATGAGGCAGAGAGGAGCAGTAGGGCTGTCCATGCAGATGTCCTCAGAGGACAGACGGGTGGAATGGACAGTGAGTTCACGTAACTGCAGAGTCCAGAGAGAGGCAGTGGGCGTGGGAGTTCATGTCCATGGAGAGGGAACTGATAACATGGGTGTGTGTGCATGCAGAGGCCAGAGAGTGCCAGAGAGTGTGTGAGTGCAGGTGCCTGCAGATGCCAGAGGAGAGCCTTGTACGTGTGAGTGCAGGTCCTGAAGATGCCAGAGGGCCATGGGCTTGTGAGTGCAGATGACATGGGGGGCAGTGGGTATGTGAGTTGTGTGCCTGTTGTGAGTAGCAAGGGGGCAGCGGTCATATCAGGGCACTTTACAGCAGGGTATAGAAGGGGTTATGAAGAAGTATGTCCAGGTGCCTGCAGGTGATGGAGTGGGGTGGTTTGCATGTGGGTACAGGGGCCTGCAGAGGGCAGTTTTGGGGGTCAGTGTGTATTTCAGTGTAGGTCCCTGCAGAGGCTAGGGAAGGCAGTGAGCATGTGAGTGTAGAGACATGCAGAGGGAGAGGGGGCAGTGGATATGTGAGTGCAGAGGCCTGTCCAGGACAGAGAGGGGAACTGTCCATATGAGGACAATGACCTGCAGATGCGAGAGAGAAGCAGTGGGCATGTGGGTGTAGGAGCCTGCTGTGACCAGAGGGGGCAGTGAGCATGGGACTCCTTGTTCCTATAGAGAGCAGAGATGTGCAGTAAGAGGACAGAAGTGGGTGTGTGAATGCAGGAGCCTGCAGAAGGCAGGGTAACAAAGTGAGCACGTGAGGCCAGGTCCCTACTGAGACCACAGGCACTTGGTGGTCATTGTGAGTCCAAGTACCCAGAGAGAGCAGAGTAGGGCACTGGGCATGTGAGTGTGTGTGCCTGCAGAGGTATTAGTCATGGAAGTAAGGAGAGTTAGGGAGTTAAGGGGCAATGGTCATGTGAGTGCAGTATCTGCAGAGAGAGACCGAGGACATGTATGTGCAGGTGCCTGCAGGGGACAGAAGGGGTAGTGTGCTTGTAAATGCAGGTGACTGAGTGGTCAGAAAGTGTCATGTACAGCACAGAGCATGGCAGTGGGCATGTGAGTACCTGTGTCTGCAGAGACAAATGCAGATGCATGGAGAGACCAGAGTGGCAGTAGGCTTGAGATTGCATGTTCCTGCAGAGAACAGGCTGGCCATGGGCATGTGGATGCAGGTGTCTTCACATCCCAGGGATGCAGTGGGCATGTTGGTGCAGGAGCCTGCAGAGGGCTAACTGGAGCAGTGAGCATGTGAGCGCATGTCCATTCAGATCCAGGAGGGCAGTGGTCATGTCAGTACAGGTGCCAGCAGACTGCAGGGGAGCAGTTTGCACAGGAGTGTAGCTAAACAGCAGGACCAGATGGGGCAGTGTGCATGTGAGTGCATGTTCCTGCAGAGAACAGGCTGGCCATGGGCATGTGGATGCAGGTGTCTTCACATCCCAGGGATGCAGTGGGCATGTTGGTGCAGGAGCCTGCAGAGGGCTAACTGGAGCAGTGAGCATGTGAGCGCATGTCCATTCAGATCCAGGAGGCAGTGGTCATGTCAGTACAGGTGCCAGCAGACTGCAGGGGAGCAGTTTGCACAGGAGTGTAGCTAAACAGCAGGACCAGATGGGGCAGTGTGCATGTGAGTGCAGGTGCCTGCAGAGGACACAGGGTCACTATGGCCACGTGAATGCCTGTTCCTTCAGAGGACAGTGTTGTAGTGTGTGTGTGTGTGTGTGTGAGTGCAGATGCCTCCAGGGGACAGATGGAGGCAGTGGGACTATAAATACATGTATCTGCACAGGTCAGTAGGGGGGCAGTTGGTTTGTGACTTAAGGTACCTGCAGAGGACAGATTGGCACAGTGGGCATGAGAGTATATGTGCCTACATCGGTCGTATGGGGACACTGGACACGAGAGTAGAGGTGCCTACATGGGTCAGATGGGGCAGTGGACATAGGAGTACAGATACCCACCAAGGGCACAGTGGGTCAGTGGGCATGGGACTCCATGTTCCTGGAGAGAGCAGGTCAGGTCAGTGGGGATGTGGGTGTAGGTGCCTGCAGAGGACAGGGTAGCAGTGGGCTCGTGAATGCAGGTGTCTGCAAAAGACAGACTGGGGCTGTGGACATGTGAATAGAGGTGCCTGCTGAGGGGAGAGGTGGGCCATGGGCATGTCAGAGCAGGTGCCTGCAAAGGCCTGAGTTGGGCATTGCCTATGAGAATGCAGGGGTCTGCAGAGACCAGAGACTTGCACTCACCAGTGGGCATGTGAGCACAAGTGAATGTGGTGACTAGGGAGTCAGGAAACATGTTGGAGTCAAAGCCTGCACAGTTCAGAGGAAGGAAGTGGGCCTGTGGGTTCACGTTTCTGCTGAGGACACATGGGGGCCGTGGACATGTGGATCCAGGTACTTAAGAGGACAGGAAGAAACAATTGTCAGGTGAGGGGAGATGAGTGCAGAGGCCATTTGGTGCCTGTGGGTATGAGTGTATTTGTCTGCCTGGGTGTGGTGGTGCAGTAGTCATGTGAGTGCAGGTGTCTGCAAAGTCCAGAGAGAGGCTGTGAGCATGCATGTGCAGGTGCCTGCAGGGGACAGAGGAAGCAGCAGGCATGTGAGTGCAGCTGCTTCTGTGTCCAGAGGGTGGTATTCAGGATGTGAGTGTAGGTAAAGGCAGCATCCAGAGAGTGGCAGTGGGCACAGCAGTACACATGCATGCATCACCCAGAGGAGGTGAGGTGCATGTGAGTGTAAGTGTCCAGTGGACACATGAGTGTAGGTGAATGCAGAGGGCAGAGGCAGGCAGTGGGTATGTGAGTGTGTGTGCAGAGACAAGGGGACTGTGGTGTGTGAGTGCAGGTGTGTTCAGGGTACAGAAGAGGTCACAGGCATGTGAGTCCATGTGTCTGCAGGAGCCAGAGAGATACACTGTTCATGTGTGTGCAGGTGCATCCAGGGGACAGAGGGGCAGTCTATATGTGACTGCATGTGTTTGTAGAGCTCACAGAGGGTCAGTGGTCCTTTGAGTGCAGGTGACTGCAGAGGGTAGAAGGTGACATTGGACATGTGAGTTCACATGACTTCAGAAGACAGAGAGGAGCCTGTGGGTACAGGTGTCCTCAGAGGATAAAGAGTGCAGTGGGCATGAGTGCAGGGGCCTGCAGATGTCCCCAGTGGGAGGCTGGCTGTGTGAACAGGTGCCTACAAAGGCCAGAGACAGGACATGCACCTGTGACTGCAGTTGACGTCTGAGTCCAGAGCAGGCAGTGAGCAAGTGAGTCCAAGTCCCTGCAGGGAGCAGAGTGGAACAGTGTGCATGTGACTGCTGGTGCATGTAGCTGCCAGGGATGCAGTGGGCATTGGAGTGCAGGATCCTGTTGAGGTCTAAGTGGAGTTGTGGGGTGTGAGGGCTGTGTCTGCAGATGAGAGATGGGCAGTGGGCACATGAGCACAGTGCCAGAAGGGCCAGGGAGACAGTGTGAATGGGAATGAATCAAGATCCCATGTTGTCAGTTTACATGTGAGTGCAGATTCCTGCACAGGACAGACAGACATTGTGTATGTGAGTGCAGGTGTGTCTAGAGTGCAGAGAGGTGCAGTAGGAGAGTGAGTGCAGGAGCATGCAGAGGTCAGAGGGCATTGAGCATGGGAGCACAAGTGCATGCAGAGACCTCATGAGTGCAGAGGAAAGAGAGGGCAGTGGGCCCATGAGTTAGGGTGCCTAGAAACTGCAGGGTTTCATTAACATGTGGGTGTGAATGCCTGCAGAGGACAGAGGAGAAGTCAGCAGGTGAATTCCTGTTCCTGCTGAGGACAGGATGGCAGTTTAACCCTGGTGGCTTCAGAGGTCAGATGTCGTTGTGAGTGGATGTGCTAACAGGGGCTGTCAGTGAGCATGTGAGTGCATGTGAGTGCATGTGACACCTGGGGCAGTGGGACTGAGTGCAGGTTTCTGCTTAATACAGATAGGGCAGTGGGCATGGTATAGAAGTGCCAAGGGTGAAACTTTTCTGTGTGTGTGTGTGTGTGTGTGTGTGTGTACATGCATGTGTATAGGTCCATGCAGAGGCCAGGGTAGGCAGTGTGCATATGAATTGTGTTTCTGCAGAGTGGAAGGTAGCATTGGACATGAATACAGGTTCCTGCAAAAGGCAGATGGCACAGTGGGCATGTGATTCTAGGCGGCAACAGAGAGCAGAGTGAGGCAGTGTTTATGTGACTGTCGGTTCCTGCAGGTTCCAGGATGGTTAGTGTCCATGTGTGCTCAGGTGTCTCTTATAGGTCAAGCATGTGTTGGCAGTGTTCATGTAGATGCTTGTAGATGCCAAGGATGCAGGGAGCATGTGATGGACGTGTGCAGATGTGAGAAGTGGGAGGTTGTCCTGTGAGTGCAGGTGCCTGCTGAGGACACGGGGTGCAGTGGGTTATGTGAGTGTGGATACCTGCAGAGCAGAGGTGGGCAGTGGACATGGGAGTCTAAAGAACACAGGTTTGTAATATTAATGAGAGTGCAGGTACATGCAGAGAGTAGAGGTGTGCAACATGCATGTGAGTGCTGGTGCATGCAGAGTACAGATGTGGGCAGTTGGCATATGAGTGCTCGTATGTGCAGAGAGCAGAAGTGTGCAGTGAGAATGTTGGTGTAGAGACATGTAGAGCACAGATATGGGCAGTAGACATGTGAGCATTGGTATATGCAGAGAGCAGACATGTGCAATGTGCACATACATGCAGGGATAATGCAGAGAGCAGCATGGGACAGTGGACATGTGAGTGCAGATGTCTGCAGAGAGAAGAGGTAGGCACTGGGCATGACTGTGCAGGATCCTGCACAGGCAGAATGGAGGCAGTGGGCATGTGATGGCTCATGCCTGTCGGTGTCAAGGATACAGCAGGCCTTTGAGTGCAGGTGCCTTCAATGTGCTCCATGGAGCCGTGGGCCTGTGAGTGCAGTTGCCATCAGATCCCAGGAGAACAGTTGGCATATTAGTGTGAGGCAAGGGAGACAGTGGGCATGTGAGGTCAGGATTCCGCAGAAGACAGGGGAGAGGGCAGTGGGCATGAGAGTGCAGGTGCCCTGTGAGAGTAAATTTCCATGGGAATGTGAGCGCAGCTGCCTGCAGAGACCAGAGGGTGGTTGTGTGCATGTGAGTGCAGGCTTCTCCACAGGACAGGCTGTCAGAGGGTATGTGAGTGCATGTGCATGAACAGGACACATGGGGCCCGTGGGCCTTGAGTGCAGGTGCCTGCTGAGGTCAGAGAGCTGCAGTTGGACTGCATGAAGACACCCAGAGAGGACAGATGGAAGCAGTGACCATGTGAGTGCAGGATCTTACAGAGGGCAGCTTGGGCCAGCATGTATGTGAGTGTATGTTCATGCAGGGGCCAGAGTCAGTGGGCATGCGTGTAGGTTCTGCTGATGAGAAGATAACAGTGGGCATGTGAGTGCAGATGCCTGCAGAAGACAGGTGGGGGAAGTGGACATGTCAGTGCAGGAGCCTGCAGATGCATTGAGAGAGGCAGTGGGCATGTGAGTGCAGGAACATGGAGAACGCAGAGTGGTGCAGTATGGACACTGGAGTATAGCTACCTGTAGATCCCAGAACAAAGCAGTGTGCAGGTGAGTGCAAGTGTCTGCAGTGTGTAGGGAATCAATGGACATGGAGGTGCAGATGCCTGTAATGAGCTGGGTTGGGTGTTGGGTATAAGAGTACAGCTGCCGGTAGAGAAAAAGGAAGGTGATTGGCATGTGACTGTATGTGCTTGTTTATTCCATGGGGCAGTGGGCATGTGACTGCAGGTGCCTTCTGATGCCAGAGGAGCATTGAACATTTGACTGCAGCAGTCTCAGTGAGCTAACTGCAGCAGTGGGTAGGTGAGTGCACACGCGCTTACTAATGCCATGAATGCTGTGGGCATGCCAGTGTGTGTACCATCAGAGGCCAGGAGGGCAGTGGGCATGTGAATGCATCTAAGGTAAAGACAAGATGTGGGCAGTGAGCATGTCAGTGCAGATTCCTGCACCGACCAGACAATTCCGTGGGTGTGTGATGCATGTCCTCAAGAGTGCTGAGAGGTGCAGTGGAGAAGTGAGTGCAGGTGCATGCACAGGCCAGAAGGAGGTGGGTTGGTGAGAACAAGTGTCTGCAGGGGCCAGAGAGAGGAGGTGGGCCTGGGCATATAGTTATCTGTACAGGCTTGTAAAAGGGCAGTGGCATGTGAGTCCATGCCTGCAGATCCCAGGGGTGTCAGTGGATCTGTAGCTGCAGATGCCTGCACAGGCCAGATGTGGGAAGTGAGCATTGAGTTCAGGATTCTGAGCAGGAACAGTGGGCACATGAGTGCAGGTGTATGCTGAGGGCAGAGGCAGGCAGTGGGTATGTGAGTGTGTGTGCCCGCATAGACAAGGGGACTGTGGTATGTGAGTGCAGGTATGTTCAGGGTACAAAGGAGGGCACAGGCATGTGAGTCCATGTGTCTGCAGAGGGCAGAGACAGTGGTCATGTGTGTGCAGGTGCATCCAGCAGTTAGAGGGGGTTATTTTGCCTGTGAGTGCCCTTGCCTGTAGAGGCCACAGAGGATCAGCTGGACTTTGAGTGTGGGTGCCTGCAGAGGCTCAGGTGTTCAGTGGCCATGTGAGCACAGGAGCCTGCAGAGAATAGTTTAGTGGACATGCAGGTGCACATACCCACAGAGGATAGTGTGGGACAGTGTGCATGTGAAGGTAGGTATGTGCAGAGGCCAGGGAAGGCAGTGGTTAATTTAGTGTGTTCCTGTATAGAATAGGATTCATGTGGGCATGTAAATGCAGGTTCATGTAGGAGATGGGTGAAGGCAGTGGGCATGTGAGTGCAGATTCCTGCACAGACCAGACATGTGTAGGGTGTGTGAATGATGTTGTGTCGAGAGTGCAGAGAGGTGCAGTGTGAGAGTGAGTGCAGGAGCATGCAGAGGTCAGAGGGCAGTTAGCATGTGAGTGCAAGTGCATGCAGAGACCAGCAGAGGCTGTGGGGCTGTGGGCATGTAGCTATGAGTGCATCTGACTGCAGAGGAAAGAGAGGCAAGTGGGCCTGCAGTCCAGGTGCTGCAGAGAGCAGGTGTGAGTGGACTTGTGGGTGTAAATGCCTGCAGAGGGCAGAGGTGGGAAAAGACCTGTGAGGTCATGTTCCTGCTGAGGACAGGATAGCAGTTTACCCATAGGTGTAAACTCCAGAGCTTAGATGTGGAATGGTAGTGCATGCACTTAGAGGGGCTGGCTGTGTGCATGTGGGTGCATGCATCTGCACAAGACACATGGGGCAGTGGGACTGTGAGAGCAGCTGCCTGCAGACATCAGCAGTGGGAGGTGGGTCTGATGACTGCACGTGCCTACTAAGGTCCTGGAGGGGCAGTGGGGGTGTGACTGCAGTCACCTGCAGAGAACATTGTGGAACAGAGGCTATGTGAACACAGGGTCTACAGAGAATAATATAATGGTGGAGACTGGACTGCATGGTAGGGCAGTGTGCATGGGAGTTAAGGGACCTGCATAGGTTAGAGCAGGCAGTGGATATGAGAGTGTAGGTTCCTGCAGAGAACAGGATGCCAGTGGGCATGTGAGTGTTGGTTCATGCAGAGTCCAGGGTGGTTAGTAGACATTGTTTGTGCAGGTGTCTTTAGAGGCCTAGTCTATATCGTTGATGTGAGTGCAGATGGAGATGCCAGAGGGCATTGAGCCTTGAGTGCAGGTGTCTGCAGAAGTCAGAGAGAGAGAGCCTGTGGGTTTGTGACTACACTTGCCTGCAGGGAACAGAGGAGGGCAGAGGACATGTGAGTCCATTTACCTGTAGAGAACAGAATGGGGTAGAGGGCATGTGGTTGCAGATGTCTGCAGATGCAGAGAGAGGTGGTGGGCATTTGTTTCCAGGAACCTTTTGGATATAGAGAGGTTCTGTGCAGGGGAGCACAGATGCTTGTAGAGTCATGTCTGGGGACAGTGTCATGTGGCTGTAGATCATGCCAAGCACAGAGCAGGCAGCAGGCGTGTGAGTGTATGCTCAGGGAGAGGATAGGATGGCCATGGACATATGAGTGTTGTTGCCTGCAGAACACAGATGGGGCAGTGGGCACGAGAGTGCAGGTGCCCTCCCTCAGAGGATGAAAGAACTCAATTATATGTGAGTGCAGCTGCCTTCTGAGGACAGAGAGGGCAGTTGGGCTTCTGATTCCTGATGCCCTCAGAGGATAGAAGTGTGCAGTGGGAATGTGTGTGCAGGTGCCTGCAGAGGCCAGATGGGGCAGAGGGCATGTGGTTGCAGATGTCTGCAGATGCAGAGAGAGGTGGTGGGCATTTGTTTTCAGGCACCTGTTGGATATAGAGAGGTTCTGTGCAGGGGAGCACAGATGCTTGTAGAGTCATGTCTGGGGACAGTGTCATGTGGCTGTAGGTCAGGCAGAGGACAGAGCAGGCAGCAGACTGTGGCTGTGGACATGTGAATAGAAGTGCCTGCAGAGACCTGAGTTGGGAATTGCATATGAGAATGCAGGGGCCTGCAGAGACCACAGAGAGGCAGTGGGTGTGTGAGCACAGATGCCTGCTGAGGGCAGAGGAGGGGAGCAGGCATGTGAGTGCATGTCCGTGCAGAGAGCATGTGTGTGTGTGGCATTGGGTATGTGCGTGCAGGTGCCTGCAGAGGTCAGGGTGCTCGGGGGCCATGTGTGTGCGGGTACCTATCAGAGGCTAAGCATGCAGTGGACATGTGAGTGTATATTCCTGCAGAGGCCAGAAGGATACTGAACATGTGAATCCAAGTGCCTGCAGAGACCAGCAAGAGGCTGTGGGCATGGGCATGCACCTGCTGGTAGAGGTCAGGGAAGGGCAGAGGGCATGTGAGTGCATTGTCTGCAGAGCAGAGGACAAGTGTGCATGTGAGTCTGGGTGCCTGCACAGACCTGGGGTTCATTAACATGTGGGTGCAGATGCCTGCAATGGTCAGAGGGGACAATGGTCATGTGAGTTCCCATTCCTGCGGAGGACAGGGGAACAGTTTACCCATGTCTGTAGGTGTCTCCAGAGATCAGATGTGGGAGTGTGGACTGTGAGTGCACGTGCTGACACAGGCTGGCAGTGAGCATGTGTGTGCATGTGCCTGCAGAAGACACCTGTTTGCAGAGAGCCTTGAGTGCAGATATCTTCAGAGGACACAGTGGTACAGTTAGACTGTGAATGATGACTATAGAGGCCAGATTGGGACAGTGGGCATGCGTGAACAGGTACATGAGACGGCAGATGGAGGCAGTGGACTGCATGTGGTCACTGGTACTGACAGTTGGCAGATCGGGCCAGTATGTATGTGAGTATGCATACATGTAGAGGGCAGGGAAATCACTGTGCTGTGTCTAGGTCTTCACATACACATGTAGCAGATGTGCAGCTTGGTCTTCATGTGGGTTCTGAACAACTGGAGCTGGGGCTATCCCAAAACCTGGTGCCTGAATGAAGATTGCTCAGTGTGTATGTGTGTGTGTGTGTGTGTGTGTGTGTGTGTGTGTGTGTGTAGGTCCATGCAGAGGCCAGGGAAGGCAGTGTGCATGTGAATGTGTTTTTCTGCAGAGTGGAGGGTAGCAGTGGACATGAATACGGGTCCCTGCAGAAGACAGATGGCACAATGGGCATGTGACTCTAGGGGGCAGCAGAGAGCAGGGTGGGGGTAGTGTTTATGTGAGTGTTCATTCCTGCAGAGTCCTGGGTGGTTTTCAGCAGGGTCTTCTTAGAGGATAAGTGTACATTGGGAATGTGCATGTAGATGCCTGTAGATCCCAGGGATGCAGTGAGCATGTGATGCAGGTGTCTGCACATGTGATAAGTGGGAGGTTGCACTGTGAATGAGGTGTCTGCAGAGGTCAGAGACAGGAATTGTGCATGTGAGTAAAGTTGTCTGCTGAGGACACAGGGGTGATGTGAGATATGTATGTAAAGATTCCTACAGTGAGCAGAGGTGAGCATTGGGCATGTGCATGCAGACAGCAGAGGTGTGCAGTGTGCATGTGAGTGGACAGAGTAGAGATATGCATAGAGCATGTGAGTGCAGGTTCATGCACAGAGTAGAGGTGTGCAGGGAGCATAGGAGTGCTGGTGCATGCAGAGTACAGATGTTGGTACTTGGTGTGAGAGTGCAGGTATGTGCAGAGAGCAGAAGTGTGCAGTGAGAATGTTGGTGTAGAGACATGCAGAGAGCAGATATGGGTAGTAGACACATGAGTGTTGGTACATGCAGAGAGCAGACATGCCAGTGGGCATATACATGCAGGGATAATGCAGAGTGCAGCATGGGACAGTGGACATGTGTGTGCAGATGTCTGCAGAGGGAACGGGTAGGCACTGGGCATGACTGTGCAGGATCCTGCATGGGCAGAAGTGAGGCAGTAGGCATGTGATGGCTCTACACTGTAGGTGTCAAGGATACAGTAGGCCTTTGAGTGCAGGTGCCTTCAATGGGCTCCATGGAGCCATGGGCCTGTGAGTGCAGTTGCCATCAGATCCCAGGAGAACAGTTGGCATATTAGTGTGAGGCAAGGGAGACAGTGAGCATGTGAGGACAGGATTCTGCAAAAGACAGGTGGGTGCAGTGGGCATGAGAGTGCAGGTGACTGCAGAGGGAAGAGATGGGCATTGGGCATGACTGTGCAGGATCCTGCACAGGCAGAAGGGAGGCAGTGGGCATGTGATGGCTCATGCCTGTAGGTGCCAAGGATACAGCAGGCCTTTGAGTGCAGGTGCCTTCAATGGGCTCCATGGAGCCGTGGGCCTGTGAGTGCAGTTGCCATCAGATCCCAGGAGAACAGTTGGCATATTAGTGTGAGGCACGGGAGACAGTGGGCATGTGAGGACAGGATTCTGCAAAAGACAGGTGGGGTCATTTGGCATGAGAGTGTAGGTGCCCTGTGAGAGTAAATTTCCATGGGAATGTGATGGCAGCTGCCTGCAGAGACCAGAGGGTGGTTGTGTGCATGTAGTACAGGCTTCTCCACAGGACAGGCTGTCAGTGGGCATGTGAGTGCAGGTGCATGAACAGGACACATGGGGCCCGTGGGCCTTGAGTGCAGGTGCCTGCTGAGGTCAGAGAGGTGCAGTTGGACTGTGGATGAAGACGCCCACAGAGGACATATGTAAGCAGTGGCCATGTGAGTGCAGGATCTTACAGAGGGCAGCTTGGGCCAGCATGTATGTGAGTATAGGTTCATGCAGAGGCCAAAGTCAGTGTGCATGCATGTAGGTTCTGCTGATGGGAAGATAACAGTGAGCATGTCTGTGAAGGCACCTACGGATGCATTGAGAAAAACGGTGGATATGTGAGTCCAGTTCCATGCTGAGTCCAGAGATGGGCAGCGGGCATTCAATACTAGTGTCTCCAGAGTGCAGAGAGGTACAGTGGGAGAGCGAGGGCAGGTGTATGCAGAGGCCTGAAGTTGGAGATTGTCCTGTGCATGCAGGTACATGTAGTGGCCTGAGATTGTGTTTTGAGTCCCGGAGCCAGCAGAGCTCAGAGAGGGATGCAGTGGGCATGAGTACAGGTGCCTGCAGATGTGATAAGTGGGAGGTTGCACTGTGAGTGCATGTGCCTACAAAGACAAGAGACAGGACATGCTCATGTGACTACACTTGCCTGAGGCAGGAAGTAGGTCTGTGAGTTCACGTTCCTACTGAGGACCGCATAGCTGTGTGCCCTTAAGCACAGGTCCCTGCTGAGGTCAGAAGTGGGAGGGTGGCCTGTGAATTCTGGAGCCTACAGAATCCAGGCAGGGGCAGTATGCATATGAATACATCCAGATGGCTGTCTGCATGTGAGTGCAGGTCATGCAGGAGACAGATGGGGGCAGTCTGCGTGTGAATAGAGGAGGCTGCTGAGGCCAGAGGGGAGCTGTGAGCATGTGAGCGCATGTGTGTGCCAATAGCACGTGTGGACAGTGGACATGTTAGTGCACATTCCTGCACATCCCAGACAGTCTTGTGTATGTGAGTTCTGGTTTCTGCTGAGGCCAGAGAGGTCCATGCAGAGAGCAGAGTGGGACATTGTGTGTGTGAGTGCAGGTGCCTGCAGAGCCCAGAAAGCAGTATTTATGTTAGTCCAGATTCCTGCCCAGGCTCGAGAATCATTGCGTATGTGAGGACAGGTGTCTGGAGAGGGCAGAGAGGAGCAGTGGTCACATGAGTGCAGGTGTATACTGAAGCGAGAGTGCAGCAGGGGACAGATAAGGACACTGGACCTGGGAGTAAAGGTGCCGGCATTAACTTGAGGGTGGCATTTGCCATGTTCATGCAGGTGGCTACAGAATGCAGATGGGGTCAGTGGACATGTGAGTGTTGTTCCATGCAGAAGACAGGAGAGTTAGTGGCCATGTTGGAGCAGGTGCCTTGCAGAGGCCTAGTTTGCATTGGTGATGTGAATTCAGATGCCTGTAGATGCCAGGGATGCAGTAGGCATGTGATTGCAGATGCCTGTAGGGGACAGACAGGGTAGTAGGCATGTGAGTGCACATGCATGCAGGAGAGGGGTGGGACTGGGGATGTCAGAACGTGGAAATATAGAGGCTAGAGATTGACAGTGTTCATGTGAGAACATTTGTCTGCAGAGACAAGTGCAGATGCACAGAAAGGCCTGAATGTGGGAGTAGACTTGACAGTGCATGTTCCTGCAGAGCACAGGCTGTCAGTGGGCATCTGAGTGCAAGTGTCTGCTGTGTGTAGAGTGAGACACATTGCACATGAGTGTAGGTGTCTTCAGAATCCAGCAGGAGGCTGTGGGCATGGAAGTATAGCTACCTGTAGATGCCAGAGGAGAGGAGTGGGTATGTGAGTGCAGGTGACTGCAGAGGGCAGGTGGTGATTTTGTGCATGTGACTGCAGGCTTCTCCCAAAGATAGTTTGGCAGGGACAAGTGAGTGTAGGTGCCTGCAGAGGTCAGAGGGTGGCAGTGCACATGTGAGTGCTGGTTCTAAAGAGGCCAGGCAAGAAGTGGTCATGTGAATGCAGGGGACAGGAGCATCCAGGGAAGGGCAGAGGTCATGTGAGTACAGGTGTGTTCAGAGGCCAGAGTGGGGTGTTAGCATGTCAGTGCAAGTGCTTGGGAAGACCAGGAAGGTAGTGTGCAGGTTCCTGCACATGAAAGCCTTTCCATGCACCTTCGAGGCCCAAGTATTCTGCAGGGATTACTGGAGCAGTGGGAATGGGGGCGCACATTCCTGTAGATGCCAGGAAGGCGGTGGGCATGTGAGTGCACCTGACATCAGACTCCAAGAAGTTATGCAGTATGTGAGTGTAGTTGGCAAACAGACAAATGGTGGGCAATAGGAATGCAGCTTCCTGCTCAGGCTAGGCAGTCATTGGGTTTGTGAATCTGTGGAGAAGTCACAGATATGCAAATGGCAGCTAAGAGTTTGTGCCAGGGCCACAGGTAAGGGACCAAGTGACATGGGAGGCAGTGAATATGTGAGCACAGATGCCTGCAGAGGTAAGCGTGGCTGCTGTCATGTAATCACAGGTCTCTGCAGGATATGGAAGAGAGGGATGAGCATGTTAGTGCAGGACCATGCAGAGAGCAGATTGTTGCAGTGGGCACAAGAGCATAGCTACCTGCAGATACTAGAGAGAGTCAGTATCCTGTGAGTTCATGTGTCTGCAGAGACCAGGGTGTCGTGGACATGTAGGTGCAGATGTCCACAGAGGTCAGATGGGGGAACTGGGAATGTGGGTACAGGGACCTGCAGAGGGCACAGTGGTGGAGGGGACAGTTTGTATGTGAGGGAGAGGGGGCAGTGGATATGTGAGTGCAGGGGCCTGTCCAGGACAGAAAGGGGAACTGTCCATGTGAGGACAGTGACCTGCAGATGCCAGAGAGAAGCAGTGGGCATGTGAGTGCAAATGTCTGCAGATGCACTGAGAGAGGCAGTGGGCATGTGATCCAAGTCCATGCTGAGTCCAGATAAGGGTAGCGGGCATGTCAGTGCAGGAACATGCAGAGAGCAGAGTGGTGCAGTGTGGACATGGGAGTATAGCTACCTGTAGATCCCAGAACAAAGCAGTGTGCAGATGAGTGCAGGTGTCTGCAGTGTGTAGGGAATCAATGGACATGGAGGTGCAGATACCTGTAATGAGCAGGGTTGGGTGTTGGACATGAGAGTGCAGCTGCCTGTAGAGACAAAGGAAGGTGAATGGCATGTGACTGTATGTGCTTGTTGATGCCATGGGGCAGTGGGCATGTGACTGCAGGTGCCTTCTGATGCCAGAGGAGCATTGAACATTTGACTGCAGCAGTCTCAACTAACTGTAGCAGTATGTGAGTGCACATGCCTACTAATGCCATGAATGCTGTGGGCATGAGAGTGCGTGTACCATCAGATGCCAGGAGGGCAGTGGGCATGTGACTGCAGGTGCCTTCTGATGCCAGAGGAGCATTGAGCATTTGACTGCAGCAGTCTCAGTGAGCTAAAGGCAGCAGTGGGTAGGTGAGTGCACATGCCTACTAATGCCGTGAATGCTGTGCGAGTGTGTATACCATCAGATGCCAGGAGGGCAGTGGCCATGTGATGCATCTAAGGTAAAGACAAGATGTGGGCAGTGAGCATGTGAGTGCAGATTCCTGCACCAACTAGACAATTCCATGGGTATGTGAATTCATGTCCTCAAGAGTGCTAAGAGGTGCATTGGAGAAGTTAGTGCAGGTGCATGCACAGGCCAGAAGGAGATGGGTTGGTGAGAGCAAGTGTCTGCAGAGGCCAGAGATGGGAGGTGGGCATGGGCATATAGTTATCTGTACAGGCTTGTAAAAGGGCAGTGGCATGTGAGTCCATGCCTGCAGAGCCCAGGGGTGTCAGTGGATCTGTAGCTGCAGATGCCTGCACAGGCCAGATGTGGGAAGTGAGCATTGAATTCAGGATTCTGAGCAGGAGCCGTGGGCACATAAGTGCAGATGTGCCTGCTGAGGGCAGAGGCAGGCAGTGGGTATGTGAGTGTGTGTGCCTGCAGAGGCCAGGGGACTGTGGTGTGTGAGTGCAGGTGTGTTCAGGGTACAGAAGAGGGCACAGGTGTGTGAGTCCATGTGTCTGCATTTTTTGTCTGTGTTTTCCTGTAATTCTTTAAGAGATTTTTGTGTTTCCTCTTTCATGACTTCTGCCTGTTGACTCAAGTTCTCCTGCATTTCTTTAAGTTTTTTTTTGCCTTTCTTCTTTATTGGCTTCTATCTCTTGGGCCTTATTCTCCTGCATTTCTTTAAGTGTTTTTTGTGTTTCCATTATACGGGTTTCTAGCTTATTCATGTTCCTCTGCATTTCTTTAAGAGATTCATTCATGTCCTTTTTGTGTTCTTCTAGCAGTATCATGAACAGTGATTTTAAATCCAAATCTTGTTTCTCTGGTGTGTTGGCATAACCAGGACTTGCTGATGTTGGAGAGTTTGGTTCAGATGCTGCCATATTGCCTAGATTTCTGTTAGTAGCATTCCTGCGTTTGCCCTTTGCCATCTTCTTCTCTGGAGCTAATTGGTCTTGTCTCTGGCTGGTGTTTCAGCCTCCTGAGAGGCTCTAGGGCTATTTCTGCACCACTGGAGGGCAGGGTTTCCCCTGTTGCAGATTGCTAATGTGCTGTCCTCCTCTTGGGTGCCCTTGCAGCCCTAGTGTTCTTTGCCCCAGATAGTGTCTGTGAGCCAGAAGGTGCCCGTTTGCTCCTTCAGGGAGTGCTGAGGCTGTATGCTGCAGGGACCTTTTCTGTGTGCTGATCTCTCTGCTGGGCAGCGGAACTCCCAACCGGGTTGGTGCACACAAGGCTAGCCTAGCTGCTCAGGCCCTGAGTCTAGGCAAAAGCCTGGCAGGCCAATGTCTGAGCAAAGTTCCCCTCAGCTGTGAGTGTTAATTGGGTCTGTCAGGTGGCTAGGATGGTGGCATGCGCGCGCTCCCTGAGAGTGCTGGGAGAGTCTGCTGGGCTAACAACCTCCTGGCCGGGTCAGCACACAGATGGCCCACCGAGCAGCCCAGGGCCTGGGGGCAGTCCAGGGCCTGACCATCTTAGACCCCTGCTATGTCCGCCTTGGGCTATGCCTGTTAGCTGGTTTGGTTTTGCCTGCTGGGTCTCTCTGGCTTCCCGTAGTCAAAATGGTGGTGGTGCGCAAACCAGCCCGGATAAACAACCTCCTGGCCGGGTCGGCACACAGGTGGCCCACCGAGTAGCCCAGGACCTGGGGGCAGTCCAGGGCCTGACCATCTGAGACCCCTGCTACGTCCGCCTCAGGCTATGCCTGTTAGCTGGTTTGGTTTTGTCTGCTGGGTCCCTCTGGCTTCCCATAGGCAAAATGGCGGCAGTGCACGCTGGCCCAGGCAAACAACCTCCTGGCTGGGTCGGCACACAGATGGCCCACTGAGCAACCCAGGACCTGGGGGCAGTCCAGGGCCTGACCGTCTGAGACCCCTGCTATGTCCGCCTCGGGCTATGCCTGTTAGCTGGTTTGGTTTTGCCTGCTAGGTCTCTCTGGCTTCCCTTAGGCAAAATGGCGGTGGTGAGCGCGCACGCCAGCGCGGGGGTGGGGGTGGGGTGGAGGGGGGTGTGGGGTAGGGGTGGGGGTGGGGGCATGGGGGTGGGGGGGTTGGGGGTGGGGGGGTAGGGGGGGTTGGGGGGGTAGGGGGGGTGGGGTGGGTGGGGGGGAACCTCCTGGCCGGGTTTGCACCCCGGTGCCCCCCCCAATCAGCCCAGGGCCTGGGTGCAGGCCAACGCCCGTCGGGCTTAGACCCCCGCGATGTTGGTCTCGGGTTATATTTGCTTACCTCAGTCTGATTTCTCTGGCGACCGAGAACCAATATGGAGGCCTCGTATCTGACTGGCGGGAGGCAGAGTTCTGGTGTGGCTTCTGTGTGGTGAAAGGCGCCGTAAATCCTCCGCTGCTCGCAGCCTGGCTGGCCAGCGATAGCCAGTGGTCCTGGGCGCAGGGTCGGCCTGGACCCTGTCCGCTTGGTTCTACTGCTGATGGCCCTTCCTCTGGACCAGCTGCTGCTGCTGCTGCTGCTGCTGCCGCCGCTGCTGCCCTATTGAATTTTTAATCTTAGCCATTCTGACTGGTGTAAGGTTGTTTCTCAGGGTTGTTTTGATTTGCATTTCCCTAATGACTAATGAAGTTGAGCATTTTTTAAGATGCTTCTCTGCCATCCAAAGTTCTTCAGGTGAAAATTCTTTGTTTAACTCTGTACCCCATTTTTTAATATGGTTATTTGGTTTTCTGGGGTCTAACTTTTTGAGGCATTGGGAACAGGGAACAGGGGCCTGCTGAGGAAAGAGAGAGGCAGTGAGAACAGGGAACAGAGGCCTGCAGAGGACAGAGAGAGACAGTGGGCACAGGGAACAGGGGCCCGCAGAGTCTACAGAAGGGCAGTGGGCACGGGGAACAAGGGCCTGAAAAGGACAGAGAGAGACAGTGGGCATGGAAAACAGGGGCCTGCAGAGGACAGAGAGAGACAGTGGGCACAGGGAACAGGGGTCTGCAGAGGACAGAGAGAGACAGTGGGCACGGGGAACAGGGGCCTGCAGAGGACAGAGAGAGACAGTGGCCATGGGGAACAGGAGTCTGCAGAGGACAGAGAGAGAGAGACAGTGGACATGGGGAACAGGGGTCTGCAGAGGACAGAGAGAGACAGTGGACAAAAGGAACAGGGTCTGCAGAGGACACAGAGAGACAGTGGCACGGGGAACAGGGGTCTGCAGAGGACAGAGAGAGACAGTGGACATGGGGAACAGGGATCAGAAGAGGACAGAGAGAGGCAGTGGACATGGGGAACAGGGTCTGCAGAGGACAGAGAGAGACAGTGGGCACAGGGAACAGAGGCCTGCAGAGGACAGAGAGAGACAGTGGGCACAGGGAACAGGGGTCTGCAGAGGACAGAGAGAGACAGTGGGCACAGGGAACAGGGGTCTGCAGAGGACAGAGACAGTGGGCACGGGGAACAGGGGTCTGCAGAGGACAGAGAGAGGCAGTGGGCATGGGAACAGGGGTCTGCAGAGGACAGAGAGAGAGACAGTGGACATGGGGAACAGGGGCCTGCAGAGGACAGAGAGAGACAGTGGACATGGGGAACAGGGGTCTGCAGAGGACAGAGAGAGACAGTGGGCATGGGGAACAGGGGTCTGCAGAGGACAGAGAGAGAGACAGTGGACATGGGGAAAAGGGGCCTGCAGAGGACAGAGAGAGACAGTGGACATGGGGAACAGGGTCTGCAGAGGACACAGAGAGACAGTGGGCACGGGGAACAGGGGTCTGCAGAGGACAGAGAGACAGTGGGCACGGGGAACAGGGGTCTGCAGAGGACAGAGAGAGACAGTGGACATGGGGAACAGGGGTCTGCAGAGGACAGAGAGAGAGACAGTGGACATGGGGAGCAGGGGTCTGCAGAGGACAGAGAGAGACAGTGGACATGGGGAACAGGGGCCTGCAGAGGACAGAGAGAGAGACAGTGGACATGGGGAACAGGGGTCTGCAGAGGACAGAGAGAGACAGTGGGCACGGGGAACAGGGGTCTGCAGAGGACAGAGAGACAGTGGGCATAGGGAACAAGGGTCTGCAGAGGACAGAGAGAGACAGTGGACATGGGGAACAGGGGTCTGCAGTGGACAGAGAGAAAGAGACAGTGGACATGGGGAACAGGGGTCTGCAGAGGACAGAGAGAGAGACAGTGGACATGGGGAACAGGGGTCTGCAGAGGACAGAGAGAGACAGTGGACATGGGGAACAGGGGTCTGCAGAGGACAGAGAGAGACAGTGGGCACGGGGAACAGGGGTCTGCAGAGGACAGAGAGACAGTGGGCACGGGGAACAGGGGTCTGCAGAGGACAGAGAGAGACAGTGGACATGGGGACCAGGGGTCTGCAGAGGACAGAGAGAGGCAGTGGACATGGGGAACAGGGGTCTGCAGTGGACAGAGAGAGACAGTGGGCATGGGGAACAGGGGCCTGCAGAGGAGAAAGAGACAGTGGACATGGGGAACAGGGGTCTGCAGAGGACAGAGAGAGACAGTGGGCACAGGGAACAGGGGTCTGCAGAGGACAGAGAGAGACACTGGGCACAGGGAACAAGGGTCTGCAGAGGACAGAGACAGTGGGCACGGGGAACAGGGTTCTGCAGAGGACAGACAGAGGCAGTGGGCATGGGGAACAGGGGTCTGCAGAGGACAGAGAGAGACAGTGGGCATGGTGAACAGGGGTCTGCAGAGGACAGAGAGAGACAGTGGGCACGGGGAACAGGTGTCTGCAGAAGACAGAGAGACAGTGGGCACAGGGAACAGGGGTCTGCAGAGGACAGAGAGAGACAATGGACATGGGGAACAGGGGTCTGCAGAGGACAGAGAGAGAGACAGTGGACATGGGGAAGAGGGGTCTGCAGAGGACAGAGAGATACAGTGGAAATGGGGAACAGGGTCTGCAGAGGACACAGAGAGACAGTGGGCACGGGGAACAGGGGTCTGCAGAGGACAGAGAGACAGTGGGCACGGGGAACAGGGGTCTGCAGAGGACAGAGAGAGACAGTGGACATGGGGAACAGGGGTCTGCAGAGGAAAGAGAGAGACAGTGGGCACAGGGAACAGGGGTCTGCAGAGGACAGAGAGAGACAGTGGGCACAGGGAACAGGGGTCGGCAGAGGACAGAGACAGTGGGCACGGAGAACAGGGTTCTGCAGAGGACAGAGAGAGGCAGTGGGCATGGGGAACAGGGGTCTGCAGAGGACAGAGAGAGACAGTGGGCATGGGGAACAGGGGTCTGCAGAGGACAGAGAGAGACAGTGGACATGGGGAACAGGGGTCTGCAGAGGACAGAGAGAGACAGTGGGCATGGGGAACAGGGGTCTGCAGAGGACAGAGAGAGAGACAGTGGACATGGGGAACAGGGTCTGCAGAGGACACAGAGAGACAGTGGGCACGGGGAACAGGGGTCTGCAGAGAACAGAGACACAGTGGGCACGGGGAACAGGGGCCTGCAGAGTGTACAGAAGGGCAGTGGGCATGGGGAACAGGGGTCTGCAGAGGACAGAGAGAGGCAGTGCATATGGGGAACAGGGATCTGCAGAGTCTACAGAGAGAGACAGTGGACATGGGGAACAGGGGCCTGCAGAGGACAGAGAGAGAGACAGTGGGCATGGGGAACAGGGGTCTGCAGAGTCTACAGAGAGAGACAGTGGACTTGGGAACAGGGGTCTGCAGAGGACAGAGAGAGACAGTGGGCATGGGGGAACAGGGTCTGCGGAGGACAAAGAGAGAGGCAGTGGGCATGGGCAACAGGGGTCTGCAGAGTCTACAGAGAGAGAGAGTAGACATGGGGAACAGGGGTCTGCAGAGGACAGAGAGAGACAGTGGGCATGGGGAACAGGGGTCTGCAGAGGACAGAGAGAGACAGTGGGCACAGGGAACAGGATTCTGCAGAGGACAGAGAGAGGCAGTGGGCATGGGGAACAGGGTCTGCAGAGGACAGAGAGAGAGGCAGTGGGCATGGGGAACAGCGGTCTTCAGAGGACAGAGAGAGACAGTGGACATGGGGAACAGAGGTCTGCAGAGGACAGAGAGAGACAGTGGGCATGGGGAACAGGGGGTCTGCAGAGGACAGAGAGAGACAGTGGGCATGGGGAACAGGGGGTCTACAGAGGACAGAGAGAGGCAGTGGTCATGGGGAACAGGGGTCTGCAGAGGACAGAGAGAGACAGTGGGCATGGGGAACAGGGGCCTGCAGAGTGTACAGAAGGGCAGTGGGCATGGGGAACAGGGGTCTGCAGAGGACAGAGAGAGACAGTGGACATGTGGAACAGGGTCTGCAGAGGACAGAGAGAGACAGTGGGCATGGGGAACAGGGGTCTGCAGAGGACAGAGAGAGACAGTGGGCATGGGGAACAGGGGTCTGCAGAGGACAGAGAGAGACAGTGGGCACGGGGAACAGGGGTCTGCAGAGGACAGAGAGAGACAGTGGACATGGGGACCAGGGGTCTGCAGAGGACAGAGAGAGGCAGTGGACATGGGGAACAGGGGTCTGCAGTGGACAGAGAGAGACAGTGGGCAAAGGGAACAGGGGTCTGCAGAGGACAGAGAGAGGCAGTGGACATGGGGAACAGGGGTCTGCAGAGGACAGAGAGAGACAGTGGGCAAAGGGAACAGGGGTCTGCAGAGGACAGAGAGAGACACTGGGCACAGGGAACAGGGGTCTGCAGAGGAAAGAGACAGTGGGCACGGGGAACAGGGGTCTGCAGAGGACAGACAGAGGCAGTGGGCATGGGGAACAGGGGTCTGCAGAGGACAGAGAGAGACAGTGGGCATGGTGAACAGGGGTCTGCAGAGGACAGAGAGAGACAGTGGGCACGGGGAACAGGTGTCTGCAGAAGACAGAGAGACAGTGGGCACAGGGAACAGGGGTCTGCAGAGGACAGAGAGAGACAGTGGACATGGGAACAGGGGTCTGCAGAGGACAGAGAGAGAGACAGTGGACATGGGGAACAGGGGTCTGCAGAGGACAGAGAGATACAGTGGACATGGGGAACAGGGTCTGCAGAGGACACAGAGAGACAGTGGGCAGGGGGGAACAGGGGTCTGCAGAGGACAGAGAGACAGTGGGCACGGGGAACAGGGGTCTGCAGAGGACAGAGAGAGACAGTGGCCATGGGGAACAGGGGTCTGCAGAGGAAAGAGAGAGACAGTGGGCACAGGGAACAGGGGTCTGCAGAGGACAGAGAGAGACAGTGGGCACAGGGAACAGGGGTCGGCAGAGGACAGAGACAGTGGGCACGGAGAACAGGGGTCTGCAGAGGACAGAGAGAGGCAGTGGGCATGGGGAACAGGGGTCTGCAGAGGACAGAGAGAGACAGTGGGCATGGGGAACAGGGGTCTGCAGAGGACAGAGAGAGAGACAGTGGACATGGGGAACAGGGGCCTGCAGAGGACAGAGAGAGACAGTGGACATGGGGAACAGGTTCTGCAGAGGACACAGAGAGACAGTGGGCACGGGGAACAGGGGTCTGCAGAGAACAGAGACACAGTGGGCACGGGGAACAGGGGCCTGCAGAGTGTACAGAAGGGC